>NW_017729024.1:97790347-97790709 GCF_001723915.1 Gavialis gangeticus
CACTCTCCCAGCCCTGTCAATGGCTGCCCTGCCTGGCCCTAGTGTCCTGATGCTTTAAAAAAAATAAAAAAGCCCTGCACTCGCTGGCTGCTGCAGTGGCTGTTGGGTCCTCTGGGGCTTGTGGTAGAATACCCCCACACAGCACGGGGCAGCGGAGGGCAGCAGGGATCACCCCCCTCCCCCCCAGCAGGAGCCGGTGAGTGTGGGGCCAGGCAGCACAGCCATTGACGGGGCTGGGAGAGTGGGTGGGGGGTGGGGCCTGTTCGACTGAGAGATTTGGCTGATTCGGTGGTGGCTGAATCTCCAAATCAGATTCAGCTGAATCGATTCGGGACAGTGATTTGAATCACCAAACTGAAACA
>NW_017729024.1:97795709-97826594 GCF_001723915.1 Gavialis gangeticus
GGGATCCCTGCCAGGTCCCACCCCCTGCCTGCTCCCCCAGACCCCCTGAGCACCCCCGACCCCTGCCCACTCTCCCAGCCCTGTCAATGGCTGCCCTGCCTGGCCCTAGTGTCCTGATGCTTTAAAAAAAATAAAAAAGCCCTGCACTCGCTGGCTGCTGCAGTGGCTGTTGGGTCCTCTGGGGCTTGTGGTAGAATACCCCCACACAGCACGGGGCAGCGGAGGGCAGCAGGGATCACCCCCCTCCCCCCCAGCAGGAGCCGGTGAGTGTGGGGCCAGGCAGCACAGCCATTGACGGGGCTGGGAGAGTGGGTGGGGGGTGGGGCCTGTTCGACTGAGAGATTTGGCTGATTCGGTGGTGGCTGAATCTCCAAATCAGATTCAGCTGAATCGATTCGGGACAGTGATTTGAATCACCAAACTGAAACACTGTCCCCCGAATCAGCCGAATTCAAATCCAAAGCAAATACTAGCTACTTTGCACAGGCCTACTAGATTTAGGTTTAGCTGTATGGCCTTTTTTTTTAGAACTTTCTAAAACAATTGAGACTTCCCCAATACACGGCTGCTTGTACCAACTGTTCATACATTTGAAACACTTGAGACTTTTGAAACTTGTTACAATGGTATATTTAAAATGAAAATCAAAATAGACAAACCAGAGTTTTAACACATACATGTCTGAGCTTTTTTCAAAAAATTATCTCAGCTTATTCAGTCAGAAAGCAGGTGTTAGTATTATGATCAGTGGGAAATTTGTTTTTGTTGTGGCAAACATAGTCCCTCAGTGAGAACATAATGTAATAATTCAATTGTTCATAATTTAATTATCCAACTTACAATATGGGTCCCAATGTTCAGAATGCTTGCTTGATTAAGCTCATGCTAGTCCAGTGATAAATGCAGTGTAGAAACCCATAAGAACAGAACTGAAGAAGTGCTTTCTACCTCCCCTTCTATTCTTTGCACTTAACCTTTTCCAGGAAACTTCAAACAGAAACTATAGCAAGAGAGGCAAGAAAGAACAGCGGTCCTTTTGAAGGTAACAGAACTCATATACATCCTGACTACATATTAGTAGTGGGAAGAGTGGAACTATTCACAGATAGAATGGTACATATATATCAAATAAACATAACCCCTCCTTACAGGCTCTTCAAGCAAAGATGTCATACAGAAAACATTTATAATTTTGTGTAACACAGATCTACCTGTAGTATGATACCAAAGACAGCTAGAGCAATTCTCATAACTTTCTATTATTTCATTATTTTTTTCTACTTTGATGACCTTACCTGAAAACTTTTATAAAAAAATAGCTTGTCTCTCTTTTCAGGAGGGGGCTTTTGGTAATTAGCTTGGATTTACAACAAATGGCACACAGACTGTTAGCTCTGCATGTGTGCTGTAACATTGGTGTTTACCCTATTATATTGCAATTTAAGTATGTCATAAAGTTTTATCAGTGAGCACATATAAAGAAACAGAAAAGCAGAAGTAGTGAGCATGAAATACAAAGAGGATATAGAGAGTCAGAGTATGCCTGAACTTATGGCTCTTTATGGCTCAAAAATAATTGCTTTTATTGAGAAAATTTATAATGGGGATACAATCATATTCCTCATTTATAGTTTGTGATGGTTGGGTATTTTTAGCAAATGAGTTGTCAGCAGAAAGGCTTCATTAGACCCATCAGGATATCTGCCCATGAATAACGAATCCCAAACTGTACTGACAGTTTCCTTGAGCCAAAATGATGGAGCACCTCTGACAAAAGCCATATTGTGCTCTCCATGTGAGAAGTGTGAAGAACAAAAGAGACAGTTTGTTCTTAATTTGGTCAGGTTAATATTGACACAGTTAGCTCAGAAGACTCAGAAGTGTGTGTAATATACATTTACAGGGATCACTCGGGTAATTGACTGCTGGATGTCATAAATCAGAAAGTGTTTCCAGAGAAAAAGAAATTACATTTCTCTTTGAATATTGTTCAGAGGTTTTAAACATTTTCAGATTTGCAACTATACTAATTCTTAAATAAATATAATAAAAATTCCTACAACTTCTGAAATACCTCTGCTTTTCACAGAGAAAAGACTGTTTCACTTTCACAATATAGGAGTTTGTATAAAGCAGATTCACCAATGCTGATCATACCAAAGAGAACTAGAACAACGCTTCATCTGAGTTTATATTATTTCATTATATTTGTTTCAACTTTGATGGTACTTTTTCCTGTCATACCCATCTGATATACTTAAGCTTGTTATAATAAAGACCTATATCACTGTAAACTATTGGATTTCTTAAACACTAATATATTTTGAGGAGAAATATTCCAAATTAGGTTTGGCAAATTATGTGGAAAATCAACCAGCACATTGTCAGTTTTGTGAATGAGATTTTTTATATGCCTGATGTATAGAAATTGATTTCACTCACAATTTACACTTTGAATGAAGCTTGGGGTTTACAGTTAAAGATAAGAAAATGCTTGCTTTCTTCAATATGACTAGCTAAGGAGCTGGTCACTAGTACCAAACCATTAAGGAAACTTATTTAAAATTATACCATAACATTTTTTTTTCCTCTCATGTTACAGGATTATTTAGAGGATTTTGATAACTAACAGGATGCATATGTAGTACTTCATAGCTGTAGAGTTCTGTGAAAGTATTAATTTATATTTAAATCAACAAGAGATAATACACTGAAGTAACAAGCTCCTTACAAAAAATAATAGCCATTAGACCTTTCCTGGAGTTTCGATTTGTCATCATTGTATTTCTTATTGTGACATTTCATTAACTCCAGTAACAGATTTATTTTTACAGTGATTATAATAAATTTTCAATGTGGCAGCTTAACTTATGAAACCATTAGTGTTCTTTCATTTCTGCAGGAAATACATTATTCTCAGTTAGGTTTGGCAAGAGCTGTGGTATTCTGGTGAGGAATATTTACTTAGCTTTAGAAAGTTTTATTCTTAAAGGCTCACAGTTTCAACCTGTATGTATTTTCTAGTCATTATAATTCTCAGCCATTTGAAAGAACAACATTCTTATTTATGAAGCGAACCACACAGAAAATTTTTCTTTAGAGGTTGCTGAGGGTGCAGTAAAAAGCTATATTTAATTGGCAATAATTACATCTTTGGTAGGGTTTGCACCCTGGGCAGCTACGGGTTCTGGCTCCATGAAGCAGAGGATAGTTTGTCATAGACAGGGAGTTAACCCTCTCACCTCCCCCTGCCCTCCCACTGATTGCCATGCTGGGCAACAATATAAAACCCTTACTTTGTTGGGACAGTTAACTTCTTTCCCCTGCTCTGTATAACTACAGCCTGTAGCTCAGGGATGGGCTAAATACTACCCACAGGCCAGATCTGGCCCATGGCAGGTCCCTTGGTCCCACCTATCCCAGGGGCTGTCCAGACTGTGGTACATCCCACTGCCCCCCGGGTGCACAGTGACACTGAGGCAGCTCCATGGCTGGACTCCATTTCCAGGCAGCCCAAGCAGTGGTGGCTCCTTCCAGCTATTGCCATTGCTGGCCCCAGCCCCAGGGAGTCTGGCAGGGAACAGTGCACATAGACCCAGCTGATCCCACCCCGCACCCACTCCAGACTCATCCCAGCCAGAGCAGACCAGCTCCAGACCAGCCAAGAGCTACGTCCAGCTCCAGCCCTGGCTTGCCCCTCACCTGCTCTGGACTGCCTACCCACTGTGAGCAGCAGAAGCTCAGGGGCATGGGGGAGAGGTGGTCACTTCCCCCTCACCACTGCCAGGCCCTTCGTGGTGCGGCCAATGGGAGCCCGTGCCCGGATTGCCTTGCAGCTCCTTTCCACTGCCACCACTGCCCTGCTGGGTGGCCTGGAGCTGACGCTGGTAGAAGTGGTGATGGTGGCAGAAAGGAGCCACAGGACAGCCTGGGCACAGGCTCTGGGTGGCCACAGCAAGAAAGGCCCGGCAGCAGTGAGGGAGAGCTGGTGGCTTTTCCTTCATGCTCAGCAAGAGCTTCTGCCCAACTGCCACCACTGCTCATTGTGGGTGGGTGGGCAGTCTGGAGCAGGCGCAGGGTGGGCCACGGTCAGGACTATATGCATAGGTCCCTGCTAGTCTGTGGTTGGTCCACTCTGGCTGGGGAGAGCCCAGAGAGGGTGTGGGGCAGGCTGGGGCCAGGTCTGTGCACTCAGCTGCTGCTGGGTGCTGGTGGTGGTGGCAGGGAGGAGCCACAGGGCATTTGGGCTCCGGGCTGCTGGAGTAGAGCAGTGCTGTTTGGGTGTGTTGGGTGGGGGGGAAATGCTGACTGGCCCACAACAGCTCCTCAAAACTGCCTATGTTGTCAGTGGGCCCAAATAATTGCCTGTCTCTGCTCTAGCTGTTGGGAGCCTCAATATACCTTGCCTCCATTCTGGAAGTCCCCTGCATCCATTCCACTGTCTCTCTTTATCAATGCTTAGGATTCAGGCCCATGAGCCCATTTCTAGTTATACTACTAAACACAATTGATTTGGGGGGTGGGGGGCGGGGGATGGCAGCCAGAATGAAAAGTGTGTCAACAATAACAGCAAAAACAGAAGAATAAGCCAAACAACCCACATTGAATGTAACATTTTTCATGTCTTTCATCAAGCTAAATCCCCCTCCGCCCACCCCATAAAAAACATTTTCAATGCTCTTGGCAAGCAAAGGAAAGACATAACGACTACTTACTTCTTACTCCTTGATTCTGAGTCTTATTTGGCCTCTCACTCTTCCCAAATGTCTGGATAGGAATTGTAGTCGGAGCATTTTTTCTAGTTTCAGTTAGCTCAGAAACCCTGTAATTTCCCTTCTGAAGCAGATTTTATTTTGTTTTGTTCTGTCTGCCAACTGGAGCCTAAACTAGCGTAATTCCCATTTTTTTTATAATTACAAGATCACTCAGAAGCTTCAACTAGCGCAGGCTACAACTGCTTCCCAGATAGCTGGGACAGTCAGAAGTCAGCATATAACTCCACTCTTCTGTACTCTCCACTGGCTCCCAGTCCATGCTGTCTTCAGAGTGTTAAGCACAGACCTGGCTATACCTTATACCTCATGCAGCTCTGTGGCTGATGTGAGATGCTATGCTGCTGTCTGCACTGGGCCTTGATACTGCAATGTTAGTTTCAGTATACCTAAATAAAGCCATTGCAAAATACTAAAGGCCAGTGTGTCAATCCATAATACTGAGAGACAGGGAACACTGATACAATCCACAGCACTGGAGAAGCCAAAGGGAAAAGAAAAGTGGAAGCATGTGACTGCTAGAAGAAGTAGGGTCCCCAGAATTCAAAAGGAACAGATTGAAGTCAACCGCTTGCAAGCACTCTGGAACAGCTGAGGAAAAGGCAAAAGAGAGGACATTGGGCAAGATCCAGAGGACTCAGCAGTTTAGAGAGCAGGAAGTACAGGGCCCCAGGAATGGGAGCTCTAAGACAGAAGAGTGGTGATTATGGTGACCCCCTTTTTCAGAAAGCAGAGGCACCAATTTGTCATCTGGATTTGGGGTCCTAGGAGTTGTACTGTCTGCTTGGAGCCCAAATTCAGGATGTCACAGAAAGATTGCCAAATCCCATCCATCCCTCAGACCACTACCCTTACCTGTTTGTCCCTGTAGGCACCAACAATACTTCCAGAAACAATACTGCCCAGATCAGAGGAGATTATGAGGCTCTTGGCAGGAGGCTTAAGGAGGTTGGAACACAAGTAATGTTCTCATCAATCCTCCCTGT
The DNA here is from genome assembly GCF_001723915.1 of Gavialis gangeticus. Classification (NCBI taxonomy): domain Eukaryota; kingdom Metazoa; phylum Chordata; order Crocodylia; family Gavialidae; genus Gavialis; species Gavialis gangeticus. The sequence goes on from NW_017729024.1 coordinate 97,801,468, forward strand.
GGAAGGCAAGGGCCCAGGCAGGGAGTATCATATTATGGAAGAAAAACACATGGCTGAGACAATGGTGGTGTTGGTGTGAAGGCTTTGGATTCTTTGAGAAAGATGGATGTTCTGGGGAGGAGGACTGCTACCAAGAGATGGGGCCCATCTGACAAGAACTGGAAAGAACATCTTTGGGCATCATTTGGCCAGTCTAGTAAGGAGGTCTTTAGGTTAGGTTCCACGGGGAATAGTAAACAAAATCTTAGAGCAATTGAACATACAATCCAGAGAGAAAAGGACCAGAAGCAGCAGCTAAACTCTGGGATAGGGTCAGATAACCACAGAACTGCAACATGTGATGCAAAAGGAAAACAAATAGGTCAAAATGCAAAATGTGTCCAATGTATGCATACATGTATGAGACGTATGAAGAATGAACAAGATGATTTGAAAGTCTCAACCTGCAAAAAGAACTATGATCTGATTGGTATTATGGAAAAGTGGTGGGACAGCTCTTATGACCGGACTGTCAACATTGAGGACTACACTCTGCTTCAGAAGAACAGAGTTAGGAAAAAATGGTAGTGGTGTCACCCTTGTATGTCAAAAACACATACACTTGTTCCCTGGCTCGGGAGCAAGAAGATACCACATTAGAATGTATTTAGGTGGAGATAAAAGGTGAAAGATACAGTACCAATATAATGTTGGGAATTTATTAGAGGTCACCAAGTCCTGAAGAAGAGGTGACGGGGTACTCTTTAAGGAGGTGATAAAATTATCCAAAAGTAATGAGATGTTACTGATGGGAGACTTCAATTTTCTGGACATCTGCTATAAGAACAATACTGCTCAACAGCCCTGATGCTGCACAGCTTGCTCACCTCCACCTGGAGCTGCTTCACCCGCTCTCTAGAGACTCTACCAGAGCACACCCCCCACAAATGGGGCTATCCCTGTCCCTGCTTCTAGACATGGGAGCTGTGCTAGGCACCCCCTGCAGCCCGGGACCTGATCCGAAGCCTTCATCTTTGGGACCTCCACCTGGGTAGAAGCCTCAGAGGAGCCAGAGGTTCGGGGCATGGCAGTAGTAGAAGGTCTGACTGTGCAATGCATCCCCACCATGTTTAAGTCCTTCCCTGCAAGCCTCCTTCTTCTGAGAAAGCTTAAGACCCCACAACAAAGAGGTGGGTCACTAACTGACCTGCAAACTGACTAGCTAAATCTTGGTGTTCCTCAGGTACTCAGATCTGCCCTACCCAGTCACAAGATGGTTTCCTCAATCTTAGATCAGTCACTAGCTCTTCTGTGTTTCCACATCCTCTTTGTACTTTTGGTTTGAAGACATATTGCTCTTGTGTCTCATTTTTACCTGGGGTGATGCAATTTTCAAATTTATGTTTTATCACTTCAAAGTTGGCGCCTCTTTTTGAGTTAACTGACAACTATTACAAGTATAAAGTGCTTTAGAACAGGCAAGTGCCAGGAATAATGCTACCTTCTGACCCTCTCTTTTTGCCATTCACTGCTTCCTGATTCAGAAAGAAGCATTGTATAACACTTCTCCATTTGTCTTCCATAGCTTTCAAAGGGCACCATTTACACCTTCAAGGGTGTTTTTTAGCTCATTTTACTTTGGTACTATGTGGTATTCATCAATCAGTCAGAGCCAAGGCATCTGACAGAGAAGTCAGTTTCATTCAGTGTCAGAGTACTAATTGATCAGCATCATGTAGGAAGAGTCTTTGCCTAGCATGACTGGCACTGGTAACAGCCTTTTAAAAATATGCTCTTCCCACAGCATCTGGAATGATCAGGGAGTTGAAATACAGGAAGGCAATTATTTTCTTTATCCTGAAGAGTTTATAATCCTAGGCTTTGATACTTATATGTAGGTGCATCTACACGTGCTGTTAAGGCAATCAAAAAGCTCCAGCACAGTTCATGCTAGAGTCAGTTGCTCCCATGTGCAGCATCTACACATGCACCCATGACTACAGCACTCTGAGCCACAGCAAAACAGCTCTTGGCTGGCAGGGTGCTCAGCGGGTCAGCCTCTGGCTCTGGGTGGTGGTGTTGGGTGGTAGAGGGGCTGGCTGAGGCATGGGGGTGCTAAAATGCAGGGTTAGGCAGGAGGCAACTCCCACACTTTAGCACCCTCATGCCCCAGCCACTGTCTACACATGCATTTTAGTGCACATGACTCCTCTACTGTAGGATACTACTGTCCCTTACAGTACTATCCTATGGCGGAGTTAATTTCCTGTGTCGTCATGTGTAGACTGTAATGCTTTGCTACGGAGCTAATCAGTCAACTCTGCAGTAAGTGCATGCATAGATGCATCTTGACCATGTCTACATGAGACACTGACTGTGCAGTTGTTATGGTGCAGCCATTTAGTATTTGTATAAACAAGTACTAAATGACTGCTCAGTAATCTGATTTATTGAGCAGTAGCACAGACGAATGGCTTTTTTGCAATGCTGCTGCCTGAGACTATTGCACACTAGCGTTGCATCATGGTTTCTGTCACACAATGCTGACTGCACAGTGGTCTCAGGCTACTGCACAGTCAGCATCTTGTGTGGATGCTGCCCCTGTGTGTATAAGTTAATATCCATGAGTCAGCCCCTAAAATGAAGGATTATTTAATAAATGGAAGAACTAAGATGTATATAAACATGTATCAGCATTTGCAGGCGTATTGCATATAAACATGTTATATAAGTGTATATTATAGTTAAGGGGCTGATTCTTATTTATACTAAGGCCCATTACTACCATACTAGTAGGAGTCTTAAAAAAGTGCAGCTGTAATTCGTGCCTTTTCATGATTATTTTTACACTACCAGTGAGAAGCAAAGGGGAATAGGTATATATGAGAAGCAGGCCCTAAACATTAAACACCACAATATTTTTGCTGTGGAAGTTCTTTGGATTCCTTATGAAAATGCATAGCAGAAACAGAGAAACATCTTTGTTTACCAATTATAGAGTGAATGATAGAATGTAAATAAAAAAAATGGATAATTTATGCATTTCATGTTTTATAAATCATTTGCCTTAATGTACTAACCTAATGTAGTAAGTAAGAGTCAAACTTTTGAACATAAGAATGGAACTAGGGTTTGGTTCAGTATGTTTGCATTCATGCTAGGGCATTGTGAGTAGTTGTGGGCATTGCAGTTGTGTTGGGACTTGGATTCACTTCTTTTCACAAATGTGCCATGGTTCTCAGAATATCCCAAATCTGAATCCATTCTCTTTATATTACATTACCTCACAGGAGCTCATCCTCTCAGCAACCTTTGTTCATCTGGCACTCTTTGGCTAAATTCTGTTCTCAGTCACACTAGTAAATCCATTCATATCTATTCTGAGCACTGTAGCAGCTCTGTGACTTAGAGCTGCCTGTCGACAACTTCAGGGCTAAGATTAGTGCTCAGAATTAAGATTTCACATCTGTCTCTCTGGCTGACCCTCTTCCTCACAGCCTCTCACATGCTGAGCACTGGCCCCCTGCAGCTCCCCTTGCATGCTAGCCCAGGGGCTGACCGGGAGCACAGGACCGGGAGGTTGCTTCCTGCCTCTGGGGGCTGTCTGTCCCGGCTCCCTGATCAGGGACCGGCCCTGGCTCCCCACTTAGGGGCAAGGGACTTGGAAAGAGCTGCAGGTGGGGGGCAATCACAGCCCACTGCCTTGATCCACTGGAGGGGCAGCTAGCAGTAAGGCCCTGGTTGGGCAGGGATTCTTGCTGCTAGCTGCCCCACCAGTGGATCAGGGCAGGGGGCTGGGACCTTCTCCTCCCCTGCAGTTCTTTCCAAGTCCTGTGCCTTGATGGTCCTATTGGGCCATGGGGCTGGGACCTGCTCCTGACCAGGACAGTTCTCAGGCCCTGCTCCATGATTGTGGGGTGGGCAAGGTCGCCTGTTCCACACCCAATTCTGCAATCATGGAGCTGGCCAGGGAACACGCTCTGCAGCCTGTTCCCAACCACACCTCCATGATCATGACTGGGGAGTGGTTCCCTTCTGCCAGGGTACAGTTCCCACCCAGGCTCCAGTGCCCCGGCAGCAGACAGATTCTCGGGGCAAGGAGAAATCTCCTGCCTATGTGGGCTGTACAGCCCAATAAGAAATTGGGAGTACATTTGCTACTTGTATTTACAGGCAGAAAATGTACTCACAATTAGAGCCCATTACTGCACAGTAAGCATCTGCACATGTAGACAGTGATGCTTACTGTGGAGTAATTTGCTCTAATCTCAAGTAATGTGTCTTGTGTAGACATGCCCTTTGTGTAGCAATTCTGCACATGTAAAAAGAAAAAAAATATTTTTGTTACATACTGTGCAAGCAGAGAGACTGAGCTGCATCTTTAAATGTAGAAAAGCAATATTTTTACTTACTAAACATTTGACAAATAGAATATTTTTCTTAATTTTAATTTAAGGGGAGGGAAACACATTTTGTGGACACATCTGAGCAGATTAATAAATAGTATTTGTATACATGTAACCAAAATAGCAATTTATCAGGTAGAAGGCAGATGGGGAAGGGCGGGGGAATGCCAACCTGTATATACAGTTGTGTTGTGTTGATGATGAACTGCTGTTTATTCAGGGGCAGCATAGCTTGGCAGCAAGAGAAGAACCATTACAGCATCTGACATTGTGCTTAGCTAGAAGACAACAATAAATTATCTCAAATACAAATAACAAAAGCATAAAGGAAGAATAAAATGTTCTCTGAGACTGGTGTTCATTATTTCATGGAGCTATTGCCAGAACTGAGAACTGAAGAAATACAGAGATTATTCGTATTACAGGCTTTTCTTTTACCCATACTTGAAAGAGAGGCACCTGGTTTACGCTGCAAGATCTCAGTCACTTTAGATTATATTTATACCTACTGTAAAGTTAATTTATACTTGAAGTGCTGAAGATAACTTTAGTATAGAGGAACTTCAGATTGAATTAGAATCCATGCGGTTTTTTTCTCCTTATGGATATTTGTTATTTGCTGTAGAGCTATGATTCTCAACCAGGGTGTTATGGCAACCTGGAGTGCCATGAGTTCCTTTCAAGGTGCCATGATGTGTCACTCAAAATTAGCACTGTTAGGTATGCAAACAAGATAAACCCAGGGATTTCTAATAGGAACACATAGTGTAAAAAACACTCTGACTTATTGTGGCCTTCCTGAGTTCTTTGCAACAGAAGAATTGCTCTGTTATTAATCTTAGGTGGCACTTTTTGAGGAATGTCTTGAGTGTAATAGGGGTACCTTAAATCTGAAAACATTGAGAATCACTGGCTGTAGAATGATAGCCACTTAAAACAAACATTTTAAGGCTATCTTGTCTTACTGTATCCTTCTTATTAGAGATTACTGAAGTAGTCAGCTATATTAGTCTGAAGTCAGACAGAAGGTAGGGCAGAGTGGCACCTTAGAGAGTAAGTGGTTCATAGAGGCATAGGTAGTTTCTAAGGGTGCCTGTACATGAGTGTGGGGGCTACTCTGATGAGCACATTGGAGCAGACTTGATAAATTGAATTGAGTGGTAATTACTACACTCCTGCAGCCTCCTGTATATCATGTATCAGTGTTCCCATGCTTCAAAACAGCAGCGCTTGAATTAAAGCTCATCAAATGAGCTTTAGTTCAAGCACCTCACTGCCGTTTTGAAGAGTGGGGATGCTGATACATGAGGTGCTGCAGCACTTTAATTTGGGTGGCTCTCAGAACTGCTCTTAGTTAAAGTGCTGCTCCCCCTACCCCCAGAGCAAGTGCCCCAAGGTGCCACCCTATCCAATCCTCTGCTACTACTGTAAGTCACTATTTAGAGAGAATTACATTGAGCTGAAAAAGCCTTGAATCAGGCTCTGAATTAGGCAAATGCTCAGTGAAAAAAAGATTATGTACTGATTTTGAGATGTAAGGATGCCTCAGAACACATACAGAACTGGGGAAAAATAAGGTTACATGCATAATGGTTTAACTAGCATTTCCTAACTTTTTGAGTGCTTGACTTGGCTACCTTAATGATATTTGGTTACCCTTTTAAAATAATTACTTTAAATGTATTACTAATATGATAAATTCCATGAATCTTGTATATCTTTTTTTTTTCTAAAACAAATGCGTCCATTCAGAAAATTGCAGTAGTCTGTAGTTCAAGAGCAACCATACAATACAAACTGACTGTAACAGGTAAGGTAAATGATAAGTTTTAGCTTTCATTTCCAAAATGGAAGATATTGCAATATTTTTTAAAATCCCTAAAAATAACTAATCCTTTATATTGTGAAAGTAGTCCTTGGAATTACAACACATATTGGGTATTATTAAAGCTGCTTTAGGTATGACAGGTAGAGTAAGGCTCTATTCTCAGTTATACCCATTAACTTATACTTTCACATTCTTGGCTGCTTGTTCAAACAGCTAAAAAAATGGAAATTAACAGTCATTGTTTAAATATTTAATTTCTTGGTATATTTCAGGATTGCATGTTTCACAGGAATATCTTTGGTGACCTGAAAGCATTTATAGATAAATATACTTTTGATGTACTTGTTATTTTGGCCAACTATTTAACAGAGGAAGAGCAGACAAAGCAACAAATAGCGGTGTACTCGGAAAATGTAGAGCTGTGCAATCAAGTAAGTATTTTTGAGAAGAATAACATCTTTTTATGAAGTAAGCATTGTTTAAAACAGCGTGGGACAACTTATTGTATAATTAGATGGGATTAAATACAGCATAATCATTTAATGTGATGGTGTGGGCTGTTATAGCACTTTATGCTGCAAGTTCATTATGGCTGTATTATTTATATAGCAGTAAAAAAGCAGAACTGTATTTACCACTGAGCCAAAACCACCCAACAGAAATATCCAGTGGTTTAAAGAAAACAAGAAAGAGATAGATGATTTTCCCTTTAGAATATTTTCACCACAATTTTGTTATTATTTGACTTAGCTGTGCGTTTTACTGTGGCTTGCTCAAGTGCTCCAATCACTAGGCCATGAACAAAAAAACAATATAAATTAAAGGGATGGTTCAGTTTAGGCTCTTAAATCAGACTATGATGCTGCTTTCCCCAAATTTGAAAGCCTTCTGATTCAAGTGTCTGGTTTTATCTTCCATCTGATTGGATCCTTGGAACACCATACAGTTTTTGAAATAATAGATCCTGATGGCACCTGGGAGACATGTTTGCAGTAGAAGTGCAAGGATTCAAGTATATGCACCTGATTGCAAGACAGGGGCCAAAATTATTATGTAAAATATGTAGACTGCATGCAGAGACGATCCAAGCAGGGTGCAGGACCCGGGGCAAATCAGTGTGTGCAGGGCCCCACCCCTGGACGCAAGGAAACTGGCGGCAGGGTGGCAAGCAGCCAGACATGAAGCTGGCAGCAACACAGACTTGCTGCACCACTCCACCTGGCTCCATGGTGCCCCTCAAAGTGTGGGGCCTGGGGTGGTTGCCCCGATTCACCCCCCTAGGGATGGCCCTGACTTGCATGTATTAAAACCTTTTCAAAGAATTAACTTTCCTTTCCACCTTTGAGATATTAGTCAGCTTTCCTAGAATAGTTAACAACCATCTTTTGAATTTGTTTTAGTAATGATGAATAAAACATAAAAAAACCCAACAGGGATCAAATAAAAAAAGGTACATAAATATTATGTAATGGCTTTGAATTTACCAGTTAATGTGTTTGGGGCTCCTTAAAAGGATAGGTACAAGATAATTGAGAAATCAATCAAAAAGAATAGATAAGCAATTTATTATTTTTCTGTTTTACTTGTTTTCATCTGTGCTTGCAACAGCTTCCTGTAACATTTTATTTTTCCACAGATTTGCTGTGAGTTAGAAGAATGTCAGAATCCTTGTTTGGAGCTGGATCTTTTGGAATGTGGATGTGACCAAATCCTCATTTATCAGCAAGAAAATTCTTCAGTCACTTGTGATCAAATATTTTTATTAATTAAGGAAGTTATCAATAGGAGACAACCAGAAATGGTATCCAACAGCAGAACTTCATCTACTGAAGCTGTTGCTGGGAGTGCACCACTTTCACAAGGTTCTTCTGGTATTATGGAGTTGTATGGTTCAGACATAGAACCACAGCCCAGTTCTGTCAATTTTATAGAAAATCCCCAAGACCTCAATGGATCTATCCAAGCCCAGGCTGATGTTAATATAGACCTTGTGAGTCCAGATAGTGGGTTAGCTACCATTAGAAGCAGTCGGTCTTCCAAGGAGAGCTCAGTTTTTCTCAGTGATGATAGTCCAGTTGCAGAAGGTGCTGCATCTCATCACAGTCTCCTTCCTGGTTTTGATTCTTACAGCCCCATTCCTGAAGGGGCCATAGCAGAAGAACAAACAGCTCAGTCAAGAAACAGCAGTGATAACTTTGATCTTTTCAGTTTTGATCTAGCACCCATGGTTACAGTTCGATCTGAGTCATCTTCTCGTTCTGTTGATTATTCCCCAGCAGATGACTTCTTCCTCAACAGTGATTCATCAGAAGGACAACCACCTACTGTTCAGAAAGAACTTGATGAGACAAATCTATTAGAAAATGACATGGTTAATTATTCAACTGATTTACTAATGAAAACTAATGAAGATGACAATTTAGTAGAGTTTGATGGTGAATTTAACCATAGGCAAGAAAATCTTGGAGATATGTCTGAAAAAAGTTCAAGTTTGATTGATTTAGTGGAAGGTGATTCATCTTCGCCAGAGTTATTGAAAGTTGTTGAAACAAGAATTCCACCAACTCCTATGAACAGTCTTGTAGAAACATCACCTTTAGATAATGGACCACCCCTGTTTTTCCCACAAGATGTAATTAAGAAAATTAATGAAATAGATGGTGCAAACTATTCTCCATCTCGTGTTAGGTATGGAAGTTGGTGGGATGGCTTTGATTTAGATACCAAAAATGCTGATGCATGGAGTTCAAGTGAGCAGGAATCTGTATTTCAGAGTCCTGATTCATGGAAAGATCGTAAAATGAGTCCATTACTACGGGAACATTTTGACAGAAGAGCCTCAGATTCTGTATTCTTCCAGAAACAATCAAGGCAGATGGAATATTCAAGAGTAGGTCTGTGGGAAAACCAGTTTAACCCAGTCCAGGACAAACAGAGCCTAGAACTCCAGAAGAAAACTACTGAACATAGTTGTTTGCAAAGTGAGTCTATAGAGGAGTCTAAGCAACAAATGGAGGACTTCACTGATTTGTGGAAGTCCAATGAACCAACACCAGATCCATGGTACAGTACTGTAGGTGAAAATGGGCAACTTGATGCAGAATCTTATGATGTTTGGACAAAGATTGATCATGATGCCACAGAGCCCTTGGAAAATGCATGGAACGTGCCCAAACTGGATACTGAACAAACTTCAACAAGGAATCCTGATGCGTGGGTCATGTCCCAAACTAGTTTATCGGATACTTCAGAAATCACTGCAGACAATGAGTCTGAAAACCCAAACAATCAACTATCACCAGAAGCCTGGAATAATGGGAGAGGCTATTTAGTGGAAGAATTCAGAATATCTGAAAATACAAGTTCTAATATGGATGGTGTGCAGGACAATCCTGAACTAAGCATAGAAAATCAAAATGTTTTAAGTGACACTAAACTGAGACCAAAACAATTTGAAAAGATGGATGCATTGGAGCTGTATGATAAAAACATGAAGAAAGAAGCTCTGGAAGCTCTGGTTCCCTGGGAAGGCTCTTTTTTGTCATATAAATGCTCAGACCTTAGTTCATCAAATGGGGGTGAAGAGTTGGTTGTTTCTCCATTAGACACCAATTATTCAACATCTGACTCATATGTTTCACCTACATTTATAGAGGATGAGAAGGAAGGTGAAGAAAGGCATTTTTATGAAGAAACAATTTTTGATCAAGCAATTAGCTCAAATGCAGATGAATCTAGTTTTTTTGAGGAAACAGATAAGGCATCATTACCGCAAGCATGTACTAGAAATATACCTTATGCAAACCCTGGAAATGTGGACTTGTGGGATTCACCTCTGAATAATGGCAGCCAGTGGAAAGCAGAAAATTCTGAAATTCTACCAAACACTGATAAACTTTTACTTAATTCAGAACAAATGCTTACTCAACATTTTTCAGCAGATGAGGAAGTTGGTGAAAATAAACATTTTAATGCTGAAGACCCTAGAGTGCCACTTGTATTTAATCAAACAAAGAATCACTTACCTCAGCCACATAATGAATTGAATGCCAGAGAGACTGCAGCTGAAAAAGAAGAAATAGGGAGCAGGGGCCCTGAAGAGGACATTGAGTTATCTACAAGTTCAGACAGGGGTAAACATTTGGACTTGGCAACAAGTAACTCAGAAAGTGAGATTTCACATAAAGATCAAACCCAAGAAAGTATTCATAAGGATTCAGAGCAGAGTACTCAGCTTTCAGTGCAGCAGTTGAATCTGTGGAGTGTACCAATTCAACAGAGCCATCAGGCAGGATGGGAAAATTGTGGTACCTCTCAGCAGCAAGAAGATGAAAATACAAGAATGAATGAGGCAAGTGGACAGTTAACCATTAGGAACATTTGGACTGTGCAAGATAGTGATGCATCCCCCTTAATACCATTCAAACCGCCCTCTGGTACAGATTCAGAGGAAAGCAAGTCAAAATCTGAAATTCCTAGCTCACCAGAAAAAATAAGAAACCGTGGCAGTTTTGAAGCTCTGGAAATAGAGAAATCAGAAATAGAAATGCCACTTTCTAATCAGACTAGTTTTGTCAATCAGGAAGAGAGGATTAGATCATTACAGAGCAACGCAGAGTCTTCTTCAATAATTGTTGAGACAGAAGGACATTCTGGGGATTTAGATGTACATAATCCACAAATGTACAACCATAGTATAATACCCCAGTTACTTCTTAAAAATACTGATAAGGAAGGTATAGAGGTAGAGGACGCAACAAGTCCAGAAATGGGAAGTGCCTCTGAAAGCTCTGATAGAGGGGAGGCTAATCAAGAAATGCATTCTCCAACAGTGCTTGACAATCTGGATATCTGGAATGCCACTGTGAAGAGTAGCTCTCACTCTGCTGCACCAAGTCATTTGATAAATAAAGCATCAGAGGTGTTAAGAGAAGCTCACGAGAGTTTATCTGATGAGGTCCCTAACAATTTAGACATTTGTAAGTTTGAATTAGGTTCTTCTGAAAATAGTCTCGAGTTAGGGTCTGATACTGAAAAATCTTTTGTGAATGAAACTCTGAAGATTAAATTGCAAGAGAATCCCTCTTCTGGATATGCTGAAGTTCATGGTATTACAAATATGCCTATGAGGGATAATTCATTTTTACATGGAATAGATTCTGAGAGAAATGAAGCTTCTGAAAGTTTAGAAATGGAGAGTAAACTTCTAGACAAGGAAGATGTGGATGTCACATCTCTTCATAATTTCCCCCAAACTTTAAGTGTTTGGAATTCACACATGCATGAAGATGTACAGTCCCCTGGAGCAACTCCTGAGACAAGTGAGGTTCTTGATGTGGCAAACACCTGGAGTAGCCTATCCAGAGATCTAAAAATCAAAAGTTATTGTGAAGAGGAGAATGTATGGAGTGGTTCAACAAATGATTACACCTATTCAAATACAACAAGCCCTGATATAAGTGATGCCTCTGTGAATGTCTGGGGGGTCATCCCAGCTACCAATAATCATAGAGAAAATAAAGAGACCTGGAACATTACACATAATGAGAAATTAGAAGAGACTCCTGAAATAAAGATTCCTGAAAAAAAGATGTTTGAGACTAAAAGTCAAGAAGAGTCTGAAACAAGCACTGATCGCAAAGTTCCAATACATTTAGATTTCTGGAATGCACATGTAGATGACGATACAGTATCTTCCTTGTCAAGTCCTGAAGTAAATGAGGATTCAGAGAAATCAGATGCTCTTGAGGCAGAGATAGAAGCAGATTCCAACCAGGGAGCAAATGGACATAAAGTTCTTGAACTACATGGGCCTTATTATGCACAGTCTGATGCAACAAGTCCTGAAATAGATGAAAACAGTTCAGAGGATGAAACTAAATTAGAAAAAGAGGAGGAAATGGCTATTTTGGATAACAGTTCTGAAAACATCAAAGCATGGACTGTAACAAAGGAAAATGATATTACTCACTCACCCATGTCTGATCACAGTATACCCGAGTCTTCTGAAGGCTTAGAACGTAAGGAAACAATTCAGAGAGACGTTCAAGGAAATGCAGACAGTGGCAATCCAGACAGTTCAGGTGTCTGGAATTCATGCCAGCTGAGTGGTGATATGTCACCAACTCCTGCAGCACATCATAAGGAAGAGTGCTCTTCCAAGGATTCAGATACATTGAGAATATCATTGGAAACTGATTCTAAAATAGAACAAAAATCCAGAGTGGAAACATCTGGATTTCCAGATGATAATTTCGGATGGTGGAATTCAGAAATGCAAGCAGTTGAGACCGTGGAAGGCCAATATTTTAATTCAGATAATGGCTTAGAAATTAATCAGTTAAACACTAAACTGGATGCATGGGGATCACATATACAAAGTGAAGAATTAAAAGATACGCATCGAACTGACACAGGTAGCGATGGAAATCATTCACCCCTTCTGTACTGTGAAGAACAACAACAGGAAGACCGGGTGCACTCCATGAATATTCACAATAGTCAAATGGATCAAGACCCTCTGCTGTTTAAAGTGTATGATCCATTCATACTTTGTAAAGAAGAAAAGGATTTAAAAGAGCAGCCATTTGCTATAGTGCAGCAAGATCATGACCATACTAAAAGTCCTGTTGTAGAAGAGTGTCAACTGGACATACCAAACATATTGGCTCAGGCAAACTCAGCAAGAGATTATGTGGATATGATACCCAGTACTTCAACTGGAGAGGACAAAGTAAATGTTTTTGTTCAAGAACAATCAGATGCAACTGAAACATTAAAACTGTGTAGCTCCCCAGAAAATGCTGTCATTGCATATGATTCATCCTTTAAATTGACAGCAAAATTAAACCCAGACAGAAATGAACCAGCTGAAATTCCCCAAACTACATTTATCCCAGATATTTTACACAGCAATGCCCAGGAGATTAATCGTTCATTCTCAATAGATCCTGATTTATGGACTGATGCTGAACATCTTTTCACTTTGAAAGCAAGTGGTGAAAATCCTGATATATTAAGTCACTGTGACCAAGACAGTAGCTCACAGACGTCAAACAGTCCTGATGTGTGCCAAGAACATGAAGTCAAGCATACATCTGCACCATCTTCTTGTGCTTCAGCTGGAGCTGGAGATGAAGTGAGTCACTCGCTTCTTGCAGTGTCAAATATAAGCCAAGAAGCAGGGTTTGGTTTTAAACCGCTATTAGAAACACCCGAAGTAGCAACATATCCTGAACAAGGCAACCCCGAAAATAATGATGGGACAAATGGTGATGAGTCCTATCAACTATTATCTTCTGAAGCTCATGAACCTTTGGAATTTGGCAGGGAAAATATCTTAAAAGAATCTGACTTAGAAAATAAACCAGCTGTTGTACAAATGGGTTCAGCAAGTTCCTCTGCTGAAGATTTGAGCATGGCTCCTTTAACTCTTGAAGACGTGTGGTATGAAGGTAGCACTTCTGCAAACCATCAAGACTCAGCTTCAGCCAATATTGTTAGTTCTCAAAATGATTTAATTGCCACCCCCTTATCTTCTCCTGGAAGCTCTGAAGAAAGCATAAAAGATATGAGTGCTGTAGCTGAAACTGGATACATTTCAGCTATTGATCACACAGCAGTGACTAATGATAAATTAGAAATATCAGATATATGTGATAGGACTGAGACTGGTATAGAAGTGAATACTGATAATTCACCAGTCACTAACAATCCATTCAGGACTGTAGAAGAAGTGAGCCAAGCATCACTGTTAGAAAGCAAACAGATGGCAGCAATGGAAAGGCATACAGCCGATAAACAAATGCTATCCTTAAAAGACTCACAAGAGGTTGATAGTGAAGGTTTTACATGTGGCTCATTCAGTCAGCAGGCTGATAATGTAGTAAAAGGATCTGAAATCTTACTTGAAAGCCAGGCTCCTTTATTTAAAGAATTGCTTAATGAACAGGCACAAATCACATACACTTCTCCACCTAGTGTACCATTTGATACAGGAGTCACTGGCAGCAGAGAGAGCACAACGGGTAAGATTGTATTAACACAGCAGTTTCTTGACAGTGGTGTAGTGGAAATGCCATTATCTTCACATACTCCTCAAAAAGAAGAAATAAGCTTTTTAGAGACCAAAGGCAGCAATACTAATGATCAGCTATTTGGCACACTTGCAGATTGTCCCAAGGAGTATCGTGCATCAAGATCTTTATCGTTAGATTCTGAAGCAATGCTCAATTCAGCTGAGATTTTGACAAGATTAGAACATGAAGCGGAAACAAGTAATACTGATTCACCACCAGATGGAGCCCTAGGATCGGCCCATGGTAAGAACTTACGCACTTGCTAGTGAAGCAAGTTCATGAGACAAAGTGTACGTGATATGCTATAGCTACCAAACAGTAAAACTGAACTTGTATCAGTTTTGAAAGGCATGGGTCTTCCTGAAGTCCAGCACTTTGATTTGGAAAGACCTGTATTCTCTCTCAGCTTTTTTGAGGTAGGGATTCATTTACTACAAATGCATAGCACAATGAGATCCCAAGCTAGTTGGCTAATAGGTATTGCCACCATGTTATATGTTTATTATTATTTATTATTGTTAATTCAGGAGGAGGTTAACAGGGAATATAAACTATGAGAAAAAATAGAAAGTGGATTTATTTTGCAGGATTCATTTGATAAAACAATTTTTGCTAATTGGCAGCAACCAAAACACATTTTGTTTGTTCATTTTTAATTTTAGAAGCTGCTGGTGACCCACATTATAAAGACAGTAAGCAGAGGACTTCCACTGCAAGCCTTGAGCTGATGCATATAAACAGTAAGGAAGATATGAAGGTAGATCAGACTGCATTACAGATGGATTACATCCTTATGATTAGTGAAGGAAATACATCTGCAAGGAAGGATATACCTAAAACAGAGGAAAGTGATTTTACATTTAACAAAGCTAACGTTACTGAACAAACAGAGTCTCATGAAGCCTTTTCAGCTGACTCATCGGATACATTTCAGTCAATCTCCATGATAAATGAAAGCGAAGGCCATTCTGTTTTGGGGACTGAATGGGATTCTTTTCACTTAGCACAGAAAAGTCCTTCTATTATGCCTCCAAACCTGGGTGATGAAAAGAGATCTCCAGAAAGCTGTGGCTGGATAGTCCTAGGACCAAATGAAGTCAATGATATATCACCTGAAGAAATTTTCAGCAGGACAGAGGCAAGGAACTTGGGGCCCAGACATTCTGCAAAAGAGCTGGAGACTGTTTCAGTCCAGGAGTTGATTCACAACATACAAGCTGATGTTCAGCAAGAAAAAAATCCTCAAAAATCATTTGAACAAAAGGAGTATTCTTCCTTGGATAGTCTGAGTAAAGAGAACAAGAATGCAAGTATCACAGGGACAGATGCTCTTTTATTGCAGGTTGTCGGTGATGACGGTGAATGGGAAGTGTGTTCACAACAACATCCTAGAAGTGACATGGTAACTGAACAAGAAACAGAGGTGGAAACAGAATTTCTCAGTCATGAAAGAGAACCAAGCCAAATATCAGGGTAAGGAAAGGTCCATATGTTCAGTTTATGAGATTTTTCCAGGAATCTGTGGCTTGCTATTAAAGGACCTGGGAATTATAAAGCTTTGACAGAACATTCAAACACAAACGTATTAGTTTTCCTTACAGGACTGAAGTATTCCTATATTCTCCACTTTGGTTAGTAGCATCACAACATAAATCCATTCAAAATTATTTTATAATCGTTTTATAGTTGGTAGGGTTGGAAGGGACCTGAGCAGATCATCAAGTCGACCCCCTGCCATGGCGGGAAAGAGTACTGGGGTCAAACGACCCCGGCAAGGTGATTATCTAGCCTCCTTTTTAAGACCCCCAGGGGTCCCTTGGAAGTTGGTTCCAGATCCTAGCTGCCCTGACTGTGAAGTAGTGCTTCCTGATGTCCAGCCTGAACCTCCTCTCAGTCATTATTCCTAGTTACTCCTGGTAGTGCTCGGGGGAACAGGGTCTCTCCCTTTCCCCACTGGTCCCCCTTGGTAAGTTTATAGACGGCCACCAGATGCCTCCCTTCTCTTGTGGAGGCTGAACAGGTTCAGGTCCTGTAGCCTCCCCTCGTACAGCCTGCCCTGCTGCCCCTTGATCATGCAAGTGGCCCTGCTTTGGACCCTCTCAATGCTGTCCACATTCCTCCTGATGTGCGGTGCCCAGAACTAGATTTATTACTCCAACTGCAGTCTGACTAATGTTGCATAGAGGAGGAGGATCACCTCCCTGGACCTCCTCACGATGCATCTGTGGATGCATGGCAAGATGCAGTTGCCCTTACTGACCACGTCCTCACATTAGTGGCCCATGTTCATCTTGGAATCAATTATGACTATATAATATAATAATATATATAACATTGTATAATAAAATATAATAATATTGAAGGGAGAAATACCCTTTTCCCTGTGTAGATGCTGAATGCCAAGCATCTGTGTTATAGACTAGGGACAGAGATTATACATAAACTGGTATAAGTAATCAGAAACCTGTAACAGAACAGATGTTCAGTGCATATAAACCCATTTGAAAAAATGGCTGAAACTGGTTTGAGATAAACCTGGTTGAATGCAGTATCAGACTTAACTGGGTCAAACCAGTTTATGCAATGTCTGTCCCAGACCCCTTGCTGGTTTAAGTTAAACCAGAGTCCCCCAGCATCCCGGCATGCTCTCTGGGCTGGGCAGGGCAGGGCTCTTAGCTCCAGAGAGCTGGGCTGACCTCTCCCCTCTGCTCCCTGGCTGCAGCTCCAACAGAGACTTGCAGGAGCTCCAGTAGAGAGTTGCAGGCACAGGGCATCTGCCTGGCTTTCTCCTCCTCCCTCCTACCCTCACCATTCCCTGTTGAATCAGGGATCCCCCCTTCCCCTCTGTCTTACACAGATACCTCTCAGCATTAGCTAGCATACCACATGCTGGCTATCGTTCTTGCTGTGGGAGATGGGACAAAGGCACAGTGTCACTTAGGGCTTTTTGGAGCTAATCAACAGGTAGCTGGTAATGTCCCTCCATTCCTTCCTTGGAACTAGTTGTTTAAGAAGAGGTTGAACTAATGAGAGATACTTTTGTTTGCTGATGGGCTGATAAATGCTCCTTGCTGTGTAACTAAGTGCTGTGTAAATCCCTGCTGGCTCCCTTGCTGACCAGCAGTGGAGGGAGGGGGGGAGGAGGGAATGAACGACCCCTTCCTATCCAGAGCATCCTGCCAGGGCCTGGCCATACCCCCAGTCAGCTCAGCATTGAACGAAGGGAAGGGAGGGCTGCTCTAGCACCCCCCAGCTTCTAGCCTGACCCATTGCAGGTGTGTGCCTGCATTTTTTCAGTCCAGGGGGGATATCTGTACAGTTACAAACTGATTCAGCCTAGGCAGGTTAGACTAACTTCAAAGATTAAATCAATACAGGCTCAGGCTTTTTGAATGTCTGTCCCTAGCCATAATGGGAAACGGATAAAGGGTCTGTTTTGGACTCTCCATCACTGGAGGTATTCAAGAAGAGGTTGGATAGCCAATGGTAAGGAATAATCTAGGTATAGCTATGCCTATATTCTGCTATGGTTATTTTCAGTGCTTTGGAGCTTTGCAGGTTCCTGAACAGGCCAGGAGGGAATTTCACCCCCACCCCACCCCACCCACAACAAGTACATGTGTCAGTGTTTTTATAAACCTTCTTCAAAGGCATTGGAGGCTGGTGCAGCCAATGCTGGGGATTTTGACTGTGGTCCATCCTCCTGCTGGGACTTTAACCTGGAGCTTTCCCTAGTTTAAGTTTTTGCCCAACTGCTCAGGGTCAAACCAATTACCATATTTGGGGTTACGAGGGAATTTTATGCCATGGTCAGATTACTATGGATTGATGGAGGTTTTTGCTTCCTCTGTAGTGGTGAGCATGGCCCTCTACCTGGGATCTCAAGGGCGTTTATTTACAACCCTTGCCACAGGAAGATGTTGGCTGCTGTGGTCCCCCTGTTTTACTTGTGGCAGGTCAGGGTATTATATCTTATGTTTTCTTAGGGTCGGTTGTGTAGTTTTGTTTGAGGTTAGATAATGGATTTGTATAGGATAGGTTGGATAGGGGTGATCCTGCCTCAAGCAGGGTGTTGGACTTGGTGACTTTTGGAGGTCCCTTTCAGCCTTACTTCTGTATGATTCTCTGTGCTTCTATGAGTCCAGCAGGGGGCTGGAAGGACAGAATCAAGAGCCACCTGACTACAAGGTGCTGCCATGAGGCTCTGTGGGGTTTGGAGTGAAGGATATCCTGCCTAGTCCTATTTAGGAGAAGGCATTTGGATGAGGATATCAGATAAACACAATCCAACCAATACTTTTTATTTCTAGGTGGAGAACAGGAAAGTGGTCCTACTACAGGGGTTAAAAATACAACCATCCTTACAGGGAGGGAAAATGTGTGTGGGAATTCATACCTCAATGAATTCAGTTGCAGCATTCCCTTCCTGTGTCCTTTCCCATTCTGACTAGACCAGCACCTGAGGCATTATGCAAATATTTTTTGTTCTAAATGATTGTCACTCCCTCCCTTCAAGCCGACTGTGGGTGTGCTACTGGTGACTCTTCTCTTCCAGGTAACTTTTCTCTAGGGAAGAAGGGAGTTAGTGGTGACTAACATGTTTTTGCCAATTACTGCATTTTATTTTATATCCTGCTATACCCTAAGGGGCTTGAGGTGAGTATGAGGGGGAAGAGGGCTCACCTTCAGAGGACACAGCAGAAAGTAGGGCTTAAACCTATTGGGAAAGAGTGGGCTTGGCATGCTACAGTATTGAAAAATAGATCTATAGATTAACTGTGGTCCTCACTTTATAAAGAAAGGAATCTGGAAAGCATAAGGGAAATTTTCCTTTAGAAATTCAGTATAGAGATTTAATTGTCTTGTACTTTGTTTATATGAAACATCCGTATGAAAGATCTTGCTGGCTAGGGACAGAAGTTACACATAAACCAGTTTAAGTGATCAGAAACCGGTTTAAACTTGTAACAGAACATGAGTTCAGTGCACATAAACCAATTTCAAAATGGCCAAAACCAGTTTGAGATAAACTTAGTTGAATGCAGTTTCAGACGTAACGGATTGAGGTCAAGCTAGTTTATGGAACTTGTGTCCCAGACCCCTTCCTGGTTTAAGTTCAATCAGAGTTCTTCAGCTTCCCAGCATTCTCTGAAGCCTTGGGCTAGGCTGTCTGTTCCAGCCAACCAGGGTTGACCCTGCCCTGCTCCTCCCTAGCTGGGGCACTATCACTGCTCCAGCTGGCTGAGAAATGGGTGGGGAAATCCTGCTTTGGAGTGCAGCTGGGTCTATCTGGCAAGGGGGCAGAAGCCCTTGCCAGGCATTCCCAGACCCCTACCCCCCTTGCTGCTCCAGCAGCAGGAGTGGGGGCAGAGCCAGACTCCAGTAGCCTGAGGGGAAGCAGGTGTTTAATCCCTCCAATGTGGGGTGGAGGGGAGGGTGTCGCATGAGCACCGATAGGCTCTGCTTGTGCACCTGGGGCTGTGCAGACAGGGCCATAGTGTCCAGACTCCAGTAGCCTGAGGGGAAGGGGTGGGGGTTAATCCCCTCATTGCAGGAAGCAGTGGTGCCAAGACCCTCAGAGGAGTGGCCAGCCAGCCATGGGGAGGGGGCAGGAGGATGTAACTTGGCTGCAGGGGGTGGGGGGAGCCAGGGCTAGTTACTTAGCTTGACTCACCACTGCCTCCCACTGCAGCAGCATGGCCTGGGCTGGGGCAGTCCCAGGGGGTGGGGTCAGAGCCCATTGCTTCCCACCCCCAGGCCCATGTGGGGGCTACAGTTCTAAGGTAGGCTGCAGCTGCAGCGCAGCTCCCCACCCTACTCCTACTCCCTCTCCCGACAGCAGTGGCAGAGGTGGAGACAGAGTGAACTATTGTGGCAGGTGGAGGTGAAGCACCTGTCACCTGCTGCCTTCTTGTGGTGGTGCTGGGTGCTCAAGGTAGGCTGCTGTGGGCCAGGAATGTGTGCAGGCAATGAACTGTGCAGCCTGGTCTGGCCTGACCCAATGGCCTGGGAGTACAGCCTGCTCCAGCCCAGCCCTGCAGACCAGGGAGTTAGGGAGCAACTGGCTTGCAGCAGGCCACCCCTCCCTCTCCTGGCGGCAGCGGCAGAACAAACCATTACAGCAGGCAGAGGTGAGGTACCTGTCATCCACTGCCTGCTCGTGACAGTGCCGGGATCTTGGGATGGGCTGCTTCGGGCCATTCACTGCCTACATCACTGGGCTGCAGGTCCAGGCTAGACTGGGCTGCATTTCTGGGCCACGGGGCCAGACTGGACCTGGCTGCATTGGTTCATTGCCTGCCCCTGCCTCTTCCTACATCCCTGGCCAGCAGCAGTGCCCCCCAACCCCCCGAGCACCCAGGGCTGCCCTGAGTAGGTGGTGGGTGACAGGTACTTCACTCTGCCACTGCCTGCACTGGGAGAGGGAGGGGGATGGGGACCTGTGCTTCAGCTGCAGCCTGTCTGCATACCATGGCCCCCACATGGGGCTGCAGTCCGGAACTGCATGGTGCTGATCCCTGCCCCCTGGGGCCACCCCAGCCTGAGCCATACTGCTGCTGCAGGAGGTGATGATTTGGGCTCCATAACTAGCCCTGGCTCCCCTGCCCCCTGCAGCCAGGTCATATCCCCCCTCTCAGCCCTCTCCCTGTGGCTGGCTGGCCTCTTCTTAGGGGGACTTTGCCCAGGGTGCTGCTGCCTGCAATGGGGGAATGAAGCACACGTCTTTCCCTCAGGCTACTGGTGTTTGGCTGCTGTAGAGACTATCAGTGTGCATGAGCAGAGCCTCAGTGCCTGCATCCCCTCCCCGAATGCAGTGTGGGGATTAAACCCCCACTTCCCCTTGGGCTACTGAGGTCTGGCTCTGCCCCTGTTCCTGCCTCCAGCTAGTGAGTAGAGGGGCTGAGGATCCCTGACAGGGGCTGCTTCCTCCCTCCCCCTCCATGCAGACCCTGGCTGGGGTACCTGCAGGCCAAAGTGGGGGTTTAAACCCCTCCCCAATCTTACTCAGGCCTGCCCAGGCCTGGCCATGTCCCTTCCCTCCTCAGATTAGTTTTCTATGGGCTGAGGGCTCACTTCAGCTCCCCTCAGCTTCTGGCCTGAGCCACTGCAGGCGTGTGCCCACATTTCCGGAGTCAAAAGTGAATGTCTATTCACTTGCAAATTGGTTCAATCTATGCAGGTTAGACTAACCTGCAAAGACTGAATCAATTCAGGCTCCGCTTTTTTGAATGTCTGTTCATAACCCCTTTCTATACACACACATTGTGACTTAATCTGAAACAAAAAGCCTGATCACATTCAGAACTTCTGTTACCACTCATGTTGTTTTAGGATTCCTGAACTTTTCACTAACAACTAGCAATGCTGACAACAGGCCTTTCCCCCCTCAAGAAACACTGCATGCATTAGTGCTGTAGTGTATCCTGATAATTGTATGCACTGACAGAATGTAATATATGAAGCAACTTATATTACAAGATGCTTACTCACACTCAGGTATGAATAAGATTAATGGCGGTAGTTTCAGAATCCAAATTGTTCACTTACTGTGTACTTCTTCCTCCCAGACCTGTTAAAGAAACCTTCCCCATAAGCAGTTCTACATTATTTTAAGGGACAAGTCACAAGAAATTTTTGCTTGCTATTTTTAATTTCTAGTAAATATGGAAGCAGGAGCAGGGCTACAATGCTGTGCAAACATGTGGGTTGAATGGTGCAATTCCTGGGCCCAAAGTTAAAAATATGCATAAGTATAGGATCAGGGCTTTATTTTATCCAAGAATTAACATTGTTAGCTGCTCTGCAAAACACAAAGGAAAAAGACATTGTACCTATCTCAAATTGTTTATAATTTAAATAGACTGGCAGCACAAGAATGCTGTAAGGGTGATGTTAGCTTAGAGGATTTTCTGTTTATTTTTGTACATTGGTGACATATTTTACTGGCACAGGTTAGCATTTGCTGCTGGTAAGGAAGAGGAGAATCTTCAGGAGGAGTTTGGCTGCAGAGAAGGTGGGCATTTAGCAGCAATGTAAAGGAAATCAAGGTCTGTCCCAGTGCTTGACCCTGACACACTGAAAAACAAACCTGATTGACAGTCAGAATGCTTGCTCTGCAGACAATTTCAAAATTCCTGACCAAAAAAAGTACATTTTGGAATGAAAAAACAGAATTTTTAAAATTTCCTACTAAATGGGAACTCTGCAGAGTGGGGGGGAACACCTCATTTTGACTCTAACTCCAAAGCACAGGGCACAATTGTCCTAGCCTGAGATGCCCAGCTGCTGGACCCATGTTTCATTAGAGAGTCAACAAAAAAAAGGTTCAACAAATCAGCATTTTCCAATAAAAAAGTGCTTAGCTGGAAAAAACTTGACCACCCATATTCAAAACAAATGGCAAATAGAAGAAGAAAATGGAAGTGTTATTTACAGGTGTAAAGTAGCTGGGTTTTGTTAGCTCTCAGAAGTGTGAGTCAGCTGTCAGCCCCTCTGTTCCACTAAAAGCATTTTAAATTAACAGCTGCCAAGTGCTGACCCTGCGTAAGTCACCCTGATTAATTACATGGGCACAGCATCTACTAGTTTGCAAATGCCTACATGTCAGTGATGTTATCATCACTATGCAGGAAGTGAACATGGTTTCAAATATCTCTTTTAAACTTGTTCTTTTTTATAAGTCATCACTGTGGAACCAAAGCAATTTCTGAAGAAACAGAACAGTAAAATCTGGGCATTGTTTTAATGAGGTGCCTCAATACGTGGAGGAGATTTTGATCTCACAGGGTGCATCTACATGTGCAATTAATGCAACCTGATAAACTCCAGAGCACCTGGAGCTGGAGTACACTGCTCCTGGGCACAATGTCTACACATGCAGCTGGGACACCAGTACTTCGAGTCAGGGTGGAGCAGGCCCAGGCTGGCAGCAGGCTTGGGGGTGGGTTGGGGGAGGAGGCAGCCCTGTGCTCCAGGTGGAGGTGTTGGGCCACAGATGGGCTGCCTGGGGAATGAGAGTGCTGAAAATGCAGAGGCTTGTGGCTAGGCGGCAGGCAGGAGTCTAGCTCCCTGGGCTGACCAGGTGTAATTTATGCCTGCTGTCTACATGAGTAATTAAGTGTAACAAAATGCTCTGTCGTAAGATAGTACCGTCCCCAACAGTACTATTTTATGGCAGAATTCATTAGTTTACTGTAGCCTAATACTGGTGCACGTGTAGACTGTGATGCTTTATTGCAAAGCTAATTAGTCTATGCTACAGTAAAGTGCACATGTACATGCACCCTGACATCTGGGACCCAATGGATGCTTATAGACAAGCAGCGAGGCTAGTCTGATGCACTGTAATTAGTCTCAATTAATTAATGGTCTCCAGCGTCTTGTGTATTAGCACTCCCATGCTGAAAACTGGTGGTGAGGGTGCTTTAAATAAAGTTTGTTCGATGAACTTTAGTTAAAGTGTTCCTGCTGCTATTTTTCAGTGCGAGGATACCGATACATGAGATGCTCTTAGAGATGCTTGGATTAAAGCCCTCCTCCCCACCCGCTACTCCCAGAGCATGTGTTTAAATGCTCAATATTTAGAAGTCTCCTACTTTTATTTAGGAATGTAACCAGAATTTTAAAATTATATTGCATGCTGGGTGCAGTCTTCTTTTGAAGATTTAGTCCCAGTTGTGAGTGTCAAGCATCTGAAAGTCTGGACTCTGTGTTACAGCAACTATTAACAATGGAATGAAGTGCCCTAGTGACAGCAATGGTATAAGTACTAGAGTAGGCAAGGCTCAGACTTTTCAAAATAAATTTCCTTGGCACCATGATAACATCCCTTCCTAGAACAGCCCCTTGCACCTGCACTGCTGCTGACTCTTAATGTAATATACAGGTATCAGCTTTTCTACTGTGGACACACTGTTATATGGTCAGCTCTTTCACTTCTGACTCTTGCAGTTTAATACCAGCTGCCTTTCCCATAGCTATGGATATTTCTGCTCTCAGTACTGATGTAGTGGATTCCCAGAGAAGTATGGAAAAGTGAGCCTATTATGTTGCAGCTGTAGTAAAAACACAAATATATTTGCCTAATGGAACAGAACTAACTAACTAACATTTATGGTAGCCATTATTTTCAAGATCTACAACAGTTTTATTCAACCTGTTACATAAATAATCTGGCAAAAAGCAACTTGTGATTTACTGATATGGGGTAAATGTCTAATTAGGGTCCCTTTAATATAGGTTTTAGTGACATTTTTGAAAAGCAAAACATATCCTCCAACAGAAAATCCCTCCTCCAGCAAGAAGTTCCTCCAGAGACTGCTATTAGAGCTGAAAAGGTTTGTTTTAGTGAACAAAAGTTTAAACCATCAAAATGCAGAAAAACATCTCTTAACCCTCAAATCAGTAGTTGTCCACAGGTGGGTTATTATGACAAGGTACTGCCAAAGAGGCATCTATGTGCCCACCTGCAAGAAGAATGTTTCTTCTCCTAGGCACTAGCACCCTGAGCCACAACAGTTTTTAGGCAGCTGTAGGCTAACACTCCCTTAGGCAGACTCAAAAGGCAGCTTCCTTATAAACACCAGTCTGCTTATTATACATGGAGATAGCATCTCTCTATACCAAGCAAAGCCAGTACAGGTACAAAGAACAAACACAGAACCAAACCTCAAGGTTTTTCTCCAAACTAAGAAAAACACAAACCCTATACTTCTTCCTAACCACCAATCTCTCCCCATCTAACTTTCCTTCCTGGGTGCTTTTAACTTCCTCTGAGCCTAGCCAGTCATCTCTGGCAGCTGACCCAGTTCTTTAGCAGATGAACTATTATTCCCT
>NW_017729024.1:97831594-97847777 GCF_001723915.1 Gavialis gangeticus
AGGTACAAAGAACAAACACAGAACCAAACCTCAAGGTTTTTCTCCAAACTAAGAAAAACACAAACCCTATACTTCTTCCTAACCACCAATCTCTCCCCATCTAACTTTCCTTCCTGGGTGCTTTTAACTTCCTCTGAGCCTAGCCAGTCATCTCTGGCAGCTGACCCAGTTCTTTAGCAGATGAACTATTATTCCCTAACCCCTTGCAGCTGGGCTCCAGGCCCTGAGCAGTGCACCTCATTACAGCACTTTAAGTGAAAGTTAAGCAGAATTTATGTAACTGAATTCAACAGTGTGTGCTGCAAAACCCGTGGCCTAACATTCCTCAAGTATCAGCAGGCTAGGTGGCCATACACACCCATGTGTTCATAGATAATATTCCCTAAGACTATTATTCCCTAATATTCCCCTAAGGATAGGTGTGTGCTGTGGCAGTAGTATGGTTCTGGCTGAGAATTCCTGAGGACATGCATGGCTACTGACACACACAAAATCCAGAAGTATGGAAAAGATGCCACTTAGGAGCATCCCTCTGCACCTACTCTCAAGAGCTTGGCTCCACCAGTGAGCTTGAGATCAGTTTCACTGGTTCACTTCCAGGTTTGGAGTGTGTCTGTATGAGTAGGTGGGCAGGCATGCTAGAGGTTGCTTTGGCTAGGACACTCTGTGGTCTTCTTCTTTCATATGGCTGGGGCAAGCAATAGCAGAGAAGATGCAGGTTAATTAAAGTTGTATGTTGAAGTTTGATAGCCAGCTGATGACATCCAGACTGGCTACGCGGATTGCTTCAATCCCTCCATTACATGCAAGTTCAGGGGAGGAATTTGCAATGCAACTCATTGACCACCTCACTGCATACACAGTGTGGTGAGTCCTTGATGCCCTATTTAGTCAATAAATAGGCACACCTTCTGTGTCCCTTATGAATGCAGGTGAGTGCAGTCCAATATTTGTTGCAGGCGGAAACCCAGGAACTCAGTGGTTGGATTTATGATCAAATTTTTGTTGCACACTGTTGCTTCAGACCAGATTTCATGCCAGCAGCTCTCACCATCCAAACTGTTTGATGAAAGTTGTAGCAGAAAGGTTTCCTTGACATAAGCCTACATCTTGGTGGGTGGGTGATATCTTCATACTATAGGAGCTCAGCATCAGCCATGATCTTTTTATACTCTCAAAGTAAGGCCAAATCTCTTCTCACCGTGGAGGGAGTGATATTTGATATCACTGGCAGTCACAGGAGTGGTAAGGATTTTAGAGCACCACTTACTGCTCACATGGTGGCATTTACCTATGTGTCAATGTGATGGGTGTGAGAGTTTTGGCACCGGATGGGAATGCAATATCCAGCTGTAGAGAGTACCAGGGCTTGTGGCGATATACGGCGGGTAGGAGCATTCCTTCCCCAGGATGCTCCAGCAAGCTTCTCTATAATGTTTACTCTCATCACTGTCTTTTTTGCCAGTAATTTCGAGGTGCTGGTGGTAACTGAGACTTCGATCTAGAGTGACTCCAATGTACCGTGGATTTTTTGGGTGTTATTTTAGTTCCAACAAAACTGTACATTTAGCATTTTATTGGCCTGGGAACTGTTAACGTGGAACAAGGAAATGGCCATCTTAGCTGCGTTAAATTTCAAACACCAAGTTCGGAAATAATCCTGTCGGATGTGCAGATCATTTTTGAGGACCTTTTCTGCCGTCTTGAAAGAATCACCTCGTGTGGCTAATGCAGTACCATCAGTGTAAATAAATTTACATGATGCTGTTGGCAGGATGTTGCTGGTGTATAGGTTGAAAAGAATTGGACAAAGAACAGACCCTGGAGGGGACAGTCATTTAGCACGCATCAGTGGCTCAAATCCTCACTGAGATGTACCTGGAATTTGTGGTTTGATAGGAACGTATTTATTATTTATTAGTACTTTGTGGTGTAGACATGCTTATAGGAGAGGGTGATACTTCACATACCCAGAACTTCTGGCATTGTGGAAGAGCTGAGGAACTTGGTGCTTAAGTCTATTTGAAATTCACAAACTAGATGTCCCTCTGCTTAAGTCCCTTGAGCGGGGCTTATCTGGTAGGTAGGACCTGAGCAGACCTAATATATACTGACAATATTGATTTGTGCACAGTACACAAGAGCCTTAGCTACTTTCATTCAAAAGCACAGCCAAAGCTCATTGTGATTATGGTGCCAAACACTCATAGAATTTTTCAATGGCTTAGAGCACTTATTTGGGAATGAGAGACTGAGCTTCTGAGGCTGAAGTGGTTGAAACATTGTCCACATCCTCAGAGAGTGTCTTATCACCTGGCTGCAAAGTAGACTCCGCTGAAGGCGCTCATTACCCCTCTGGTTGAATCAGTGCCCCTATACAGAAAGGAATGAACAAGTTATGGGGCCAGGGAGACAAAGCAATAGGAGGAGGTGAAGAGACCTCTATAGCCCAGTGACGAGGGCACTCATTTTGGAGGGGAGAGTTCTGGGGTTGGAGTGGGTTTTGGGAGTGGCTGTGTTTGGCCGTAAAGTTCCTACCCTCCTGCTCTATCACCTAGAATACCAGACAACCAGAAGCAGAAAGAAAACAGAAAATGATTAATAACAAGAGGTTGATTGGCTTCATCTTTGCTCAATTAAAGCAAAATATTTCTAGCATGAAAGTATTTAAGAAAAACCCTAAATTGATGTCAGTAAGAGCTGAACACTAGAAATAATACGCTCCAGGATTTATTTGGCCTTGTGAAACATGCAAAAATATCTGATAGCACAATAATAATGTCACCCTCATCAAAGAGAGAATAGCTTTTTCCATGACTTCTTGTATGCAAACAGCCAAGAAAAGCTAATTGAAAAAACAAGAATTCATGGAGTCCAGGGCAGGTCTATGATGTTTAGAACAATTCTGTTAGCACTGGAGTGATGCCAGAAGTAAAATTTACTGAGTCTGAAGGTCATTTTTTTTCTGGATGAGAGCAACTTATCTTACATAACTACATGAAATTAGATAGTGATGCAGTAACTGAGGAACAAGGAGAGGACACTTCTGTTCATTTTGGTTGCTTATGTATAAATCACTCTTCTTTAAGCATGTTCAAGGCCATGTTCACACAGTGTTTATTTATGCATATGTATACACACCATTTAAAGTAATATTTGTGTTTCACCTTTGTTGGAGGGGGTGGGTTGTGGTTTTTCCATCCTCTGCAGATATTTGAGGAGATGGTTGCTATTGCAAAGCAATAGGAGTGCCTGTGGGAAGGGGATGCTACAACTTTCTTCATCCTTTGTGCCGGTTTTCTTTTCATGTTTTTGTATCATAAACCATTTGTGGCTTCCTCTCCCCTTAACAATTAAGGGTTAGGAGTAGTTAAGCATAAAACCCACAAGGGACCTTATTCAGGTCAAAATGAGCATGGAATTATTTTGCTCTGGGAAAATGGGAGGAGTAACAAGGAGCAGTCATGGATTAAAGGTAAGAAGGAGTAGGGTGGAGTGGAAGAGCAGAGGAGGAGGAGAAGTATGGGCAGAGTAAAACCTGGTTTGGGGTAGACATTGGGAGCTAAGGAAAACTGAGTGGGCTGTCTACGTGTCCTTTTACGTGCACCTAAACTTAATGCACATTAGCCTAATATGCTTTAAGGCAATTTAGGCATGTATCTACATGTGCACTCACTAAGGCACATTAATGCAGGTGTGTAGACTGACTTGGGACTAAAGTTAGTCCCAAGTCAATGGACATACAACATGTTAATATGCATTAGTGCATCTACACATTTGCTAACACACCTTAGCTAGTCACACATAAATTTGATACCTGCTTTATGCAGGTATCAAATTTAGGCTCAAATAGCCTAAAGTCACCATTTTTAAGGTACATTAAGGGTGCACACATGTAGATGAGCACACTTAATGTGCCTTAAATTGGCTACTGCATATTAAATACACATGTGTACACATGCCCAGTAGGAGGCAGTGGAGCTACAGTGGCTCCTGGATAGGTGAGTGGGAGGGTAAGAGAAAGAGGTGTTTAAAGGAGCACAAATCCTTGCGCAATCAGGATTCAGGAAAGCAGATGAGGGCAAACAAGTGGAAGCTCTGAGAGGAGTTACAATTATTAGTAGTAGAACCAGCCTGGAGGGATGGGGTCAAATAGTTATACCTTGTAAACAGCACAGTATAATCTTGAGAGTGAGATAGCTATCCTCCATGATATTGCCTAGATGTGTTTATATTAGTAGTGGGCAGAGATACTCATATACTGAGGAGAAAAACCTGTGAATGACAGGGCTGCGGTTCAGTTCTAACATTTTGAAGATGGTCTGAGATGATTTTGTCCAGCGTGCATAATATGATGACAAATCTTTTGGCATAAGTCACCAGTTTTAAAGCTCACATACTAAAGTCAGTGAGGTGAAAACTAGCTTCATAGAAATTAGTAGTAAAATGCCCATTGAGTTCAGCGAGGCCAGGATTTCATTCCAGATATCTTTCTCCAAGCCACTGTTCCACCCACAGGTGCAGCACCGTGCCTAGACTTCTGGCAGCCGCGGGCAAACTTTTAGTATTGGGCCCCCTGTCACCAGAGAAAAAGATGATAATATTTGAACAATGGGAAAAAAATTACCATTTTTGGGCCCCCTTTCTGTCTGGGCCCTGGGTGGCCACCCAGTTCACTCATGCCTGTATCCAGATCTGTCCAGGTGAGGATAGAGCAAAGAATTTGGGAGCCCAGCTTTGTCCCTGCTGCACCAGCACAATTCGGTCCCAGAAGAGAAAGTGGCTTGTTACATTTAATGAGCAAAAATTTAAATTTGTTGTTAGCTCATATCTGCAATTTAACCTGCATTTTCTTTCGTGGTGCTGTCATTGTGTTGCATTATAAGCATTTTTTTCTCTTTACCTTTCCCTGGTAGCCACCAACTTCCAACATGAGCAGAATGAAGTGGACTTTGTTCACTCCTGTCAAGATTGTTTCTTAATTGGCCAGATCCACTGTACAGCAATGCCAAGCACTCCAGGGACTTACCATACTGCTTCAGTAGCATGTTCCAGCTCCTGCTGAACAGCAGGATTATAGACATGAGCTGAGAATTGAACTCAGGTCTCCCCTGTGGCAATTCGCTGTTCTTTTACTGGGTTTGTTATTCATTCACATCCATAAATAAGAATGGTGCTTTAGAGATATAACACTTCTAGCTTTCAG
This sequence comes from Gavialis gangeticus, assembly GCF_001723915.1. NCBI lineage: Eukaryota > Metazoa > Chordata > Crocodylia > Gavialidae > Gavialis > Gavialis gangeticus. The sequence goes on from NW_017729024.1 coordinate 97,836,801, forward strand.
TTCCTCAGAGTGTCACAAATAAATTTGCCATTAGAACGTCAGCACGATTCATTATCAAAAACTAGTCAGGAATTTTACCGTGAAATGCATTTCTGTAGAAATGCCGATTTGTTAAGACAGAAACTGTTTGCAGGAAACAGTGTATGTGCAAAAATGGAAAGATAGCCCATTTTAACATTTAAAAATATTCATTTTTCCTTTTGAAAATATTTTGCATTTTTAAATGGACATGAATTCATAGCGTTTTAAAAAAATGAAATGATTGAAGCTAAATCATTTGATTGACATGAACTGAAGCTATTTTCACATGATTGATTCATGAAAATGTTTGAGATTTCAAAAATCATCCCAATTTTGAATGGAGAAAGCATTTCTCACTCAGCTGTACCCATCTTTTTCTCCTTTTTAATATTTCATCCTTTTTGTGAAGATTTTGCTGCTATTAAAACAGAAAAATGGCAGAGGCATTGGCAGCTCAGTGGGCACATTAGTACAAACTCATTGAGGCATTTTACTTTTCACTGCTTATTCCATTACCCTATTTAACAACTGTGAATTAAATTATTGATAGCTGAAATTGACAGAAGTAATAAAACTTGCTGTTATTGTTCAGCTTTCACAACACCCTTCTTTTCCCCACACATTCTGTGGTTCATGAAGCCATGAAAATTATCTTTTTGTTGTCAGTTTTGGGGTGATACTAAGTTTTCCACTACTATCTCAATGCTAAAATTAATTAAAATTAAAAGCCCAGATTTCCACTGCAGAGCCAGCTGTTAAAAATAGCAGGAGCCAATCCCATTTTTGTAATAATATCTTCATATTTACATCAAGCAAGAAACCAAGTACTTTACCAAAATCTTAAAAATAAAAATAAGACTAGTTTATAACTTTATAAGAAATAACAACTTTCCATTGCTACCTGCCCTTATGCATTTTATTTTTTATTAAATTAAAAATGCACAGTAACATGTCCTCTTATAACCCCAAAACAACTACATTTTTCTTAATGTAGCACGTTGTCCGATGCTGCTGTAATACGAAAAAACCCTCCCCTCCTATCCAAATAAGCGTGCCGTAGGCAGTTCAGATCAATATGGTTATGATGTACTTGATTTCATTTCCAATACTGACTCTAGCCTTGCAAGCTGATACCTATGAGTAGGCTCCAAAGCTTATAGCAAGTGCTAATAAACGCCATAGGGCTCTTTACGGGCAGTGGGAAATTGTCTGGATCTGACTGTAGAATTGTCAAACTGTCTTTTATTACATTTATAATTTCATTGAGTCCTGTCATTGTCAGGCTAATAATGACATTATTACATATACATAGTTTTCTATCTATATGCTCTGTGGATTTTTTCCCCACTTAAGAGCCCATATATAATATGAGATTACTGTGTCAGGTACCTTACCAACTCCCCCTCCCAACTACCAGAAACCTTGAATCCCTACAGTGCTACAATGACAGCAGCATCCTGTGTCATGTTACTACATCAGCATCTTTTTTAGATGCTCTGTTTTCTTTAAGGAAGTGAACTTTTTGTAAACACTCAGTAATGATCTTTTTTTCTGTAAAAGATAAGTGGGAGGCCAACTACTGAGGAGACTGATAACAGGCCCAAGATCCTATTGTTAAATGCAAGACAAGATAGCAAGGACAGAACCTTTGTTCAGGCAGAGCCATAGGTATACATGAAGCCTTATAGACAAAGAAGAAGATGGTGGGCCCCTATCCCAAGGTGCTTACCATCTAGGATGTGTTCTAGCAAACAACCCTGCTATCCACATCTCAGTGTGGACAGACAAAACAGCTGAAATTATCATCATAAGGTTTACTGACTTTTGCTGTTTTGCCTCAAACAGAATTGTGAGGCACGAATATATAAAACCCCTGGTCCCCTACCTTGTACCCCCTTTTCTTCATCTCAGAAAAAAGCTGGAATTTCAAGGAAACCCTGAGGCTGCTAAGCATAGGCACCAACTCCATGGGGCTCAAGCATGAAATCAAAAAAAATTAGCAAGTGCTCAGCACCCACAAGCTATGGGCATTTTGCTTTTGTATGTTAGATATCTATGATTGCATACAGACATTACAAAACAAAAAATATGCTTTACCAGCAGCATGTTACTTTAACTGGGCTCTGTAGCATCTGTAAAGATTAGGTGCATCAGCAGGGCTTTTTAGCGCTTTTAACTAAAGCTGATTGAATCACCTATTAAATCAAAGCGCCAAAAAGCCCCACTCAAGCACCTGATCTTTATGACATCAGGTGAGCTGGGTTGAAGTAAGGTGCTGCTTCTTCTGGGCATGCACGGGGCTCCTGCTTCCCCCTACAAAAAAAAAGCAATTGTTACTGGCAAAAACCAAAGTCAGTCTGTGCTGCTAAGCCAGGGAGTGACCCACTGAACCATGCTTCTAAGGTTTATGAAGGAGCAGGCCCCACATTCCTTGCATCCAAAGGGAAGGCCACAAGCCTTAAGGCTGGGGTAGTATGGGTGCTAAGGGGGTATGCACGACAACCTACGAGGTTGCAAGTTTGAGGCCACAGCAGAAGTGCTCACAGCACGGTTTGTCAGACTGCAGTGAAATCTGGGAATTCTGCTAAATACCTTGTCGCAAGGACACAATAAAGGAAAAGACTGGGGGCTCTGGGTAGCTTTTTTTATGCATATCCTGCTTTGTGAGATGGTTTTAAAAACATTTGTCTTCATAACTGAACTGTTAAACTGAAAGGAATTATGCAAAGCATGTTTGAATATGTATACCCTCTATAGGCATAGGCTGCAAACAAAGCTGGGGGCTGAGATAAGCCAACCCCAAAGGAACTTCTGTCTGCAAGCTTTCCTCAGGCTCTGAAATGAAACAGCAGGGAGCTTTTCACAACCGACAGCTGATTGTCCATATACAAGTTAAGGGATGCGAGGACAGAGCCCCATGGAGAGCATAAAAATACATTTTTCACAGATAAAGCACCCTTTAGCACCTTATCCTTTACCCAACCAGAGCAACTGTGGTTTCTGGCACATACTGCAGGCTATCAGGAGGCAGGTGATCATCCTTATTTAGAAGTACCACTAGTCATGTGATCAGAAAATGGTGGAGGATCTGTATTCCTAGTAAACTGCTACTGAAAGAGGGATGCTGAAGTGCAGCAATCAAGTATCTTTATTATTTTCCTACTAAAAAGGCCTCCTCAAGTCTTTAGAAGGTAAGCATATCTTTGCACTAAGAGGCTGATATGCAAAGCGCTTCTCTGATTAATGGTTCTATTGTTGCAATTACTTTAGAGGAAAAAGAAAGGGTGAGCGGACTGTTTGTCAGCAGGATGCAAAGCATCCAGTGCCTCATTACTGAAATCAGGCAGCTGTATTTTAATTCTGTTGCAGTTCTTTATGAGAGAAGCTTACATCCATGCGATGGATTTGTTTTGTCAGGGTGAAGAGATGCTATTTGTCATTAGGAAACAAAACTTCACTGTACGATCAATCACATAACACTTCTGATTATTTTCAGTTCGTTTGCATAGCTTTCAGGGTCTGGTGGGAAAAGAAGAAAACTGGATACTGTCACTGAATAACTTGTTTTTGTTTTTAAAAGACTGCTTAGCTATGGCATAGCAATTATTTGGGATAGCTCTAGCAGTACAGTACTTCACAATAGGATTGTTTTCAGTGCTTTGCTATTAAGTGAGGCATATGATTTCTTTTTGTCTTGCCATACCTTCTTAAATTGCTGTAGAGACAAGAATCTTGTAACCTTTTGAGAGAGAGCTAGGATCCAGGAATAGTTTCAACTGACGAGAAGAGTGAAAAATTACTGCAAAGTTGGTTTGTACAGGCATTGTTTTCGTTCATTTGAAATCTGGGGAACCTAATATGGCTTTGTGGGTATATCTGCATTTTTATCTGTGAGGCAAGTCTGAAAACTTATTATTGAGAATGACTTGTCATAAGCAAATGTCTCATCTAGCCTGAAGAAATGATAATGATGTAGAAAAACCTGCTGGTTACACATATAACCTCTACCATTCTTACTTGAATTTAAGATGCCCCTGAATATAAGATGAGTCCCCAGTAATTGGATGCTGTACAGAGAAAATTACAAATTTGTTATAATTTTTCTGGTATGGAATCTAATTATTGGAGGGCCATCTTTAATTCATCCCCCCATCTGCTGAAGAGGGGCAGGCAGTGGGGGAGCACGTGATGAAGGGAGGTTAAACAGCTTGTCCCCTGCTTGTGCCTGCCTCCTGTTATTTCTACCCCAGTCTGCCCCCCGTCTCCCCCGAGCCTCCACCCTGCTTCTTCCTCTGCTTTCAGTCCTGCCTCTGTTCTTCCTCCCCTGATCCCAACCTCCCTACCCTTATTTTTGCTCCCATGCTGGCAGGCTCCATCCCTGTTCTAGCTTTGGTCACTTAGCATGGCCCCAGCCCAGCTCCTGTAGCAGCCATGCAAGCTGTGCACCACTGCTGTGGGATATGCTGGGGCTGGGCTCTGACCCAGGCGACCGTGTGGCTGGAACCTGCCAGCATGGAGCAAGGGGATGCGGGGGAGGGAGAGGGGCAGGCAGGGGAGAAGAGGCTGCAGGGGAGAGATGGTGGCACGCAGAGGCAGCTGGGGAAGGGACTGGAGGCGGACAGGGGGTGCAGGCAGCAGCTACCGCTATGGCCCTGACCACGGGTAGGGACTGGAACCCAAGCTGCAGCAGTCACCTGCCCCCTTCCACACCGCCTCCTGGCCCTTGTATGTGATTCTAGGATGAGGGGCTCCCCCCATGTTATATGGCGGGAGGGAATCTCATCTTGGAATTGAGTAAATACATACATATATGTACATATATATGATGTACTTGATGCATCATGTATGATACATACATATGATGTACTAGATATGAAATATGTGCTGTGTTGGTAGGTGTAGTTGTCAAGTGTATTAGCATTCTGAGGGAGTGTGGGGATTACATTTTGGGCTCGATACGCTCAGCTCCAGCGTTAGCCAGAGTTTACCTCTAGTTAAACTCAGACCTAATAAGAGTATTTAAGAGTGTGCAGCAACACTACAGTCAACCTCTATAAATAACAATGGATACAATCCAGACGATGATAGATAAGAGTTGGAAAATACAATTACAGCGTAGAGCAAATGTCTTTTAACGGTCCTTAATATATTGGTGCTTTATTATGTCTGTAGCTGCTGAAGCCAGGAAAAAATAACTGCTTCAGTGAAAAATCCCTTTGTTCAGATGAATGTGCTATCGTCAAAAATCAGTAGTGTCCATAGGTGGAAAATTAAGCAGTTTTGTCAGGCCAAGTAAATTTTGTTAGTATTATATATGCCACAGGAGAATCTGAAAGCCCCAAGAGTCACCCTCCCCCATCATGCTCACTGCCGTACCAGCCCATAGAAAGAGATGGCTGTGCTATATGATGCACCAATAAGCCATACAGTGGAAACAGGAAAGGAGCACAAGCATGGTGATGTCATGTGATCAAAAGGGAGCTTGAGCTCATCTACCCAAGTATTTTTTTCTTTTTGATAATAAATAATGGTTTAGTTATTAATAGCATCTGTAACTTACAGTATTGCCTAAAATGTTTAGTTCTGGAAAGGTTCCAGGTTAAAAGTTCTGCTACGTGAGGTCTACTCTATGACTATAACACAGGCACGAAATGGAGAGCAGGAAAACAGTTCATAATTTCCTCCCATTGGTATAGAATTAGCTGTGTCCTACAGAAAAATAATCAGTTATCTGCTGGAGAAGAGTATAGGCAGCAAAATGTGTAGAAGTAATCCTTGAGTGACTGTAGGCTAGTAAGCAGCAAATGGTTTCCTGAATTAGCAACGCCCATAGCCAATCACTGGACTTCTTTCACCTTTTATATTGTGTACATTGTTTCTGGGATCTTTCTATCCTAGGCTCCGTTCTGCTGCATATTGGTCCAAGCGTTATATCATGCTTTTTCTAAACAGCTAAGGAGGAGGTGGGCTAACACCTCCAATTTTTACTTCATGATATTCATACCAGCAGCTATCAGACAGTAATGGTTTTCATGCACTATGGATGTGGAGCATGTCCAGCCCACCCATCTGGAGGCAAAAGGCACACTGTCCTATGTATAAAACAAAGTCCTATGTATTTGTTCCAACCCCTGTTACAGAGGAAATGAGTCTCAGATTCTCTAAAAGTGTTTACAGTATGTGCCTAACTTACTGAGGTGCTAAACTCCTTTTGATTTCAGTGGGAGCTAGTTAAATAAGTGTTGGGCATCTACTGCCTTAGTGTGAGAATCTCAGCTTGCATTTAAACTTGTAATGCTTTTGAGAGATTAGGGAATAAATATTATATTACAAGATACCTCCTTGAAGGAGTCAAGATTTCTGTCACCACCCCCACTTCCATGCCGCACCTTGCTGTGCCATGCATTTTTTCCAGATAGTCATGTGGGATGTGTTACTTAGGGAAATGGCTCCAGAAATGTCAGTGAGATGGCTGTGAAATGTCATTCCTTAAAAAATACCAACTCCTGGAGTTGGCTTCTCAATATATGTTCAACACAGAAAGCTATTGGGGAAAACTCTGAGGCACAGTTAATGAACAATATAGTACTCACACCTCTGCATATATGACATAAATGGAGGCATGGTGTATACAGATCCAGTGAAGCTCCTGATATGCCATGGAGTCGTGTGGTACTGTGACACATGGTACTGGGCAGAGAACACAATGTACTCAAAAAGCATTTCAAACAGGAGCATCCCCAAAGCACACAATGAAATGGAGTCTTTATTCAGAATGGCAGAAAGGAAAGGTTGGAAATAAAATAAGGGAACACAATAATTAGTTAATGGAAAATATCATAAATCTCCTAGTAAAAGTGCCAAGGGACATTCCAGGAGATGCCAGTAAATCCATAGCCTGTATCCCTTGACATGCCCATATCACCCCCACTTGAAGAAGGCGTGCATGTTCAGGAAAGCACTCATATTTATTTAACTTTAAATGAGACTTGGCATGTCCTTAAGTTTAAATTTCGACATCATGTCCCTGCTGGATAACCTGTCAGTGATCACGCATATTCTGGTCAAGGCTTTCCCCTACAGCAATGACAGCTGGGGTATGAGTCTCTCCTAAATCCAACATTGGGCCCCCAGCCCCTAGTCTCTTGTAAGCTGCCTTTCCTACTGGCTCTGTTTCTAAAATTGTCTTTAAAACTCTCTTCTCCTTAATATGAAATCCTGTCGCTTTAAGGTTATGCAGCCTGTTCTTGTGATTGCCTTTTGAAACACAGCTGAGACCCCTCTAGCTTGGGCCTGCTGCATGGTTTATTCATGCCAATCCTCCACGGAGTTAGTCCCAAACACCTTGGGAACATTTGCCTTGTCTGTTTTGAGTATCTAAATAAAGCATCATCCTTGGATCAGCTCTCACATGCCCTTTCTGTGTAGGGTTTTGGCTGCATGCCAGCGTCTTCTCCTTTAGACTCAGTGCGCCCCTGCTAGCCTCCTCCCCTCATTCTCATTCAGCCGTTCTAAGCCCCACATTCCCAGCACGCTGATCCTGGCACTTTCCCAGCAACCCTCAATGTCTGATGTTCTTTGTCTCCCAGTTCGACTGGTCTGTAGATTGCCCCTGCTCTCATAGTCGAACAGACTTATCACAGTAGTTTGCTTCTTGTAGTGAGTTGTTGTAGCTTTCTACTGATTCTGACTCTGTTCGCTCATGCACTTGCCTGACCTGGCTATTTCCAGTGTTTCTTCCTGACTCTAAATACCCTGCTTCCAAAGTAAAGAGGCTGTAGCAATAGGCTACTGCTTGGTGCCGGTTTTACTTCCCACGTAGCCCTTTTTTGTCTTCATCAGGCGAAGTGCTTTGGTTCCCGGCTAGTCCTGCCCCACATTCTCCCTGGCTACATGCACATTGCAGCTGCTGTTCTGGTTGTCCATCCCTTGCAGCTCCCTGCTCATAGCTATTGGGATACTTTTCACTGAAGCCACCTGCTGAACCAGATCACCACTCCCAATCCTGATACCTCCTTTCTCTCATCTCCTCTGTGACCTCAAGACAAGATGAGATGGTGAGTCCTTATAACCAGATTGTGGCAGAGGTCTCTGGCATCAAACTCCTAAGATATCCATCCAACCATATGTTTTTCTGACGGCATCTGGTTGATCTGAGCACTTGTCCCTCTCTTCAGGTGACCAGTAGCTCAGTCTTTGCACTCTAAATCCAGATGGGGGGAAAAAGTAACTACAAGTTCATTGCAGTAATTAAGGTAAGAAAAATTCCATTGAAGTCCCTGTCTGAACTGTATAATCATAGAAGTTCAAAGTGAACATTGACATTTTAGGTAGAATGATACAAAAGTGGAAAAAATGAATATTTTAAGAAAGAAGAAAAACAGATAAAATGCATTTATTGTGATAGAGGGATAAAAGAGAAAAGCAATGTAATAGAAAGCAAAGGAGTGACAAGAGGTTGGGGGATCATGGATACAGGGATAAATAGAAAATTATATATTTAGATAGAAATGTAATAGCACAGTATAGAATAATAAATCACTAATAAGATAAAAATGCCATATAAATACAGATTTTAAACTAGAAAGTATCTATGGCATAATAAGCTTTTAAATATATCTCTTCATGGGTATCAATATACTGCAAATTGTGTCTGTGTGATAATGTCAGAGGGATTGAAATCAATCTTTTTTCTCTACTGATGAGATTTTTAGAAGCACCAAGTAAGTGCCACACCCAGTGGTTTCAAATAGGGGTATGGCAGTTACCACCTCTGAAAAATCAGGTCCCAAGAACTTTGTCACTTGAGCTAGATAGATTATCTCCTTTCAGCCAAAAAGGATAGATCTGTTTGAAAAATAGGATCTCTGATAGAATGAAGTCTCTCAGCAGTATATTTAATAGAGGGATGTGGTAATGGTTTAAATCATTAACAAGAGAAAAATGCATAAGCTAGCACAAAAGGCTGACTGTACAGAGAGCTAGAGAGCAAGGGAGAGAGATTAAATTAAAAAGTAAAACCAAGTAGCAGCAAACAGAGTTGCAGAAACAGAATGGTTGTGCAGAGATAACACTAGCTGTATTTGAAAGATTTGTCAGGGCTATCGTGAATGAAATCAATATAGCCTATAGTAATGGGTGAAAGGAAATCTAACAGTACCGAACTCCTTAGAAATACAAAGGGGGAGCAAAACTTCCATTTTCCTAAAGAGTTTCTGCTCCTTCTGGTATTATAAAACATTGCCCTTTGAAAGTGTTGCACAAAGGGCAGTTCGTGCTTTTGGAGGCAATGATTCAATCAGACCCCAGAAGAGTCATACACACAGGACTGCAGAACAAAAGCTTTATTCCTTGCAAGCAAGACCGACCTGGAGTCTGGAGACTCAAATCAGGGTCGGCCCCTAAGACAGCTTTCACAAAGTTTATATACCTTACACCTGACGTGCATGCGCTTCCCTTGTTTATCACGTATGCTGAGTGCGGAATTTTCCATAAGACCCTGTGGTACCACCCGTACAGGTTGCACGGGTATGTGCATGTTATACTATTGCTTATCTGCTTGCATACCATTGCTTATCTGCTTGCTTCACAATAACTAAGAGAAAGCATCTTACAAAAGGCACTTATTTGGGGAAAACGTTCTTGTTGGGGTGATAGGCCACAATTATCCCCCCTCAAGATGCTTTCTTTTTATTTCTCTTTATAGCTGATCCTTGCTAACTGCAGATGCGTGGCTATTTTAATTCTGGAGGTTATAAACTGATTTAAAGCTCATATAATATAAGGAGCACACATAAGAACCGCCAATCCTGTCAGAAGTATCGGAACAAGGGGTAGTAGTAGGGATAGAAGCTATTTGGTTACTCCCCCTCCCTAACTACCCCATCCTAGTGCCTTGATGTTACTAGCATGTTGGAGAATTTTATTAATATTCTCTTGAACCTGTCCTGATTGGTTTACATAAAAACAACACTCTTCTTGAAGGAACAGGCATGTTCCTCCTTGTCCAGCGGTTAAGAGGTTAAGGGCTCTTCTATTTTGGAGAGCTACTCCCACGAGGGAATCCAATTGTTGCTGAAGTAATTTTAAGGTCTTGCCTGTCTTTTCTAAGGCCTTTGCTGTTTCTTGTGATAATTCTTGTTGTATTTCTAGAGCTGACCCTCCGGTGGCTACTCCAGCTGTACCGGCTATTATAGCCATAATGGGCAAGAAGGGTACAGCTTGTCTTGTTAGCTTACCAACAGTGCGTATTTGGAATGGGAGTGGGGTGTCCGCAGGGGCAACCTTAACTTGGGGTAAGACAAAACTAAGAGAGCATACTCCTTGCCAACTTGGTGGTAAAACCTAGTAAGCCCGGTTTCCACATATTTAATACACTCTTAAAGCTGGAGACAAAACACTGCTGAAAGAAACTGTGGCATAAAGGTCCTGGGGGTTTGTATGGGGTTTCCTTTCATTAAAAGCTTGGAGTTCTTGTGATGCCATAGTGGCCGAGAGTAGTGGATCTAAAGAAGGGTCCTGAACTAGGGAACGATTTGTCGGGCCGAAATAAATGGACCCTTGATGACTGTCAAAGTACACTGTCCCCTCTGGCAGGGTGTATAATATATATTCACCTAGCTGCCCGACTGTTAAGGCAGGGTGGGAGTTTTGCGGTTTGCCTCACGTATAGTTGCTTTGATTTACACTCAAAAGGCTAGCAGGACGTGCTGGTGAAAAGGTCGAATAGTTAAATCCTGATCCTAACTTAAAACTTGGAGCAAGCGTTTTAAAAGTTATGTTGCATTGCTGGGGGCTTATGCTTCCAAGATATGTCGGGGTTGAATGGCCAGTGTTATTACTTCTTAGGCAGATTGGGTACAGGTTACTAGCATGATTCATAATGTAGCCAAATATGGCTCCTGTAGCTAAGGGTTTTGCAGTAAAGGGTCGATCTCTAAACTTCCAAATTTTGCT
>NW_017729024.1:97847882-97848967 GCF_001723915.1 Gavialis gangeticus
CCAGAGAGTTGCTGTTCTCTCTACTTCCCTGGTTGTACTGCTTTACACGCGAATGATGTATCCACTTGTCCCGGCCTTCGACCTTCACCGCAGTGTGCGTGGTGAGCAGCACCTGGTGTGGTCTTTTTCACCCTGCAGTGAGCGGTTCTTTCTTCTAGAGCTGTACTAACACCTGGTTTCCAGGCTGAAAGCTATGGACTGGAACGTCTAAAGGAAGTCGTTGGAAAGAGGCAACATACCTGTGAAGAGAGGTTAAAACAGACTGCAAGGCAATAACATAGGTATTTAATTCAGTAGTACCCAGCTCATAGGAAACTATTTCACGAAATCCTGGTGGTAAGACTCGGGGAGGTGTTCCGAACATTAATTCATGGGGGGATAATTTAATGCCTCTTCGTGGAGTACTACGAATTCGAGTTAAGGCTAGTGGCAGCGCTTGAGGCCACTTTAGGTGGGTTTCGATACAAATTTTGGTTAGCATGGTTTTTAGGGTTCAGTTCATGCGCTCCGCTTGGCCTGAACTCTGGGGCCTCCGAGGGGTATGGAGCTTTTACTTAATTTTTAAGGCCTCTGCTACCTCCTGTACTATTTTACTAACAAAATGCCCCCCCGATCAGATTTTATGGACTCCAGGAGTGAGTATTGGGGTATTATTTCGCTTAGAAGGTAGCGGGCCACTACCTGTGCTGTAGCCGTGTGCGTTGGAGACGCCTCGACCCATCCGGTAAGTTGGTCTACCGTGACTAAGAGATACTGATGTTGCCCCGACTTGGGAAGCTCAGCAAAATCTATTTGCCAAGCCTGCCCTGGGTAGTGGGTCCAATGTCTCCCGCCCATGGGTGCAGGAGGTTTTGGCGGCCGAGGATTGACCTTCTGACAGGTCGAACACTGAGACGCTATCCGCTGAGCTTCCATGTATAACGCCGGGGAGACTATTTGTCGAACCAGGAGGTCTCCCATTGCAAGTCCACCCATATGAGTAGTGGAATGCATTTGGGTGAGGACTTCTCGAAGTAAGGGTCGAGGTACGATGACTTTCCCTCCAGGTGCTATCCACCATCCTTTTGAGTCTTTTGTTGCTAGTC
>NW_017729024.1:97853967-97856053 GCF_001723915.1 Gavialis gangeticus
TATCGTGGTGCCCGGTTCTCGAGAGGGGGAGAAGTAGAATGGAGAAAAGCTTGTAAATTCTAATCTCCTCCCACGAAGGTGGCTTCTTTGGCAGCGGCATCAGCTTTCGCATTTCCTTGTTGATGTCGTATATTTGTGGCATGGCCATGAGCTTTGACATGCACGACAGCAACTGCCTTAGGTAGTTTAAGGGCTTCCAGTAGCTGGATGATTTGACTTCCGTTTGCAATTTTCTGTCCTGAGGCTGTTATGAACCCCTGCTCCTTCCAAAGGAGTCCATGCGCATGTACCGTGGCAAATGCATATCGAGAGTCGGTGAAAATATTCACCCGTTTTCCCTCCCCCAATTTCAGTGCTCGAGTGAGGGCAGTCAGCTCAGCAGCCTGAGCAGACTAGTGGGGAGGGAGAGTTTCCTTCTAAACTGTTTTTTCTGTTGTGACCACTGCGCAGCCAGTATGTCTTTTGCCATTTACTATAATGCTAGACTCGTCTGCATAGAACTCCTCGTCCGGGTCTGCCATCGGGCCATCAGTTAGATCGGAACGAATGAGTGTGGTTTGAGTTAAGACCTCGAGGCAGTCGTGGTTGGGTTGTCCGGGTTTGGGCAGGAGGGTAGCTGGATTTAGAGCTGCAGTGTGCTTGAAGGTGAGTCCAGGGTTAGAAGGCAAAAAGATTTTATACCGAGACTGCCGGGAGGGATTTAAGAACTTTTCCCCTTTCCCTCCCAGTACTTGTGGGACTCTGTGTGGGGTGTGTATCTTCATGTCTGCCCCTATAACTATCTTTTGGGCCTCTTCCACTATTGTGGCTGTTGCGGCTACAGCCCGGAGACAGGCAGGTCATCCTCGAGCTACTGCGTCAAGTACCTTAGAGTAGTAGCCCACAGGTTTTTATGTCGGGCCAACTGGTTGTGTTAGTACCCTTGAGGCTACTCCTTTGCGTTCGTGCACGTACAGCCGAAAGGGTTTGTGGCCATTTGGTATTATTAGGGCAGGAGGCTGTATTAAAGCCGCTTTGAGAAGTTCAAAGGAGTGCTGTTTTTTTCTTGTCCACTTCTAATTTTTCAGCCCTTCTTTTGTGAGGGATTCATACAGGGGCTTAGCTTTTCCTCCATAGTCCGGTATCCACAAACGGCAGAACCCCGTAAGCCCTAAGAAAGCACGAAGCTCTTTGGGAGAAGTGGGAACAGGCATTGACTGAATGATTGAGATACGGTCTTGACTGAGAGCTCGAGTCCCCTTGGAAATCTTATATCCTAAGAAGGTAACTTTAAATTGACAAATTTGAGCCTTCTCTTGAGACACTTTGTATTTTTTATCTCCTAGTGTGTTTAGCAATGACCTGGTGGCTCTTTCCCCCTGATCTAGGCTGGTACTAGCTATTAACAGGTTATTGACATATTGTATTAAAGTCACCTTAGGGTGTGACTGCCTCCACTCCTCTAGATCTTTTTGGAGAGCCATGCCGAAAATATGAGGGGCGGATAGAAACCCTTGGGGCAACACTGTCCACATCAACTGGGATTTATGGTGAGTGTCAGGATCTTCCCGTTCAAAGGCAAAAAGTTTTTGGCTATTCTCATGAAGAGGGATTGAAAAGAAGGCATCTTTTAAGTTGAGCACAGAGAAGACTTCCGCCTCCGGGGGAATTTGGGTCAGGATGGTATGTGGGTTTGGAACCACAGGATAATCTGCCAGGACCTTTTTATTCACTGCCCGCAGGTCTTGTACCAATCTATACGTGGTGCCGTCAGCCTTTGGAACCCCCAGAATTGGGGTATTGAAGGGAGAGGAACTTTCCACTAGCCATTTATAGTTCTTAAATTTTTTAATTAAAGGTTTCAGGCCAATCTTAGTTTGCCTTTTGAGAGGATATTGTTTTACCCGGACTGGCTCTTCTCCTTTCTTGAGGGAGACCTTTACTGGTGGAACACATTTAGCTCTGGCTGGGGTCCCGTCCGCCCATACCTGTGGGTGTACGCCGTCCAGGTCTCTAATGCCTGACGTTGAATCTTCCTGCTTCAGCAATGCCATCTGATAATTTGACCCTTGTTTGGCGGGAAGTCTCACCACCATCTGGTCCCCAC
>NW_017729024.1:97861053-97862382 GCF_001723915.1 Gavialis gangeticus
TTACCACTATCTGGTCCCCACGAAAGAAAATTTTAGCCTGTAATTTAGTGAGTACGTCTCGACCTAATAGAGCCACAGGACAGGCAGAGGAATAAACAAAGGAGTGCTCAAGCTGGTTATCGCCTACTTTGGTAAGGAGGGGTCGGCAGACTGGGAGTTTGCTTTGTTTCCTTTTAATTCCTTCAACTGTTATATAAGTGCTACTTTTAGCCCCGACTGCGGGTTTTTCAGGGAGCATAGAGAAGGTTGCCCCCAGTATTAACGAGGGCTTCATATAATTTGCTACCAACCCTTATTTTTACCATGGGATCCTTACGGGATTCAACCCGCAGGGTGGTGGTCTTGGATTTCGGTCCCCGTCAATTAGAATCCTCTTTAACCTGCTCAACTCTCATTTGTCGAGCTTTGGGGCCCTCCTCTCTCTTTTCTTTCAGCTGTGGACATTCCCGCTTCCAATGCCCCCTTTCTTTGCAATATGCACAAACGTCTGGTTCTAGTTTTCTTGCTCCCTGTCTTTTATCCGTCCTGGTTGCCGGTTGCCCTGCAATTGCTGCTGCCAGCATTGCCATCTGCCTCTGTCCCTTTTTCTCCTCTTGCCTCTCGGCTACTTGTTCTCGATTCTCATAGACTTTATACGCGATTTCTACTAATTCAGAAATAGGCTTACCAGGACCTCCTTTGGTTTTTTGCAACTTTTTCAGGATATCAGGGGCAGCTTGCCCGATGAACGTAAGGTTTACCATTCGCTGATTCTCGGCCGCTTCAGGATCTAGGTCTGAGAATTTTCGGAAAGCCGCATAGAGTTTCTCGAGGAAGCAGGACGGGTCCTCTTCCTTTCCCTGTCTTATTTTATACAACTTAGATAAGTTAGTGACTCGCGGAACGGCCTTTCTTATGGCCTCGACAATTATACCCAGGTATCTTGCATTTCTTTCTTGGCCCTCTGGCGTATGTCCATCCCATGCTGGGTCTTCTGTTGGGCAGATCTGTTGGGCTGTTTGTCTTCCCCCAACTTCAGCTTCAACGCGAGTTTCTGCCACCCGCTCTGCTGTACTAAGGACAAGGCGCCTTTCCTCTGGGGTTAGTAACGTTTGCAACATTATTTGGACATCTGCCCAAGTGGGTCTATGGGTCTGGCCCACGGACCTGAACAAATCTTTCATTTTTCCTGGGTCTTCTCTAAAGGAGGGGTTCTGGTTCTTCCAATTGAACAGATCGGAAATGCTAAAAGGGACGTATACAAATGCAGTTTCGGTCCTTTCTTTTGCCACTTCTCGCACGGGACAATTAAGTTGGGACTGCACTTTTGGGGCATTCCGTAGATTATAT
>NW_017729024.1:97862393-97862841 GCF_001723915.1 Gavialis gangeticus
ACCCGGGCCCCCTTCCCCCTTCCCCGAGTCTTACCTTGAGCTACCATCACCTTCTGAGCAGGGACTTATCTCTTCAGCCAGGGGGAAGGATTTTGTGTTACATCTAACCAAATGTCTATGTATGTGAATTGATCTCAATACCCATCATGAGTCACAATCCCATGCACCGAAGTAACTAGATCAACCTTAAAGGATCTATTGGGTGGCCACCCTATTGAGAATGTGGGCCATTCTTCTTGACAAAATTTTTTGAGGTCCTCTTTCATAGTTTCATAGATTAAGGGTCAGAAGGGACCTAGTAGATCTTCTAGCCCGACCCCCCGCCAAGGCGGGAGAACAACAAAAACCCCAAAAACAAGAAACGGGACTCAAATGAGTCCAGCCAGGTAGGCATCCAGCCTCTTCTTAAAGACCCCCAGGGTAGGGGCCAGCACCACTTCCCTTGGAA
>NW_017729024.1:97864126-97872717 GCF_001723915.1 Gavialis gangeticus
TCCTTAAAGTGACGTAAAATATGTCCAAGTGGGCTCGGAGAGTTTTTTACACGGGAGCTACCCGTACCCATTGTCTCCTACCAAAATTTAAAACTTAAGTCCAAATCACCACCTAAGGGTGACAACAAATGGGGGTCTGTTGGTTTACGAGCAAGCCCTTGCGTTTTACCCCAAGGGATAGGTGCGGCTGCCTGATCGCTAGTCCTAGGACTGGTCAACAGCTCATAAAAAGGAAAGATACCAACGGAGACAGGAAATTAGTATACTCACTCACTCTGACAATGCCCTGACGTCTTTTCCAATGTTCTGCAACTAGGTTGACTCGTTAAGAGTGCCTTTAACCTCCTAGGTGCCCCGACTCACGCTTTCGGTATCGCGGCAAGCCCAAAAGGTCAGCTTGGTGCGCACTCCGCGAAGACGTACGGCGGTCTTGTCGATGGGCCCTGGGGTGGTCTAAGAGCCTCCTGCCTGGCTCGCCAGAATTGTTGCACAAAGGGCAGTTCGTGCTCCTGGAGGCAATGATTCAATCAGACCCCAGAAGAGAGTCATACACACAGGACTGCAGAACAAAAGCTTTATTGCTTGCAAGCAAGACCGACCTGGAGTCTGGAGACTCAAATCAGGGTCGGCCCCTAAGACAGCTTTCACAAAGTTCATATACCTTACACCTGACGTGCATGCGCTTCCCTTGTTTATCACGTATGCTGAGTGCGGAATTTTCCATAAGACCCTGTGGTACCACCCGTACAGGTTGCACGGGTATGTGCATGTTATACTATTGCTTATCTGCTTGCTTCACAATAACTAAGAGAAAGCATCTTACAAAAGGCACTTATTTGGGGAAAACGTTCTTGTTGGGGTGATATGCTACAAAAGGGCTAAGGTAATTCCTATAAACTGCACATGGCAAAATGGTGTACTGTCCCTGTGCAGATGCATCATTTAGAAATGTTGATCTCCATACTGTATGCCACTATAGTAGAGTAAAGCAAGGAAGTGCTTAATAAACATGGCTGATGTGCTATGTCATAGCTCTTGAAAAGGCAGGGAGACTTCTTGCTTTCAAAAGTACTTTATTGCAACTGCCAACAGACACGCAAAGAGGGCTGCAACTTCCTGCTGATGTCACATCATATCAGCCGTCAGGAAGGGAGTTAGCCTTTACTGCTACATCCCCCTTTTTCAGTAGAAACTTGAAGGATTACCAAAGAACTGCAAAATCATCTTGAGAGGAGAGGCTAGCAAGTACTTGTGAGTCTTTACCACTCACTTCCCTACAAAAAGAGAACAATCTTTTTATTTAAAGGAGATGGTTCACAGATCCAATCTATTCGGTAGAGCAGACATGCATCCTGACCTAGTGTAGTAAACAGATGGACTATAATGGAGATGCTCTCGATTCCTACGGGGAAGACCTTTAGGCGTCTCCACCCAATATAAGTGAGGGGCATCCTCCCTAGCCTGGACGGTGCCTTGTACTTCTGCATCTGGACTCCAAACTTCCTGCTCTGGGGAAGAGAAGGTACATTTCTTGAGGTATACCTGGTGTTATAATTCCATCTCTGACAGTACTTTATCAGTTGGTCTTTCTCATGAAATTCCTGTGTATTGACTAGTTTTAGAACCAAGTCTTCTATTGTATTTTGGTAGAGCTGTACAGAGTCAGCAACTTGTAAGTAAGTCAGATGGACTCCATCCATGCTCTAAGTGTCTTGAATGGTATATCAGGAGAGCCTGATAGAGATCTTCATTCTTTGGAAGCAAATTCTTCACAACCTGCACTGCACGTTCTGCCGCCCCATTATTACATGGGAAATGTGGACTGCTGGTGATATGCTGAAAGTCATACTGAGCTACAAAGTGCTTACATGCAGGTCCAGGAAGCTGTGGACCATTATCTGTTCTGAAAACTCTTTATCTGCTCTGCAGTTGTCAGAGGCAGTGACATCAGAAGTTCCTCGGCCGGATTCCCCCACTGAGTAGATGAGGGTACTTACTTGGTAAGGTTCAGACTTTTTGTCCAGACCTGACACTTCTCTGAAGTGGTTAAAATCTCTGATCCATCTAGGCCACATTCCAGGGGACTGGAAATCAAACTGTTGTGGTGGTGTAACTTTAACTGCCTGCATTGTTTCTCTGGCCAGCCTCTGCCCTGAGCTGGAGTAAGTGCTGCTGCTGCAGCCTGGTCTGTCATTGAGGATTCACCCAGTTACTGGCTGACATTTGTGTTCCTGTTGGTAGCAGGATTCATCCCACCGCTAACACCGTGTGCTTTCTCATAGCTCAGGAAGAGGGAGGGAGACTTCTTGCTCTCAGAAGAGCTGTATTGCAACTACTAACATAGGCACAAAGGTGGTTGACAACTTCCTGTTGAAGTCATTGTGTCAGCCCTCAGGAAGGGAATTAACCTTTACTACTACATACGTAATGAGAGGAGACCTATTTTTAGCAGCCTATTCTGTAGTAAATGATTAAACTAACTCCTACCCATTTCTGCTTTAGTCTTGAATTTGAATGATAAATATTTAATATAGAAAAGGTCTATCTTCTGAATGCTGGCGTTTATTCATAGCTGGAAGACTTTTGATCATTTCCAGCTATCTGCTACAACATTTTCAACCCATTTCCCTGCCTGATGCAAGATCTTGGGAAACAGTTTTCTAACACATACTTCCATGCAAATATTAACCATTTATTTTCACAATATTGGTTTCATAACAGATAAGCATGTACCTTCATTCCTATAATATGGATGGAGATAGAAAGAAGACGTGCGACTTGCTCAGGCCACAGAGAAAGTAATTTACATCACCAGGGTTAGAAACCATAATTTGCTAACTCATGGTCTGTCCTCCTCAGTTCTAAGGGTTTTCAATAACATGATCTGAATCTGGCCCAAACTTTTCTTAATTTCACTTTTTTTATTAAAAAAAGTTTAATTGAAATTTCACATTTGTATAAAATGTGATTCTTTGTGATTGCTCTGCAAAAAAGTTAATCATGTTTTCAAGTAACATGCCTTTTGTTTGTTTGTTTTTCCTCCTCCACCTCTGTCAGCAGCCTTAGTCAAAAATCAAAAGGTACACATTTCCAACCAGCGTTCCCCCTCTAAGCTGTGCAGTGTGCGCGTTCGAACAGGTGCGCCTGGCAGCACAGCACGAGCACGCTTGTGTGCCCGCACATGCCACGCAGCTTAGAAGGAACACTGTTTCCAACCCTGTTATTTCCTATTTGTCCTTTTGGATAAATATGTTCATTATCATAACTCAACATAGTGTATCCAATTCACAACTGTAACCCGAAAAATAGTTTTCTATTTAAAACTAATAACTGATTATATTTTTAAATCTTTTCAGCTATAATTTTGAAAAATCCATCCAAGAAAGGAAAAAGCCAGGGGCGGGCAGTTATTTTGGGCAGAGGGTTGCTTACTGAGTTTCGGCAAGCCATCAAGGACTGCATGACAGGCAGCCCAGGGGAGATTAATATTAATTTTCTAAATTTTTTTAGGGACCCTGCGGGCCAGATAGAATGTCCTGGTGGGCCGCATCTGGCCCCTGGGTCACATTTTGCGCACCCCTGATTAAGCAGTAGAAACGGTTGTGATTATAATGCACACCCCAATTTCCAGCAGCTGAATTTTGCAAAAATGCTGTGCATTGCTTTTTTGCAAAATATACTATACTATATTACAAGCTGTGGTACATGATGGTAAAAATATATAAAACTATTTTAATTCTTTAACTCTTTAACTTTAATATTTTATGGAAGGGAAAAGACACTTCGTTTGGGGGATAAAAGCAAAATGGCATACAGATTCATTTCCAAAATAATACTATGGCAAGCTGTATTTTAACTCCATACCCATTAAATGATATTTTGTTGTTAGTCTTGACAGGCAGACAGCAGGGGGAAGAAGGGAGTTGGATCCTTTCAAATGGACCAGGCATTGGAATGTAACTGGGAATTTCAAGTATTGCATTAGATTACTGCTATGTGAAGGTGACAGCGAGCTAAGGGCTGGGTTTTACAAGCTGCAAAACACTCTGGTCATGATCTAGCCATGCACTTAAGCACATGCTCAACTTTTGACACAGAAATAGGTGTGTTGAACCCAAGTGAAGAATAAGTTGCATAGCTTTGCTGGTGTGGGGACAGGCATTCAGGACTTTGCAGGGTACAGCTCTGAAAGGGTATGCAAGAAAGCAGTGTCATAACTATGGTGAGGCAACTGGAGCAGTTGCCCCAGGTGCTGACCTGGGGAGGGGGCAGGATAGAAAAAAAATAGCTGCTGTTGCAGCTGCACGGTCGCACCAACAACAGCATTTGAAAGTTGCCCCTGGTCTGGCAGCTGCCCCAGATGCCTGGCCACATTGCAAGCACAAACAGATTACGTGTGGAAGGAATATTATATTATACTACACTTCCTTTGAAAAAACATTCTTTTCAGCAAATGAAGAGACACAGGAAAGGAATATTATTTACAGTAAAAAAAAAACCCCCAAAAACCCCAGGATTATCAAAATTCCACATTGTTCTGTCCCATCCCATCCCTTCCTTATTTTTCCTTTCCTGAATCTGTGTGCTTTTTTTTATATCTGGAATGGGCAAGGAGAGAATAACACTTTGTATCTATATTATCCATTAGATGGAGATGATAAAGGGCTCAGTGCCCTTATTTTTAAATCTGTTGAACATTGCACAGTGCAGCATTTTTTCCTCTCTCAGATTCCTTTCCCTTTTCTTAGATAATCAGTGAAACAATGGATGCTAAAAGAGTTTGAGAGGCAAGGATTTTGGAGCATAAGTTTGGGTCAACTGTATGGTTGGGAGAGATCTTAAATAAGCTTTCAGGCATAAGGTACCCTTCCTCAAGTAACTCAAGATCATGGTGTAACCTGGGTAATAGATGAAACTTGAGAAGCTGCCTTGTTTTCCAGTCTCCGCTCTGACTGACCTTCTCCTTTGCACTCTGTCTTGTTTTCAACCATTATTATTCTTCAGAACAAACGTGGATTAGTAGAGTTTTATGTGTCGGTGAGCTTGGCAGGTATGTGCCTTTGCCCAGAATACAATGCCGTTAACATTTGAAACAAACACATTGCTGAGTAGAGAGAGGGGAGGAAAAAAAAAAAGATACACAAACATTTTAAAAAGCTTAAAAAATATCAACATGCTGTTTCTTGATTTATGGCTCTCTCCAACCTAAATCTGATGTAGCTTTTGGCAACAGACCTCTGGTAGGCTAAGGCTACAATTTCAGCCAGCAAGTGAATTGTCAGGATAACTATAGAAGAGGTCACCTTAGATTGTTAACCAGTGGAAGAGTTCACTTCAGTCGAACAGTATTTGCATGTTTGGGCGCAGCACTAGGCTGAGCTGCGGAGATGACGACTCAGTGTGATGCTCTGGAATAGGAAAACAAAGCAACTTGTCAACAGAGATTAGGTGCAGGGTTGCGTATGTCCCAGATCCTAAATCATACACGTATACTGACAAGGGTTGCTATGTATCGTCAAGAAAGCAGGTATTTGCAGTTGCTTGTAGACAGAATCAGTTTAAAGTAACCCTGCGTGAAAGTGGTAATACACACCTCAGAGTCAAGACTACCTTCCTGGATTTTGGAGACTTTACAGACTTGGGCAAGTGAAAGAGCATTTAGGAGGTTATTATTTTATCAGATGGGAGCCATACAAATGTGCAGGAGCTCAGCTGTAAGTCTGTCTTCCCTTTGCCCATGTCCCCTTTCGTATATAAACCTGCTAGCTGGCTCCAACCTGCCTTTCTGAAATATACTTTTTTCTTTGGAGTTACCTTTTGCCCAAGTCTGGAAGCCTGATTTATCAAAGCAGTAGTCTAGTAACTTGACTCCTAATGCAGCTGATCCTTGAATGGCTGGTCTGTGTACCACACAAAGGAAGTCATTTAGGACACAAAGAGTTTATTTTACTTTGAGCTCAGTTTCAAGGGAAAGCATCTTTTTTATCAGTCCAGTAAATCATGCATAATTAGAATGGAGTCTCTCATGCACCTGAGTTTAATCTTTCAACATGGAGCATTTACCATTCAGGGGTGTCAAACTCATTTTCTGCCCCAGGCTGGATCCAGGCCACAGGGTTTCTTGCAGGCTGGATCAGGTCCAGCAGGGTATGGGGCAATTAGCAGGAGTGGCGGTGGCCACTGTAGCAGCCAGGCAGCAATAGGGCAAGTAGCCAGGAGCCAAGCAGGTGCTTGCCATGGCAAAGAAATGCAAGAGGATGTGGACTAGTGATTACAGGCAACTGAGGGTTGTATTGCACAGCCCACACTCGCCCCTGGCAGCAATAGCCACATCCACAGTGGCCCCATATTCTGTGGCAGGCCCTTCTCACCATTAGTTATGTCCCCAAATTCTCTGACCCACTGGTAACCTAGTGGACCAGATGGAGCAGCTCTGCAGACCAGATCAACTCAAAGGCCATGTGTTTGACATCCCCACCATAAAGTTTAAGAACAACTAAAATGAGTTCACGCTTTAGTAGCATCTGCTCTGCCTATTACTTTATGACTAAATAACCATTAATGCTGTCTCCACAAAAAAAACCCAACCTCCTTGGCCTGTATTCAGTATATTAGAATACACATTTCTGCTGGGGCAGGCTTGCTGTCAGTGTCAGTGTAGACATTGGACAAGGGCTGTAGAAAATACTATCATCACAGGACACGTTTTATGATTTTTTCCCCCCTTCAAATGTCTGTTCATCACTTATAATAAATAGAAACTTGAAACTGAAAAGAGAGCAAAACACTGCTTAAACATTCACATGCAGTTTTGCTGAAAGGATATAATACTTGCCTTGTCTGATCTGAAATGCTCTTGGCAGTCTTAAGTCAACAGTGTTTTAAAAAACCATTTAAAAGCATTCCTAAGTGCCTGCAATGCTGTCTCTCGCATCTACAACTGCAAGAGGGTATCCCTGTGTTTTCCATGTGTCCAAAAGTAAAATTCTGTATCTTTTAGATTAATTGCATAAAAATTGTTTAATTAAACTGAGATTGGAGATTCTTGGCCAAGTTCTGCTCTCAGTTAATTGAAATCAGTGTGGCAGATATGCCCTGTGAATTCAGGATACTGTAGCTTATAGATGTAGCTGCAAAGCAGTGAAGATTAACTCTTGAGATGGAAGGCCTCTTCATGTGTTTGCAACCTGAGTTGCCCACTCTTGCTAGCTCTCCATAACAGCTGCTGAAACATTCCTCTAATATGAAATATTCAGTGTTACTCATTCCACCTACATAACTTACATGGGTTTTTACATTTATTTCAACTGAGGTTTTACATTTATATCAACTGTAGGACCAAAGGAAAAGCTTAAGAAGCATTTTAGATGGTCATATTTAAGTATGAAATGATTTGGCATAAGCAGCAGCACAAGCTGCCAATACTTATAAACAAACAGAAGGAAAGACTGAGGAAAAAAAATGATTTGAGTAGAGAACAGTAGAGATGGAGTAGGAACTTGCCTGCCAAGCTATGCCCTGTCCTACCCACAGCATTATTGCCTGAAGCTGGAAAACAGTGATGCCTCTTTTGATGTTCCTGCAGGAGTGTATTTGTTCATGCAGCTAAATGATGACTAACAGAATTGTATAGACCACATATGGAAAGAAAGGGAATTAATTTCTATCTGAGGAAAGCTAATGTTATGGTAAAATAACTGGACTGTATTCAGGGATTTTAGTTTCAATGTATTCCTTCTGTAACAGATCCTTAAAGATTTAATGATCTGCCAAGGTTGATCCATTCCTTGGACAAAAGGGCAGTTGCCCAGGGCAACAGAATTGGAAACTCAGCATTTCTAGAGCTGATCAGATCAGTGATTTCTGATGGGTCAATGCAGTTAGTTTGTGAATGTAAAAAAAGGAGCAGCAACATTGATTTTAGCTATGTTGGTAAAATAGCTATGGCTGACCTGAAACATGAAGAATTTTTTCCAGTAACACTGGGAAAATGCTCTTGCAACCTGGGTTAATTAGCCTACAACCAAATGATTTTGCTGGATGAAACTCCTCTACAGCTAAGGTAGAGGAAAATATCTCCCCCTTTGTTCTTGTCACAGCTGCAAGATAGGAGTATACAAGCAGTCTATTCTGCAGTGGATCTGAGTCATACTCTGACTTCTACCACCAATACTTTAGCCTTCTCTTTTGTCACTTCTTAATTCAGGGCGCAGTTCTTTCCCATGGTAACTTGTAAGGATGATGCCTAGGCAGCCTATGTCAGAGATATCTAGGTAGCTGTCAATTGCTATAATGATTCCCCTTAAACCATGAGCAAAATGGTCTGATGGTACAAATTTGCTTTCACTTGTGGGTCTGTGATCTGGCTCCATCAAAACAGCATTCCCTGAGAGGGTATGTTGCAAGCACCTTTTAGATGTAATGATGATCTCATCGCAACAAAGAGGTTATGATCACACCTGCAACAGCCTGTTCCAGCCCTGTAATGATATTTTGGGAAGGTTTGGGGCCAGTTCTGAACCTGCTAGTTGTGAAAACAAAACCATTTTTCTGCTGCTAAAAAATATTCAAGTGTTTTCACGCTTAAATTG
>NW_017729024.1:97877717-97878447 GCF_001723915.1 Gavialis gangeticus
AAAATTCTACTGTTAAAAAAAAAAAAAAAAAAAAAATGTATCCTGCAGCGCAATGCTTGCAAAACAACTATAACAGTGTTATAGAATATGTTTATAGAAATTGAACAGAAATAGGAGACATGAACACAGTTGAATTCTTCTCAATGCTTGCATTTTTTTTTTTACTGTTAATCCTATTTAAGAGTCATTTTAGATATAGTTAGTATAGTTACCTGATATTTTCCTATCATATCGTATAACATTTTCCTTTCATATGACAACCTGATAAGAAAATTGAATGTGTGGCTGGATAGCTTGTAGTATGCTGCCATAGAAAACTTGGTATGGAAATTCAGGATAGTATTTCTAGGATTTTTCAGTGCTAGACATGTCTGTGAAATTCACTGACAAAATGAGACCCTTTAGTTGGTTAACATGCATATACATAAATTAGAAAAGGTTGCTGTCTGCCAATGTATAATCATTTAGTGCTTCATTTTGCTCTAAGCCAAGGTGGAACCTAGAGTCTCCAACAGCCACACTTCCATACCATTGTGGTATACTATGAGCTACATCAGAGAATCTCATGAACTACATTTGGTTCACCCCTGAATTAATTTGCAGCTGATTTGCAAATCAGATATTAAAATTAGGCATATATGAGGAAAGGAGATGCTCCACATTAGATCAAATAATTGATCTTTAGGTCTTGGTGAGCTTTCAGATAAAATATATTGCCTTTTTTTTTTTT
>NW_017729024.1:97878662-97880538 GCF_001723915.1 Gavialis gangeticus
AAAAAAAAATTTTTTTTTTTTTTTTTTTTCCAGATCTGTATCAGAGGATGTAGGAATGGACATCCCCTTTGATGAGGGCTTGATAAGCCCCAATGGTACAGAGATGAGACCTGGTAAGGAAGGCTTTATTCATTTAAAATAAAATATTTCTCACTCCAATAGCATATAATTATGCAGTGGGAAGGCTATCTGGGCTGGGAAGGCATCATTGCAGTGTTAAAAAGAGTGTTAAGTGTGCTTTATTTAGTTAATTCTATACTTCACTTGACAAATGATAATTTATAGTGTGCTGCATATTTTCTCTTGTGCCCTGGTGTTATCTGTCTATTAAAACATTTTGTTCTTGTGACAAGTACTTTGCTTTCTTCACACTATATTTGACTTCAGTCTGCTGAAGTTTATATATAAAAATACACAAGTCCAAACAAAGCAGCTTCAAATATTCATGTGAAATTTAGTGGCAAGAAACCATACTAAAGATGTATATTAGCTCAGAACTCCTTTATTTGCAGCCAGCTAAGAAGAGGAAAGGCATGGTCATATTTATTTGGTACAGAGTGATATTACATAGTCAGGTAGAGCACATAATGGCATACTTGCAATATGACTACCAGAAGAATGACAGCAAACACTCAATACAACAGTTTCTCTGAGGTGTATCTTGTATTTGCATTTTTCCTGATTTCAAAAGGTCACTGGGTTCACAACTGAAGTGATATGGGTGATCATCAAAGTCCTCAAAGTCTGCTGAGGTTTAAAAGCATGTCTGAACTTTCCCATATGTTAACCCATATTTTATAATAATTAGAAGAAGCACATCCCAAGCTAAATTTTATAAAATGATAAAGGATCTCAGTAGAAAATGGATTTCAGATCCAAACTTTTGGATTCATGCCTGTCTTCAAAGAAGATAAATTCTTGTTGATTGGCTGGTCTATCTGCAAGGTGTTGTCCATCTGGGACTGGGGTGAGGGGTTAGGGGGCTAAAAATAGCCCAGTGCCAGGGGGTTGGGTAAGAAAAGCACAGTCCTGGGGCTAGGGCCAATGGCTGGGCTTTCCCAACCCCCTAGGATAAGCTGGGAACTGTACAGACAATCAGTTATATCAGTCTTGCTGGACCTGATCTAAGTTAGACTACATCTGGCGTAGGGTTAACTTAGATCAGGTGGGCTATTTTTGGACTGAACTATATTTCCTGAACTTCTGTACAGTTCACACTTGGATCCACCTAACTAGGGATCTAAGAGTAGGGTCTGCACTTCAGCCAAATAAACTAGATTGAATGGCCATTTTTAATGTAATCTAACCTCCCTCATCCTCCCTCAATGTTTGCATGTACCCAGTATGCGGTAACTGTTGTCCTTTTTTAAATATAGCAATATTTTGGTAAACATTTGCAACTGATATTATAGGACCACATTCTATATCAATTTTAACATTATTATTGTCAGATAAAAATCAATCCCACTGTTCAAAGTGTTTAAAAATATTCAAAGGCATACAGTGGAAGAGTTTTAAATACTGGATATATTATTCTTTTTCTTCATATATAGAGCCTCCTAATTCTCTGGACCTCAATGGCTCCCATTCCAGAAGGATAAAGCTTATAGCTCCAAATATCAACCTTTCCTTGGACCAGAGTGAAGGGTCTATCCTTTCTGATGATAATTTGGATACGCCAGATGAAATTGATATTAATGTAGATGACCTTGACACTCCAGATGAAGCAGATTCTTTTGAATACCCTGGACAAGGTAATGAACTAGTCTGTATAAGTAAAGGACAGTGTGCATAAACAAAGTATAGTTTTTCCTCATTAAATCAGAGTGGGCTAAGATCTGTCTGTCAGTGTTTAGGGCTGTGTAGATCAGTGTAA
>NW_017729024.1:97885538-97886420 GCF_001723915.1 Gavialis gangeticus
AAAGTATAGTTTTTCCTCATTAAATCAGAGTGGGCTAAGATCTGTCTGTCAGTGTTTAGGGCTGTGTAGATCAGTGTAATGCTTCAAAGGGCCAGCCAACCTTGTTTTGAGGCAGAACCCATTTTAAGAACAGGTGTTTGTGCTAAGTAGAAAAGGGGAAAATCTGCTCATTTTTACTTCTCTGTTGTACCTAAAGGCAACTCTATCACTTCTACCTGGAGGCAATACTCAAGTGCCTTTCCTCCCAGCACTCCATGTCCCCCTGCCACTGTTATCATTATCAGATTCACCTGCACAGGTGAGTGCTGGCCTGATGACACCTGATGTAGGTCAATGGAGGAGGAGGATTATGGTTAGGGAAACATTCATATCATTGTAAAAGATACTGGTACAACCTGATTTAGAATAATGGATAAGATTCCGTTTACCTATATTCAATAAAGAGGAATTCGGATGGAAACAGTTGCAGAGAAAGGTCCATAGGGTGATCAGGGGAATGGGAAGCCTACCACATGAGAAAAGATAAGAAAAGAGCTTGGTTGAGAGGGGGAAAAATTTCCACTTGTAAATACATCAGAAGAGTAAACACCAGAGATGGAAATGAGCCATGACAATGCTGGTCCAAGAACAAGTTATATGAATTGTTCGTAGATAAACTGGAAATTAGAAGAGAGTTTTCAGCCGTTAGAACAATGAGGTACTGGCGCAGCCTTCCAATGAGAGCAGAGGAGAGAGAGGCACAGAAAACACACACAAAGCCACAACAACACCAGATGTCACCTAAGTTGTTCTAAGATGCAGCATAATAAAGTTTATGAATGGAGTTAAATCACGTAGTGCTTAGGATAGCAAGGACTGGTGTGGTGGTGGTGGTAGTAGTAG
>NW_017729024.1:97891420-97897685 GCF_001723915.1 Gavialis gangeticus
AATACTCAAGTGCCCTTCCTCTCAACTCTTCATTTTCTCCTGCCACTATTATCATTGGATATTGTGCCTCTCTGAAACAACCCCAGAAGTACTCCCGTAGGCTGCTAGCCTGTCTCCCCAACTCAAGAAGGTTTAAACAATCCATTCAAGCTCTATTCAGGCCTTTTTCTGAGGGCATCATTTATCAGTTTCACCATCAAGCTTTAGCAAGCCCCACAAGAAAGCAGGTCAGCATATTCCCAAGAGCTATTTTCCCGACCAGCCTTCCTAACACTTCCCTACTTCAGCTGCAAATTTGTCCCTTTTCACTTTCCATAATCCTCCTCCTCCATTGACCTACGTCAGGTGTCATCAGGCCAGCACTCACCTGTGCAGGTGAATCTGATAATGATAACAGTGGCAGGGGGACATGGAGTGCTGGGAGGAAAGGCACTTGAGTATTGCCTCCAGGTAGAAGTGATAGAGTTGCCTTTAGGTACAACAGAGAAGTAAAAATGAGCAGATTTTCCCCTTTTCTACTTAGCACAAACACCTGTTCTTAAAATGGGTTCTGCCTCAAAACAAGGTTGGCTGGCCCTTTGAAGCAGATTGCCTTCTTAATGACAATTTGTGTAATTTAGAGTAAAGTGCACTGTGTGCAACTACTCATGTAGTGTTCTATGACACAACAATTGCATCTATGACCTAACGTTCGGGATGAATTTTAATAACCAAATTTAATGAAAAGGGGTTGATTAATATTGTCTTTTTATATTGTTTATCATAATTTCCCAAGTCACTCTGGATATATTTCTACTGTGTAATCAAGGACGAATGAATTATGAAGCAGTGCTATGCATCCTAAACAGGGATAGCTGCTTCATTCTCTAGTGTCATGTTCATTATTATTGGAAAGCAGCAGTTTGA
This sequence comes from Gavialis gangeticus, assembly GCF_001723915.1. NCBI lineage: Eukaryota > Metazoa > Chordata > Crocodylia > Gavialidae > Gavialis > Gavialis gangeticus. The sequence continues at coordinate 97,892,327 of NW_017729024.1, forward strand.
CCAGTCAGCTGGTTGGTGAAACTGTCACATAATATGTAGCTCCCTTTCTTTCCTCTCACTTCCCCTGATTTCTCCTGCATCTTCCTTTTGCTATGATTCCCTCTCAGGTTTTTTTTTCTTCCTCCTCCCATCTTTTACTTTTTCCTCCTGCTCTATGACAGCTTTGTCCTGATTTGGTGAGATTGTAATAGAGGTATTTGGCTGGTTTTTCTTGTTTGAACAAGGCTGTTGCTTAAGGGTATACTTGGCCCTGAATTCTCAAACTATAAACAGGGCTTTTTAAAAAAGAAATCCACAGCCTGCTGGCATCCCAATAACATCTTCAGTATATTTTACTATTCATTCATTGTGTTCTTTTGAGTGGCACCAATGTACCAGAAAACACACACATTCAGGACATTCATTCCAAAGTCAGTAAAAAAAAATAGTAAAAAGATAAAAACATTGATAATTCATATACATGTATGCATACTTAAATGTGTGTGGAGGTGTGGGCATGAATGCATGTATGCATAAAAATATAGATCCTCACAGACTTATTCCCAGAAACACTTGCATGAGTAACCTGATTCACTTGATTCAGGCTGAGAAGTCATGCATACTTTTTATCTTTACAAGTGATTTAAGAAGCTGTGTTAAGTGAAACGTGTCATGGTGCCTTGTGATTCGCCCAAATAAAATATATTTTAGGCTGCTTTGTTATATTTTAAGATCTTTTCTTCTGTTTATTCCCAAATCTCCTTGGTAGCTACATTTGGCCTTTTCACTTCAGAAGACTTAGCCTGTTTTTCATTTGCATCATGCAGCTTAAAAATGTATTCCTTGTCCTATCTGTTTTCCAGGGGGTTTTTTCTGTGTGTGACCAGAACACATTTGTCCACACTGCCTGCTTATTGGTGCTCTGTTCATAAAGCTAGAATGATTCAACAAAAACCCAAAACAAACCCCAGAAATGGGTAGAAAATAAGACCGATTCACCAACGAAGTAAACAAACTGACATTTTAGTAAATACCTATGGAAAGAACGAATTTTATATGGAGATGAAGTCAATCCTTTATGTTCATATTTCTGTAGTTGACTACTACATCTGGCATAGATAGAACCACTACATCTAGGATAGAAGAAAACATGAACTAGCAGCCATGCCATTAAGTGCAGAATGGAAATAGTTTCCTAATTACCTGGCATATTCTCTGGAGTATTAGAAACCAAATCCTGGTAGTCTCAGTCCTTCTTTGTTCAGGGGCAAAACCTGCAGGATCCTTTGCCTTTGTGGAATGCTAATAATACAGCAAAATGTACTGATAATATTCTTAAGCTGGAAAGTAGAGAGGCTGTGCTGACAGACTCCAGAGTCCATTATGTGATATAGAACTAGATGTATATGGGCATTGAGTTTATGGGCTGTGTGTGCCCAAAACATCCCAGCCCAACGAGGTATACCAGTAGTAGTGGCCAAGCTGCATTTCTGGTCTAAACTTTGTATCTGCAAAGAGAGAGGGGAGCCTTGTATCCCTTTCATATTTTCACTTGGCCCTTTAAACCCGGGACAAAGGTTTCATCTTTAGGCAAAAAGAACTGCAGGGAATACAATCCATGGTCTGAAAATATTGTTTAAGATATTTGAGGAGTCTCCCTACAGAATTTTCCTGTCACACAGAGGACTCTTGCTGAATGTTATGGGATTTATCTTGCCTCTTGGCTCCAAAAGTCTTTGACAACACTTTGACATGTCACTGCATTGCTCTTGGCTTTAATGGAGGTGTATTGGTGCCTATCTCCTGTTCCAATGCCAGACAGGGAAAAGCAGGGAGGAATAATTGAAATAAAAAAGGGTAAAAAATGAGGGTCTGTTCTTATTTCCTTTCCCTCTCCCAAGCCAAATTGTGGAAAAATTAAGATATTCTGGTTTTGCATTTATCTTCAGGCTTGTTTTTAATTCGCTTACCGTACCAGTGGCCCACATGTGAAGAACTGTAATTAAATAAACACAGCAAGGTGTTGATCAGCTTTTTACAGACTTGCTTCAATTTTACTTGCCCGCAAAATATAAATGCCCCTCAGCAATCCTGCACTATGTATTATTATTGTGTTGGTAGAAGCGGAAATAAAAGGGAGGCAGGTCTGAAAAACTGGCTCTGAAAGATTCAAGTTCTGTTCTTTGTTATATCAGCACAAATCCACAGTAACTTCAGTGGCTTTCAGGAGACAAAGAATTTCAGTAGGTTTTCTCTGAACATGCACCACTGTTGCAGAAGAAGTGTGAGCCACTCTTGTTACCAAGATGCTGAGCTAATCCTGCTGTTTTATTTCAGAGGACCAGACAGTCATTAAGGATGCTTCCCGGGAAGAGTCTGAATCCATTCCAGAGTATACTGCTGAGGAAGAGAGAGAGGACAACAGGTTATGGAGAACAGTAGTGATTGGAGAACAGGAACAGAGGATTGATATGAAAGTTATCGAGCCTTACAAAAAGGTCATTTCACATGGAGGTAGGAACCCTGCCACCCCAAATATATTTTTTTAAGTAATGGGAAATAAAGCAAAAGCTTTAAAGTGAAAGCTGAATTTTATGTTTCTGGAAACAACATGTTAACTGAGAACCTCACATCACAGTCAAAAAACCAGTTGAGTCAAATCATTCATTGGTCTAGCAGGATTGGAGCACACCAGTTTTCTATAGACAACTGCGCACAAAAGAATGATATAGCAAGCATTCCCATCTAGCTGATTCCCTGGTGTGAATGATGAGCTAGCCATTGACAGCTAGGTCAACAGAATGCAGTCTTTCTTCTGCACAAGTCCAGAGCAGGTCATGAACTTAACCCTGGAGCGATAGCAAGATGCCTTAAGTGCTCTGCTATCACACCCTAACTCACATTACAGCACATATTGACATATCTTGGGGACCATATTCATGCCTGAGCTTCCCCCTCTGAAGACTCGGGTGCAGAGTCCCACATGAAGAAAGTACACTTGAAAGGAAAATGTGGTGGAAATAAAGCAGCTGCACACTCCTTTACACCAGAAGGCTTATAAGCTGCCACAAAGGACCCAAAGGAGAGTCATACTGCTAGAGAAGGGGAAGTGGCTGTAAGAAACTTTGGTTCAGTGAAGACCCTGAGCAGCCTTTGCCAGCTGTGCTTTTAGGGAATGCCTACATCACATTGGGATCAGAATAGGGAGCACCAGAGAAGCACACATACTGCTCAGGTGTTAAACCAGAAAATGGGTGTCATGCAGTTGCCCATGCTTTAGATGCATACCAATAAGCACACTTAAAACAGAGGGCTTATTGACATGTTCCCAGCACCAGTCTAAGGAAACTACGTTACATCTTTCATCGTCCAGGGAGCAGGCATGCAATGCTTCGCTGCATTGACCTTAATGCAGTTTAGGGGCAATGTAACATGGTCTCAGAAAGTCCCCATGTTAAAGACACTTCACTCTGGAAGTCCCAGAGGACAATACAGGAAAAACACTTACTCTTCCAGGGTAAATCATTATTGAGGTACAGGAAGATTTACTGGCACAAGGATAACTGTCTGCACCTTTATGTACCAGCTTGTGAATTTGGCCCACAGATGTTGAAGGTTCATTTAGAAACATAGGACAGTCATGGAGAACTTGCTGACCTACTGAGTACACCCTTCAGTAGTCTCCCTTGCTATGATAACTTAATTCTGGAAGAGGCAGCTGATGTTATTCTGACCTAACTTACATTGTTGCAAATCAGAAGCAAGTCCAGTGAAGAATAGTAAATTCATAGGATGTTAAACCAGTATAAACAAGGTAAGTCTGAGGCACCCTTTACATATTATTTGTATTGTGCAATTACCTTGTTAATTGAGCAATAAATTTAGACTGGTTACGCATGCAAATTAACTACCATGCCTTAAAAATGTCCAACCAGCTATAAAGTTGACGTTGAAAAGGTGTAGTAACTTTATAGCTGGTTTCTATCCAGTTTTAATTTGCACATGTAGGCAGTCCTGTGGCTAGAAGACAGCAGCTGCTGCAGCCATTGCAGTCTCCCAGCCACAGGGGAGTGGGGTGATCCAGGCAGCAGCTGGGAGATTGCAGTAGCTGAGATATCGTAGCAGCTGCTGTGGAGCATTGCATGCACCTCCATAGGTGACAGGTAGGGGGTGCATGGGGGTGTATGTGCCCTGCCTGATGGGGTTGATGCCCCCCCTGGCAGCCAATGTTAATACTGTCAGTAGGTCTGGCACCCCTACTGACGGGGCTGCTGCTGTCAGGGCCTTCTGCGGGTGCCCCCCCCCAGATTCAGGAGACACCAGTTACTCACGTGTACCCCTGCAACTGGGAGACCACAGCAGCACCCTGCAGCTGCAGGGACTGTGAGTTGGGGTCCGAGAGTCCCATACCTGAGGGGGCTCTTGGTCTCAGTTGTATGTGGTCCCCTCAGCTGGGAGCTCCATCAGCAAAGGGGTCTTCCAGCTATGGGAGCCTGCTTCTTGCTGATGCAGGAGGAGTCCAGGATTGGGGTCCTCCAAAACTACCAATAAGGTGCATTTGGATCCAATGTGTGACCCCACAATACACTTCCTGCTCACAGGTGTGGCATGGTAGGAGGTGTGATTGTGTGGGTCTCACATTAGATCCCATCGCGCCTTTACCTGCACGTGTAGAAGGGGCCTGAGCCTGGCTTAATGTCTGCTACAGCATGGCGGTGAGGGAAGTGAGTAATAGTTACTTTCAATATTTGAACATCTTGAGCAGCAGTACAGTGCTATACAGGCAGTCCTCGGACTTACGACACAATTGGTTCCTGAAAACCACGTCTTAAGTGGAAACGTTGTAACTCGGAACCAATTTTCTCATAAGAAACAATGTTATAAATGGGGGATTGGTTCCTGAACCAAGTCCTGATACCCTATTTTCACCAAAAATACCCTAGAATTTTGTACTCGATCATTTGTAGATGAGTAATGTAGCTACATTAATGTATTTATATTGTAAATAGCAATCATATTGATTTGGAAGAACTTCTTTGAGGCGACTTTGCTAGACTTTTTGAAGGGCTCTTGGTTGGATTTTTTGAAGGGTTCTTGGCTGGAGTCTTGGCTGCTAGCTTTTCTGGAGCCTTGTCTGCTTTCTTAAAGAAAGTGTCCAAGGAAGTTTGGACAGATGTTCTCCAGGGAGATGAGTGACACAGCGAACTTGTTCGCTGGCATGGCATGGCATCGCATCGAATCAAGCGTTGTAAGTCGAAACTGACGTCATAACGTTGAAACGGTGTCAATTTATAAACGTTATAAGTGCGAAACATTGTAAGTCAAGGACTGCCTGTAAATGCATTATTAACTGTATGTTAATCATAGTATATGATTTTAT
>NW_017729024.1:97902685-97908556 GCF_001723915.1 Gavialis gangeticus
GTCAAGGACTGCCTGTAAATGCATTATTAACTGTATGTTAATCATAGTATATGATTTTCTTTCAGTAAAGAGTGGAGGCTTTGGTTCTTCTATAAAAAAACATTATTGAATGAAACACTCTGTAGGCTGCAATGGTAATTTTTTTTCCATAAGAAGTATGCTGTTCCATGGTCCATTAAACTCTGCAGAGCAAATGTGCGCAGTTCCAAATGGGAGGTGAGGTAAAAGAAAAAATGCTGCTTTTAATGACTGCATACTTCCCCTGGGGCATCAGCACAATATAGAGCTTTGATAGACCTGGAACAGTGGTAAAGTTACTTTCTGCCATTCACAAACATCAGCAGCTAGCCTTTCACCAGCAACCTGAGCAACTATTTGATTTTATGCTCTATGCATTCTTACTCTGTAATTATTAAACAGTCCATCAAATATAGCATGCATTTTAAACTAGGAAAGTAACCTCATTTAAGCAGTGAACTTGTAATACTGTTTCCCTCAGCCCTTCTCTTCCCTATCCATCACAAAACACCATTGTTCTTGACCCTGTGATTTAGACCACCTCAATTTATTTACCCCTGTTGGAATATTTACCATGGATACTTAAAGTGAAAAACAGATCTCAATAAAAAATGTGCTTGCCTTGACTGTTCAGGTTCATGATACAATATCCACATGAGGGCTAGGAACAGACATAACACACAAACCGGTTTAAGTGATCAGAAACTGGTTTAAACCTGTAACAGAACAGATGTTCAGTGCACATAAACCAGTCTGAAAAGGGCTGAAACCGGTTAGAGAGAAACCTGGTTGAATGTAGTATCAGACTTAACTGATTGGGGTCAAACCAATTTATGCAATGTCTGTCCCAGACTCCTTGCTGGTTTAAAATAAACCAGACTCCCCTAGTATCCGGGTGTGCTTTCTGGGCTGGGCTCTCTGTTCCACAGCAGGGCTGGCCCCTCCCCTCTGCTCCCTGGGTGCAACTCAGGCACAGACTACGGGTTGCTCCCTCCCTCCCCCTCACCACTCCCTGCTAAGTAGGAATCCCCCTCCCTCCCCTCTGCCTTGTGGAGAGATGTCTGTGTATTAGCTAGAAGACCACATGCTAGCTACAGTTCCTGCTGAATCAACAGGCAGAATCAACAGGTAGCTAGTAATGTCCCGCTGTTATTTTTTAAATGGGGTGATAAATCCTGAGTTAGGGGTGATACACACTGTTATCAATTCCCTGCTGGGCTAATCAGAGCATCCTGCTGGGGTCTGGCCATACCCCCCCCAGCTCAGTTACTGTAGAAGGGACAGGAGGGCTGTTCTAGCACCCCCCAGCTTCTAACCTGAGCCACTGCAGGCATGTGCTTCCATATCTGAGATGTCTGTGCAGTTACAAACCAGTTCAGCCTTGCCAGGTTAGACTAACCTGCAAAGATTGAATTAATTCACGCTTAGGCTTTTTGAATGTCTGTCCCTAGCTGAGAAAGTTAATGGGGGCATGGTTTGTTAACTTTGAATGGCTGCTAAGTGAGTAGGAGTTTGCTTTAGTCCTACAGATATTTATGTATGAAATTTCCCACGTGGGGAAATTCATCATGTGAGACATTTTGCTGTTATAGTGCTGTTCACCACTAGAGTTATTTAAATATAAAGTATCTTTTCCATGAGAGGTTCAGGCCCAGTCCTCATCTGATGCGAATCAGCTCCATTGATAGTAATGGAATTAGATTGACTTACGGTAACTGAGGATTTGGTCCTCAAATTGTATTGTGCATACCACTTGTATGAAAGCCTACAGATTCTCAGAGTTTTCCAAGGCACAAAAGGTTTAACTGGACGTGTAATAAAACTACTTTTAACATTCATATAAACAGCTTCCAATTATAACAATACACATGAATATCCATGAACTTAGTGGCATGTAGGAAGTGTTTGATACACATCCACAGATTACATAAGGAAAAAGTCCAAAGGATTTGTAATATGTATTACAAAATAAAATAACACTATCTATCTATTTTTTCATATACCTTATATACCCAGATACAAGATGACTCTGAACTTAAGATGATCCCCCAATAATTAGATTCTATACATAGAAAAATGATAAATATGTTATAAATTACCATGTATAGAATCTAACTATTGGAGAATTATCTTAAATTTGTCCCCCTCACTGCTGCAACAGGGAAAGCAATGGCAGGTGGGCAGGTGGTAGGGGAGGCCATGGGCAGTTAGCTAGTGGGGGAGACAGTGAAGGGGAAGGCAGTAGGGGGCAGGTGATGGGGGGAGAGTCAAACAGCCTGACCTCTACTTCTTACTCCCCACACACACCTTGTCCTTTGCTGCCTGCCCCCCCCAGTGCCTGTGCACCTTAGCACCTGCCACACTCATCAATGCCTACCCCCCTAGCACCTGCCCCTTGCCCCTGTTATTTGTCCCCCATGCTTACAACCCCCTGCTAGGCATCTGCCTCCCTCAAGCACCTGGTCCCATCCCCCCTCCCACCAGGTCCCCTGTGCTCTCTGCACCTTCTGCCCCCTACCTCCCTGTGGTGCTTACCTTCCAGCTACAGCTCTGGCAGGACTTTGGCCTCACTCCATCCCAACAATGCAGCATCTGCTGCAACAGCAGCAGTTCTGGCTAGGTCTCAGAGCTGGAGTCTGGGACAGAGTTGCTGCCACCTCCACCACTGCTATCAGGCCAGGCTGGAACTGGAGCTTCATATTCTGGGATGGAATAGGATTGGAGTCCTGTTAGAGCCAGAGAGTAGGTGGCAGGGAACAGACATAGTGGCTGGGGGCCAGCATGGGGACAGAAACAGTGGTGGTGGGGAAAAGACAGAGGACGGAGACAGTGGGGAAAAAGGCATGAAACAGCTACAGGTCTGACTGGGCTGGAGTCAGAGCTGCAGTAGCTGCCACACTCCTGCCTGCCATCTTGTACTTAAATTCAAGATGAAACCCACCCCCCATGATAAATGGTGCAAAAACCTTTTCTTGGATTCAAGTAAATATGTTACATGTTAACAAATAATTCTAAGTGCAGATACCACATAAAATATTTGCATGCCTCACTAAATTAAGCAGTGATCTTGTATTTTAAATACTAAGAGTGGTTTCTGTTGTGGTTTCTACTGAAAATAAGTCCTTGGTTTTGTGAAGACTATTTTTGATGGGGACAGGAGCAGACCCCTTTGTCACACAGTTCTACTTGTACTTCTCATGTTTTAGCTTTTATGTTGAATTGGCCATATCCTATGATGGGCTCCTAAATCTAGACAGTTACCTAGTGAGGATCAGATTTACCACTCAGTTTTTAGGATTTAAATTTAGTTCTCTAGGCATAGGGACAGACATTCAAAAAGCTTGAGCATGAATTGATTCAATCTTTGCAGGTTAGTTTAACCTGACTAGGCTGAATCAGTTTGTAACTGCACAGGCTTCCCAGAAATGAAGGCCCATGCCTGAAGTAGCTCAAGCTACAAGCTGGGGAGCACTAGAGCAGCCCTCCCTTCCCTTCCATATTGCTGAGCTTAGGCGGGCGTGGCCAGGCCCTGGAAAGATGTTCTGATTAGGGAAACGTTGTTCCCCTCCTGACCAGCCCAGCTGGTCATTGATAACACAGTGTTTATTACCTCTAACTTAGTGTTTATCACCCCATTAAGAAAGCAACATAGGGACATTACCAGCTACCTGTTGATTCTGCCTTGGTCCCATCTGCCACAACATGGACCAGCATGTGGTATGCTAGCTAATGCTGAGAAGTGTCTGTGTATGGCAGAGGGGACTGGGGAATCCCTGCTTAGCACAGAGTGGGGAGGAAGTGTGGGGGGTGGGGAGCAGGGGGAAGACAGGCAGATGCTTGCAGTCTCTGCCAGAGCTGCAGTCAGGGAGCAGAGGAGAGGAGGCAGCTCTGCTGTAGAGCAGAGAGCCCTGTCCAGCCCAGACAGCATGCCGGGATGCTGGGGGACTCTGTTTGAACTTAAACCAGCAAGGAATCTGGGACAGACATTGCATAAACCGGTTTGACCCCAATCAGGTAGGTCTGATACTGCATTCAACCAGCTTTATCTCTAATGTGTTTCAGGCATTTTCAAACTGGTTTATGTGCACTGAACATCTATTCTATTACAGGTTTAAACCAGTTTCTGATCACTTAAAATGGTTTATGTCTAATGTCTGTCCCTAGGCCAGGGGAGAGAGGCAATTTTTCTAAAGTCATCACTAACCATGCATGCTCTCCAGATCTGATTCTTTATGGCATTACTCCAGTTTTATATCAACACAGCTCCACTGAGTGGATGTACTGGAAATGATGCATTAATTTAAATGAAAATGTATCAGTAGTGAGCAGCTCTCTGAGAAGTGTGAATTGTCTCATACCAATTTGGCTCAGACATTCAACTTTATTGTTCATTCTGGTCTTGCACAAAACATTCAGGCAAATTAGGTGACACTAAGTGAATGTGGCAAGCTGCAAAGCAGAAATGAAGTTCTCTGCCATCCCAGTACTTTCTGGTAATTACTGTTTCAGTCTCACCTCTAGCACTCATTACAGAAATGGTAACTTTTCTCCTTAGTAGTAATCTGTTTAAAGTTGACCATTTTGTTCTGCTCATTTCTTCTCATGCTGTTGTGCACCAAAAAATGAACATGCATGTCAGATGTTCTCAGTTTTATTAGCATTACATTCCCATTTCCAATAATGTAAGCTGCAGAGGTAATCTTTAGTGACATTTGGCATCTTATTCTTTAGAGAGAAAAAGTCCAACAGATGGGCTCATCGCTATACAATCTTTTGTAAAGAATTGTGCAAGTCTAACATGAAATCATCTAGGTCTTCTGCTTCAGTCTTTTGAAATGGCATGATCTGCTTTTAAATCCACTGTGGACGGAATCCATTACTTTAATTTCGGAAGGAAATAATATAAGAATCACTGATATGTACCAACCATACGCAGACTAACTTAGAAACCTGGGGTGAAATCCTAGTTTGATTGAAGTTGGTGGGGACAGGATTATGACTTTTTTGAGAGTCAAATTCCCAGTTGGCCTTTGGTATGTCTGTAAACTCCATCCAACCGAAGGGCCCAGTGACAACATGGTGGGGCTACTCGTGGGGAGGGGTAGCTCTTACAAAATACCACAATGTTGCAACCTCCTGAGTAAGATGGGTATAGGGCACCTCAGAACCCTAGCCCCCACTGCCTTGTGGGTACTCCTTGGTTGGAGAAAGTTTAAGGGACATTGCCCTCACTGAGGCATTAGGCAGTCAGCAGCAGTTCTTACCTGTTGCTCTCTGGCAGAAGCTACATCCATTGAAGCACTGAATGTCTGGACTTGGTTTGGCCTTTGGTTTCTGTCTCAGTGGTCTAAAGCAGGTAAGGTAGGTTTTGGGCAGTCTGCACTCCTCCATACTCTTGCCTAGCAAGACCTTGCATCCAAGGTCTTGGTGTGATGGACGCAGGCCTTTGTACAAATGGATTTATCATTATCAGGCTAGACCACTTAACGTGTACACCATGATCCAGAGGATCGATAGTTGCCTACTAAATTCCTGGTTGCGCATATGAAAATGGTGCAGTTTCATTTTATATGTATGGGGCAGGGTTTGAAAATGGGATTGGTATAGAATCACTGTTTATTGCCAGCTTCCTCTGTATAAGTATTTAAAAGCAGAAATAGGGCTGGTAGACCCTTTTTGCTTAGATAGGAGTGGCAGGGGCCTGAGAAGTAAGTTAACCAGTCAGTCTCGAAAGAAGGACATGAAGATGGCATTCAAAATCTGCCTGTGGGCCACAGAACTGGGAGGGAGCGAGCAAGGGAAGGAGGGATAGTTGAAACAGCTCTACAGTTTAGGGAGGAGACTTGCTACTTC
>NW_017729024.1:97908683-97910569 GCF_001723915.1 Gavialis gangeticus
AAAAAAAAAAAAAAAAAAAAATTTCAGTGATCTGTCTGGCTGCTTAGGCACATTGCTCAACCTAATTGCTCTAGCTGGCTTCTGATGATGAATGAAAAAGCATCACTCCCTTGCTATTCCTTGAATATAAGGAAAGCATATGAAAAATATGGTTTAGATTGATTTCTGGGTTTTTCCTGTGTGCTGTTCAGAAAATCTCAGCTGCACATAATCATGTTGCTTTATGTGCAAGTGCAAATTGGGCCCTCACCAGAGCTGACTAATTTAGTGAACACACCTGCCACAGTGCCTTAGCTATGCCAAATTGGAAAGACTGGCTCATGACAACATTATGTTAGTTTCATTAGCTCTCCATAGGGATTTCTGAATTTGTGTAGCAAGGAAATTTTCTCCCACCTTCTAAGGAGATGAGAAAAATAACTGTCGTCTTTCTTAATATCCATACATAATACACACAGCTATGCAGTTTGCTAGTTTAAGGCCTCGTGAACTGGCAGACGCCCCTTTAGAAGTGATGGGAAAGCTTAAATAGATGAAAAGTCTTTAGAGGATAAAATGAGAATATTTTTCCTTCCATTTTATGTTTTGAAAACTAGGGTGTTTCTAGAGGTATTATGACCAAAAGGGCTCCTTTTTTATCTCCTGCCTATTCCCTAGTTCAAGAGAGCAAATTAAACTGGTGGCATAATTGCAGGCTATGTGTGACCTCAGAATTTTCTCTGTGGTTGTTCTGAATTACTGAACTGGATCCACTGCAACCTTTAAAAAGAAGAAGGAGGGGAATATAGTAGGAGCAAAATTAAATTTCTTCTCCCTGACTAAATCGTATGACTTCAGATGAATCTGAGATTAGTACTGTTAGACGGATGGCAGCAAATGTAACTATGTGCTAGTTCTGCCTACTGGCTGACTCGAATGATATTTGATCAGATCTGATATATATGAATTGAAAAGTCCAGCAGTATAAAAATGAAGGCTTTCTGCAGGGTTTTTTTCCCCCAGCTGTTGATTTTGGAACAACACTTAGTTCAGTGGAAATGTTGTGTTAATTATGTTTTCTGTCCTTTTTAAAACATTTGAAAGCCTTGAATGGAAAAAATGAAATGTTAGTAACTGCCACCAGCCCTAGACTGTTTAATTTCTCATATGAGGTACACCCAACACAGCACTTGGACATACAAGTTACTAAGACAGCATAGTTTTATAGTTGGTAAGGTCAGAAGGGACCTGAGCATATCATCAAGTCTGACCCACTGCCATGGGTAGGAAAGAGTACTGGGGTCAAACGACCCTGGCAAGGTGATTGTCTAGCCTCCTTTTGAAGACCCCCAGGGTAGGAGCGAGCACCACTTCCCTTGAAAGTTGGTTCCAGATCCTAGCCGCCCTGACTGAAGTAGTGCTTCCTGATGTCCAGCCTGGACCTACTCTCAGTCAACTTATGGCTGTTATTTCTAGTTACTCCTGGTAGTGCTCGGGGGAACAGGGTCTCTCCCATTCCCTGCTGGTCCCCCTTGGTAAGTTGATAGATGGCCACCAGATCCCCTCTCAGCCTTCTCTTGTGGAGGCTGAACAGGTTCAGGTCCTGTAGCCTCTCCTCATAGGGCCTGCCTTGCTGCCTCCTGACCATGCAAGTGGCCCTCCTTTGGACCCTCTCGATGCTGTCCACATCCCTCCTGAAGTGTGGCACCCAGAACTGGACTCAGTACTATAACTGTGGCCTAACCAATGTCACAGAGGTGGAGGATCACCTCCTTGGACCTGCTCGTGATGCATCTGTGGAAGCATGACGAGGTGCGGTTAGCTTTACTGACCCCATCCTCACATTGGCGGCCCATGTTCATCTTGGAATCAATAATGACTCCAAGATCCTTTTCTGTCTCTGTGCT
>NW_017729024.1:97910704-97924482 GCF_001723915.1 Gavialis gangeticus
CTCCCCAGGTGCAGTACCTTGCACTTTTCAGTATTGAAGCCCATCCTGTTCTCATCCACCCACCCTTGTAACCTGTCCAGGTCTAGCTGTAGCCTGTCCCTCCCTTCTAACATGCCTACTTCTTCCCACATCTTAGTGTCATCCGCGAACTTAAGCAAGGTGTTTTTCACCCCCTCATCCAAGTCACTGATGAAGATGTTGAACAGTGTGGGCCTGAGGACCGAGTCCTGGAGAACCCCACTGCCCACATCCCTCCAGGTGAAAATGACCCATCCACCACCACTCTCTGGGTGTGGCCCTCCAGCCAATTTGCGACCCATCTGACTGTGTAGGCATCGACGCCACAGTCACCTGATTTTTTTTTTAATGAGAACGGGGTGAGAGACAGTGTCGAAGGCCTTCCTAAATTCCAGAAAGCTACGTCCATCGCTACACCTACTTCCAAAGATTTTGTGACCTGGTTGTAGAAGGCAACCAGGTTGGTCTGACAGGACCTGCCTCTAATGAACCCATGTTGGTTGCCCCTAAGCATAACCTCCCCTGCTGGTCCCTCACAGATGTGTTCTTGGATTTTCTCAAAGAGCTTCCCCAGGACCAAGGGTAAGACTAACGGGCCTATAGTTTCCTGCGTCCTCCTTCCTCCCTTTTTCCAAAATGGGGACCACATTGGCCCTTTTCCAATCTTCCAGCACCTCGCCAGATCACCATGAGTGCTGGTAGAGCTGTGCCAGGGGTCCTGCAATGGCCTCTGCCAATTCCCTCAGCACCCTGCTGATTTGAACATGTCCAGTCTCACCAGAAGTTCCCTGCCTAGGACCTCTCTGACCCTAGGCCTGGCTGTGCCTCTCCTGAATCTGTCCGGAATCTCGGTGCAGGGGATGTCCAGGTCCCTGCTCAGAAAAATGGAGGCAAACAGTTTGTTACAGAGGTCAGCTTTATCATCTGGTGCAACCACCCGATTGCCAAGTGTATCCTGCAGGGGCCCCACATTACCCGGTCCCTTCTTTTTGCTCCCTGTATATTTAAAAAAGGACTTCTTGTTATCTTTGATCCGGGTCGCTAGTCCCAGTTCTGTTTCTGCCTTAGACTTCCTAACAGCCCCCCTACAGTCTCGAGCAATGGAGGTATAATCCTCCTTGGTGATCGCCCCTCTCTTCCATTGGGTGTACACCTCCTTTTTAGCTTTCAGATGTTCCTGAATGCCTTTGGTGAGCCATGGGGGTTTTTGAGCACTCTTACCCCCTTTGATTCACGTTGGGACTGTCACCCTTTGGGCTTGGAGGATCATCTCCTTAAGGAACGATCATTCATCTTGGACTCCCAACTCCCCTCCCCTCTGGGACCTCAGTGCCTTCCCAACTAATCTCCTTAACTCATTGAAATTGGCCCTCCTGAAGTCCAAGGGCTGCTGCCTTGCTGCAGGCCTTTGACACCCTATGCTGGATGGTGAATTCCAGTAGCCAATGATTGTTATCGCCCAGGTGGTCGAGAACCCGCAGTCCCCTCACCAGGTCGTCACCTGTGGCCAGGACCAGGTGCAGCAAGGCATTTTCCTTGGTGGGACCGTGCACCTCCTGGGTTAGGTGGAGGTCCTGTATCTTGGCTAGGAACCTATGTGAGCAGTCAGACCTGGCTGACTGCTCCTCCCAGCAGATGTCTGGGTAGTTTAGGTCACCCATGATGACTGTGTCCCTTGACTTAACTTCTTCCGCAAGCTGGCCTGAGAATTCCCAGTCCAGCTCTTCCCCCTGGTGGTGTGGCCTGTAGTAGACGCCCACCATTAAGTCCCTTTCTCCCTGACTCCCTTGTATTCTAACCCAGAGCACTTCAGTCTGCCTCTCTTCTGACCCAGTGCTGTTTGTTGAGGATGTGTACTGCTCTTTGACAGAGCGCCACACCCCCACCTTTTCTCCCCGATCTATCCTGCCTGTACAGTCTGTAGCCCTTGATGTTTAACACCCAGACATGGGTTGAATCCCACCATGTTTCCGTGACCTCCACTATGTCTGGGTTTGTGTTAGCTACCAGGAGGGCAAGTTCCTCCTGCTTGTTCCCCATACTATGAGCATTAGTGTAGAGGCATTTAAGGCCTCCTGTTGGTGTATGCAGCCCCCCGATCCCAGGACTTTTTGGACCCCTGCCACTTACCTGGGTACTTCTTGTGCTCATTGCCTGTCTTGGCTGGGAAGTGTCGTCATTTCCCCCTGTGGCCCCATCCCCTGGCGAAGCTAATTTAAAGCATGCCGTACAAGATGAGCCAACCTGGAAGAAAAGACACGCTTGCCTTTAGGGGAGAGGTGAAACCCGTCCCACCCGAGATACCTGTCTGCCACCAGAGATACCTCTGCCCTTGTCCTTTTGGTGAGATTAGCCTCCAGAAATCCCTTTGACTCCTGTGCCTCTCTTTGGAGATCGAAGCTGTGGCTCCATTTAGAGATGGACTATTTGAAACCTACACCCAGCAGCATGTTTCCTTAAGGCTTAGCAGATCAAGACGACAAAGAAAAGAGGATTAGAACATAAGAAACTTTGTGTAACGTAGCAGCCTGTTGCTTAACCTTTCGTTAACTAAACTAGGTGTGGCATCTTAAGCTTTGTTACAGAGGAATGATGTATATATTAACATGTACCCTTCTCTGATCTTCCTTGCTCAGCTTATCAGCTCCTGTTGATGCACAGCAAGTTCCTCTTTTCTTCTCATACTCAGCGAAGTGGAATGCTTACTTCACTAAATTCCATTTCTTTAGATTAAATATGATGATTGACTTCTGATTTAAACTGTTGTTCTTTCCAGTGGAGCCAAGTTTTTCCCTCCAGCTGAATATACCCAGTTGCCAAGTGTGCAGAAGAGGGAGTTTGTTTAGATGTGATAATTTTGAAAATTTACTTAATTAATCTTCCTTGTGATTACACAGAAATATTAAGGGAATACAAACATTTAGGCCCAATGCACAACTCTTGTAATAAGTAATGATATAGCAGGCCCTAAGTATCACAGTAGTGAAGCCTACCAGCAGACATTCTTCACATGCAAAACATATGTGTGTACACACACACACACGCACACACACACTCACTCACTCACTCACTCACTCACTCACTCCCCCTCTCTCTCTCTCTCTCTCTCTCTCTCTCTCTCTCTCTCTCTCTCTCTTCCCAAAAAATCAGTTGTCCAAAATTGGGGGGTACATGTCTTAACTGGAGAACATGATTTTCTACCCAGAAAAGAAGCACTTGCTTTGATTCCTGCTCCACCAATCAGCAGCAGTGACATTTCTGTTCAGGCAGCTGAGAGAGTAAGTTGACTCATTGTTCTTAATTCCACAGGTATTGACAATCATCTCTCCTTTTTCATGGTGTTGACATTCCACTAATCAAGCTAACCATTCTTCTGGCAATGTTGCTGTCTGCTAGCTACTCCTAGTCTCTCTTTCCTTATTTTAATGCTTTGCAAACTATTTTTAGCTCTTTTGAAAAATGTAGATCCAACCATGGAGACTTCAGGGCACCTAGGATTTTAGCTTTTGGTTAAGGAGGAAAGGGAGTGTGAGACAGTGGAAGATCAGGCTCTGTTCCTGCTCTATGCAGCCATAATTGTGGACAAATCTCTTTCTTCTTCATTCTGCCCTCGCCAAAACAGGCTGTGTGCCTGCCTTGGGGGCATGTGGTATGCAAGCAAATACGTTATTTTGCAAAATCTTTCAGGCACCAGGCAACTGCAACAGCCCCCTCCTACCTCTGTCCTGCAATGTGCTGTGATGCTGTGGTATGCATTCTTTTATAACTTCACAGCTGTACCATAAAGAAGGCCGGTGTATTGGAATGAGGGCTCCAACTAAAATTTCTAAAATTTTGTTTAAAATATGTGATTTACTTGATGCCCCATCAGGCTGATTCCATAATAGAATGATGTTATGATTGCAATGTCAAGTTGCTAATAGGGCCACACAACTGACTTGAAGTTGGTAGTTGAAGAAATTGTAAACTAGAGAATGAATAGCCCTTGGATCATTTCTTTAGCCTCTCCTGAGTGAGGTGGAAGGGAGCATTCAGCACATTCCTGATGGAGACAG
The DNA here is from genome assembly GCF_001723915.1 of Gavialis gangeticus. NCBI lineage: Eukaryota > Metazoa > Chordata > Crocodylia > Gavialidae > Gavialis > Gavialis gangeticus. Next base: position 97,914,778 of record NW_017729024.1, read on the forward strand.
AATGCCGAGTTTTGAATTAGCAGTATATTTCCCCTTATGAATCTGTTACTTTCAAAGTCACGCAACAAGCACTAAACATGGCAGAGTTTTCCTTGCCTTTTGAAAAAGTGTATTGCAGTTTGTGCTTCCAAAAACCAACCATAATGAGCTGCCCCATTTCTTTTTCTTCTGATGACAGCTGGTACTTTCCCTGCCTTCTTCAGCATTTAGAGAAATCACTGTATTTGAGGACTACCACATTTTTTAAAATTTATCTTGTTAAGAGCCTTTTACTCTGACACAAATGCGTTTTTGTTTGTTCCACAGGATACTATGGCGATGGTCTAAATGCCATCATTGTGTTTGCTGCATGTTTCCTGCCAGACAGCAGTCGAGCTGATTACAACTATGTCATGGAAAACCTTTTCCTGTGAGTGATATATGTGAACAATGTGACAGTCTTTTGAGTTAATACCTGTAATTATGTAGTGATAGATAACCTGTCTTTAATTATGAGATAATTTGAGGTATTAAAAGGGGATCATTTAAATGCCAAGGAAAAAAGCAGTCTTAGGTACATTGCTCAGTGAAGCCCTTATGTTAGTTGATCATAATAAAAAAAATAGATCATATTTGCCAAAATCCTACTGTAGTCATTCCTATTTAGAGCTTGCTGTAATTATTCTCCAAATGAGAAGGGTTATAATATCTTCATGCTACCTGAATCCGAAATCAATGAACTGCTTCATCAGTGGGCACTAGCCGTGGATGAGAGGAGAGCAACCGTCAATATTTTTGACCGTCAGTTCATTTTTCACTCTGTTGATATAATTTATTATTTGGATGAATGTACCCCCTAAGAGTCCTGGTTCTGGACCACAATCTCATTGTAATACAGACTGCCCCACTTCATGCTTCTGAAATCCCAGTTTGTGTGGCTTTCCAAAGCCTCTAGACTAAATTCCCCTTAGGTCTCCATAATTACAAGTTTTGCATTGGGTGCTTTATAAGAAAATGCTGAATGCTGCCATAAGAAAAAAGACTTGCAGGTGTTTCTCCCCTCAGAATTTGACAGTAAGTTCATGCCTAATCCATGGAAAAGGATATCTCAGCTAAAGAAAGAGATTGCAGGCCGTAAAATTTAAACCTAATGTGGCAGTATGCTTAAAACGTGCCCAATTATTGCAATTAAATTAAAGCACAAGAAAGAAAGAAAAAAAAGCCCCTCAATAGCACTCAAAACATGCTAGTTCAAACACATGCTTACCTATTGCACTTTGCAGAATCACATTGAACTTAAAGCTGCCCGGTTATTGAAGTGAACCATCAGTGGATCAGCTGACACTGCATGTTTCTTAAGTCTTTGAAGAAATATGATTGGGACCTTTAGACCAGATTTGTACAGGTATCTGAAGACCAGGGTATAAATAGGTGCTTAGTAGTGACTTTGGTAATACCACTAGGCTTCTGTCTGTGCCGTACAATATCTGTAAAATATAGCCCTGTTTTTATTTATTTAGATGGCAGAAGGTATTGTGGATAATACACTAACAGTCATAATAACCATTGGGAGTAAAGAGAATTATTCAAGAATTTTTAACACCAAATAGGCTCTTTCTTGTTGATCAAGTCTGACCATCACAGAGGCCTTAGAATATCATCCGGTAGTCCCTGAGTGAGAGTTATTCTTTGCTTCTATAACAGCTTTGGGTGAATTGGAGAAATTAGCATTTTAAGGCAAACACGTTTTTTTGTGAGGCCTAGAGCTAGACCCCACATCATGAGGGGAAATCATTAGTTAAAAAAATATAGTGGGTAAAAAGAACATAAGCTCTTGACTAGAAAGGCCTTACTGAAAGACTAATTCACTTTAAAAGGAGAAATTCTGTCCTTTGATTATTTTAGAGAGCTGTGGACTGGTTTTTATGGGAGTCTTGTAATTCTGTCGCTGATGTGCTGTGAAGAGGAAACAGCAGGCATTGCAGTTTGGTCTGTACCATCCAGGGAAAGGATGTTGGCAGGTTATGTCTCAGGGCTTCAGCTTCAGCAGAGAGCCAAGTTTTCAAAGACTATCTTAAAGGATTAATCAAAGTAACAAACTGGTGAAAGAAAGTTTTCATAACCCATGGGGTACAGTATTTCTAAAACATGTGAAAAATGACCCTAGGACTGCTGTCCACAGACTGAGAAGCTACTGATAGAGAGTTTGCAGCTGGGAACTATTGTACTGCAGTTTCAGGATCATCTACGGGAAGTACTTTATTCAAGACTAAGAGCACTCAGTTAAGAAAATAACAGGAAGAGGTATTCAGTATTGCCAACTCTAATGATTTTGAAGAAATATATATATATAAAAGAACGAGCTAATTTTTTTCACATTCCCGAAGTGCAGACTTTAAGAACAATACCAAAGATCATGAGTTGGCAACATTAGTTATTAGACTTGTAAGAATTTCACGTCTCCTAGTATGTCTAACTAGAAAGAAATCATGTGCATTACATTACATTTTGAGAATTCATAGAGTCCAACCATCCTGTCTTTAGCTTAACAAAGAGATTGATGGTTAGGCTTCTTTACTCATCACTTTGTACCTCTGTGTATGTAAGAAACAAGTCTGGAAGTTGTAAGACAAATAGAAGGCACAGGATTCTGCTCTCATGCCCAAAATCTGAACTAACCCCAGTGAAGACAATGGAATGTAAGAAAGAGTACTGCTCTAATAGCCTTGAGAGTGATTTGTGAAGAAGCCTTTTAAGTCATGAAGGTGGAATAACTAAGAAGAGAATTTTCCCATAATCCTCACAAACTCCTCTCTAATAATATTCTTCCCTGTTTATATACAACTCTACTTAAAAAGAGCTTTCAACAGAGTCAAATGATAGCTGTCATGTTGTATCATTTTCTGCTAGATTTTAAAATGACTGTGGCATTTTCCTCCCTTCAAATCTATAGTATTTTGCTAAATTTGTTGATCACACAATTGCTCAGAATGATGGATGTATTTAGACACAGTATCTGCTTACTAAGGTAATACTAATAATGGATCTCAATAGGGACTGTATCAGCCAGTGTTTAGGGTGCCTAAGCCTAAACACTTCAAATGGTTAGACAGACAACATACAGATGCAAAGAAGGGGAAGAAGTGCAGTAAAAATCTCTGCCTGAATAATGATAAGTGACAGTTGCCTGGATAGATCCACATATTTAATTTACTTAATGTTTCTCTTATATTTGTTCAAAAGGGTATCACAGGCACTCCCCTTTGGTAAGAACAAAGCTTTCTGTTTTTGAGCTGAAGAACTGTATTGTAAGAAGGAATATAAGGAAGAGATTCAATTGAAAGTTTGTTTGACTCTTCAGTGAAAGGTGTAATTATATGCACAGATTGATTGGCATTTGCAATGTAAATTTGCAGTTTCCGAGGGTGTGGTTCAGTGATATTTCCCTGTAGTTTTTATACAGGTACCCACCTGGGCTGGATGATGGAGTTCAAACATTTTGGAAGGCGTATTAACCCCAGGCTTCAAGGCATTTGGCCTGTTGGAACTGTTAGAGATTTGGATGACACATAATGCAAATGATGTACTTATTAGTCCACCTTTACCTCTGCCTCCCTACCTGTGCTAGCTGCTGTTGGAGGCAACATCTTGGATTAGATGGACCTTAAATTTGTTCCAGTCTGCCAACTATGATGTTTCTATAGTAGAGTCACAAACTGGAGTTGGAAGTATCCAGCTGGGCCAGACCACGTGTTTCTATGCAGTCCAACCCAAAAATTAAATTTGCCCTTTGATTGGATTGATTGAACAGTTATTCCCATGGGGGTAAATCTCATCCACGAAATATAGCTCTGTCGTAATACTGACTTCAGAACTGAAAAATTCACAGTAGGGTTATGCATGCTTCTGGAGCATTCTGCTCAGAAAAAGAACTGATGGTTACAAATACCAAGGGATACTCTTCCCTTGGAGAAGCAGGTAGGTGCACAGTGCCTGCTGGTTATGTGGATTAATAGTTTTGAAGTTTAAAGCTTGGTAATTACTACTGCTAATCACAGATTAAGGAGCAGAAATTTGCAGCTTTAAGAACAAGATTTAGAGGCCTTCTTTGGCTCTTTTATTTTTGGTTTAAATACCATTTATTTCTAGTAAACAAGTCAATGATTAATGCTGAAGTTAAGATTCTTTTATATACCGTAGTTAATGTCTCACTATCACTTGGTAACTTCAGATTCTTCTATCAGGGTCTTGCAGGTTGAATCTGTAAAGTTAATATGTTTACAGGAAGGAGGGGAGAAGGAACACACTATAAAGATGAAGCACTCCAGACTTGCTTTCTGAAAGGAGGTTATATGAAGATGCAGATAAGATTATAGCTTCATGTCAAGCTTCCATGAATTAACCTGAGAGCAGTTGTAGATGTGTGATTTTCATTTAAACACAAAGAAAGTATTGTTTTGTTTGAAGTTGCTTAGTGACCATTAATTTGTGTGTAGTAGATTGCTGTTGATTAGTATTAAATTAATAATATAAAAACCCAACTCTCACTTGCTTTTTGTCTCTAATTAGATATGTAATAAGTACCTTAGAGCTTATGGTAGCTGAAGACTATATGATTGTCTACCTGAATGGGGCAACTCCAAGGAGAAAGATGCCTGGACTTGGCTGGATGAAAAGGTGTTATCAGATGATAGATCGGCGGTAAGCATTCTGCATTCTACACTTGCATCTATCCCCACTAGACTTCCGTTTAAAGTGCCATCCACTTACATCTCTCCTCTGTGTAGAGCTTACATTATATTTTTCATTGCATATAGTGTGTCTGTATAAAATATTTTTATTTTTAAGAAGCTGAAGCATTTTTTTCCTCCACATTAGGTTAAGGAAGAATTTGAAATCATTTATAATTGTCCACCCATCTTGGTTTATCAGAACAATTCTAGCAGTGACACGACCTTTTATAAGGTAGGCAATTAACATTGGTTTTCTTTTCATTCAGTCCCCTTCCAAAGATGACCCTGAATGATCAGATATAGAAAAGTAACACATGACAGAAGGCAAAGGAAGAGATAAGTTTCTGCCCTGTGAGTCAACATTGGCGCACAAATAACTAAATGAACTGTTTAAGGACATCCTGAATTCTTATATAAGGTGTATGCCAAAGGTGTACTTTATTTACATTTTTTAAAAGAAAAACAATTGTCTTGCAACCCTCAGCTACTGAATTATGCCTTATAATGCCACAAAACAGCAACTAAGAATAAAAATGAAAGTAGGCCCACTTTTTCTTTATAAATTCTATTAAGCATCAGTAAAAATCTGTCCTGCTTCTCTAAATTCCTTTTCTATGTCCATGCATAAATTTAAAATAGTTACCTGCAACAAAATAACATAATTAGTTATTTATAGTTTAAAAATTTACAGCAAAAATATTTTCTTGTTGCACAGATTTGGGAACTTAGTTCTCCTTTGACTAATTGCCTTTGAAGAATGTTTCCATAGCCTTCCAGATGCTTTTATATCAGGGTAGCATTTGCAACACTTGCTTCAGCTGGCATTTCAGGTATTCCAGGTTGAGTTCCCTATTAAGATGCTATATATTATTTTTTGGCAAGTTAAAAATAAATAGATATAATATGTTGCTTCTATCATGGTCTAGATTTTATAGTTCAATTTCATACTAAGTAGGCACCCTGCATTGCTATTTATTTATTTACTTACAATGCCCCTTCTAATTTCCATTTTGGTCAATGAAAAGACTGGCTGTACAGTAGGAGAGAGATTAGACACAGTACTATTTTTGTGTTGAACCAAATAGTTAAAGCTGCTGTATGAAATAGACCAGAAATGTGCATTTCTCCTGATTGTTTACACAACAAAGGATTGAAGTTGAACTAGTACCTATTCTAGATTTAGTTTCTAAACAACTGACATTTCACTACGTATTCAGTTCTTATGGCCTCTTTAGATGTACATGACTGTAGAATCCAGCAACACTCTATTGCTGGTACAGGGGGAGTCCAGGATTGCCATCCCAAGTTCCCCCTGCATCAGCAAGTAAAAAGCTCCTACAGTTGTGAATCCTGTAGCTGATAGGATTTGGAGCCATTGGAGCACCTCACAGCCAGGATTGACAGTCCCACAGCTGTAGACTCTCCGCTCCAGTGGCATCCCATGGTGGCTGGGACAGAGTCCCACAGCTGTAGGAGTCTCCATCCTGGTAGCCCCCCCGCTTTATAGCTGGTTGCCGTCCAGCTTTAATTTGCTTTAATTTGCACGTGTAGCAGGGTCTGCTCCTGTGGCTGGGAGTCTGGTGGCTCCCAGCTACAGGGACAAACCCTGCTTCATGTGCAAATTAAAGTTGGATAGTAGTCTGCTATGAAGTTAGTACAGTTTCAAGGTCTCTCTTTATAGCTGGTTGAACCTATTTATAGTATGATAGGTACTTTGTACATGTAGCTGGCTTCACTTAAGTGTGCAATACCTGTAACATATAGAAAGGGCCTATATAGAGAGACAGTAAATGTTGATTTAGCTGAGCACTGTCTGAGTTAAGCAAGGAACCTCAGGCCTAAGTTGAGAGTAGACCTACACGTGTGCATGTGTACACACATACTATAAATAGTATATCTCCTGGTAGGTTGTCATATCCCAGATATACATATTACAGATTTAACTGTTTTATTTAGTTATTGCATATGTCCCCAGAACCCAAGAATCTCATCAATAAACTAAAAGGGAGGCTACAATCAGGTAATTCCTCACATGGAGCTTTTGCAACTGAAGTGAATGCTTCATAGTTTTGTGATGCATAGATACACTTGAGGGGGCCTGATCTGTTTTAATGGCTGTCACTCAAAATATAAAACTACCTACACTATCAGTGTTTAGTTTCTGATGCAGTCGTCAGTACTCGGTGAGATTCACCGCAGACACAGAGGACAAAAGGCTCATTCCTGAATTCAGTCTTGCATGAGCACCTTGCTGTATGAAGGATCAGAAGACCGTTGTGACTGGATCAGTGGTCCTCAAGGCACCGCCCCATAACTTTTCTGCATTTAGCAACACCACAGGACATCAGTTGGGATTTACTGAGCTAGAATCCAAATTTTGAAAAGCTTTTTGGAGGCCTGCCTTGAATCTAAAAAGGTTGAGAAACTGACATAGCTGGTGCCAAGGGTGGGGAATAGGTGCAGAACTTCTGTTTTCTTTATTTGTGAGATTTTGCAGAGGAAAATGAAATCACCCATGGCATTTCTGTGTTTCAGCTCAAAATTCAGCAGTAAGATACAGTATGTCGGTACATTGGCAGAGCTCAGTGAGCTGATTCCAATGGAGTATGTACACATACCAGACAGCATTGTCAAGTAAGTGAAGTACATTAAGGATGAAGATATGTGTACTGATGAAAAATGCTTTCATCATCTAACCAAGGTATTATTAATTGCCAGCTGGAACTGTAACCGGATTTTGCCTTCTACATCCTGTTTCATGTAGGGTAACATCATTATATAAGCAACTGGGGGTAACATTATTCAGGAATCTGTTGGAGAGTTAGAAAATGTTTAGCTGAAATTATCAAGAATAAGAAGTTAATTCAACCATTTGAACAAGAGAGAGAAAATTCTATTTGTTCCTGATTTTACAGAGATCCCACTCCCAAACTCTGAAACAGCCAAATGTTCAGGCTGTGAAACAAGACAGATACTACATGGTCCTAATTAAAACAAACTCTTCACTCACTAATCAGAATCAGAATGCAAAATGGGAATGCCTTCTCTTTCAAGATAAACATTTAACATTACATGCCTAAATGACTGTTCTGCAGTTGGGCTTTATTGTGTGTTTTTTTTTTTAAGCTTTAATCTTGGAGCACTTAGAATCAAAGCAATGATTCATAGATAGCCTGATTGATAAAGCCACTGGCTGTTAAACCAATTTAGTAATGCCACTGTGATTTGAAAAGGAGACTTCCAGGGCTCACCTGTTTCTTTTCCAAGTGATCTGTCAAAGAAACAATCATTTAACCATAAGTAAGACTAAAAAGGAAGTGGAAATGCATCTTAATTTCTGCCTTATATGGGTATATGGTCCCTAAATGCTATCAAAAGATGTTTGTTTAAAATGTACATGCAGCTATATGTGGGGATGGGAAAGGCTAGGGCTATTGTTCATCTCAGATTGGCATCTGTTTCAGAACTAGAAACAAGAGAAGCTGAAGTTATTCAGTAAAATTAAACGACCTGGAAGTCAATCACTGTTTCCTTGTGGGTCATTGTTGCAAAGTTACAGTATTTCAGCATGTATTACTTCTTTTTCTTCCCTGTGTCTGATTTATCATGTTTTGAACAAGGCAACGACTGTTACCCTTTGAAGAGTAAATGGGCAAGGATCTGATATTCTTTTCTTTAGCACATTGGAGAGATTAGGTTTTCAGAAAGGGGAAAAACACCACAGTGTGAAGATCTTTTCTTTCAGAGACCTTTTCAGAGATGTTACAGATGCTTCCAACCTGGGCAGGTGTTCTACTTGCCCAACCACTAACTGTGGAACCACAAGCTGTAGAACCTCGTTTCCTTCACCAGGCTGATTGTTGCTCTGAGACATGCAAACCCCTCAAATGCAATAACTCAGGAGAAGATAAGGGAGCCCAATTCTGCAATGCAAGGGTTCCAAGAGATAGGAAGGCACAAAGAGACATTTCATTGTCTGTGCAACTTCTCTGTAAAAAATGAGGAGCAATGGTTGTGTTCAAGCTTTTCATCTGAGCAAGAGACTGTGAAATATATTAATATTCCAAAGCTGCAAAGTCTCCAAACAAATGTCTTCCACCAAAACTCTGTTGATTTTCTTTCCTTTCTTATTCTTTATTTCATGATATCTGTCTGCCCTCTCACTCTTTGACCCATTCCAATCCACTTGCCTTGTCCTTTCTTTTCCTTCCATGTATATGTTTCTTTTTCACTTTGGCTTTGTGCAGATGTTACATCTAGAAATTTGAGGGGCTAGATTGAGTTAAAATGGCCCCTTGAACTAATTTAGAAATTAGATAGGTGCTGGGAGCCTGGTAGGGGGTAGGGTGGGCAGGATGGGGGAAGCCAGCAGAGGGACTTGGGGATTGGGGGGCTAGCAGGGTCCACAGGGTAAGTTTGGGGAATTGGGGAACTAGCAAGGTCTGTGAGGGAGCTTGGGGTGCTAGTTGGGTCTGCAGAGGGAGTGAAGAGAATGGGGTCCTTGGGGAGTTGGGGTGCTTGGGGACATGGCAGGATCAGAGAGGCTCTGATCCTACCAAACTTCCTGGACTCCCCCAGCCCTGCCTTCCGATGCCGCTGACCACCTCCAGTCCCAAAAACTACTCCCAAGGCTAGTTTTACCAGTGTTCACTGGTCCTGGGAGCCCAATGGAAGTAATTAGGGTGAAGGGCTAGGGGTGGGTGGCCTCATGGGGGCAATGAGGGGGTGTCTCTCTCCCTTTCCTCCTCACCTGCAGATAGATAATACCCTGGTAATCAAGTCTTCCCCCTTCCTCTGCCCCCCACCGTGACTTACTCCTGGCACCAGCGAACACTGGTAAAACTGGCACCAGGAGTGGCTTGCAGGATTGGGGGTTTGGTGGGCTTGGAGTAAGGGGGGCTGGCAGGTCTGCAGGTGGGGGCATGGGAGGGGAGGGGCCGGGGGCTAAAAATATCCTAGTGCCTGGGGGGATTGGTAAAGTGCACCTCCAGGC
>NW_017729024.1:97924505-97926286 GCF_001723915.1 Gavialis gangeticus
TACTGGTCTGCAGGTGGGGGCATGGGAGGGGAGGGGCCGGGGGCTAAAAATATCCTAGTGCCTGGGGGGATTGGTAAAGTGCACCTCCAGGCTTTCCCAGCCCCAGGGTTGTGATCTGAATGTATACAGAAGTTCAGTTAGATTGGTCTACCAAGACCTCAACTAATTTGGTTAAATTAGATCAGGTCTCTCATTTTTTGGCAGATTTAACCTTCCTGGAACTTCTGTACAGTTTGCACGTAGATCGCTCTAACCAGGAATCTAAGGACACTTTTACACATGCTCCAGGGGGGCAGCTCTTTAATTAGAGTGGCTCTGAGAGCTTTAATTCAAGCACCCCCACCACCATTTTTAAATGCAGGGTCACTGATGCGTGAGACACAGGAGGCTGCTGGAGGATGGCAACTGAGATTAATTGAGTCTGCTCCTATGCGCTAGAATTTCAGCGTTTCAGAGCAGCCGCTGCACTTGTGTATGGATGTTCTAGTATTAGGTTTGCACGTGGGTGAGATAAGTTAGATTGAGGGGGGGGTCATTTTGAATCTGGTCTAACCTCCCCAAACATCCCCAAACATCTGTATGTACCCTTTGTTTCTGTGTTTTAATATTTCATGAGGAAATCTGTTTGGAACTGCCAGTTCTCTTCTAGGCTCTAAACTCAGTACTCAGAGACTTGGAGGAGGGCTCGACTTTGTCTTGTCTGGAGCGAGAGAGAAATGGTCCTCACACCAGAGATGCCAAGTAGATGGGGGCCTGAGGACTCTGGCCTCCCTAGGGAAGATGATTGTCACCTGAAATGCATAAAACTTTCCATATGTCCATCATCTTAGGACCCCACACCTCCACCCCACCTGGCAAAAATAAAAGTTGGTGCCTGTGCCTCACACCATTGTTAACGCATACTTTAGGGCACAGGGAACAGCTTACCCCCTGTCACAAACAACAGGGCTGGATCTCTCCATGTTACTAAAGAAGTCATCTCAAGGCAGGGTGACCTAGTGTGCCCATGCTTGCATAACTCTCAAGGCAGTAAGATCTGAGGAGTCGGGGAGATATGCCTGAAACCAGGGCTGTGCATACTTATGTTGTTCTCAACAGGAAGAAGAGCCTGAAAGTATGTTCCAATTTGCAATATTTCCTCCTGCTTTGGGAAATCCTGCTGTTTACCATGAAAAATACAACAATCAGCATCCCATTCACTTTGTTGGCTACCATTGGGCTTGCTATTTTACCAGTAGTGAACTTGTCAGACTCATAGAAAAGAAATGTATTCATGTCAGGTTCTTTCTTTCTCTATTGAAGACAACAGTGATGTGTGTGTTTTTCATTATTCTACCTTCATATAATTTGTATTTGTACATTTTTTTTCTCCTTCATTCATTTTTATCTTGTAAGGTATGATGAAGAGAAGTGTTATAAGAGAAGAATGAGGTAAAACTCTTGCTCTGCAGTTCATGCTACTGTCCATGAGTGAACTTGTGTGAACCAGCCTTTCACCCTTAGGTGACCTCAACAGCTGAATGAGAGAGTTCTTATGATTCTTTGCTTTTGTGGAATTAGGTGTCCTACTTTCTCTTCAAGCTGTTGAGATCAGCCTCCTTTGCAACTCAAACCTACTAAACTGGAAACGTCCTTGACTTGGCCCAGGCTGCAGCTAATTTAATTCTCTGATAGAGCAATTGAATGTTTTCAGCTTCATACAGCGAGCATGCCTCAGACCCTTGCTACTTTTATGTTTCTGCCTCCAGATAAACTTTTATAAGGAATTTCAAAGTAAAAGT
>NW_017729024.1:97931286-97940374 GCF_001723915.1 Gavialis gangeticus
TCTCTTCAAGCTGTTGAGATCAGCCTCCTTTGCAACTCAAACCTACTAAACTGGAAACGTCCTTGACTTGGCCCAGGCTGCAGCTAATTTAATTCTCTGATAGAGCAATTGAATGTTTTCAGCTTCATACAGCGAGCATGCCTCAGACCCTTGCTACTTTTATGTTTCTGCCTCCAGATAAACTTGTATAAGGAATTTCAAAGTAAAAGTGGGTTAGGAACAGGAAGAAATGACAACATATTGAACTGAAGAAGTTTGGGGGCAGTGCAGAAAAATGGGTGACTATATTTTAGAAGCATGTACCTTGTTCTCTGCTCTGCTATTGCTCCGCTTCTTTCTTATGCTCTGCTTGCTTCTTCTTTGTTTCTTCCCTACATCAATAACTTTTACTCATGCAGACTGGATGAAGAGCTGAGGGAAGCATCAGAAACAGCTAAGTAAGACGGTTTTTAGCTAGCTGCTGGCATTACATTTGCTTGATTTAAAGGAATGGATTGAATGAAATATTGTGTTTGTCACTACAATCAGATCATAATTTGAATTACTGTACACAGATGCCATATTTGAGAATCCACTTTCCCTCTCACTGAAAGGCACCTGATTTCATCCAGCTAGGTCTCTATGGGAATAATAATACTCTTATGCTATTGAAAAGCATCATTACCATTATTCATTGACTCATCGTTGTAACCATTAATGTCAGAAATTTTGCCATTGACTTCAATGAGTGCCTGATCTGGACCATCAGAGTAGTTACTTAAATAATCTACCTCCCCCGCTTATGCCTAAGATTAGATAATTCCCCCATTAACAGTACGCAGCATAGACCTTTTTTAAAAGGAAAATGTTATGCTTTCTCAGTTAATCTTAGCCCTGGAGCTCACTTCATTCCTTTTTTTCCCCACTAATTTCCAAATGGATTGACTGAGGTATACTCATCTGGGTTCATACTGCCTGAGGTCACACAGTGAATCAGTGGTTCTCCTGAGGAACACAACCTACTATCTTTCTGGCTCTCAAGGCTTTTCACTGACATGCATTAGAGAATATGGTATTCAGCTCCATGGAAGTGCTGAGACAGAAGGATGCAAGGCATCTTACCTTTCATTAAGTTGCTGATACCACAAGTGAATAATACACTAATAAAAAAACCCTTGAAACATTACTTTTTCCAGATCTCAGATTAGATAAAGTGATTTTGCCATGTTCTGGATGCAGACAAATCTTGAGTTAAATGCATGAGCTTCAGGCAACTCTGACTTTCTAAGCTTTTCATTTAAGATGTATAACTATAACATGACAGATTAGCAGATGCGTGGGCCAAAGGCACCATTTCTGAGGAAGACCAAATATATCTGAGGCCACTGACAGATGTTAAAAAGAAGGCACAATAGGATCTGGTGCATAGTCCCAACAATTGCACCTCCTGCCATGCCACACATGCATGGCAGGAGGTCTGGTTGTGGGATCAAGCATCAGATCTCATCACACCATATTGCTGGTGCAGAGAGTACCAGCATGATCCCAGGCTCTCCCTGGACTGGCAGCCTTCAGTCCTCTGGCTGGGAGCCCCACCAGCTGATATAACTCCCAGCCACAGAAGCCCATGGTGCATCTCTGTGGCTGGGATCCCTATCAATGATTGGAGCTCATAGCCACTGCCAGGGAGGGGAGGGGAGGGCTGGGCTGTGGCTGGGAGCTCTATTAACTGATCTGGGCTTCCAGCAGGGGAAACTCAGTGTGCTTCCCCAGCCCAGACCCTTGGTCAGCTGACTAATGCCCCCAGCCTCCAGCGTGTGCTCCGGAGGCTGGGAGCACTGGCTACACTTTTAATTAAAGTTTTGATAGGAACCAACAACAAAGTTATTACACATATGAATGTGTGGCTAGGTCACTACTTGGGACAAGATTAACAAATTAATTACGTCTAAAGCGTAACATGTCAGGGGCCTGAAACATCCATGATATTACCTATCACTTTCATGTGATCAAACTGTGTTATTCCAGTGTTGCACCAGAAGAAAAGACCTCGTTCTACCCATTCTTTTTGTAGGGCCTCTCTCTCTCTCTCTCTGTGGGTATTAGTCACAAGATTTTGGGATTAAGGAGCTTTTGGTTTTGTCAACTCACCTGCCTCAGAGTCTACGTACAATTTTGCCTATAAGTTTCCTATTTCCTTCATAAGCAAATGTCTGACACGCATGTGTATGTGACATCAGGCTTTTACCTAGCCACAGAAAATGGGAATCAAAGAAATATACAGTGAAGAGCAGCCTACATTTCTTTTACAGTTTTCAATGCACTGTTTATATGTCCAGTGAGTCCATAAATCAGGATAGTTAAGAAGGGAAACTGAATGCAGGAAAATGTTTTCTTGCTATGTAGAAGGCAGGGCAGAGATGCACCTTATAAACTAACTAAATGAGATATATAGAGAGCATAAGCTTTTGTGACATCGAGCTCACTTTGTTAGATGCAGTGAAAAGATGAGCGTAAAGCAGTGTATAAAATGGAATAGAAAAAGGTACAAAGGGAGGAGGAAGATTTGGTTCACAAAAGCTCATGCTGTCTATATATCTTAGTTAGTTTATAAGGTACATATCTACCCTGTCTTCTGCCTGACTGCAAGCTAACACAGATAACTACCTCTTTCTTGTTACTGCCTTCTTCCAAGTGGTTCCAGATTAGAGCACAGCAAGTTAAGGGGGTACTGGAAATACCCACGAAGATGTGACTCTGGTTAGATGGGAAGTATCTGTTTCTGGTGTATTTCCTATCCTCAGTTAACTAATGTCTTAAGAAAAGGAATCCTGTGACTTAATGTGTGTGAACTTACATAGATTAACTTATGTCCATAATAACAACATTATTTTATGTATTCACACAGCCATCAGTTCTGTTGTCAGCTAGTTATTACATTCCCAGAATGTAGTTTCCTTTTAGAAAGTGAAAGAGAGAATGCAAAGAAAATGTTTACTGCTGCCTATTTTCCCTTGCACCCAGGACTAGCTGCCTCTCAAATGAGCCGGAAATGACTTCTATGGAGCAGGAGTAAGAATTTATGCTTAATAACATACCTATGTTATAACATCATTTCATGATCATAGTTATACACTGAGGTCTGGGTAAACTCCACATAGTCTTTTGCAGATCCATGTGCATTTAAGTGTTCTTTACAGGAACCAAATTCCATGCTTATGAATGTAGACATGGTATTGCAGTTCTGTAGTCAAGACTATTATATTCATTTATATTGCAGTGGTGTTTAAAATATCCTGTGAGTTTTCTGGACAGATAGAGACATAGCCCTGGTCCTGACAAATATATGTTAAGGACAAAGACATGTGAAGGATGGGAAGAAAGTGCAAACTGATCAGCATGAGGAAGATAGGGACAGGTCTTATTAAATCCAAGTTTGTTTGTAATTTAAACATTGTAAACTCATTCAAGTCGATGAGACATTTTCCATTGACTTGAATGAATTCTGGCTATGCTTTCAATTCCTTTCTTCTCTCCACTATTCAAGCCTCTTGACTTGTAATACTTGATACAGTGCTAATAACTATTAGTATGTCTCACTTTTGTACTATTTACACTAATGTTTCTTTTACTATTTTACTTTGGATTAATTATATATAGCAAAATATTCTCTTTAGTTCCTTCTAAATTGCACCAATGAAAATGCATTACTCATAAGGAAGAACCTTTTTTGAATTTTAATTCCTAAACTAGCAAGCAACATATTATGACTTTAATTACTCAAAGTTTAGCGATATAAAAAATAAATCTTTTTGTGGTATCACTTACTTTTGTTTCTCACAAAAAAGTTACTTTTTAAATAAATATCATACAATGAATCTATGAGAACAGATAACTTTTTGTTGGGTTTATAGTATACATTCCATTAAATGTATGAAATTCTGCTATTTTTCTCTCTAAAAATGGCAAGGCAATAATTTGCCTTTGCTCATATTTGTAAGTTTTTGCTGACACTTCCAGAAATCAGTTTTACATCTATCAACATCCTTCCAGTGACAATGAGAGTTTTGCCTGGATCTGATCTGCCTTTCTTCTATAATCTCTCTGGTGTCTGCCCAGCTCTTACGTTGCTGTGTCTGTATTCATTCTGATGGGGTTTTTTTCTAGGGTCATACTAGCATGTTTTCTATTTCTTGGTTTGAATAATGAGTTCCTTTTTAAAAAAAATGAAGTGTTCAGTATTGGAGCATTTTGCATGTTTTAACAATGGTAGTAATCTTCAGAGAATATAATGGGATGTCTCCAGGAGATCTCTAAAGTAGATGTGCTTTCTGGAAAGAAAAATAGTGCTCTTGTACTTGTGGTGGAAGCTATGTATTTTGCAGAATACCAAAGAAACTGGGAAAATAGTTGAGATGGATGGCAGATTTGTTTTTCTTGGAAACTCTTCATGGTCCTAAGGGACTACATAAACTATTTTACACTGGAGCACTGAAGTCAATGAAAGATGAAGGTGTTCAGTGCCTGTCAGGACTGAACCCTTAAGACTGGGGAAAGAGGTAACAGTGTATTGTATTAGCACTGATTTTTTTTTTTTTTCTTTCCAAAGCATTGACATGAAGCTGAAAGAATGATTTAAAGCCATAACTTCCAGACACTCAAGAAAGAGGGTCTGCATTTCCCTGACATGTGGCGTGGAGGAAGAGGCAGTTTGATCCATTCGGCTTTGTTTTACAATTACTCAGTGCTGTTACGAATTCCTGAAGAAAGCCAAGGGCCCAGTCTGGTTGCCCCAGGCTTTGGATCTAACATGTAATTGTGTCTGTTTTCAATTCAAAATGATTATACCGTTTTACCAACAATATGCCTCGTGTAATTCAGTGAAACCCTGACAAAGCAGTAGATTTCATGGCTTGTCTTCAATATATTCATGTTTATGTATAGCAAAAAATGGGTATGGTTACAATAAACAATAGTAGCTTAGTTTGTTTTACAGCTTAGCTGTAGCTCTACTGTTTAAAATATTTTAAGAGTTGGTACATGTATTTCTCTGAATGTGTCCATATCTCTTCCTCCTGCAACATCCTTCTTATTCAACGAGTGCCACCAATAGCAACACAGAATTACATGTTTCATCATGCCGAAGCCTAATTTATTCGAAAATATAATAATCATTAAAGAGAGATTTTTCAGAGAGAGAGTGCTGACTAAGCAAAAGTAATTGTTTTTTAATTTGAGTTGAGTATCTTTATTTTTTTTTCATGTCAGTCTTTTTTAAGTAGTTAATCCTTGAAATGGTTTTCACATGTCCTAACAGTGTTGGTAAGATTTTAAAAATATAGTGCCAGTATTTCAAGGATAGTTTTTTAAGTTGTGGGCCTTCAAATGGCATCCTTAGTTTAAGTGCAGTGTGATGATTATTCCATGTTTATAGTTAACATCAAGGCTTTTCTAAGGTAGTAGATTACATTTACAAATCCATAGTTTGGTGCCATGATCAATTGTTAAATACAGATGTCAAAGTATTTTGAGGATATGTTTTCAATTAACAAAATGATGATTGAAACACAGTTTGCTTTTGTACCAACCGTTGTCACTAGGATTGGTACAAACAACAGAAAAACAGCACTTATTCACAGCCACTGACCATCTATTGGTATATTAAATGCCACAGTATATCTTTACACTAAAAAAATGGAAAATAACTTAAGTGTCTTGAATGCAACAGTGTGACAGGCACTGGCTCTTTACTGGTGAACATGGTTTTTGCATGAGAATGAAAGTTGAAGCCTAAATCTGTCTGTCCCCTTTATAAAAAGAGTGGTAGTGGCTATAGCCCACATCTCTTCCCCACATCCTTTGTAATATCCCTTGGGTATATACTAGTTATGGTTATGCTTTATGATTACACAAAGGCTGGGATAATAGTTGCAGGTTCACAGTGATGACTTTACATAAAGACATCCTTGTGAACAGTAATTCTAGGTTCTCTGTTCATTTCAGCATTTACACATGTACTAACTCAGCATCCTGTATTACTGACCAAAAGACAGACCAAGAGGGAGCAAAGGCTTTATCAAAAAGCAGAAATGATGTGTGTTGTTCTCAGTAAAATTCAAACTAAGAAGAGAGGCCATTTTTTGTCCTGCAGTTCAGAAATCCATATTTCAGATGGATGTTACAGTTTCTGTGGAATATCCTCTTGTTCACACAATGAATAAGAATCATTGTATGCCCAATTGTTCAGCTACTCTAATGAAGACAGACAGTGTCAGAAGGACAAAAAGATGCCAAAAGCTTTCTTATATGGGATCTAACCTAAATATCAACACATCAATGGCCCTTGTTCTATTTCAGCATTAGTGCATTGCATCTGTGTTATATTAGACAAATTATTTTATCTCAACTAATTTTCAGTTCCTATAAATTTTAATGGGGGTAAGGCCCACTCCCAAGGGATGCTGGTGATTATCAACTCTTGTTAGCTTCACTGTATTGAGCCTCAAATTAGTGTCTGGTAGGTTGCATGATTTTTCAGATACTCAAGTCTTGGCTTGTAAATGCCTTAACGTGATGCCCCTTAACATGCAGAATATGAAGCTTTATTTAGGCATTAATACTTGTGTTAAGTTCCAGTTGCTAATTAGCTTGTTCTGGATCTGACCTGTTGAAAACACGTAACAGCATGAACTCATGTCATCTGTAGATCTGCAGCTAAAGCCATCTTGAATGAACTGGATCATCTAGATTACACTTGAAGGGACAGAATTGTTCGTTGAAGGGCAAATTCACTTTCATTCAGGGGTTCAACAGTAGGCTTTTGCACCCATTAAGTCCAACTTTCAGGACCTGAGTGAGGCTTAAATGGTGCATAGTCCTTTGGCTGATCTTTTGCACAGGAGGGGAATTACTAGAGGCACTTTGGTTACATGACTAAACAAAGATCTTCCTGTGAATACCAGTGAGCAGACCAGTTTGCTAATGGCAGCCCATGATGGCAAGAATGCATCTGAAACAAATGGCATATTGACCTAATATAGAGTTGCCAGTGTGATGGTGTGAAAGGGTCATGAGGACTTAGAAAAAGGTGGAGTTATCTTTTGCTTATTAATATATTTTAAAGATAATCTTTTTTAATGTTCAAATATGGCAATTATATATTATACTAACAGTTATCTATCAATATCTAAGGAAAATTGGTAGTCTGTTCAAAGAGGGGTATAGTACTTAGAACTGCACAAACATAATCTCTTTTATATTCAGATTTTTTTCTACTACTATCAAAATGCTGAGAACAAAATATAAATTAACAGCTACAATTTGTTTTGGTAATCAACCTATGCTGACTAAATTGTAGATTAAGTAATATGAGAATATGTAATATCATCGTATGTACAGTATGTATGTATGATTCAGAAATAAAAAAGCTGCAAACCAAGATTAAAAGTGCCTCCTTTCAACTCTGCTTCAACTTTGTTCCTAGTTCCCAGTACTTGAAAAACTCTAGAAAAGTTCTTTAATCATTGTTGTTCTTTCTTAAACTGACAAAGGACCACAGGAGGGAAGCTGCTAATTCAGGTCCCTCTTATATAAAAATAAAATATGAGAAATATTGGGCAGTCACACTTGTTACTTAAGGTTCTATAACCATGAACGTCCTTGCTTTTGATGATCCTTCTTCTGACCCTGACTTTGGACAATATATCTTTGTTGTAGTCTAAATGTTGTCTTTGCAAATAATCACAGAGGTGTGATCATTTCAGACTATTTATTGACTAATTCTTGTAGAGAGAACTTAAATTTAGTTTTGGAGTAATATATTATGAAGATACTGCAAATTACAGATAACAAGGATAATAAATGCAAACATGATTAAATCTCCAATATTTTCTCTCCCTTATTTTCTTCACCTCAACAGACAATACTTGATTCCTCCAAGAGCAGACAAGGTTCTCTGGATAAATATCTTATTAGACCAACTAAGTAGTTGGAAAAAGTATTCTTTGCAATGTGGGTGACTGGTGCCTCCTGAGGTGGGGGGAAAGGGGGGGGGGAGCACCTGATTGCCAATGAGGAGTTCAGGAAATGTCTGACTATAGGAGATGTTGGAAGCATGGCTACTGCAGTAACCAGGCAATTTAGGGGGTAGTGAAAATGGTAGTGCAAGTAAAAATACTTCTTGTGGTCCATGAAGAACACCCAAAATTTTCAGTACATGGCAAATGACAACCTTTTTCTCAGAAAAATGATCTTTTCTTTCCCCTTTTGTGAGCCATCCCTACTTTAGAGACAGGAAGTCCCGCTAAAGGCTGTAAACTTTGATTTTACTTATGTTTAAAAGGGTTACTGAAGGCCGAGTCAATATGGAAACAAAGTTTATTTTGAAGACAGGAAGAAAGACTCTAGGAGTTTGGAGAAAGGAAAATTATCTGCCTCAGTTTGAAAGATAAGGTTAAATTTAGCTTTACAAAAGCAAGTAAATTTGCCTTTTACACTATGGTAAATTTCAGATGGGAAGTAACCTGTAGGCCTTATGCTGATGCTATGCGTAGGGGTGAATTTCACCCAAATATTTAAGTATTTATCAAACATTTATCCCATGATCGTTATGAAAAAGCAGTACCAGCTTATGTATAAGCTGGCAGTTTGAATCCTGTCCAGCCCTGTATTAACAAAAGCCATTATCATCTGAATGATGCTTGGTGCCTTCAGACCAGTGGACAAATGTCCGTATGACAAAACAACAATTCAAGCTAGCACTAACGGAGAACCATGAAGGAAGAAATGAATGATAATACTAAAGAATGCACAGTTCATTCAACCCTGCAGATGGTCCCTTGGGTTCAGCCATACTGGGGGTATAATACCTACTCTGTGATAAATAAAATATGCCACACTAGGGCTTCCAAGTTGGCACCTTTCAATAACATAGGATTATGGACATGCAGGAATCACTTAGGAAAATCTGCTTATGCCTTTCCTGATGTTATTTAGTCAGGTAAGCCATGAGTTACCAGGAAAAAAAACCACAGAAAAAACCCCAAATAATTCAAAAGAGTTAGAAATTCCCTCGCCGGGGGAGGGGGCTGCCAGAAGACAAGGAGACGCC
>NW_017729024.1:97940385-97945438 GCF_001723915.1 Gavialis gangeticus
TTCCGACCCTTAATCTATGAATCTATGAATCTATGAAATGACAAAACCTATATTTGTTGCCTCTGCCATAGCTGTTACACAACAAACAAGCAAAACAGCTTCAGGTAGTTTTCAGAAAAGGAATACACAGAGCACTCCCCAATGTTTCTCCTGAAGCCCTGGATGTAAAACATATTTCAACAAGGATGTGATTCAGAAAAAGGAACTGTATGAAAGCAGTGACTTACAGGCCAGGCCAATATTAAAGCCATCAAAAGACTTTGAGATGTCTGTCTATGGCTTCATCCTTTTGATGTTTTAGTAGAGTTTGCCTTAAACAATCAACCTCTGGGCAGAAGTGAAGGCAACTAGAAAGCAAGAAACAAAGGGGAAAACAAAAGTCATGAAAGAGCAATGAATAAATGGGAAGATATTACTGGCTTTGCAGTTCTTCTGAGTGTCCCTGGAAGTCACCCAGCATCAGGAAAAAAAATTCTTTATGACGTTCGATGCCACAACTCTGAATTCCAAGACTAGGGTTTCCTGTGACAGCACTTGGCTTGCTTATGTGGCCCCACCAATAAGCCCAAATTAGCTCAGCTTTGGGTGGGAGAAGTATGAGTAGAAATAAATTGTAGCAAGATGAGCAACATTTCCCAAATTAGCCAAGAGTTCTCAGACAAACCAGAATATAGCAGGCACTCCTTAGTCAGAATGGCCAATCCAAACTTGAGAGAGTCTGTATCAACAAAAGTAATGGGCCTAACCAGCCATGTTCACCTGGAAGCCACCTCTGGCCACATATGACCTTGCTGGCCACATATGACCTAATCTCTTTTGTCTCCTGATCTTGGTTTCCGTCATGAAAAATTAACCTCTGGTTCTTGTGGTTTCCATTGTCTTTGACATGACATTCCTATGTTAGTTAAATATCCATATCAATAACTGGATAGGTTATTTCATAACAAACTAGGAAGCTACATGCAGTTACCCCCCAGTGCACAATAGCATGTAGCAAGGCTGGGGAACTGAAAGATACATAATATCCATAAAATATATTATAAAAGCATTCTCATATTTTCCACAGAGGCCCTGTAGTAGAGTGGGCAAAACAAATAAGTAAATAGAAAAAAAAAAAAGAAAAGAGAGAAGAAATAAGTGAATTCTGTAAGTAAACACAAAAAAGAAGAAAAAATGCAACAGAAACATGTTGGAAAGAAATGGAGACATGTTAATTGGCATGGAGAGTTGTTTCCTGTGACAGTGGGCATGTTTACACAAGCACTTGATCTAGGATCAGTTTACTCATGAGTAAACTACTTGCGAGTCAACACTCCTGGGCATTTACACATGCAGAGAAGCAGGATCAGATTTGCAGATTTGCTTCAATGGGCTCCTGCTGCCACCAGGGGGTTGGCAGGGAGCACGGGGCTAGGAGACAGCTGTCTTCTGGCTGTAGCTGGGACATTACATCCTGCCCCAAGGTACTGCCTACTGCCAAAGCAGGGACCATGTCCCCCTGCCCCAGTGGCAGGGAGCTCCTGGCCCTGGCTCCCCAATCAGGGGCAGGGGACTTGGAAAGAGCTGTAGGGAAGGTACAGGTCCCAACCCCCTGCTCTGATCTACCAATGAGGCAGCTAGCAGCTAGCTTATTGCTAGCTGACCCACTGACAGATCAGGGCAGGGGGCTGGTATCTACCCCACTCCTGCAGCTCTTTCCAAGCCCCATGCCTTGGTCACCTGATTGCGTCATGGGTCTGGGACCTGCTTCTGACCAGGAGCCTGTTCCCTGATTGTTTCCATGAGCACGGACTTGGGTAGGGAACAGGCTTGGGAGCTTGTTCCCTGCTTGGCTCCACAAGCATGGAGCCGAGCAGGGAACAAGTTCCCTACCCTGTACCCTGTGCTCATGGAGCTGGTTGGGGAGCAGGCTCTCCAGCATCCTTTGGCAGGGAGCTCACAGTGCCAGTTCCGCGCCACAGTGCCAGCGCTAAGAGACCCTTATCTCCCAGCACCAGCTCCATGACCGCAATCTCCAGAGGAAGCCCCTGGCTGTCATTGTCTGAATAGTGCCCTTAACAAACACTAAGGCTAGGTACAGGCATTACACTTTAACTGGTGTAAGTGATTGGAAAGTGGTCTATACCCATAACATAACAGAAGTTCAGCATACACAGATTGGTTTAAAAATAGCAGAACCCAGCCTAAGATTTGCACCCCCACCAAAAGGCAAATGTGTGTTCTGTTCACTGCTGATCTAAACTTGCAGAAAACTTAGATTGATTCCACCTTGGGCTTTTTGAATGTCCATACCTAGCCCAAACCTGCAGTAAAACTAGCAAAGCTAAAAATCACATGCTCATTCTTTTTTCCAGAACGAGCTGTAGTGTCCTGTAGATAACTTTTAATACTTCCTAACACCTAAACTAGACTGGCATTAGTAGACATACTTTATTACTGTTGTTAATCATTGTTTTAGAAAGCCCATCTTTTTCAGGGCTGGGTCAACTGGGTCAAAGTGCTTTGTCAAAGACAGTTAATTTACTAACAGTGATTATTCATTGTTAATAAAAATATCACAAATATTGCAAATGTATCATGCAAAAACACTAAATTATCACATGAAGAACCCCGCAGAGCTGGTTTGTCTGTGTTTGAAACCTAACTACAAGTTTCCTGCCCCGCTCCCCTTTCCCCATATGCATGTAGAAAGGAACAAATTTCTCCTCTTCCCTTGCCCTTTGTCGTCCTTATTGAGTTAGGATGCCTTTCTGGCCTGATCTGGTGAACCCTTTGTCATTGAAAACAATGAGATTGCTCCTGGGAATACAGATACATGGTTGTGCAAGAATGGGTTGGTAGAATCAGACTTTTAAATTCCAGCTCCATGGGTCAGAGACTTTTCTCTGCTTTCCCCTGAGACATGCCCTGGACAACTCTGGTGCTGTAGAGATAATGAAAGAAGTATACTGTGTAACTCCACTGTTCTCACTGCAATAATCCATTACCTGTGGTCACCAAAATCTGTTCTTTGACTAAATGCTATGTGTAATTACTTCCATGTCAATTATGCTTATGCCACAGCATGAGATTATTCTAAAATCTGTTCTGTTCCTGGTTGTAAATTATTGCCATGCCCATCTCACTATTGTGGCTAAAGCTGTATAATGTTCACAACTCCCAACTAATTACACTCAGGAAGTGTGGAGTAATAGCAAATTTTTCAACTTGGAAAAAAAACCCACACTAGTCCTTGCAACACCTATGCATTATCAAATATTTTACTGACCCTCTCAATAGAGTTAACACCTGAAAGAATGTGCCAGCAGGGCTGGAGGACCTGAAAATAATTGTCTTGGCTTTCAATAATAATTAAGAATAGTATTATATTGGTTCCAAATTTCAACACTTTAGGGCAGCCTGAAGGTCTTGGTCAAATGTCTCATATGCATCTCATCTGAAAGGGAGACATCCTTAACTTTGCTTTACAGTCCAGTTCCTCATACCCAAATTTTCCAATTATTCATTATCGTGATTTTGACCAACAGTATTTCCTCCTGATCTCTTCTTCTCTAATATGTTCTGTCTGACATCCATGGAGGTTTTCAAAACCTGGCTAGACAGAGTGCCCCCCAGCTTTGTGTGCAGGCTGGAGTGGGGCTGCAGCTGCAGGCCGGGGCTCTGCACCTTACTGCCTTCACTGCTGCTGCCAGAGCTGTGTGACACCATGTACCTGCCCCTGTGCAGACTAGAGGTGGCAGGTACATGGCATCATGCAGCGGGGCACAGAGTCCAGTATGTAGTGGCAGCCCACTTCCACCAAACACTCAAATCTGGGAGGCATGTGCCCCACCATGCCTTCCCTGAGGTGCACACAGTTGTGGGACCCCCCCCCCCACACACACACCTTTGGACAACCCACCCAGGGCTCCTATCATCCCATGACCTGCCTTGGCCCTGGGGCCCCATTTACCCCAGCCTCTTCCCCACTCCCTCCTTCACCATGGAGGCCTCAGTCTGCCTCCCCCTTCCTTCTCTCTCTACCTCTTCTCCTCTGACTTACCTCCTGGGGAGAGTGGGGGTGTGCACACATGGGCTTAGCACCCCCACCCCTCCCAAATAATATTTTCTCCCTCTCCCTATGTTTGGACTAGATGATCTCCTGAGGTCCCTTCCAACCCTAACTTTCTATGCTTCTATGACATAGGACCTGAGATTGTTCAGAGGGACATCTGTTTCAGTGTGATGCATACCCGTGTGCTAGGATCACTCCAGTTGAGGGCTTAATTACAAACAAATGCTTCATCATTAACTGCACTTTAATTTAGGAGATAGGTGTTTTCTTAGCACAATGGGCACTTGCACACATGATGGGGTTTAATCCTCATTAAATTAAATAAGTCTATTGAATTTAAAATGACTTGTTTTAGATCAATGCGTTAATGTTTGCAAGTGACAGCCTTTACATCCAATTACGCTTGGTGTGCAATTCCCAGTAAATTCCAGCAGGGGGAGCCGCATACCAATCCACCCCAGTGCCTTCGGTACTGAATTAAAGCAGGAGGCACATTTAAACCACTAATCCTCTCACTCCCCAAATGCAGGCCCCCCACCATAAAGCCAGGGATCCCTATGCTAAGCTCCAGTCTTTACCTCCCCCATCCACACTCAAACTGCATGGACTCCCACACCAATCCACCTATAAAAGATAATATGCCAGATCCAGAAAGAACTGTATGAATTTAAATCTTTATTTAAACTTAAAAAAAAATTTCAATTACATACATGATTGCTTGTGCTAGAAAAATGCCATCATAAAAAAATTAAAATATAGTAGAAATAGAAATTGTATTAAAATATAAAAATAAATTTACAGCATAAAAAGTGAAAAAGGTAAAAATATAACTTTTCCTTTTTTATTTATAAACAAGTTAAATAAATAATTAAATAATGAAGTAAATAGTAATTAAATAATTAAATAAACTACCAAAATGTATTCTATATACTCTACTCTATTTATACGATTCTATTTATACTCTATTTACTTTTCTATTTCTTTTTATTCTCTTTACAA
>NW_017729024.1:97950438-97955961 GCF_001723915.1 Gavialis gangeticus
CAGCATAAAAAGTGAAAAAGGTAAAAATATAACTTTTCCTTTTTTATTTATAAACAAGTTAAATAAATAATTAAATAATGAAGTAAATAGTAATTAAATAATTAAATAAACTACCAAAATGTATTCTATATACTCTACTCTATTTATACGATTCTATTTATACTCTATTTACTTTTCTATTTCTTTTTATTCTCTAAACAAATCTACTTCTATCTATTCTATTTATATATCTATTTCTACCTCTATTCTACTCTATTCTATTCTATTCTATTTTATCTCTACTCATTTATATTCTTATCTTTACATATCTATTTGTATTCTACTTTTTTATTCATTCATTCATTATTCTCTTCTTCTATTTCTTCTGCTTTTCAGTTCATTCATTCATTACTCTCTTCTCATATTCCTGATCTTGTAAGTCGTCTGCAGAGGAAGAAAGAAAAAGAAGATGGGTTTTGGCCCATAGCCCCCAAACCACCTTCTTCATCTCCCCGCTACAGGTTACAAAGTCAGAGAGATATTTCTGACATTACCTATATATCACCGAGGATGCTACGTACCCCAGGGGGCGAGTCTGGCAGGCAGCATCAGCTCTTGTTGTTCATCATGTTTCTGGAATGCAATTATAAGAAATAGGAAAGGTACCCCTAAATATTAAAGTACAGGAAACCCTCACTATTTGTTGATTTGGCATTTACGGTTTCAAATATTTGTGAATGCCAAACCCACTTCTTAAATACACTTAAAGGAGCTCCTTGAGAGCGCCGTGCTTACTGCCACTGGGCTCCCACCACCGCCGCTGTGCTCCTGCCACCACCAACATGCTCCCCCTGTTGCCAGAGCACCCGTGCCTCCCCCCCAGCTGCCAGGGGCAGTGAGTTCATGAACGCAGATGGCATTCATGAATGCTGTGCCGTATTTGTGGATTTAGCCATTTGTGGGGGATACAAGAACAGCTCTGTGCAATTTTGGGGTGGCTATAGCCTCTGCCTGCACCTTACCGCTGGACCAGTGGGGAGCAGCAACATGGCGTGGAGTGGCATGGCATGGACTGGCATGGTGTGAAGCTGCACTGCAGCGCATCTAGAAATAACTGTATAAAATTGAAACCTTTATTAGTTTCCTGAAAATATTATTGGCACTTTACTTGGATATAACATTGTAAATATCAAATAATAATATTGCTCCAGAAAAGAAATAAAAACATGTTATAAAAATATAAACTTGCCTTTTCTGGCTTTTCTGCCTTATTTACAAAATAAATAGGTAACTAGGTAAGTACAAGTACTTATATACCAGGGCTGTGCAAAGCTTCGGTCCCTGATTCAATTCAGTGGAGATTCGGCTTGATTCAGTGGCTGAATCTCTGAATCTGAATCAAATCAAGAGACCTTTTTAATTTCTCTGAATCAAATTGTAACCCTCTGAATCAATTTGGAGAGATTCGGAAAGATTTGGCGATTCAGATATAGACACAGATTTAAATGTTTTTTCTACATACCGCAAGGTATCTGGTGGCTCATGAATACTGTGATGGTGGGGAGATGGGGCATCCCACAGAAGCGTGGGGGGTTCCCCAGCGTGCTCCGTAGCAGACCCGGAAGTGGACCAGAAGCACTTCCGGTTCCGCTTCCAGATCTGCCAGGGAGTGCACAGGGGGGCCCTCCCATACCCTCCTGGCTCAGCAACTGGTGTCTCCTAGGTCTGGCGGGGCACCCTGGGTCCCCCTGCAGCCGATGACTGAGCCAGAGAAGAATGGGGGGCCCCACTGCATGCTCGGCGGCGGACCCAGAAGCGGACCAGAAGTAATTGCAGTTCACTTCTGGGTTCGCTGCCAAGCATGTGGAGGGCCCCTCCCACTCCTGTGGGACGCTTCACCTGTCCCAGCATTGCAGCAATCATGAGCTGTGCCTGGTACCTCAAGGTATGTAGCAAAAACATTTAAAGCTATGTCTATGGCTGAATCGCTGATTCTCCAAATCAGCATCAAATCTTCAGATTTGGATTCAGCTGAATCAAATCGGGGACAGTGATCTGAATCAATTAATTTAATCAGTGTCCCTGATTTAGGCTGAATCTGAATCCAAATCGAATACAGCCTGTTTCACACACCCCTATTATATACATGTACAAATAAACAAATATAAAGTAGACAACCTGCAGAAACAACATAAACAAGTTTTCGTTACTTTATTCTGTATTCAGCCCTATTCCTATTCTGTATTCTAATATATTCTATATTATCACTTCTATCACTATTCTCTATTCTATATTCAATCAATTTTATTCTATTATATGTCTATTCTATTTCTGTGTATTTCTATTTCTATTTACATGTCTCTTCAGTTATTAGCTATCATTTTACTTTTGAACTGTCTCTATTCTAGTCTTGGTAACTGTCCTAATATCAACGCCCCCACCAAAAAGGCACAGACTCCTGCAGGGTTATACCAACCCACCCACACTGGCCTCTTGCCTAAGCCAAGGAGCAGTTTCATTAAACCTTCACAGGACATGGTCCATCCAGGGAGGCTAAGCTTGCTAGGATGGTGGACCCATGCTGGGTGCCAGGCAATGAATCTTGTGTGGGTACTTCTCCCTCCACCCCTCACAAGGCTTTGGCTTCAGGGCCACAGCTGGCAGTGTGCAAATTACAACCCCCTTCCCTCACTTGGGCAGCTACTCCCTCACCTCTGCCCCATGCCCTGCCTCAGTTCCCAGTGGTGGCCAGCTATTCATTGTTCAGTAATCATGGGAAGTCCCTCCACCCTCTATACCACCTACCATCACCATTTATATATAAAAAAAATGCCACATCTGGAAGGAACTGTATAAATTATGACCTTTTATTTACAAACACAGAAAAAAAATTTTTTTTCCCCAACCCCCCCAAATAAATAAAAAAAACAAATATAAATTAACAGAAAGGAAAAAAAAGACAGCATTGTATCATCTTTGGTGTATTATTGTTCTGCAGGGGAAGAAAGAAGATGGGTTTTGTCTCATACTCCCAAAACCACCTTCTTGGCTTCCCCCTACAGGCTACAAAATCCCTCATGGGAGATTTCAGTAGCTTGGTTGATTCATGTCAGGCTGGGTGGACCTCAACATTTGGCATACAACAGCTGGTGTCCAAAGAAACACATCACACCCACTTACCAAATAGTGCAGGCAACCTCTTCCCCTCCTACCTGCAATTCTAAGCAACACCTGGTGGACAAAGGGGTGAACTACACAAAAGTTGCAGTGCCATCTGGTGGAGAAAGGGGCTCATTACACATTCTTGAGTACATACCTGCTTTCACCTGACAAACCCATGGACCCATCAGTTTAATTCCTGGCAATCTAAACTAAAATACATTGGGATGTGTTTTACTTTAAATTGCCAAAAAGTCTTAAATCACTAGAAAAACCCACACATGCAAACAGTAATGCCATCAAAACACAAAAAAGGGCAAATTTCATCATGTGTACAAGTGCCCAATGTGATCTGCTACTGTTCCAAATCTTTTTACAGGTCTTTTCTGGCATCTCTTATACCCAGGAGGCAACAAACAACTACAGTCAAGTGTTTTGCAGTTTAAAGCTTAGGAGGCACATATACATGTACATGTACACGTACATGTATATGTATACCTATATACATGTACATGATGCTATCCATCCAGTACCTCCCAACAGAATCTACTATGTGCCCAGAAAAAATAGACAGTTTCCCATAGTGCACTGTGGACTAATTCAGAGCATGTTCCAGCAGTGCTAAGAACTGTGAATTATTCCCCACCATTCCCATACCATGGGATACCCTACTCCTGACAAAGCAGAACACCAGCGGGGGCTCAGGAATTCTACTGTTAGTTTGCAGTGTGGCTGCTCACATGCATGGTAAGCCAAGTGGAAAGGAATACCCTGAGTGTAATGTGACGGCCAGACCCAAAGAAATTAATAAGCAATAAATATGTGCTTCTTAGAGGCATTTGGAATTTTTGTCTAATATAAAGCTTGTATTTTTGTAACCTGCAAATGTAACTTGTAACTGCTTGTGGAACTGATTAGGTCTCAAAGACAAAGCTATAGCTATGAAATTAGCTGACCTAGTGGTTTTTCCTTACTTTGTTGGTCCCTGTATCCACCTTAGCTTGGATTTTCTCCCCTTCTTTTGGTAAGTTCTCTGGGTTCTTCCCCTCTTGAGCCTCTTCCTTTTGTAGCTTCTAACTCTTTCCGAATAGGCTCAGCACCCCATCAGCTTTCTCTAGGGCCTGTCAGACCTCCCTCTATTTTTCCCAGGCTTACCCCAGTCAGTTTTCCTGGGTTTCTTTTCTTTCTGTCACTGCCTTCTCCCCAACCAGAGCCTTTATGCCCGTCTTACTGCTGGGACCCTTACTTTATACTGCTCTCAGCAAGTAGCCTCCAGCCTGACTGGCTTTTCCTTGGTCCCTTTTTCCCTCCTTCTTAGGATATATAGTGAGATGGCAGATGTTCCTTGATATGATCATGACTTGTAAAAGTTATGATCAACTGGAATCATTTTTTGTGGAATAGGTTGTATATTTCTCAAATATAAAAAAAATAAGTCCAAGCACAAATACGAGACATGGGGAGATTGTACAAGTGGAACAACAGATTGAGGGCTTTTCTTTTTATAAGCTGTTTGCTAGGTTCTAGTTTTGTACAACTAGTTTTTAAAAAAAATATTCTCAGTTTTTGTGTGGGCCTTATAATGTGATGTAGTAAACTGATCCTGCTCTTAAAAGGTAACACGGCCACTTTCATAGTTTACTCAGATAATAGTTGGGCAAAACCTTCAAATCTAATAGACTGAATACACTTGAAATAAGATCTGAGTACCTAGGCAGCAGCTGGCAGATTAAGGTGTATTTTGAAAACTGGTTGGAATGCTGTTCTGTTGTTTGGGCCAAGTACACTGCCATGAATCCATGCGTTGCAGACAGCTAATAGCTAAATACCATTCAGGAAAACAGAAAGGTAAACTTTCAGAAAAGTAGCTTCATAAAGACCTGGAGGAATGAAAAATGGCACATTTGTCATAAGGTCTATTTATTCTATTCTGTTTGAAAGGAGAAAGGAACAAAGGTTTCAGTACCTACCTTTCAGTGCCCAGAACTGGGAAGGTTCATATGTCTCTTGCTGTAATATAAATAGCCTCCTTTATGCTGCTTATGTCTTGCAGGCACGCATCAATAGCCAGCACGTTAGTGGCATGTTTCCCCACCATGTCTTTGGCCTCACCATCCCATGGGTTTAAGGCAGGCAACAGGGTTGTCCTGTCTATGGTGCCAAGTACAGTGTCTGTATAGAGGGTTCTCTTCCCTTTATCTCTGCTAGGTGGATTTGTTCTGTCTGAAACTTGAAAAAAACATTTAAAATGATAGCGCCATTAGCAGAAATTAGGTAAATTACCCAAAGGCAGGTCAATATCCAGAGTCTTGAAGGTTAACATTAACAAATTCTGGGCGAGGAATGCTTCAGGCAGTTCACTGGGGATTATGGGCGCATCCAGAT
>NW_017729024.1:97960961-97961474 GCF_001723915.1 Gavialis gangeticus
CTTGTGTGGGGGATGAACCCCCTGTTGGGGGGCCATATCCCTTGTGTGGGGGCGTACCCCCTTGTGTGGGGGCCAAATCCCCTGTTTGGGGCCATAGCCCTTGCATGCAGACCGAACTCCCTGTTGGGGGACTGAACCCCTTGTGTGGGGGCCAAATACCCTGTTGGGGGGTTGTAACTCCTATGTGAGGGCCATCGCCCTGTGGGAGGGCAGCAAAATATATATTTATGAATTCACGAAACATGTATTTACTTATCCCTCTGCACACATGTGAAAGATCTTATTCAGTTGTATTTCACTTTATTATTATGATAAGAAACTTGCTTTAACACTGTAGATATATCAATAGCACATTATCCAAATGATCACTGTCTCTGTGTCACTCTCTCTTTTTATAGTGGTCTTTTGTTTTACTTGTGGAGGAACATGGATTTGGGGGTATTTTACAGACTGACTTTGGGATTTTTTTTTATCAGGGATTTTTCATTTTTCCAATAGGGAACATCAGAATTC
>NW_017729024.1:97966474-97966783 GCF_001723915.1 Gavialis gangeticus
ACCAGGGCTCACGTACCAGCAGTTGCAGCTACCATCTGGATGACTGGGGCTTGACCTGCACACTGCTGGGCAGAGGGCCAGCCCCAGCGGCCCCAGCCCTGGCCCTGCTGCTCCCATGCTGCCCTGTGCTGCCCCGGGGGGCTCTGCCAGGAGGCCCTGGAGCTCCCCCACCCCTGCTTCTAAGGTAATTAGAGGCTTTTTTTTTCCATTTTTTTTCTATTCTTTTTTTTTTAAGTGATAGTGCTTGGGGTTGTGGGGGCAGGTATCCACAGGGGCCTAGGGGTGCAGGTTGCGGGGTGAGGCTGGGTG
>NW_017729024.1:97971783-97985169 GCF_001723915.1 Gavialis gangeticus
AAGGGGCACATGTGGCAGTAGTGCCACACAGAGGCCAACCCTGCAGCCACAGCCCACTGGCAGCTGGCCCAGAGGGGCAGATGCCTCTACTGGCTGTGCAGTCCCCATGCGGGTCTGGCAGGTGTGCAGCAGGTCACAGCCATGCAGCAGCCCCCAGACTGCTGCAGTGGGTAGAGGGTGCAGGGAACTTTCAGGGCTGCTTCAGCAGTCCAGCTGGCACAAGGGGTAGTGTCCCCAGGTACCAACTGGCTGGGCCCCAGAAGCTCCTGAGAGCTAGTAGCCCTGAGCTACTTCCCAGGGCAGCTTTTTATACTGCTGGGGACAGCACAGGTGCTGGCCCTGAATTCTAGCTGTCCCTGGCTGCAGATCCAGGAGGAGCCAGGCAGGGTTATTTTGCCCCAGGTGGCACAAATGGCTCCACAACAAAGTGCATGTCTGAGCACGTGCGCTGAAGCAAAAAGCCCCGGCTCAAATTTGCACTGCTTTTATTTGAGGTGCTGCAAGCGCACATGCTTGCATGTGTGGACGCGCCCTATGGGACTGAATGTGGCAGGCACATATCCCATACCTGTCAATATGCAGTTGCTTGCAGCTTCTACTATACCATGTATCCAATCCGTGAGTGGAAGAGGACATGGGGCTAGATGGCACTTTGGGCTGCTTAAGTCTGGTAAACAAAACCCACTTTCCTCATGGCTGAGGAAAGTGACTTGCCAGTCCTTGAAACTCAAGTAATTTTGTAGCTGGTGCTCCCCTCTCAAATGTTGCTTATCTCAGATCATTAACATTCCTGGGACTCCATAAATGACCTGAATTTTTCCCTTCCCAAAGTGGAGCACACCACTGAGATCTTCTCATGAAGTTTCTGTGACCCCATTCCTTAGCAGCTAATCTTTGCAGTACCTACTCTACCTTTGCAACTACCAGACCATTCAAGCACCATACTTTCCTTGCTCCAGATGCTGAGTTCTCCTTTATCCCTCTGCACACATGTGAAAGATTTTATTCAGTTGTAGTAATTATCCCTTCCCACAATACTCTTATCTTCCTTAGTTGCATATAGGGTGATGTAATGCTTTGCACAGGATGAAAGGGATTAGGTTTGGGGCCTATGTGCTTACTTTTTGAACCTCACTGTAATCTATAGCTGCTGGTACTATAGCTAAATCCGGCAGCTACCATATCCCCAACTGTTGTGATTCTTCCTTTATGAAGGCTCTTCAAGGAAGTATCTTTGCTCTCCAATGAAACAAAGGTTTCTTTACCAAAATCTTGAGATTGCTCTGAAGTGATTTCAAATTATCATGGTTTGTGCTTCCTAAGTAACAAACATATAATTTTAACTGCTTAACCACAATATGCCCCTTTCTTTTATTGAAAGCTGACCGGATATCACTGCACATTGCTTGATTTTAGAGGAACTGATTTGAGTTGGTAGCAATCTCCCTATCAACCTGCAGTTTTGCTAAACTCTAATTTTGCCCCAAATCTTGGTGTCACATCATCGCAGTAAGGTGGAAACAAAATTAACAAGTTTGTGGCCACCTGGGGCTCCATATTGCCACCAATATGCTGCATATGTGGCCACACTGTTTCAAATCAGCAGGTACTGAGCTGCGGACAAAGGGTAGTTTTGCCTCCTTTCTCCAGAAAGTATTTTTTGCCTTAATGTCAATATATCACACTTGTCTTTAGTGCAAACCCCTTAATACTAGCTTAATAGTTACTTCCGTTCTCTTTGCTCTTTCCTTCCTATCCATTTTATCAAAAGTTTTTTTTGGCCAGGTTTTTTTGCTCCTCTGTTATAAAAATAGTGATTTGCACTTTGATAGCACTTTTCAGCTGAAGATCTCACTGTTTTTATAAACATTATGTATATAAAACTCAAAACAGCCTTTGAGGTAGGTGAGTATCACTGTAGCTATTTTAAGTGAAGGGTAATTGAGGAGCAAATAATGAAGTTGTGCAATGCTACACAACAAGGTTAAGGCTGGGGGTACAAACTGGGAGGTTTTTATTTCTGGTCAGTAAATCTGACACACAGACAATTATTCCTCTTTTAATAAATGGGCAGAAGAGTAGCTTCCAGTGAGAAATCTGGAGTAAAAATACAAGAAGGTATAAACAGTATTTTTCAGTCTAAGCAATAATTGCATCTACTGACACCTCAGTAATGCTGATAGTACTTGACCATGTACTTCTCAGCATTTCAGATGCATTTCCCTATTAGATACATACATGCTCTCCCCTGTTGCATTGTGCTGGGAACCAAACCTAAATTGGGTCATACGGCTCTGGCTCTGAAGCATGAGATTATTCACAGACTGAATAGCTTAGCAGGGAATTTCATATTCCTTACTCATATCAATATTTACTTTTTCCATGTCTTTCTAGCTGGAACTTGTATAAAGGCAAGTTCATGCAGATTCTTTTAGCTAACAAGCAAATATTTTATGTGGCTCTAATTTGGATTTCTAGCTTTTATAATTCTCTCATAGTGTCCTAGCTTATTATTAGCTTGCTCATAATCTTATAACATATAATTGTTAATTTTTAAATTGGGGTATAAGGGTTATATTGCTATTATCTGCAGGCAGCTACGCTACAAAACATTGTTTTGTAAACATTTCTATCCCAGGAAAACTAATTCTCTCTCCTCTGCTGGAATCCTCTCTTTTAAACTTGCCTGGCAAATGGAAACAGCTGAGGGCACTTCCTGCTGACTTAGCAAATATCGGCAACTTGTGCTATGGCTTTCGTGTGGAGCCCTCCAGACTAATTTGCATGAAGGTGTACTGTGTTAAAAATGCAAGTCTACTTAAAGAATTCCTTGTGAGTAAATGCTCTTTGTTGGAAATTTTAGCTTAGAAGTTTAAATTGAGACTTGAATTAGGGAGAGTGAGATTCCCATGTGCAAGAAATCAGTCAAATTCTAGTCATATATGGCTGCTGAAATAGGCATTTAATTCTATGATTATAGAATATATACTTAAATCACCTATGTGATTATGTAGGTGTTACCTCTGGAGTCTGGTGTCTAGCTATAGCTACTCACATTTATGTATTTATTTGCCTTAGATCTTTGTTATAAAGTACAACAATACTTCCCTTGCTCACTGACTGGCATTATTAGGTTTAAAAACTTAGTGTTTGTTTTCATAGACACTAGGGCTGGAAGGAACCTTGAAGATATTAGTGTCTTCATGTTATATTGTCCTCGATGAAGTGATTTAAAAAGAAAAGCAGTATTACTTCCTTGGCAAAATACAAAATTAACAAGTTTGTAGTCACCTGGGGCTCCATTGCCACCGATATGCTGCGTATGTGGCCACACTGTGCAGCAAAGAGATTCCTGGCAAGAATACAGCTTCTTGCCTACTTTCAGAAAATCCATTTGCTTAGTTATCTCAGTCTCTCTCCAAAGAACCTCACAAATACCTTTGCTTCCACCATATGCAAGTTAGTTTTCTTTTTTTGGATTTAGTACCTTCTCCTCCACACTTTATTTCTATTCAGCACATTTGGGAGGGAGGTCTTTAAATGGAATTTCAGAAGCAAGTTATCTTATAAATCTCCTTTTGTCAAATCAGGATACTGTATTGGCCACTGAATAGCTGAAGGCTGGTTCACCATAAGACAAGTAACTATTTACTAGGTGTCAGAACTGCCTAACCAACAACAGTCAAGATCAGCTGAGGGAAACTATATTTGGCTTTGCATCCATTTCAACCACTGCAGTCTTAAGTAGAGAAGAATGGCCTCATTCATTCAATCATTCTTTATTTATTAGGCTCTTAAAAGTTTCTATGAACATGTGCTCAGGAATTTGTAACAGACCTGCTATTTTTCTTTGAAATTATATTTTCTCCTATTAACATATGTCTAGAAAGGAAAAAAGTTTGTGCTATTCTCATCATGTATCAATATTTCCAGTATGAACCACTGCATTCAAATGCTTATGACTTTTCTGGAAATGGAAGTTGCCTTGAGACCAAGACTTAATAGCAAGAGAGATCATTTAAAGGCAATGGACTTCCTTTGTATATGTACAGGGAGCAGAATTTGAAACAGGCAGGACCTTAGCAGTGGAGATTTTGGAAATATTTAAGATGAAAGCTGAATACCCCCAGAATTCCTGGATCCAGTAGAAATACAGAAGAGACACTAACAAACCTTTCCTACTTATTGCAGTCATAGGAAGGAGAAAAGGAGGGAATCTGCAGTACCATTGATCTGGTATTTACAGGCAAGAGGTCCAGATTTGGGCTGGAATTGTCAGCCATGAGATGTCTTTGAACTGTGAGGTTCTCAGGTTCTCTCCAGGCAAACAGATGGCATAGCAACCAGGAAAAACAACCTACCCTGGTAAGATGTCAGACAACTGGATTACATAATATAAACCAACCAGAGTATCTGTCCTTAGCAATGACATACGTTTAGGGAGCTATACTGCTGCACCTTTGTGCAGCAATATCTTGTGCAACAACACATTTTTCTGCTGTGAAGCTTGGAAGCACTGAAGGCTAGGTTTTCATTACAAAGTTAGCTCAGGTGATCAGTACCTGGGTGTAACCATCCTGATTTGCCTATCCTAGTGGGAAAGGTGTGTTACTGATACTACAGTCAGGGAAGCAGGTGTGGTCAATTCCCACAGACATCAGCCTAATGAATAAAAGTGGCAGTCTTAGGCATTTAATAAAGTTGAGTGCTACCAATCCTTGAGGAGTGGTCTTACTGATTTTCATGCAGTTACCTGTGAAGTAAATTATTACTCAATGTAGATAACTCTGGGACCAATTTTAGAGACCAATATGGCAGAAACTAATCTACATGAGTAAGTTACATATGAAAATGTTTGTAGAGTCTGGTTTCTAATATGCAATTTCACAAAACCTAGGAAGCACAATCTCAGATCTCAATAGAAAAATCAAATGTCTAGAGAATCTGGAACACTTCT
The DNA here is from genome assembly GCF_001723915.1 of Gavialis gangeticus. Classification (NCBI taxonomy): domain Eukaryota; kingdom Metazoa; phylum Chordata; order Crocodylia; family Gavialidae; genus Gavialis; species Gavialis gangeticus. Next base: position 97,976,741 of record NW_017729024.1, read on the forward strand.
TAGCATTTTCAGTAATTCACCCACAAAACAGGAATAGCTGGTGGATAGGGGAAAAAAAATAAGTTAGTTCCATAGAATACATCACCTTCTTTTGTTGAAGTTATAGGATTGAAAGGGGCCTTCCTAGGCCATTGAGTCTAGCTTCCTGCAGTCATAGGCAACTGCAGGTATGTCAGAAAGGGTTGCTGTTTCTATCATAACTGAGTGTTTCTCCCCCACACAATTCTTAGAGTGACTGTATTGAAATAACTATGGAAATAAATATGGTATGCTATAAGTTTGTCTTTGTGCAATTTAAAATACAGGCATACCTCGTTTTATTGCGCTTCGCTTTATTGCGCTTTGCAGATATTGCGTTTTTTACAAATTGAGGCAAGACCCTCCACCAGCAAAAAGATTATGACTCGCTGAAGGCTCAGAAGATGGTTAGCATTTTTTAGCAATAAAGTATTTTTTAATTAAGGTATGTACTTTTTTTTAGACGTAATGGTATCGCACACTTAATAGACTACAGTATAGTGTAAACATAACTTTTATATGCACTGGGAAACCAAAACATTCATGTGACTCGCTTTATTGCGATATTCGCTTTATTGCAGTGGTCTGGAACTGAACCCGCAATATCTCCGAGGTATGCCTGTACACTTGGTTACTGATTTCTGACACCTAATAAATAGCTGCTTGTCCTATGGTGAGCCAGACCTTCAGCAATTAAGTGGTCAATATACTATGCTGATTTGGCATAAAGAGGTTCTGAAGGATAACTATAATTTACTTCTGAGGTCCCATTTGAGGAACTCCTTCTCAAATGTGCTGAATAGAGCTAACTTGTGTAGAAAAAAGGAAGCAATACCTGCTTGTGTTGTACTGGCAGTAGACAGCATTGCTTGAAATTTAACACCTAACGAAACCCTGGTGGCAGAGGTCCCATCCTCCAGTTAGCTCATGTGGCAGAAATAAGAAAGCTTATTTGAAATCACTAAGCATGGGATGAAACGAGTCCTTATGGCTGGTCAATACTGAGAATTATGCCTCAGGAAAGCAAAGTGCACATCCCGGCACAGAGGAGCCTCTGTTGCGTAAAACAATTGCCTTAGAAAGACTGGTCTTGTCCTAAAATAATATGCAGTCTGTTAGGTTAAAAGTTATGTCAAACTGCTTGTGAATTTGCTTAATATTTTCAATCCTTTACTTCTAAGAAAGTTAAATTTAAGTCTAATAGTTTGTAAAAGTATTAAAATGTGACACAAACCATCCAAAGCCAGGAAATCCAGAGGTGAGGCAAACATGCTGACCTTTCCCTTAAAATCAGAACATCTGTAAAACCAGAACTTCCTGCCATTGCTTGATTTGTATCTACTGGAAATCTAGCTGAACAGAATTACTTTACTGTCTTGAAATCCTAGGCAACATAATTAATCTAAACATTTGAAAGGTTTTGATTGGATGTTAAATAGTGTTTTTGGCTTTCTGGCTTGATCTGTACTTTAATGTGAGTCTGAAACAAACCTTCTTTTATATGTATTAAACTAGTAGTTTGATCTTTAGCCAAAGAACATAATTGGATCTCGGCTCTTATTAACCAGGTTAGATGCAGGAATTTGTTTGAACAGTAACTACTCTGCATACTTGCACGTCAATAGTTTGGTTGTGTGTCTGGCTCAGTTTAACAGACTTGTCCATGGAAAGAAAACAGTTAAGGGAAAATGAAAAGAAACACAATCATTATCAGTTCATTTTCAAGGATGGCAGCCCTGGGACAAGAAGAAGGTGCTGATTGCTCTCAACTAAAACTGAAGTCAGTGGGAGTTGAGGAGTCTTAGTACCTTGTAGAACTAAGCCAGATAGCCTAAGTCAAAGATTAGATGCAAGATCTGGTGTGTACTTTTTTGCCAAATAATTTTTTACATTGAAGTTATTTTACCACACTGATGGATTAAATGATGTTTTCTATAGTTTCATGATGGTTTTGCATGAGGCTAGGGGGATTTGTCTCAAAACATACGCAGCGTCCACTTTGTCACTTTGTCGGCTTGTTTTATGCACATCACATTCTTTGTTTTTAACTCTATTAACTAACTCAGTTAACTATGCCCTATTGTTGATCATTTGCTCCCGGATAACCTGTTTCTGAGCCTTAGCTGGAGTCCTTTTGGGTTTTTTTTCCACATCCCTGAATAGCAGGCAGTATGGTTCTGTACTGACCCTGGGGAGATGCAGAACAGCAGTACCTCCTAGTTCGAATTTGGGAGGTTGTGAGCACAAAAGAATAAATCATTTGCTACAGTCTTTTCCAGAACATAGTTTAATTTCCACTGCACTGCTGGCTGGCAGTAGTAGGAAGAGGTCTTGATCCTCCTATTCCCTGGGGTTGCATCTCTTTCTAGTATCCAAAACTATGATCTGAGTAGCCTAATGAACCTGTATCATAATAGTGGGGAATCTTTACTTCTCTTAGTGTCCCATATATCCACAAGGGGATTAATCATAATTTTACCCAGAGATAGTCCCAATGAATTTAATAGCATTAGTTGCTCAGGTATGGACTAATTCTGAGAGTAAGGGCTTTAGGCCAGAACCTTTCAACACATTGCTAGGCATTTTAATAAATTAAAAGCATGTAAAATACACAGCTTACATTATGGACACCAAGCAGTACAAAAATACTAGTGCTGCTGTCATCACTTTCCATGGTTTATTACTGGATGAGGGAAAAAAAATGTTAACAATAAATAAAAAATTAACCCAACGCCGTTGAAACTAAGCCATCCATTCAGTCACCTCTAAAAGCTGCTAATCTGTCCCTGGCAGACACAACAGGGAATGAATTCCAGAGATGGAAACACACTCCTGAGAGACCAGTTACAGCAACTGGAAAGCTGCTGTTTGTATTGCTGCAGTGTCTAGGAGCCCAGGCAAGGACCAAGGCCTCATTGGGCTGGGTACTATTGATGAAGAATGGAAAAATACTGGAAGGAGTATATACATGTCGGGACAGGATGTGGGGCTGTGAGTGAAGACCAAGTCAAAATAACACGGCAGCCTTCTGGATAAGTTTATTAGGAAACAGCTTGGGAAAACTTGCTTGGTTTAGCAAGACAACAGGATGAGTCGCTGTCAGACTGCCAGGGGCCTGTTACGGGGCAGGTTGACCTCTATGTGACTTATCAATATATAAAGTAGCCTGTGCTTTGCTTTTGTTGAGAACAAGCTGCCCCTTGCTGTTCTCCCATGGCCATGTAAAATAAAGCACTTCTGTTAGCCAAACAGTGATCCTGTCTGAATTTCCACATTGCTATGACCAAAGTGGGACAACCAAAAAAAAATGATGCTACCCTAAAGAGTTTAGTTTATGGAGCCAACAAAAGGATATCAGCTGAGGTACTATTTTGAGCACTGAAGAAGTGTCAAAAAAACCAAAACATTCTCATAAGAAATGACCTCAGTACTGTATGTCTACAGTACAGCTTCACTAGCTGAGCAATTAGAATTATTTGTTTAAAAAAAGAAGTAAAAACAAGCTATAAGGAGACAAAAATGCTGACTTATAAACATGTTTGACTGGGATAGCACTGTCAAAGGATTTGCAAATGGATTTTAATGACAGAGAAATGACTTCCACAAATTATTTAATGACTTCATCGGACTAGATGATCTGCTCAGGTCCCTTCCGACCCTAGAAACTATGAAACTATGAAACTTTGTACAGATATGTATAAAAACATTTTTTCTCTCAATATGCATAATTCTCTCTTCAGGTAGGAGTTAACCCTTCTCTTTCCTCTAATAAGCTTTATTTTATATTGCATTAACTGTATAAAAGACTTCATTTAGAATTGTCCTATCTGCATTAAAAATACATCATTCAACATACAACCTAAATATTCTGATGTCCACTTTTAATTTGGAATTGTACTAATTGGAGGGAGTCTCCTTCAGATAAAATAGTAACTTTTTAAAACAATTCTACTAGGGCTGTGCAAAGTTTCACCAGGTATTTTGTTATGAAGCTGTTTCAACATGTTTTGAGCTCAAAACAACAAAATCGAAATGAATCCAAAGGCTTTGAAACAGCCTTGAAACAAAACGAGGGCACTTGAAACATTTTGAAAGTTTCAAAACGTTTTGAGTTTTGAAGCCGGGCTTACTTGGCTTCAGTGCGAGTCCCAGGCAGCAGAGGCAGTGGCAGTCTCCTCTCATCCGGCACACAGATCTGGGGGCCTGCACCCCCGGAAGGGCTGCAGGGCTGTGCCTGACTCTTTCCGGGGGTGAAGGCCCCTGGATCTGTGCGATGGATGACAGGAGGCTCCTGATGCCAGCAAGTGTCGCAGGTTTCGCTTTGAACAGTTTGACGTGTGGGTTCCCAGAAACCTCTAAACCCATCTCCTTGAAACTTGTCAGGCTTCATGCCCTCAGAAGGGGCTACCATCTCTGCAATTTCCATCTGAATCAGGCAAGAAACAACAAAGTTTTAGGCATTTTTGTGATTCCTCATTATAGCCTATCGGCAAAACGTTCAAACAGTGGAACAGTTATGATGAAATGAAACAGAACAGTGCTTTGAAATGAAACAAAATGAAACACTGTCCCTTCAAAACAGTGAAACAGAAGTCGAAACAAAATGGTGCTGTTTCACACAGCCCTCAATTCTACTAAGAACAAATTGCATATCTGTAATTTTATTTTCAAAACAGCCAACAGATATATGTGTATATTTTTCAAAATGTACATGTGTATTCAGCACCATCAACTAAATACAATGCCAAGGTGCCCCAGGAAGGAGAGGGGAGAAGGACAAAGATGATAGGGAGCATGGAAACATGTCAACAGTGCATGGTGATGAAAGGCATAGCACTTTCCTTACAAATGTGCTGCTGGGGGGGAAAAAAAGACTTCTAATATGTTTGATTAAATTGCCATTTAACTTTTTCAGTGCCATCTATTACTCTTAGGCTGGAAACATGTCTTTGGAGTGCAATCAGCTGATTGCACTCAGGGATATCCCCTGGTTGCCTGCCCCCTTTGCTAGGTGCACATCTGCAAGCAGGTTCCTCCCCTGTCCCCGCGTTGCAGACATGCACATGAGTGAATCCCTCTGCAGGGGATTTCCCTGTGCATCTGCAAATGTGGAGGGGGGAACTCACATAAGGGGGCCCAACCTCCATGTGTTTAGATATGCATGGGAAAATCCCTCTGCAGAGGATTTCCTTGCACAGGTCTACACACAGGGAAGTGGGGGGGACTTGCACAGGGATCCATCCTCTCCATTTGCAGGCACAAGGGAATCCCTTTTGTGTGTTGCAGGCCGTGTGTGTCTGCAAGCGAGGAACACCTGCTTGCAAACACATACTCTGAAGCCCCAAGTTTCTCTGCTTACCCAGACACATTCCTGGAGGGACACTTCAAAGTCTTGGGGGGCTGACCCTGCCTGGGACTTCCCAGGATGTCCAGGACTTAAGCCCTCAAGCCTGTGGAGCCCCTGTCCCAGGGAGGCAAGTGAGTGTGGGCAGCTCGTGCTGCCCAAGCTCTTCCACCATAAGTAGACAGACAGACATACGCCACACTAAAGTGGCCCAATTTAATACTACCGCCTGTGGCAGCCACAAATTTGCACACTTGTAGTGCGACAAAAGGTACGGACATCTGTTTGCTTCCGCTTAGTGCCACCATAATTTTTTTTTTCAGTGGCACAAAGGTAACATCCATTTCCACGCTTAGACTTGCGGAATAGTTGGTTCTGTTTTAAAGCAAGGAAAGCCTGTAGTATCTCTTCACAAAGCAATTAAAATGTTTATGTTGAGAAAGATATTGTGATTTGTTGGGGAAATTGGCCAGCTACTGTGTAGCACTCATACACCCAAGGGTGTGCTCGCATACTGAGAAGCACTGGTCACCTCCTGTCTCTGGGCTCGTTCTTAGCCGTGATTAATTAGGCAGAGAACGAGGGGGTGTTGGCAAGATGATTTATTATTCTGCAGAGGGGTGCTCAATGCCCAAAGACAAAAAGCCCCCCAATCTGAGTTTGGTAGCACTTTTTATACTAACAGGTTATACATATGCAAATATAGGTATACCTAGGCATAAGGCATATATGCATGCGCATCTTTGGGGAATTTCCATTAGCTTTGGGGTTTTGTTTTTTTGCTTGCTGTTACAGAGTTACAAAATACACAGAACAAGTTTGCTTACTGTCAGTAAAAGGCTATCTAAGTTTAGCATTAGATTATCTGTTCAGTAAGGGGTCATCTGCTTTTCACGGGTTATATTGTTTTTTTGACAGATTTTAGTATTTTGTTAATTGTGCTAAAATATCTCAGGAAAAATACTGTGGTGTCTTTGTAGTAGCATTCCTATTAAAATTAAATAAAGAAAGGGCAGAAACTTAATTTATTGGTTCTAAATCAAAACATTTTCTGGTTTTACAAGGCCAGCAGCACTACTGTTTTCAACCCTTTCCCTTTAGAGTTCCCAGTGAATACAAATTGTTTTATATTATTTTATTTGTCTTGATGAATACCAATGGTAGACCACAATGTGACAATTTGCTTGCAGTGGGAGAGTGTAACACGAGTGCTCTATGAGTTACACTGGCTACCTACTGGTATCTGAGTGAATACATAAGTGTTTGTACTAAACTTTAAACCTTCACGTGATTTGACCGAAGAGAAGGGCCACTTCTCTTTTCAGTGTATGCTGGTTCTGGGTCAGTTTGAGTCAGACTTTCTCTTGAGATTTCTTAGCTCTGAAAACCTTTTTCACCCCCCTAGTCCACCCAAAGAGAGCTGAATTAACTTTGTAGGGACCTGAAAACAAGAATGAATTTAGCCACTCATTAGGGAAGAGTTGCACAGAATTATTTGTTGTAATTAGGTGATTGTTTTGAAGCCAGATATGATGCAGGTTATTCCTTCTGTACAGGATGCTGAAGTCAGCTATAACTTATTTACATTGGTACTAAGAGAAATGTGCAATGTGCTTATTCAGTCCCTAATCTGACACAGCTGACATTTTAAAGAAACTCAGGCAATCAGAAGCTCAAAGGAATACTATGCTGTGGAAGGCATCCATATTTATATCACAAGCAAATATAAATGAGAGAATACTGTACAAATATTAATGACTGGGTTAAGGCAACAAACAATATAACAGAGCAGGGACAATGAGTGAAATGAGTAAGATGTTTACACTATTTTTTTAGTATGCACCTGCAAGATGATAGAAAAAAAAAGTCTGTTAAACCAAAATTTAAACGTGTCTACATTAAATTATTTCCCATTTTATAAAACCATTTTTTTATGGTTGTTCCAGCCAGTGAAGTACAGCTTTGAACAAGTGCATGTGTTTAAAACAGTTTGGTCTCTATTCTAGCTCTACATAGAGTTTTGATTGTAAGTATAGTACTAATTTAAAAAATACCCATTGGACTACTATCTCCTTACATCTTCTGCAGAATGCTAGGTGTATGCTCTTAATGAAAGAAAACTAAGACAGTAGCAACAAACCTTAACATCCAGCTATACTAGAAACTGTTTGGGCCTCAAAGCTTATAAATAAAGAATTTTTGCTACTATTTAGTTGGTCTAATAAAAGAGAGAAAGATTGCTTCTACCCCAAAAGTTTTGTCTGCCTTTGTCATAGTCTGTACACTGCCATATTATATGCAATCCCCTAGCATAAGACATTTGGCTATGCGATGGACCCTTTGTTTAAACAAAATACTGGGAAATAAGTGTTTTCTGCAGCTGCAAATGTGCTGTTTAACTAGGCCCCATTATTTAAGATTAAGATTGCTCCAAATTTGATTTTAAGCAACCTTTTGAATGAAATAGGTTGTTTGCCTGCCCATTACATTTTCTCCAGAATAGCTTATTAGTTCTGGAATCTGCACTCTCACACACAACCATGAACTGTGTCTCGATATTATTACATATGGATCCCAAATATCAGAGCTCCTGTCTGAATAATGGACCCTAGTTTTTGAGATTGGTTCTAAATTGGTCAAAATGTCCATCATGACTTAACCTTCCAAAGCAAAAATAGTTTTGTTATTATTTTATCTAAGAGGCTTGCACTTTGCAACATGAAGTGGACTTGGGCCTTTTTGTTGCTTCCCTATCTTATCAGGCAGCTTCATATTTATACAAATAACATTGAATTTAGATAATTTGATTATCAAGTGGCATTAAAACCAATGATAACAGCCTGAAGATGACTATGGTTTAATTCAGAAGAAATGACTAACTGGTGTGTGTTTAGGTATAACAAAAATTACATCTAATATCAGATAAGGTGGTTGAGAAACAAGGAAACAACACACATAATCCAGAGACTGGCCTGTGGCGGGTGCAGAGATCCCACCTCAGGAACACAGCTGGGTATTCATATCCCTCCACTGTTTCCACCACGTGAGGCGGGCCAGTAGGGGGTGC
>NW_017729024.1:97990169-97997153 GCF_001723915.1 Gavialis gangeticus
TCCCCCTCCCTCAGGAATGCAGCCAGCTCCAGTTCCCTAAAGAGACAGGCTGAGGGTGTGGTCCCCTGTGTGCTGGGCCCATCCTAATTGAATGGTCACAGCACAGAGATTTAAATCACAGTGTCACAGGGCAGAGATTTTTGGGGAGAGACCAAAGTGGCTTTCTGCCACAGGCCTACAATAAACTTCCCTTAATGAAAATACTACAACATCGATAAACACACATTCTCCCACAGATAGGCACATATCCTCCTATGATCTATGTCCATGTAGTTTGGATCCTTTTTCTGACATTTTCAAGTACCAGATGTTTCAGATGAAGATGCAAAAAAGCTTGACTAGAAGCTTTCCTTTGGTAGCTTAGTCTGAAGCTGATTAATATCTTGAAGTATGGTATTGTATATTCCTTATAAATTTTATCTGATGTAATATTACTGTGTATTTTCTCATTATGCACAAAAACTGGTCACATTTTTAATACTACTATGATCCAGGCCTCTATTTTGTGACAGGAAGTACATATATTTCATCAGTTTAAAATGTGTTACCATTTTTTAAATTACTAGCTGGTGCCTTTTTCTTGAGCATTAGTAATGATTAAAAGTCCTCAGTATACTGCTTCCGACATTGCTTTATGTTTCTATCACGTCCCCTCTCGTTTATCTTCAGTCTGTACTAAATGCTTATCTCTTCACTATCCTAAGCTTTTCACGTTCCCTTTCTATACAGGTCTTTCTATGGCTTTGATCGCTTTTGTTGTTTACATGGGCACTGCCATCTTCCTGATATCCATATGATTACAATTTAATTTGTTTCAACTGTAAATAAACTGAATTCTTGTGGAGCAGCACTCTGATGACATGACCAGAGTCTGGCAGGCTTTCCTATTCACAGCATGTAAATGTGATTCATTCTCTACCTCTAGCATTGCAGCCATCCTGTTCTCATTTCTTCTGAAATCTGCTGATCTAGCCAGCTCAAACTGAAAGAATCTGCTTACCACAAAGTACTGGGACTCAGCCAGAAAGGACCATCAACTAACAAGAATTGTAAAGTTACCCACAGTATGGACCCATGCACTCTTCTGGCTGGTGCCTTGATCCTATCCCTCCTCTCCCTTATTTTCACTTGAGCATCTCACTGCCTGTTCTCTAGAAGTTAGTGCCAGCAGGCACCACCCCCTCCCCGCACACACACCCAGCTCCTACACACACAAGCGTGCGCGTGCACACATACACACATGTACACACACACACACACGCCTACCTCCCTGGACAGGCATCAAGATCAAGCCCTGGCCCTTCAACCCCAAATCTGCCAGGCTGCTCCCACTATCCTACCTGGCCATACACTGGCCACATGCATGTGCACATCCAGATGCATGTGGTGCCCCCTGCCTCCAGTTGCCCCAAGCAGCTCCTTGCATGCTGGGAATCTGCCAGCCAGCAAGGGGAGACCTGTGCTTTCCCATGTTTTTTCTGTGACTGTTTCAAATATTCTTGTGACCCACTTTTGGGTTGTGACCCAAGGGTTGAGAAACTGATTTTAGTCCAATAAAAAGGTATTGCTGGCCAGAGGGAGCATGCAGCTGAGAAGCAGTGTAATGTGAGGTGGGCAAATGGGAGAGGCGCCAGAAGAAGGGGAGAAGACGCCTTCCCCCACCATCCCACAGTCTGCCTACCCTTTCTGGCTGTGGCAAGTAGCTGGCATGGGCAATGTGTCATGGAGCACAAGGCATCTCGGGAATCATAGTTTTGTAGAGCATCAGTGGCGTTTGCTGCTATGAGGGGGAGAATTGACCCTGGTTTTTGCTGCCATAACCGGCGTTTTTTGCCCTTTCAAATTGGGCTTTGGTGGCAAAGAAGTGAGGTGAAATTCCCCCTGAACAGCAGTAAACTCCAGCTCTAGAACTACAGTTCCCAAAACACCTTGCACTATATGCCAAGCTGCTGCTCTTATACCCCACAAGCCAGAGGGTAGGGAGAGACAGGGTGTGGGGGAAAATGCTGCCTCAGGTATATTTTTCCTACATTATGCTTCTCCAGGTGACTAGGATTTTGAACCCAGGAACTTACACTTGGGAGGCCAGCAAGTCTGCCACTGCACCACAGCCATAGGTCTCAGTGGGCACTTCTACACAAGACACTAGAAGTACAGTAGACTAATTCCAGTGTGCATTAATGTGTCATGTTGAAAGCCATGCTAATGAGCTAATGTGCAGTAGAATTAGCCTACTGCGCATTAGTGTCACGTGAAAAATGTGCACTAGTACTACTGCACAGTAGTGCTGATTATGGAGCATTAAGTTAATACCTGTTATTACAGGTACTAAACTTAATGTACTGTAAGTATGGCACATGAATGTGCATGTAGACGTGCCCAATGGGTGATAATGGGCTAGATCCAAACAGGGACTTAGGCTCTGGAACGCAGAATATTGCAACTGGTAGCTGTCTTGCCCTTACACTGGAGTTTAAGCTCAAAGCTTCCCATACAGTGTGCACGGGAAGAGGAAGACATCTTTGAATAGGATCCAAACCAGCCATGACTTTGTGTGGGAGATGCCTAAAATAGCCAATATGAAATGCCAGGGACAGGAACTTGTTTTAAACCACGCCTTTCTCTGGAGCTCAGGTGTTGCACGTAGGTTTGTAGAGAAGCTGCTCTACGTACTTGTGATCAGAATCCCCTACTGAAGATAGGCACCAAAGCTCGATGATGCAAAAATAGACCAGAAGTCACTCGTTTTTTTTAAACCATGGAACTAGGGCGTTGGTGCCCCCTGTTGTACAATACTATAGTGGTTAGAGCAGGTGCCCTGGATGTAGGAGGCATAAGTGCAGTGCTTTCCTTTACCCGATGGGCCCACTTTTCTCACTTTCTGAAGCCTGCCCTAATCACAAGTCTAGCTCAGGAAGAGGGACACACTCCAACGCTTTTCTACTGGGCAGAAAAGCAAACATAATCTATTAGGTGAGAAAGGGAGTACATGATTGGAACTGACTTTTATCCTAGTGATCAAGGTACTCCTCAGAGAGGTGGGTAGCATTAATTTCAATCCCATCAAGCAAAAACAGGCTTGAGCCCACATCTCTCACTCCCTAGCGAATGCTATGATTATTAGCCTATTGCATAACTGGAGCTCAATCAGCTCTTTCTACTATGCTTTAAGAGAAAGCACCTTCATGTAGAGCTGGAAATATGCTCTGAGAACACTTATTCCTCAGGCAGAGGAATGCCTAGTTTCTGTGTCCTGGGTGGTTTAGGTGTCAGCTAGTCTGTTTAGTCAAGACTGAAGTGCTTTCAGGCATGCACAGAAGCAGAACTTCAGGCACCTAAGCAAAAATAGCCACTTCTGGAGTCCAGGAGCTCTAGGGCTAGGCAGAAACTGGGCCAGGTTTTCAGGATTGTAATTTTGGATTTCAGTGTCTAAACTGCGCCAAAGTCACCTTGGCACATTTTTTTGATGTGGATCAAATTAAATTAACCCAATGCAAACATTTTAAGCCACCCCCAACAATACTGGGTAGAAAACTGGAGGCAAGCCCATTAGTTGAAAAAATCCACTTCATGTTCATTTTCTGTTGCTGATGTTTTTACTTCCATTCACACTGCCAACAAAATGACAAAAAGCATTCTGCAGAAGGTGAAATCTTTTTAACCGTGAGTGACTTTTCTTTCTTTTTCCAAAAATTAAATGGTTGGAGAGTGTGCAACAAACCTATATACCAAATGTCCTAGGTTTTCTGCCTTTTTCAGATTTTGTCATCAGGTAGTCTAAAAGCTTTTCCTACCAATAACTACAGTGTGTGCAAATGAACAAGGAAATTTAGATAGTCTGTGTAGTCACAATCTAGGCAGTGGGATTAATAAGATTAGACCGTTAAATTTTGCATAGGATTTGGATGTCAGAATATATTAAGCATAAACATGAATGTTCCCAACTTAATGCCTGGAAATCTGACATGTCAAGTATTTTTAAACCAAGACCTGAGTCCCATGACACTTCTTCCCTGTCAGTGTCAAATATACAAGGTATACATTAAAATAATCATATAGGTCTGGTATCTCTGTTTTTGTTTTGGCGGCTCACAAAAAATGACTGTCACAACACTGCTCTGCTCAGCTGAAAAGTCTAGCTATGGAATTATCCTCTGGATATTGCACTCAGATCATCCTTGTGGTTATTGCATACTATACTTCTTTTCATACAGTTGACTTGTGCTTATACTTTGCAAAGGCATAAGCTTGCTTATATTCAGAGAGAAAAAGTGAACTCCAAGAAAGCAGGAAGTACCTGTTTCCTTCTGCTTTCCTACTAAAAAATTAGACTGCACGCTTCACTTAAAAGCTGTAAGCAGAGCTCCAGGCTTCACAACAGAATCTGAGGCTGCTGCTTTTCTTTTCAAATCTGGAGCAAGGATCTCTATTACAGACGTTCCCACCAACCTCATTGGGAACACGGGTAAATTCCAAATCTGTTGAATTGCTCAGCAACTAAAACAGGCAGGCAGATACTTTTGCTACAAATACATGGAGCAGGCAAGCTGTCTGCTTCAGAAACTAATTTAGTCATTACTATCACAAAATGTTCCCCTTATTTCTCAAGGGTACTCAAGGAGCTGGCAAGCATCTTAGCTCAGCCCCTGGCACAGATCTTTGAGAGCTCTTGACGCTCTGGTGTAGTGCCTGAAGATTGGAAGAAGGCCAATGTGTTGCCTGTCTTCAAGAAAGGGAGGAAAGTAGATCTGGCAAACTACAGGCCCATCAGCCTGACCTCTATCCTGGGGAAGGTCTTGGAAAAGATTATCAAAGAGGCCATCCTTAACAGATTAGCTGAAGGCAATAGCCTGAACCTTACCCAGCATGGGTTTGTTGTGGGTAGGTCTTGCTTGACCAATCTCATTTCCTTTTATGACCAGGTAACCTATCACCTGGACAAGGGGGAAGAGATTGACATTGTATATCTTGACTTTAAAAAAGCCTTTGATCCGGTATCTCATGATCACCTCTTGGCTAAACTGGCTAACTGCAGCCTCGCCCTCACCACAGTCCACTGACTGGGGAATTGGCTCCACAGTAGGACCCAGAGGGTGGTGGTTGATGGGAGACAATTGTCTTGGTGTGCAGTCAGCAGCGGGGTCGCTCAAAGCTCTGTCCTAGGGCCTATACTATTTAACATCTTCATCAACGATGTGGATATTGGTGTCAGAAGCAGACTGGCCAAGTTTGTTGATGACACCAACTCTGGGGTAAAGCATCCAAACCTGAGGACAGGAGGGTGACCCAGGCAGATCTTGACAGGCTCAGGAAATGGGCAGACGAGAACCTGATGGTGTTCAACACCAAAAAATGCAAGTTTCTTCACCTTGGGAGGAAAAACCTGCACCATGCTTATAGGCTTGGCAGTGCTACACTGGGTAGCAATACAGATGAAAGGGACTTGGGGATCATGATTGACCACAGGTTGAACATGCGCCTTCAATGTGATGCTGCGGCTAGTAAAGCAAGCAAAACACTGGCTTGCATCCATAGATGCTTCTCAAGCAAATCCTGGGAGGTCATTCTCCTGCTGTACTCAGCCTTGGTGAGGCCACAGCTAGAGTACTGCATCCAGTTTTGGGCTCCACAATTCAAAAAGGATGTGGAGAAGCTTGAGAGAGTCCAGAGGAGAGCCCCACGCGTGATGAGAGGTCAGGAAAACAGACCTTATGATGAGAGGCTGAGAGCCATAGGACTCTTCAGTCTGGAAAAGCACGGGCTCTGGGGTGATCTGGTGGCCAAATATAAGTTTATCAAGGGTGCTCATAACGATCTGGGGGAACATCTGTTCACCAGGGTGCCCCAAGGGATGACAAGATCTAACGATCACAAACTCTTCCACAACCAATTCAGGCTGGACATAAGAAAGAACTTCTTCACTGTTGGAGTCCCCAAGGTCTGGAATGGCCTGCCACCAGAGGCAGTTCAAGCACCCACTTTGAACGCCTTCAAGACACATTTGGATGCTTATCTTGCTGGGATCCTATGATCCCTGCTGACTTCCTGCCCCTGGGGCAGGAGGCTGGACTTGATGATCTTCCAGGGTCCCTTCCAGCCCAAATGTCTCTGAAATCTATTTATGTATGGAAAGAAATTCATTTTACAAAGTTAGAGCCCTGTCCATCATTTTTTGGCATCACTTGGAAGATCTTCCATTGCTTTTTTCTCCACCTGTATTTCTGTTAGTATTCCTAAGACCTGAGTTAGGTATTAGTTCCCCACCCAAAGGATAACAACCATTTCAGCGCTTCAGTAGTCCTGATTATCAAGGAAAGATTTCTCTGATCTTCAGGCCTATTAAGGTCAGGTTGGCTGCGCTTTGATTTTGAGGAGAGCTTCGGGTGCTGGTGGGACCAGAGAGCAAGCATACAGTAACCCTTCCATTAAGAACACATCACACAGGCATCTAAACTCTGACCTGACACTTGGTTAGATTGGATCGGATTAGATTGTCTCAGGAATAATCCCATTTTAAAAAAGTGGTCTTAAAAGATGACATCTTTTGGTATTCCACTTGTGAGTCAAAGAATGGTGCCTACTTTGGCTGTCTGCCCTACTATTTTGATGGTTGTATTGGCAGACCTGGATATTTTCCCCCAGACAGCTTACATTACATATATTAAACTCCTACTAGAGGTAGAAGTAGGGGGAAACATCATTTTGATAATACATGTATACAGTACAGCTGAACTTGGGGGTAGCAATTCATTTTTAACTGACAGCATTGTTTGCCCACGTTTCTGAATCAGTTGACTGACTCACTGGTATGTAATTTAATTACCCTGGAAGAGTACATTACAACAGAACTGTTTACATTAAAGGGTAGTGCCCCATACTTTCTATAAGATGATCTTGGGTTGAGTTGTTTATATATAAAGTTCATAGAGCTGTTTTGGCTGCAATCTTACCTGCTTTGAGCTTATGTGGTGGGGGGGAGGTTCT
>NW_017729024.1:98002153-98003764 GCF_001723915.1 Gavialis gangeticus
GGGGGGGGGGGGGGGCGGGGATCTTCCTCTAAAAAATTGCAACCATTTTTCACCATGTAATTGAATATATGTTACTCCATGCAATAAAATATGGTCCTTGATCATATCATGGGCTGTCAACCTGCAGCATAATTGTCACAAAAGGCAGGCAGCCTCTGTATGTAGCACACAGTAGATTGAGGGGACAGGTAGCCATGAGTAACTGGTACCTCCTGAATCTAGGGGGGCACCAGCATAGCTACCAACAGCAGCGGCCCTCTCAAGGTGAACACCAGCCCTGCCAACAGCATCAGCATTGGCCATCTCAGGCGACACCAGCCTGGTCAAGAGGGGCACATGCACCCCATACCAGTCGCCTATGCAGGCAGCCCAGTGGTAGATTGTACAGGGAGAAGAAGCAGAGCATCAGATCAGACAGGGAGGATGCAAGCAGAGCAACAGCTTAATCTAGGAGCATAGAACAGCTGAGTACCATTAAGGTAAGGGAAAGGAATAGGGATTAGAGTAGTACTTGGGAAGGGTCAGGCTAATTTACCTAATATATACACACAGGAAAAATTAAACACAAGCCCAGGTATTTGATCCTCAAGTGTAGTTACAGCAAAGAATAAAAGAAATCATGATGTAAATTATTTGGGAATGTATTACATGCAGATAAAGCATACTTGACTTTATTCATGCAGCTATATAAAGGATATCATTGTTGGGTTAGAATCTCTAGAATGAAGAAACTGAACAACTAGTGAACAATTGTTCTTCAAGTCAGCATAGGCATCACCGGTTACAACAGGACCAAGAAGTTATTGTCAATTTTAGGTCCCTATTGTAATAAGATTCTCACACAAACGTGGTAGGGTTGAACCTACTTAAGGCACATATTATTTGTTCCAAGTTGGCTGTATCAGGTCATTATCAGTCATACTTTGACAGTGGTTTGAGAGAGAGGGTTTCAAAAGGTAAAGAGAGAGAGTTTCACTTTAAAAAATACTTTATTTTCTCTGTGTATTTAGTAAGTGTTTAAATGTTGTGGGATGAAGCATGTTGTCTCAATTGTTTCTTCTGTCAAAACGTTGATCCCAACAGCTCTAGAAGTCATATACAGATTTGTATCACAACACATCTAAACTCAGTCTTTGTAAAAGAGATTTTTTAAAGTATACTAGAGAATGTGACATTTTCTACAGTAAGTTGGATGTGAGCATTTATATCTTAACTCAGGCAGGCACAGAGTAATCATTTTCCCTGAGGAGGTGTGCATTGCAAACTAGAGTTATAAATATTGCTTTCGAAGTTAAATCATTTAAAAAAAAAAAAAATCATCCAATTTAAGTAGCTAAAAAGTACAAAAACCAAGACTGTTCTAAAAAAGGTGTGCATTAGATATCAATGCTTTGTTAGTTGGCAAACATTTTAAGGAAAAAAAGCTGAACTTGCATCTCCTACCCCCCCCACCCTGAAATGAGGATTATGTATGTTCAGAACTGCAGCAGAAATTTTAGCTCTTGCATATTGGTCAATTCCCTTTTTTCCTTCTTAAATTCATGATACTTTTCCTCTGAGATTCAGTGCCTACAGCATGATCCTAGCTTCTTTGTGGCCCCTCTCCTTGTT
>NW_017729024.1:98008764-98015766 GCF_001723915.1 Gavialis gangeticus
TAGAGCGCAAAAAGAACTGTGAAGAATAGATTTCTTATTCATTCTCATTTCAAATTCAGTATGAATCTTAGTTATTTATATTCAAGGAATATATAGCTTTTTTTCCCTGCAAATACTGCTGCATACAGTACTTCTACTACTCACCATTTGACTTAATTACCAAACTCTGGTTTTAGTCTTAAGAAAAGAGAAGGGGGGTGGAATCAATCAGGTGCTAGTCTCAGAAGTCATGGAGTAGCAAAATTTTTTTTTTAGCATTCAGATAAAATATTTGTAGATATATACAGATATTTAAAAAAAAAGCATGACTGACAGAAAACAATAAGGAAATGTTACCTACAAACCACTGGACCACCCAAAGTTTCTTTGTCCTAAATATGTACTTTGGAGCTTCAGCCCCCTCCAGTAGCATCTGCAGTATAAATATTCATAGGGAAAGATGGGCCAGTATAACCTCTTGTATGCACCACCCAGTAGAGTTTCTGAAGCTCATGCCAGAGTGATAAGTAAGGTACAACATCAGTCGATCCTCATTACATACACTGATATGCAGATAAAAGTATCATCAATACAAGACATTCATCATACCAAGCACAAAGTACCATTTTAATTTTTATGTTGATACAGAGCTTTGTCTCTCAAATATTCTTCTAAACACTGAATCGCAAAAGGGTCAACATCCGTATCAAATTTGTTAGCAAAGAAGTGGTGTTTCCACAACATCCCATTCAAATCTCCCACCCCAAACACACACACAGAACGGACATGAATTCCATGGCATGGTGGATAGGGAGCACCATTAAATACATCCCCTTCAAAGTACTGCCACTTCACAAATCTGGCAAGGGCATTCATATCAGAAACATCATACTTATTGCTGGAAGAAACTGCACCTGGAACTTCTGGGATTCTTTGAATGGTAGCCCACAAGTATTCATCAGGGCTATACGTATCTTTAGCCCATTCAATAAATTTAAGGATTTTGCTGTTTTCTAACACATATTCTACAAATCTCCTACTAACAACAAAATAGGCACTGCCAGAAAAAATTGGTGTACTAAGAGGTGGTAGTTTTTTGTCTACACCCATGTTTTTCAGCTTTCCATCAACAATTTCATAATGTTTTTTCCATCGTACTTCTTTGTTTGGAGGCATTTTCTCAGTTTCTAAACTGTTTTCACCTTTTAAGGCTTTCAGTTTCTCCACAATTTCCTCATTGGTTTTAATGGGAAAGTCCATGCCACAAAGATTTATCAAATATTTCCATTTTGTATTCCTCCTGTAGAGGTCTTTCATGCAGTTAAGGTCTGCTTGTACCCTGCTCCATGATGCATACACCACACTTTCCATTTGGCTGGCAATAAAGACATTATCAAAACATGATGCAATTCCCTTCACTGCAGCCAGATAAGATTCTGGAGACTTTTTGTCCACATGAATGCAGTAGTAATTCTGAGGAGTATAGATTGACCTTAGAAGTCTCTCAAACATATCAATTTTGTGATAAACCACAATTGAATAGGCAATAGGAAATTCAGCTTCTTCTTTGCTGAGGGGTTCCATAATATACCTCCGCATCCTGATGAAAGAAGTGCAATCTGTTGTTATATTAATATAATCATTTGCTGTCAACTTATGGCGTTGTTTAAATGACACAGATAACATCTCAAGCTTTACTTTTTGAATTTCCTCTGTATCACCATGCAGTATCTTGGTGCAGTTAATATGGCTGGCAGGGTCTTCACCAGTCAGGTACAAATGTCTGCGATTTAAGTGGTCTGGCTTCTGGTTGATTTTTAGAACAGAAAATACTAAGAAAGAAAGAATTAGCACCAGAAGGAGAAGCCTAAGACTCTGACACTGACGGAGTTTTCTTTTCAGCATTTCAAACACCAGATTACTTCTCTTTGCTGAATAATTTTCTCCGGATACTTGATCTCATACTTCAGCAAATCATTAATTTGCATTCCTTGAAAGTCTGCTGTGTTTGCATCTTGGGAAACTGAAGGAAAAACCCTAAAAAGACAGAAGAGAAATAGAAGTAATCTTTCAGACATTTTAAAAGTAGCTGAAGTAAGTTAATTTAAACATCTTTGTTACATACTAATGAACAGTCCGAGTGGGGAAAAAAGGGATTCTTGAAATTATAGAAGGCATATTAAATAAAGCTTGTCAAAGTTTAGACTGGTGAAAAATTAAATGAAAATAGTCAACTTCTCATGCATGTGTTCTCCAATTTTGTGACCAGCTCTAGTACTGCACCCCCAAATTTAAAATGTTAGTTAATGAACATGCAACCTTTCCTGCTATGTTAGTGAATGATTTTAGTAACATTTATCTAGGTAATCAGCCACTAAAACTGTTGAATTCCTTTAAAATTATTACCACTTTAAAACAAAATATGAAGATCTTTTGTAGAGATGGCTCATTCAGCTCTGAACAAGTAATTCAGCTAACCAACCAGTAATGCAGAGTTTTGCATCATTCATTCTGGAAAATGCAATGTGTTCAAGGCTAGTAACTTTTAAAAGTTTTGTTCGCATTTTAATTTACCATGCTTATTTTCTGGAGACTATTTCACACTTCACCCTCATTTGTAACATGGCCCATATGTAGATTCAGCATTTCCTTCTTGTGACATACACCTTTAAACATCCTGAAAGGGGAGGATGGATGTGTCCCTAGGCGATCAGTCAGGAAAAATCTGAAAAATAGGAACAAATACTTTAGATGACTACCATGCTAGCTGTCAGAAAACTCGTGTAAAAAGCTCTCAGACTGAAATGTTATTGTTATCTTTACAGCTCTGTTCTGGAGAATTATTTAAATTGCACCTTTACAAAGATGCTCCATTACCCCTGTATATGTAAAACAACTCCAGTCACTTGATATCAACAGCCAGGTACCGGACAAATCCAGAGCACCAGTGTGGTGCCTTTTCTAATTCAGAGATTAGAATAGCTTGCATGTCTCTTAAGGATTCCTGTAGTAGAACTTTAATGAAAATATCTGGTAAACTAGGTGCAAAATAAATGAAATATTAAGTTATAAACTCAATACACAAAAATAGAAATCTTCGCAGGTACTTCATATGCAATGTGCTGAAGCTATTAGGCCTATTAACCCTTAAAAATTCATAAGATTAAATAAGTTAGCATCTCCATTTCAACATTTTCCACCAAAAAAACCTTTCCTATCACAGCATAATGGTTGGGACAGACATTCAAGAAGCCTGAACCTGAATTGATTCAATCTTTGCAGGTTAGTCTAACCTGGCTAGGCTAAATCAGTTTTGTAACCAGACAGACACCGCAGAAATGCAGGCACATGCCTGCAGTGGCTCAGGCTAGAAGCCAGGGGGTGCTAGAGCAGCCCTCCCTTCCCTTGCACATCACTGAGCTGAGGGGGATGTGGCCAGGCTCCAGCAGGATGTTCTGATTAACCCAGCAGCTAACAGTGTTTATCACCCTGACTCACTGTTTATCACCCCATTAAGAAAACAGACAGACATTACCAGCTACGGGTTGATTTGCTGCATGGACCATAGCCAGTATGTAGTCTGCTAGCTAATACACAGACACCTCCTTATCAAGGCAAAGGGGAGAGGAAATTCCTGATTAGCAGGGAGTGGTGAGGTGGAGAGGGAGCTGCAGCCAGGGAGCAGAGGGGAGGGGCCAGCCCTGCTGTAGAGCAGAGCGTCTCACCCAGCCCAGAGAGCATGCCAGGATGCTAGGGGAGTCCGATTCACTTTAAACCAGCAAGGGGTCTGGGACAGACATTGCATAAACCGGTTCGAGCCAAATCCGTTGTCTGACACTACATTCAACCAGGTCTCTCTCAAACTAGTTTCAGCCATTTTCAAAATGGTTTATGTGCACTGAACCTCTGTTCTGTTACAGGTTTAAAGCAGTTCCTGATCACTGAAACCAGTTTGTGTGTAATGTCTGTCCCTAGCCAAAGTGAGCCTGTAGATAGGTAGGCAGAGTTAGGAGATGTCTGAAGAAGGCTATGCCTAAGAGGGTTTGCCAAAATGTTTTAGAATCTTGATCAAGACAAGCTTTTTAAAATATAATCAAGAAGGGGGTTCCATACATGAGATGCAACTATTTAGACACAACAATTTTGCTTTTAAATGCATTAAATAACAGCACAGATTTTAATGTCTGGGGTTCCAAACAGAATGCTTTATTTCTTAAAGTGATGAGAAAGAAAGATACCCTTATGGGACGTGTCTCAACTAGCATGCATGTGCAAGGGTGCACATTTCCTGTGGGACAAACAGCAGTGGCACATATTTGTGCCACTGCTATTTATCCCCAGGCACATCCCTGCACATGCATTCTGGCACATGGCAAAGTAACCCAGGTAGGGTAGGAGAGGTTGGGTCAAGCAGCCGGGTGGGGTTCTGGGAGCCTCCCAGGGCAGCAACTGCACTGAGCCAGCTGCTCAGAGTCTGGTCCGCAGTCAGAGTGCAACTCTCCCTGGCCTGGCTCCCTTTCTGGTGACGCATGCTGCTGCTGTGTGCACCATGCTGCTCTATTCACAAAAACCACTGTGCTGCAAATTAACAGTGTGGCAAACAGGTGCACATGTGCTGCATGTGGCTTGCAACATCTCAAACTGCTTTGAGGCACCACAAGCCACAGGGCACACTGACTGCGACATGCTCACGGAGTCCACAGTTCTCTCTGACACCGTGTTAGTATCACTTTTTATCTAGAAGCAACAGCCCTGAAAGATTTTACTAACTCAATACTATTCCAGGGCTTTCTAAAAGATAAATAAATCCTTACGTAATTGGGGTTACATTTATATTGCTCTTACAAATGGTCTGAAAGAACTCACTATTTACTACTACAGCTGGTCCATCAAGTGTTTTCAGGGACCTTTTGCTCTTTGTTTCGTTAGTCTTCCTCCCCAGAGACATGGAGCAATGCCTCTGCTCTCCTCCCCTTTGCACCCCTCTCCCACCATTTCCCTTCCCCTGGAAAGGAGGCAGAGAGGTTGAAGAGGATGAAAATAAAACATAAAACAAATGCCCCCTTTGAAAAAAATTTCAAGTTGACTAAAAAAAGAAGCTGTTTTTGAAAATGTATTAGGTCTAAATTTCTCCCCCTAATTTTTAATGAATAACTTAAAACACCATCAAGTCTGGAAAATTGTATCAAAGTCAAGAAGAGTTTTATACAGCCTCGTTAACCATGAGTTGTTAGCTTGTATGCTAATATTAAGTCTTCAGCTCAAGTTTCTCAATCTGTGTCTGATGCTTTGCAATAACAATGACACTTCAACCAGTCTCAAAGAGAGATGCATGATCGTTGTAGCCGAGATCAGAATTCTTTCAAAGTTTTTAGAATGGACCAGACATTTATGAAGCCACTCAGTGTACTCTGGCCAGTTGTTTCATGCCTAGTTGTTTCTGTGTGGCATTGTCAACAATTAAATTGGATGGTAAGAAAAAAAAACTGGAGTGATAACAAAACAATCACAGGATGGGGAAAGGAGGCAGTTGATAGTGATACAAAATAGAGGAAGAATAACTAAGCAGACTTTAGGTTCACCTGGTTTACTTGAAAGCCAAACATTCTGTGTGTCTGAGGAAAGAATTTCAATTAACCAGTATTGTGGGAAGGTACAGGACACAAATGAATCCTGTTTCAGACAGTCAGCAGGAAAAAGCTTTGGCCAGAGGTTGAGAAGATTGATTTCCCTTTTTTAGCCCTCTGTTTTTCAAAAGATATAGACAGTTTAAAAAAGTAAGGATGATGCTTTGAATTAAACATAGGTATTTTTGACATCAGGACAAAACACGTGTACGTGAGTTCGACACATGCAGGGCAGTGTGTTAATCACAAAGGCTGCTGACAGACTGGGGCGGGGCAAAAAAGCAGAGCTTTAACCGGAATAGGAATTGCATCAGAATCTGTATAGCTCATGCTTCTGTGGGGCTTTTTGGCATTTTAGCTGGTCACTGATTCAATCAGCTATTAGATAAAAGCACCAAAGAGGCCTGCTGAAGCACACGAGCAATATAGACACAGGAGAGCCGAGTCAAACTGATGCAATTCTTCTTCTGGGCATATGTTGCGCTCAGTGTGGGGGTGCACTGAACAGAAAGTAAAGCATTCTACCAATATGTCTGTAAGAACCCAAAAGTATGGCTTTTAGTAATGATGTAATGCAGTGTTTTTCAACTATTTCAGACTTAAGGCACCCCTCCATAACTTCTGTGAACTGAATGGCGCCCAGTTTCAAAAACTAATTTATATATTACCATGATTACCACCTTGCAGAGGGGCTGAGTAGTGGGGGTAGGGGTGGGGGACTGACCAGGCAGAAACAAGCCTGAGCCTGCCCTTTATCTGCTCATCTCCTTGTTCCTGGAGGCACCTTTCAAAGTATCTGACTGCATCTATGGATGCCACCATACCCTGGTTGAGAACCACTGATGTCATACATAATCTATGATATAACTGAACAAATGCAGCCCTGCAACACCAAATCAAGTGTCTTTCCTTTCTTTCTTCTCATGTAAAATTCTCAGTGGTTTTATTTAGTAGGGTTCTGTTTTGCCAGCATATCTGAATTGCACATCAAAGAACCAGACATTTGAGGGGCCAGTGCCATGCTATATGCCAACTGAAATGTTCCATCATCCTCCCAGAAAAAAACCCCCCCAGACCCACAAGTCAGTCAGCCCACTGTACTGTGTGCAGGCACAGTGGCTGTGCAGTTGAGGTATCTCTGGATCCATACTGAAACAAGAGTTTGAGCACAGCTCCAGATTTCTACTGGCTGCTTCCAATCAAAACAATCTGTAAACTGTTGCCTAGGTAAAATAATATGGCATAATGAAGCACTATGGGGAGGTACCAAGGCTAGCTCCAAATCAACCAGTCTGAGTACCAAAAGAAGTCCATCTGGGTTTAGTGCAGTACTTTCCCTGGGCTAATATAATTTCAGCAGGGCTAAGGGTGAGATTACACATTTAAGAGAGCAGGT
>NW_017729024.1:98020766-98031881 GCF_001723915.1 Gavialis gangeticus
CATAATGAAGCACTATGGGGAGGTACCAAGGCTAGCTCCAAATCAACCAGTCTGAGTACCAAAAGAAGTCCATCTGGGTTTAGTGCAGTACTTTCCCTGGGCTAATATAATTTCAGCAGGGCTAAGGGTGAGATTACACATTTGAGAGAGCAGGTGCTAACTATAAGGAAGGTTAGTAAATGTTAAGGCTAGCAAGTGCTAGTGATCGGTTATGTGTTAACGGTTAATAGTTTTTAGTAATGATTCTCTTTGTTTACATAACTTATAGGTTTCCTACTTTCATATTTGACAGCTGTTTTCCACATGTATAAATCAAAGTTCAAGTCTTACCCAAGTCTGCACAGTTCAGTTTCATATTTCAATATGAACAAAATATTGCTTGTAATTCCTCCAAATACAGTTGCTAAAGATTGGCTATTGGATTGCCCTGCAGTATATGCTAATATGAGGGCCCACTTACTGTACACAAAACAAAATTAATAGATAGTTTAGCTGTTTAATTTTTGATGTTACAGTCATGATGATACAGTATGTTAAACAGTAGTGGATCAGTTAAAAAGCCACCAGATTCTTCCAAGTGAAAGAGCACCATCCCAAGTACCAGGGATTCATGCATGCACCTGGTATTGATGGCTGGTATTTAGTAAAAATCAAGATGTTTAACTACCCTATTAGTAAGCAGACATATATTATGAAATAATTTTGGGGGAGGGGTTCAAACACACATTACCTACAATGAAAAACACTCAAATACATGCAAACTGGAGGATTGTTATAAATAAATTTAAAACTCAATTACATTCGGACCATTTTTCAGATACCTTTGATTACATACCTACCAAACCCCCCAAAATTAATGTCTTTTATAGAACTTCCATTCTTTAAGGTTTCAGAAAGATTATCGAGAGCACAGTTTAAACTACGGCTGCCCAACTTCTAAGCACCCATGAGCTAAATGACCCATGGGGCACACCAACAGAGGCCAAACCAGAGTAAACCACAGACCCCAGTCATCCCCCCACTGCACTGGGTAGAAGCCCACTGCCCCATGCACCTGTGACACTCCTCTCCTGCACTGCTGCACTACACACTCGCAGGGAGGCCTCACTGTTGCACCATGTCTGTGCTCCCCAGCAGTGCTGCACCATTCACCTGCATGGCCCCAGGCTCACCCTCAGCTCCCCAGGAAGACAGGCCAGGCAGGAGGCTGGGGGCTGCAGCTTAACTCTTTGTTAACTCTATGTTAAGTTTGTGGGCTGCATGGAGTCTGCAAGCTACCACATGGAAAGCCCTGGTTTAAACAATATCAGTATTCCTAGAAGCTTTTAGCAAAAGCCAAAGGTGTTTTTCCCCACATAGTATGTACAAAGATACACCCCACACAAGCCAAACACACCCAACAGCCTTCAAACATAAAATAAATGTGGTAATAAAGCTCTTTATATATTTGCTTCTCTCTTCTAGGATCCAATTCTTTATTTTAAGAAGTTGAGTTAAAGCCTAAATATTTCATGTTATACTTTGGTAACTTTTTCAAACAGCCCAAATTTCACAAACCAACACCTCTTTTTTTTTTTTTTTTTTTTTTTTTTTTTACTTCGACTTCAGCACAAGGGATTGCTGTGCCAGCATACAAGTCAATTCCCTGAAGTGGAAACAACAACTTGAAAACATATCAATAAAAATCTCCCTTTAGTTTTTTTTCTTTAGGCCAAACAAGTTAATTCTCCCTTTCTCCAGGAAGTGGTCAGAACACCTGCGATGGCTACAGAGACCATACATGGCCTGAAAGAGTTGACATTTTCAAGATTTCAGGTTCTTATAGATTTCAAAATATTTCCAGAAGAGATAAAGGCACCAACTTTTTATGGTGAAAAGGGGAGAGAGGGAAAGAAAATGCAAAGAAAATAACTGCATTGAATCAGATCCCTTGGAATTTGACTAAAATGGTTATGTGTCATCTTGTAATAAAAAAAGTTTCCTGAGAGTGTTCTAGCTGTATCAGAATATCGGTTCATTACAGCAGAAATAGACTCATATCAGGGAGAAAGATACTCATCATGTTTTACTAATTACTGTTTAATTATATGTTAATATATAAACACTGTGTGCATGTACACACAATTTTGACTAGCAATGCCAATTCTCAACGTCAGGGGTGCAACTGAAGCAAGGTTGGCAGAAAAATACACAAATTAAAATAAATCAAATTCCTTTCATATCCATGCACTCGTAATCCAGTGTAGTTGGCCTGGTTATAATAATGGTGCTTATGTACAGGGAGACAACATAGGATGGATTGAGTACTCTTCCTTGGATTTACTATAGACACAGTAACTGAAGTCTGTCACAGATCACCTCTAACTACCATTTCTACTGCTTTGCTCAGAAATGAAGTTTCTCATCAATACCTGCTAGTATACATGAAGCATTCTTCAAACTTTCTTTCACCAAGTCATAAACACCTGCCTTCACACACTTGCTTAGCACAAGATTAGAGGGCACTGTGGTAAAATACCATACACAGGCTATATTATGGCTTCTCAACACCACTCTATAAACATGCCATGTTTCTTATCATCTTCCCCTAAGCAACTGCTACTGTCAAGACACAAAATATTGGGTTAATTGGAACCTTAGTCTGACCTTTTATGGTCATTTCCGTGTCCTCATGTAGAGGACTGCCACTACCACAACAGATGGTATTCAATCCATGCACCACGAAATGCACCAACAGACACATAGTTCATGCTATAGATGAGAATTGCTTGTAACACCTTTGGATACTACACTTTGCAAAGAGCACAGCTTGCTACATAATCTGTCCTGGTGCAATTTATGAGAAGACTCCTTTTACAGCTGTACCCACATTTAGTGTGCTGTACTTTGTTGTATTTTTTTTTTCCCCATCTCTGGTTGCCAAAAGCTACTGTTTACTCTACCTGTGATTAAAGTACAGTTGCATGTGATACTTTCACTATTCAATAATCACACCCTTCTTTTCTATTATATGTAGTTCAAAGACAAGACTGATCAGTGTTACAAACTGTTCTGTTCCATGAACAGAAACACACTGCCCCTTCCAAACACAGGAATCTTGTAATTATGCTAAAGACATGAAATTGGCTGTGAACCGCACTTGCAAGTCTTCCGTGACATCCCCTGTACTATTTAATGAATGTCTTTCATCTCTACTTTTCTCTTACTCTATGATCATCTGTTTTAGCACTTGCAATCTACTCTTAAAAGCCTGAGAGCCACTTTTTCATGATCAGGGCACTGCACCACAACCTCTCTGAATTTGGTGGCCCTGGGTAGGAACCACTCTTATACTGCCTCCATTTACCTTAGTGGTTATGAAATAGGGTGCTGCTCTATGCTCTTACCTCTTTAAGGTTTTATGATAAAGCTAAGGCAAGCAGGGGAAGAAGCACAACTCATGAGTTTCATGCCCAGGGCAAAACTCCTCTATGCTGCAGTGGTGGGGAGGGGGAAGTGAGAGATGGGGGAAGGACACCTGGGTCTAGGTGTCCTGCAAAGGGGCTATTCCAGCTGAGCCTAGCTACCTGGACAGGCAGCACAGAGAACTTCTACTGGGTGGCTAGGTAGCCTTGCTCTTCCCAGCTCAAATACATCCTTTAGCTCTTTAATCTGGTTCCCCAGTAACACAGTTTTTTTCCCTGGCTGTAATGCCCTGGGTTCTTCTGCTTTCCAGGGCTCAGCCAAAAACAAAAAAACAAATGCAAATAAACACACCCTTAACCTGGGCCCAGCAACACAAGCTTCAAAACCCTGGGTTAAACTGCACCATGGGGCTCACTTGCAAATCTCAAACAATCCAAAAAAACCCCCAAAACACTCCCAGCATGGGCTAGTTCTCACCCTATAATCTTCCTTTGAAGCATCCTCTTTCTCAATAAAACCAGTTTCCCCTCAAGACCCTCCTCCATTCACTTCCTCTTCCTATCCTTTTATATCTGGTCAGCCAGTCAACTTCCCCTCATAATTGCTGACTGCCTTCCTTATAATTAGCACCTGCTCTCTCAAATGCGTAATTTCACCCTTAACCCTGGGTGAGATTCAAAAATACAAATTAACAATAGAACAACCCAGAACAAAGGATATTGACTGGGCAACTTTAAAACTCTATTAATATACAAACTATTACTTCAACTTATTCACATAAACTGTAAAGCACCATCTACAAATATAACCTGCAATCCTTAGACTACCTTGGTGTCCTCCAGGGCAGAGGCCCCACTCCCAAGGTACAACTACAGGAAAGGAGGTGGGGGGAAAGAAAAGGAGAGGGGGACCCCAAAGACTCCTAAGCTCTACCACTACCACCCAGGAGTAAATAAAATAATTCAATACTAACAAAATGTATGAGCTTATGATAACTGGAATACCATCAGTATCATACAATCTTTCTACTTCAGTGAAATTAGAGAGGTTGCAACACAAAGTGACAAAAGTAAGTCAAGAGCTAGTGCTAGAAAACCCTTTCTGGTTCCACAGAGTTTAGGTCTCATTTCTTACCAACCCTGAAATCTGGTGTCTCACCCTTTCCAACAAACTCGTTGGAATTGTAGAGACTCCAGGGAGTATACAGAAGGGCTCAGTGCACATTTTATAGTGCTGTAATTTAGAGCACTTTCTATAACACTATAAAGTTACAGCGTTCTTAAACATGACAGAAGTGCAGATTTTGGTCCCAGGGGCCTTGAAGCGTCCCTGTACTTTCCAGGCTAGGAGGCAGGGGGTGTTCTGCAGCATTCTGAGGCTTCTCCACTGGTCTAAAGTTTGACCAGCGTACAAAAGTTATTTAAAGCACTCTAGGTTGCTGAAGTGCTGTAAAATACACTTCAAATTTAACACCTAATTTTAGAGGGGTTAATTTGAAGTCCTATACTCATTTTTGAAGCACTGTAAAGCCATGCACTTCTGTTAAGTCAAATAAATAAAGCACTTCAAATGACAAAAAAAACCCCTTCTATACACACCCCAAATTGGAAATTCATGCTGTTTTAAAAGCCATTGACCCGTCCTCCCCCTCTTCTCCACAAACAGTTCTTCAAAAAAAGGGCAAGATGCCAAGAAGATACTGAACTATCAGCTAAAATTTCAAACCGTCTTAATCAGGTGTAGGTCAAAGGAAGTAATTTCCAGGCTTCCAAACACCTGCTGTTATCAGATTCTTAATTCATATTCTGCTGTGTTCTAGCAAACTTATTAGGGACCAAAAGCAGCGTGGATCTGATTTAAATCAATGTGATTTAAACTGCTGGCCAGGAAGTCTTGATTTAATCATTGTTTTCTACAAAAAGTGAATTCTTGTTGTTTGATATCCTTTATTTAACTTCCTGAAACTTTACACTTTTAGAGTGAGGTAAGGGATTGACTCTGTCTGTGTACACAAACTTGCAGAGAGACAAGATGGCTGATGGGTAGGTAATCAGGTCTGTTATCTCTCATCTCCATATTCTGCTATTAACAAAGATGTTATCTCTGGACAGACAAATCCACAGTTTGAGAACTGAAAGTAAGCATCACAGAGATGCTTAATGGGATCTTCTAGACTGAGCACTGAGTCCCATTGGGTAGACTGGTTTTCTTTAAACTTGACTAATCTATACAGGAGCCTCTGGGAACCCCATAAGATTGGGCCCCTAATACAGTCCATGGTCTGTTGTTGTTATACAACTTTTCTAAAAAGGTTACCTGAATATATTGTCTCAAATAGTATAAAATTAGAAGTTATAATCTCTATTGTATGATGATATCTTTGAGCTTTAAAATCTCTTCTTTATTTAAACTATATGTAAGGTGTTTAAAAAAAATCTTAATTAAAAAAATCGAAAACATCTGATTAAATAAAAAAAATCATTTTTTAAATTTTTATCCACCCTGACCAGAAGCACTGTTCCTTAAAAATAAATTAAAGATATTTTTACATTATATGTTCAATGCCAAGATATCCAAGCATTCCATTAAATTTAAGAGATGTTGTTTGGATTAGGTTCAAATAACAAGCACAGCACAGAAAATAACTTTTTGGAAATATCCAAAATAAAGTTCCCTTTTAGAAGTTCTGGGTAAAAAAAAAAATTCTGGGAAATGCCCGTTAAGATCCTCACAGCAAAATTTCACATATGGAAAAGGTAAGCTGTAAAACACAGGCCCTTTTATTCAGTCAAGATGCCATCAGGTTTAAGCAGCAAACAAGCTCTACAGAAGGCAAAGGGGCACTGAATTATCTCAGTTTCCTGAGAAAAATCCAAGGCATCCTTCAAAAATGGAATATGGAAATAAAATAGTCAGTGTGGCCAGACACTCCCTTTACAGTGCTGCCAATACTGGAGACAGTGGGGTGTCCTGGGTTGCCATCTCTCTGTAGCTGCCAGCTTTTTGAAGTATACCACATAGTTCCTCAGAAAGTTAGGGACAACCCTCCAGCACACACCATATTAGCTACCATGAAAATCATATTTCTGTACACCAAAATACCCCAACAAAGGTAGATTACAAGCCATAAGGAACATTGTCCTCAACAATAGTACTGCTTCTGTTTCCACCACATTCTCCTGCTTTATCCTTACATGCATCTATTTCAGATTTAGAGACTCCCTAAACCTACAAACAAACATCACTGCAATGGGCACATCCATGGTTTCACGATATGTTAATATCTTTATGACAGCTCTTGAAGTCAGCTTCCTCTGCAGCTGCCCTCTCAAACCTCTTGCATACCTGAGGTATGTCAATGACTTCTTTATGTAGGTAAGAAGAAAGGAATTTCTAGAGAAATTCCACCAACAATTTAACAGCCTCCACCCCTCCATCAAAGTGACCCTTAAATACTCCACCCAGCAAATTTATTTCTTTGACTTGCACTTCATTTTGTAAAACTTTGCAATGGCTACTCACCACTACATGGTATTGTAAACCAACTAATTACTTCAGCTATCTCCATGCTACCAGCTTTCATCCTAACAATACAAGCCCAAAATCAGAGTCACTCAAAAAATAAATAAAATAAAATAAATCAGAGCCAGATTCCACTACAATACCAACCCATGACAGGACAATAGAATACCTTTGATAATTACTTACAATCCCCAATTTGAACACCTTAGACACATCATTAATAACGTCCAAGTCTTCCTGGAAAATGATGACCAGGGATCCTGGTTTTTTCTGATTAAAAAAAAAAAATCCTCAATTTTCAGATTAAAAAAGTAATGCAAAATCCACATTTTTCCATGATTAAAATGAAACTCCACTATATAGAGATATTTATATATTAGTAGAGTTTCATTTTAATGATGGAAAAATGTGGATTTTGGGTTACTTTTTTTTAATTAAAAAATTGGGGGTTTTTTTTGAATTGGAGAAAACCAGGATCCCTGGTGACAACCATCTCAAGCTAGCCTCAACGGGCAAACCTGTCCTGGCTTATAGGCATCGCCCCCTCCCCCAGGTGTTGGGACCTCCAGTAACAGATTACCTTACTCCAACTTTCACCAAGCCGCCAGGCATTGCTACAGACTCAGATGCCGGCTGTGCCCCCTTCATCAATGCAGCACTGGATCAAGCAGCACAAATTATAACATCTGAGATTCATTCATCAGCTCCTCCACCAGCATCATCCATGCCATCATTTCTTAAGCTGCCCTCTGCTGTTTACACTGGCCAGACAGGTCAATTCCTTTGTAAAAGAATGAACAGACATGGATTCAACATCAATCTCAAACGCACACAAAAGCCCGTACGAAAACACTTCAGCTTCCTTAGACATTTCATCACTGAGCTCAGAGTAGCTATCCTTAAACAAAACAACTTGAAAAACCAATTTGAACATAAAATTATTGAACAAGAAATCATCCACACACTGGATGGTGTTAAACAGTCTCAACAGAGACTATAGCTTCTTATCTTGTTACCTGGACAAGACTGTTTACTCTGGTTTCCCCACGGTGGTTAGCTGCCTGGTTCATCTTAATTGAGCTAAGCAAACCACGTTTTACCTCTTAACCCTGTTCCTTCTCCCGTGCCTTTCTTTTCTATAGAAAGCTCTTTCTTTCTGACATTCCTTTCTGCAGCATCTGATGAAGCAGGTTGTTGCCTGTCATTTGAGCCCATTACCTTTACCCATGGCAGGGGACCAGACTTGATCTTACAGGTCCCTTCCGGTTTCTATGATCCTAGGATTCTATAATGATCATGCCTTCCAGTCAGTCTGTGGTGCTACCCTGCCCTACCTTCTTCTGCCTGTCTTCAGACTAAAACGGCTAGCTTACTCTAACCAGCCCTAGAGACTCATTCAGGCAATGCTCAGAAGGACAACTATTTGAAAGAGAACAAAAGTTCCTAGAAGCCTTTTGTTGTTGTCATTGTTAACTGCAGAGCCTTATTAGGAGAGTTCAGTTACACTCCAGGAAAGCAGCACAGCAGCTGTTTGAGACTGAAATGCCCCCTTCTTAGGGGTAGATACTGGGGCAGGGGGTGCACTGGTGCAGTTGTACCCTGCTTTGATTCCTACTCCACCCAAAGTTTAAAACCAACTCCCTGGCAGTGACAGCAGCAGCATTTCTAGTCAGGCAGTGCTGAGGGTGTCAATTGACTTCATGGCTCATTACAATCTACCCCATCCCTTCTAAATTCTTCATTCCACTGTTAGACACCCACTCTTCTTTTGAATAGTTCTGATATTTCTCAAATTAAGCTATCCTTTCCTTTACGAGTCTGATGTCTGTTCACTGCTCCTGCTCATGAAGCTCCTATTTCCCAGCCCTGCAGACTGTTTTTAATTCCTTCTAATTAAGTCCTATTTGGTTTTGCTTCAACCTCCAACTGAATCATACAGCTCTAGGTCCCTGGCATGTTAATAAAGCTCCTAGGTTCTTTTCCCAATCGGAGAAAAATACAGAGTTGCATTACACGTCACAATACACCTCCCCATTTGCACCCTGCTTTTTCAAAATCCTAAGTCTGCCCATGCCCCTTCCAGCTGTTCATGCTGGGGATGAGCCATTTGGATGTGCAAAACAACACAAAGAGCCTGAGGAAGAAGGGCTTGCTTTCAAAAGTTTCCACCCAGCAATGCAGCTGGTTCCATAACAGGTAGCGCCCTAAACAATCCTGACGTCCCACATAGGCTAAGTACACACAGTCAAAAAACCCGAGGCTGAACCAATTCAATCTTCACAGGCTAGTATAAACTGCATAAATCGAACCGACAAGCAGGTGAACAGACACCCACTTTTGATTCTGGAAATGCAGCCACATGCCTGCAGTGCCCCAGGCCAGAAGCCATGAGGTGCCAAAACACACCTCCCTGCTTGGTTGAAGCAGACAACTTTGGCAGAGGTTAACCCACCTACCTTGGAGGACTGCGAGTTAACTTGAACCTGGAGGGGATCCGGGACAGAAGTTCAATAAGCCGATATAACAGTTAAGTCTGATACTACATCTGTACAGGTTTATCTTAAACCAGTTTCGCCCATGTTGAAAGCAGTTTATGCACACCATACTTCTGTTGTGTTACAGATTTGAACAGATTTCCCATCACTTATACCAGTTTATGTGAAATTTCTGCCCCTAGCCACAACGCTTGGGCTACACCACCAAACCCGGCCCTCATGTAGACATCCGGAAGCAGAAGAGAAGTCAACCCACCCACACTAGCTTCCTGTTCAGCCACCTGCCAGAGATCAGTCTGTTCAAGCTGAAGGGACTGAGATCTGGATACGGAGGCTTCAAAAGAAACACCTCAACATCTTGGACAGCCCTGGACGGGACTGTAGGGTCCCGCCCAGGGCACAGTGCCACATGGAAAGCTGTGATCTTTACAAGTGCCCATGCCCGGCAGATGCAATCCACATGCTGCGCAACACCGGACTGGCTCAGAGATCTGGAAGGTGGTATGTGACAAGGCAGGAGGGCGAGGGCCACTACCTCCCCTGGGGGAGGCTTCCCCAGCTACAGGCACCGTGGGCCTGCCAAGAGCCTGGTGCCCTCCAGCGAGCTTGGCACAGGGCAGAGGGGGAGCACAGCTGGGAAGGTCCAGCTTGCCCCGGCCCCGGGTTTGCAGCAGGGGCTGCGCTCAGGAGACCAAAGCACCACGCGCAAAGTTTCTGCAGAGCTGCAGTGCGCAGGGGCGGGGGACGGAGCGGCGAACAAAGAGGAGCTTGTTGAAAGGAAGGAGCCCGCTGCCCACCTTGCCGCGCAAGCCCCTGCCTACCTGCCCGGCCTCGTCCCGCGCCGTCTGCGGGTGGAGCTGCCCGGAGAGCCCAGGGCTCCTCAGCCGCCCGGCCCCGCCCCGCCGCGCGCATCCCGCAGCCCTACTCAGACCTGCTCGGTCAGCTCCTCCGCCCCGCCGCTGCCCGGCCAGGCGCCACCTCCTCCGGGGAGGGGAGAAGCGCCGCCCCTGGGCTCGGTGCACAGGAAAAACTGGGTGTAAACAGAAGAAGTGGGGAATGTCCGGGCCAGCTGCAGGTAGCAGGGCCCGGCGCAGCCCCAGAGAGCGCCGCATGAGCGCGCGCGTGGGCAGAGCGCGAGATCGGCCGCAAGCGCCTCGCTTGGCTTTCCTTCACATATGCATGCATACATACATACATACATGCCCTTGTGTTGTTCCAGCAGAACCTTCACATTTTGTCTGCCTGAAGTTCATGGTACCATTTGTAGCGCACACTACATTTGTACTATTATAGCCGAACCCTAATGAGCCGACTTGATTATGGAAAAGAAGCTCTGTGGAGATTTTATATATAGCAACTGTGTGTGTGCGTGTGCGTGTGTACACACATACACAGATATATATAGACACATACATACGATATACATACATACATACATACACATGAATGCCACATGCCCCTGGAGGCTGGGGGAGCACGGTGAGCTCCTGCAGACGAGGGCGGCAGGAGCGTGCTGGCAGCAAGCAGGGAGCTCCTGTAGGCAGCCACAGCACTGGGGGGGGAGCAGCACTCCCCACCCGCAGGTGCCACTGGCAGTGTCAGCAGCACCTTTTTGCGGGGGGTGCACTGCCACATTCAGAGGATGCATGTGCACCCGTGTGCACCCCCTACACGTCACTTATGCAGTAGAATT
>NW_017729024.1:98036881-98042484 GCF_001723915.1 Gavialis gangeticus
AAATATATATATATTATATATATATCACCAATATATAATATATATAATATATATAATCTCACCAATATATAATATATATATATATATATCTCACCAATATTTTTTATTAGACCAACTACATGTATCTTTGTAGTTGGTCTCATAAAAGGTATTGGATGGAGATATATAAAATCTTTTATATAATATAATAAAAGATCTTCTATATATCTCCATCCAATATCTATCTATCTATCAGAAATCTCCACAGAGATTGTGTTCCATAATCAGTAAGGATCATTAGGAATCAGCTATAATAGTAGAAATGCAGTATGTGCTACAAATGTTATCATGAACATCAAATCAACAAAATATGAAGGTTCTGTTAGGACAGCACAAGGGCATTAGGACTGTGTCAGAAAAAGAAAGCTCTATCTTTTTCTTTTCTTTTTTTTTGATAACAAAGCAGTAGAAGTCTGCCTAGAGATTCCCTTCCATCTCTTCCATTTACCTGCCTTGCTTTCTGAGATGGGAGGCGGCATATCATGTATCACCTGGGGGGCCTGTGAATCATAGAAGTCGGGTCAGAAGGGACCTTGTAGATCCTCAAGTCCAACCCCCTGCCTGGGCAGGAGAAAAACTGGGCTCAAAAGACTCCAGCCAGGTAGCCATCAAGCATACCTTGATAGGCATCAAGCATACCTGTGGGCTCTTCCTGAAATATAGCTCCATCTTAGTGAGGCAGGTGAAGCTAGAAACACCTTTCTCAGATGGAAGAGAAGCTCTATGGAGACTTTGGTTACTTTATTTTTTACCAATTAGGAGATTTGTGAGAAAAAAAGGGGCTTTCTTTTCATGACATAATATGTTATTCAATGATTTTGCTTATCATTACTGTTACATTGTTTTATTACCATGTTTCCTGTCCTTCTTTTTGCTTGCATTTTTTCAGGTGAAGCATTCCCGGATTGCATGAGTTTATGCATGAAATGGTTGCAGGATTTTTCCCCTCTCCTTCTGTTTATTATTGTAGCCCCCTTCCTCCCCCCTGTTTTGCATAATTCTCTATGTGGAAAAGCTTGTGGTGGTTATACCCTCTCCTGAGAAGATGGTGCCTTGTTTGCCCATGGTTTGGTTCCCCAGACCAGGTCATGGGAAACAAGATAAATTCTTCCTCCATCATTTGGCTCCATCTGAATACCTCATCCTCATTGTTTGTGCTAAAAATATTCTTAAGTGGTAGTTTTCTTCATACATGCATGTATTCACACCCAGTGCTTTTCCCCAGTTTCCCAAAAGCCATCCCTTAGCCCCAAAATATCCTCATTCAGAACCAGAGTTCATTTTCCAGCATTACCCAAACAATCATCTCAGTACTCCTTTGGTAT
Organism: Gavialis gangeticus; assembly: GCF_001723915.1. NCBI lineage: Eukaryota > Metazoa > Chordata > Crocodylia > Gavialidae > Gavialis > Gavialis gangeticus. The sequence continues at coordinate 98,038,246 of NW_017729024.1, forward strand.
TTACATAGCAAAGCATTTATACTTGTGTTTTTCTACAATCCTGTGCTTCTCAGGAGGGCGGTTTCTCTCACACAGACCTCCTCATGTTCTTTAAAGAGAAGCAACACAGATTTCCCTATAGCGGAATTAAGAAATTCAACGGTTGATAGGAATCGCCTTCTCTGCCTTACATAGGTCATGAAGTCAACAGGAGAGAAGCAGATGTTCACTTGTCTAGCCTGATTCTGTCAGGCCAAATGATACATATCTTCAGATCCTCTGTAGGGAATCAGTAGTATTCAATGACTGAAGAATCAGGTCCCCAGGTATCTTTGTTTGCCTGCTTTATCTGATGTAGGTCTTCTATTGTTTCTAATACATGATAATTTAATCAGTATTAGATTCAGATAAGCAGTGTTAGTAGGTGGGCACCAGTCTATTGTAAATGGACACAATTTCCTGGTTCCCAGTTTCTAAGCAGGCCCTGGATCTGAGGAGTGGCTGGTTACTGTCCCAGGGAGTCTCCAGATCTCACATACTTCTTGAGCAGTAGAAGCCTTAAAACTAGAAAACAGTCTCATAGCTTTTCTGAGCCTTCATATTTCCTCAGAGTCCACCTGTCCATGAGGCTCTGCTTTATAATTAAACCTTTTGGAAACAATACTGGCAGGAAGGCAAAGAACAGAGGCTTAGCAAAGGATTTTCCTAAGTACAGACACTTTAACTCTTAAAAACACAGATTACAGTGTTTTACAGATCCATGAAGAACAATAAAAGCCTAAGCCCAGCCAGTTCCCATTCCCTCCTGAGTGCTGATATCTTTAGGCCAGACAGGCCTCCCTGCCTTTTTTGGCTTAGTCTTACATGTGGCATTGGCATGACCCCTTCCATAGACCCTTCACCTATTAAAACAGTGTCTTTTGCCCATATATGGGAATTCAAGGCCCCGGCCTCTCACCTTGTCTGAGTAGAGAGACATGCAAGACTAATTGTTCCAGAACAGGAAAACCATTCAATACTGATGGCCCTTGATGGCTCTGGTAAAGCTTCTCAGATTGCTATAGATAAAAATGTTACCTTGTGGGGTCAGGCCAATGCTCAGGATCTCAATATTGCACTGTTAGACAGGAGGGCATGGTGTACAATTGCACATGTGCACATATCACCAATTCAAGCACATACACACCCTAAGGATAATGACATGAAATCATACACAATACACACATACATACACATATACACACAGGTTAAACACTGACTCAGGTGACTGTGTGTGTGTGTGTGTTGGTGCCTGTGGTACCTATGCTTGGGGTGTTTGGTAACTAAAAAGCAAGCTGCACAGATCAGGGAAAATGCAGTGGGGATGAGGCAATAGCAGTGGCAGAGATGGGGGAAAAAGGCAGTGGGGATAAGGCAATAGCAGAGAAACAGGGGTTTGCAGGCAGAGAGGAGCTCAGGATGGCTGGAGCCACAGGAGCATGGGACAGGGGCTGGAGGTGGCGGTGAGCCAGAAGCAGGAGAGGGAGCAATGAGGCAGAAGTTAGAGGGGTGAGGAGCAGAGATTGGAGCAGGGCTGGAACCATAGTAAAGCACAACCCAACTCAGGGGTCCAAACAACAGTTTTATTAAATGAACACTGTACTGTAGAGCTTGGTTTCCACACACACTCACACAAGCACTCCCACACACACTCACACAATAGTAGCAGGAGAAAGAGACTCAGTGGAAGGGCTGGAGTCCAGGTAGGGAAGAGAAACAGAGTCCAAGTCCTTGGTTGAAGAGAGTGATAGCTACCTAAACAGGCTGGGAGGGGGTCCTCGATGGCCAATCGGGGTCTTTCTTCACCAGGTGTTGTCCAGAGAGGGTCGCCGGCAGGGCCTCTGGGTTAATAGGCAGCGTGATGTGGAGCAGGTCTGATTCAGGTGAAGATGGCATCCCCAGGAATCAGTCTTCACTACCCTTTTTTATGACTACCTCTGATCTCCTATGGGGAGGGCATGTCCAGGCAAGGTCAGCCCTGTTCCAGAGGATTCCAGATGTTCATACTGAGCATGTGCAGCCTTGACACAATGGTGGGTTGCCTCATCTTTGGTTTCTTGAATGCTGAGGGTGGTTCCAATGGCTGGGTCCTTGGACCAGGTACTGGTTTTGATGGTGGGGTGATTTCGTAGGGAGTCCCGCTATCATTGTGTTTCACTCAACTGTTCACTCTTTTGTTTCAGGCATTCAAGGAAAACCAATTGACATGGGAGAGGTTACAGACTTAAATGTGAGTCATAATTGCAACATATTTACACAACAGGGCATGGAGACAAGATGGGAACGTGACACACAAAATGGATACTTGTCATCACTCATGCCAACCCACACTGCAGGCCTAAATCATACATGTTAACATAGAAACACTTAAGACACAGTAACCGTATGGTGTAATACATTACAGTAATCCAGCACACACAGGAAAGCACTATTACAGTAGCTCATGGTTACTATAAAAGGGGACTTATGTACACAAGGTTTCAACTTAACTTATAACTACTTATATATACGGCCATAGGAAATAGAGGAGGGGAGAGCAAAAGGCAGAAATGATGGGGAAAAGGGGATGTCATATTTCTAAGTAAAAAAAAAAAAAAGAACAACTGGGGGTTTTGCTACAGATGGCTCTGCTAAAGCTTCTCAGATTGCTATAGATTTGCTCAATCTGCAGTCCACAAAGGAGTTTCATGAAGGGCATGCTCCAAACTGAAATGTATATGCAGCTCCAGATATCAAAAAGTATTCACCAAACAGCAATCTGCCACAATACCACCCAGATTCAGATATGTTAAATCTTATGTTGACTTTTGATAATGGGAGAAAAATAGGAAGATGTATGATAAATGCTACTAATTTTATTAGTATTTAAAATTAGACCACAAAAAAAACCCCCAAAACCTGTCAAGCCAGATTATGGATCTGTCTTTCAAAGTCTCAACTCAGCCTCCACATTTGTCAGAAATGTTGTGTCTGTAAATAACTGTAGGAACATTCACTAGCATTTATACCTCTAACTATGTGATTTGGAGGTGCAGTAGGTAAAGGTAGAATATATCATAACAATATAAAACATTTTATTAGCAATAGGTGCTAATAAATTCAGTTCCAAAGAATGCAAATGTATCACTACCTCATTAAAAACAATCTAAACCTATAATTAATATCTTTTAACAACTACCCTGCCACATATTATCTGTCAGTGATCACTGAGGATTATTAAGGATCAGATCTGTAGTACAAATTTAGTGTATACTACAAATGTAGTCACAAACTTCAAGTGGACAAAATGTTAAGGTACTACAAAACAACACAAGGACATCAAAATCTGGGCCTATGTAGTAATTCTATATACTGTATCTCTCTTTGTGATAGAATTTTATTAGAAAATATTAAGAGACATGAACCAAAAAATGACAAAGCCATAAGGGAAACCCAAGGGTAGGGGAAGCGGGGGAGGGAGGGGGTCATGACGCCGAGACAGAAAGAGGATAGGTACACAAAAACCCGTACAATAGTCCGCAATGGTGGAGGGGGTAGGTAGAACGAAGAAGTTGCTCAGTCCATAAAGTCTTATCATGGGGGTCCTCTTTGGGTGGAGTGGAGTGGTCCATCATTGAAGATTCCTCTCAGTGTTCATCAGGTGCTGAGGGTGATTCAGGTGGTTCCCTCTGGGTCCAGCCTGGTGGCAGTCGGTCTGGGGATCTACTACACTTGATCTTAGCCCACAAGGGGTTGAGAAGCAATATACCTGATTCCCCAAAATCTACCTCATTCCTGAAAATATTTCTTCATACTACACATGTTAATGACTCTTTTTCCTTTTGAAAGCTTTTCATCTCCCAGCAGTAAAGATATCTCTTCTTCTGTTAATTGTTTGCCTGCTACCCCTGGGAATTTCTCTGTTTTCCTATCCCACCACTCTCCATGCTGTTTTTAATCATTGCTGTGCCTGCTTCTTCCTTTGGACTTGATGAAGAGTACTTCATATTTGAATGCTTGTCAAGGTGTATCCTAACCATGCAGTTGGTGTGTGTGTGTGCTTGTTTCTTCTATGAATGAATGAATGAATGAGTATGCATGGAAATGAGTGAAGCAAATAACCTTACTGTTCTTTATTCTTTTCATGTTGCATGTTTTATGTTTTATGTTCCAATAAATTCGACATTGTGCCTTATGCCCTGATAAGATTCCTGCTTGTTTTTAATTCACACTGTATGCCCT
>NW_017729024.1:98047484-98061181 GCF_001723915.1 Gavialis gangeticus
GGCATGTGTGCCCGGCAGAGGCCCCCCCCCCGCACCCTGGTCGGTGCAGTCAGCCATGGAAGGACCCCCTGCCCCCTGGTTGCTGACTGGCAGGTGACCCTGGCACCAGTCACCCATGAAACCCAGCATTGATTAACACTGGCTAACTGATTTCTCCAACTAGCAAGAAATTTCACTCCCTTTTTTTGCAAACATTTTTCATTCCTTTTGATATGGAAGAATATTTTGTAATTGCAACTGGTGACTATGTGCTTTCTGGGCAATGCACATAGCCTAAGATTATAAAGGGAAATCAGAATTAAAGTAAATATTAATTTTTTAAAGAAATACTACAATATTGTAGAAAAATGTTCAAAATTGCTGTATAAATAATAATGAGTATTTATGACTATTTAAGTTGAATTTCTTCTTTTTCTTCACTTAATTTTCTAAAATAAAGGTTTAGAGCCAAATATTTTGTTTTTATGTTTCCCTTTATTGCTCATACAATACCAGCAATTACAAAATTCAAAACCCCAGATAACTATACGATGGGTGCATTTATATGTTGCTGTATAGCGACACTGCTACAGCACATAGCTGCCCATACTGTGCCACGTGGGCAGCACACGCTTAGATTTGTCTGGTACGTCACTGTAGCAGTGCACTATAAGCAGGGAGCATGTCACTATGGGCCCTGGGCCCCAGCTCCCTGCAAGCCCTCAGCCCGCTGCTTGTTGCTTCCATGTATAACAGGATCCCAGCCAGTTGTTTAGCTACAGCCCTCTCCTTGCAGAGCTCTTTCCTCTGCAGCTTGCAAGGCCAGACTGAGTGCCCTGATTCAGGCCCTGGGCTTTATATTTTCCCTAAGACCAGGGTTTGAATTGGACAGTTCACTGCCTGAGAGGCACATGAGGTCTGCAGCCCTGCCAGGGCTGGTGCACATGACTTAAGTGGGCAATAACAGGCCTGAGGCCAAGAGGGCAGGAGCACAAGCCTGATGAGCAGAAACCAGGGCTAGGGGCCCAGAGCAGGGTGAGAAAAGAGATGGAGTCTAGAAGCCAGGTCCAGCACAGTGGACTTTGGCTAGATGGCCCAGCGAGAGAAATCAGGACTCTGCAGGAAGAACTTGCTAAGCTCTGACAAAACAACATTGCCTTGGCTGGAGTGAACCAGAGGCTTAGGGAGAAGCTGAGCCTCGAGCCATGAACGACGCATTTCTCTGGCGGCTGGGGGGGGAACAGCAGCGGCAGGAGCGCAGTGGTGAGAACGTGGCGGTGGTAAGTGGGGGAGCTCCTGCAGACACCACTGGTGCTGTCAGAGCCGGGGGGAGCAAACACTACTGGCAGTGCTGGCAGCGGCCAGCGGGGATTGAGGATCACCCACAGACGCCGCCAGCAGTGTCGGCGGCAGGGTGGCGAGTAGCGATCCCCCGTAAGCACCACCAACAGTGTCAGCAGTGCCTTTTTGTAGGGGGTGCACCACCACAATCAGGGTGCACGTGCACCCGCATGCACCCCCTATGTGTCGCCCCTGCTTTGAGCAATGGAAGTTTAAGGCAGAGCTTAACCACATGAGGATGAGGCCCACATATGAGCTACGGCATCTTATGTTGGGGTCCAAGGACGCGGGGGCTGTGAACGGACAGTCCAAGAAACTCAAAGGGAGCTGGAAGGAGCCCAAGAGAGTAGGACCACAGCTCCACAAGTATTAGAACAGGCCAGAAGAGTAGAAAAGGACAAAGTTGCCAAGGAAAGTGGAACTCAGGCTGTAAGGGATACTGATAAGAGGGAGCCCCACCAAAACTGCACCCACAGGGGGAAGCCGCTGGATAGGCCAGAAGCAAGGGTTATGATTGCCTACACAGGGGAAGAGGAAGTTGGAGCAGTGCTCCTGCAGGCAGCAGAAGTGGACTGAGTGGCTACAACCAGCTAACCTCATTTGCAGTCCTTACAGGAGCAGTAGAGAAAAGATGAGGCGATGGTGGGGACTGCAGTTACAGTGGAGAATGGCTTAGATTAGAAGGCAAAGACCTTAAAGTAGGAGATGTAGAAACAGGGGGGGAAGGAGAAGTCTTGACTAGAAGGCATGGTGTTCCAGAGATCAAAGTTAGTCCAGCTTGCTGTGGTGACAGAGAGTTTCTGCTTGAGGCAAATAAGATAAGTTTGGAGGCAGAAGATGATAAAGCCCACAAAGAGAGGCACAATGTGACCCTGAAAAGGAAAGGTAGGCCCTCACAAAAGACTGGGAGAGGTGACCTGAAATGTAAGGGTCATGGGTAGTGCTTATGACATAACCTGTAGGTGGTGAGGAGAATGACCGTAGCCTAGGGAGGACCCCCTCTAAGGATAAGGGAAGCAACATACCTTCCCCAAGAGGGTTTAATGGACTGCTGCTTTGCGGGGAAGACAAGAAGAAGCCCTTGCCAGGCTTGCACAGACCCCCAGATCTGCTGGAGACCCTGAGCTTCCCAGACATTACAAGGAGGCTTGAACAGGGATTAAATAGCCAGGACACTGGCAGAAAGTCCACCATACCTGTGTGTGAATCGGAGTCAGAAGAGACCAGGGCAGTGCCATTAGAAGAGGAGGAGAAGAGTGTAACTGCTACTAGGAGCCAGCAGAGTGAAGTAGCCAAGCAAGGAGGTAGTGGCAATAGCAGCCACATAGATGGATTGTGTCACCATGGATAAAGGTAAAACACCCATATTGAGTCAAACAAGAGGAAAAAGTCAGTATCCTGCCCCAAGACAAAAACCAGGGAAGCATGCTGGGGAAAGAAAAGACTTCAAGGCACAGGAAGCTGTTTATAAGTAACCTCCCAGGCACGATGGACTGGTGAACTATTAAAAAAACATTTACTGAAGAGTGGGAGGTGTGACTCATGTGAAGCTATTCAGGCTTCCCAGGTGGAAGTTGGAGGAAGACTCAATGGCTGTGGGATGGTGAAATCTGAGAGCAAAGACTCTGCAAAGAGAGCCCTAAAGGCTATGAATTAATGCCTCCTTGGGAGGAGGCCCCTGAGCATCAAGGAAGACCCAGAGCGTCAGGGAGTTCATGAGACTGTCTGGTATGCTAGGGGCCAAGTCCCATGGGCAGAGAGACTTCATATGACCCCTGGGCCAAGAGATCCACCTCCTTTTGTCATGGAGCAAAATATGCCCCTCAAAATTAACAGGAACCTCAAGCTGAGTGAAAATGAGGCTACAGTCCTGGTGGAGAACTTGAACCCAGGGATCAGCTGGAGAAGGCTAAAGGAGGCATTCAGCCTGGTGGGAGCTGTGAGATGGGCAGATGTCCAAAGGAAAGATGGCAAGAGCTGTCGCTAGGGTATGGTCTTATACAGGAGCTCCACAGAGGCTATGGAGGCAGTGTCGGTACTCCATGGACAATCCCTGTTTGGAAGACTGATGCAGGTAAACCCTGCCCCCCAGGAGGAACTCTGGATAGTAGCTGGATCTGAAGATGCCAGGGTCCAGTGACTTAAGGGTTGCTGGAACAGGGACAGGACTCGCAATAAAGCCAGTCTCCTTAGCACACAGGGGTCTGAAAATGGCCCAAGTTAAGGGGACAGGCTGGGAAAGTGATATGAGCAGAGGGGGAGGCAAAAGAAGTATTGGTGAGCTCAACAGTAAAAGGTAGGGGCGAACCACACCAGGAACAGCTAGTCAGGTTGTATGGGAATCAACAGTACCATAGTCACCAGATCAGGGATCTGACAACCTATGCCCAATATATTGGTGCAAGAGATGGGGAGACCAAGAAGGGCTTAGCCTCTCCAACCATGAGTTTTTATTAAGGAGGGGGTGGTGGGAGGGGTGCAACAGGGAGCCAGGAGCTCTTGTTACTTTAAGGGATAAGCAGCAGCAGAGATGCCCACAGGTAGGGGAAGGCCCAGGGATTGAATTACAGGGGAGCTTGCGAGGGCTGAGACCCCCATAGCCTTTCTAAGTTGCCCAGGCGGCTGCAGTGGCATCTTCACAGCCCTGACCCCAGCCAATTTTTTTTGCAGACTCCCCCCAAGAGTTGAAGTGTAATTCGAACTCTGGAGAAGGCTGCACATTATGGGCTAGCTGCAGGGGAGTAGCTAACCAAGGACCCATAGGTAGCAAGTGCCTATTACAAGTGCCTAGCAGGAGGAGAGCAGGGCAGAGTCCTGGCTAGGTGGCAAAGTTGCTGCCAGTAAGCTGCCCTGACACTTGCAGTTGGTCAGAGGAGCACTTGATCAGCTGAAGGGCCAGGATATATAAGCCTGGGCCCCTGAGGCAGAGTGGCAATAAAGCCCTGAACTTGACTGGGAGAGAAGCTCCTGCCAGCTCAGGCTGGTGGGGAGTGAGAGCTGCAGGCCATGGCAGGTACACACAAGGTTGAGAGAGCCAGAGAACAGGAAGGGGGCTTGAGAGTAGCATGACCCAGATTTTGTGCTTGATTTTGAAGCGGTTGCTTGTATTTTTATTCCAGTTTATACTGGAGGACCAGTTGTGGCTGATAGGGGTGGATTGGAGGCCACAGGGGTGCTTGCATGGGTACAAAGCATAGACCCAGGAAGGAGTCAGGGATACCAGGGGAGCTGAGCTGAGCTGAACCAGGAGTGGCATCTCTCTGGGTCAGGGATGCCATGGTGTGGGGAGCTGAGGCAAGGTGCAAGACAGTGTTGAGGGGCCTGGAAGCCAGAGACATGATGAGGGCTGAGGCTGAGAGAGCTGGGCCCAAATCGCTAGGCCAGGGCAGGGGTCCTGCAGCCAGAGTAAAAGCGGGCTAAAGCAAAGGGGGCCGGGGCCTCTACAAAAGGACTCAACTCTGGATAGAGCATCACCTGCAAGGCATGGGCATGGCTATAGGGGTGGAAGAAAGCCATAAATAGCCCTTAAGATGACTGGTGCCCTGAGGCACTGACAGGGCCAAGAGGAAGCCCCACTTAATGCTTGAAAAACAGGACACAAAATAATTCCAGCAAGGCATGGATAGCAAGAGAAAAAAGGAGGGTACCACAGGGAGCTGGAGTGGGGCAGGAGCCTCATGGACCCCAGGGAGCATCATGGCCACTCCTAGGGCCCGGTCCTGCTACAGGGGGTAACACACCAGCACACAATACAGCAGTGACTGGGGTGGGGGGGAGGTTTGCCCAGCTATATGGAGTGCAGCAATGGCAGGGCTGTCTGCCTGCACAGTTCCAGGGGAGCTTGCAGCTCGGGAGGTGTGGGGTGTCCATGATTCCCTGATGGTCTGTCCCCTGCAGTGTGCAGCCTGTGGCCCCTAAGAAGTTGAACATCCCTGGTTTAAGTTAATAACAAGTACCTTGACATGTGACTTAAAAGTCCTGAGTGACCTGCAAGTGTTAGGTATACAGCACAATATAATCAAAGCTAAGGGTAAACGTTTCAGAAATCTGGCCAACAACAGCTTAGAAGGAGATCAACATGCTTTGTATATATTTCTGTCGGGAAGACTCTTCCATGTGCACACTCTCCAAACTGATGCTGTTATCTTCTCTGTCAAAAGGCAGTTGCCTTCAGGCTTGTGCAGTTCCTTTGACATAATACTGAACTTCAAGGATTTAAAAATTGTTAATTGCTCTCATTACCTATTAAAGCACTAGAATTGCCAAGTCATTTGGTAATATTTTCTAAACTTCATGCCTATTGGGTCACTGTTAGCTCTGCCTTTTATTCTTCAATAGCTGTGTCATTCTAGGGGTTTCCTTTCTGTTAGGAACCAGGCCAAAAATCTTTTGCACCATTATACTTTCTTCTAGTCACTCACTGTGCGGTCTGCTTTTTGGTTTGCTCTCCTGTCAAGACGTTTATAGTACAGGCCTCTAGAGGAAATAATTATTTAACTGAAGTCTATTATTAGCCTTTTTTCCTGAGCATAAGGGACAAGTCAAATATTAGGGCCCTTAGTTAGTCTTTTTATAACCAAATATCTATTGTAGTCAATGCTGAAGGAGGAAGGTATCTGTCCTTTCCATGATATAAAATAGAAGCAGGTGGCTAAGGAAGCAAAAAAAATAACTTGAGAATTATTTTGTTGAAATCCCTTCTGCTACTTTGAATAATTTTATAGGAATGTGGGCTTTGCTGCCTTTCCAGTATCATAGAATATATTAGGGGTGGGCAATTATTTCGGGTGGAGGGCCACTTACTGAGTTTTGGCAAGCCATTGAGGGCCGCATGACAGGCAGCCAGGGGCAGATATATATTAATTTTCTAAATTTTTTAGGGGCTGCGGGCTGGATAGAATGGCCTGGCGGGCTGTATCTGGCCCACAGGCCGCATTTTGCCCACCCCTGGGATATATTCTGTAGAGCTAACCCTGAAGATCCCAGATAAGAGTCCAGAGGAGAGCCATGTGCATGATCAGAGGGCAGGAGAACCGGTCCTATGATGAAAGGCTGAGAGCCATGGGACTCTTCAGCCTGGAAAAGCTCAGGCTCAGGGAGGACCTGGTAACTGCCTATAAGTACATAAGGGGTATGCATCAGGATCTGCAGGAATGCCTGTTCACCAGAGCACCCCAAGGGATGACAAGGTCAAACAGACATAAACTCCTCCACGACCATTTCAAGGCTGGACATAAGGAAAAACTTCTTTACTGTCAGAGCCCCCAAGGCCTGGAATAGACTCCCTGCAGAGGTGGTGCAAGCACCTACTCTGGACTCTTTTAAGAAACATGTGGATGTTTATCTTCCTGGGATCCTTTGACCCCAGCTGACTTCCTGCCCCTGGGGCAGGGAGCTGGACTCGATGATCTTCCAAGGTCCCTTCCAGCCCTAACGTCTATGAAAGCTATGAAAACGTGTGTGAAGGAAGCTGGGTTCCTCAGTGTGGGAGCTTTGTTACTGCACATCCATTATGGAGCACAAGTATCTCACTAGTGCTTTCTGGTAGTGCAGGTAAAGAGTGCCTCAGTACAAGATACAGCAGCCAAGGGCCTAAGAGGCTTCTCAGTAGCATTTATAGTTACCAGTGTACCCAAGCTAATCTCCCACTTCTAGCTACAGCCAACATGCAGTGTTTCCGAGGAAGGTGAAAACACCCCCCAGAAACCAAAAAGTTCTTTAACCTGGCCTCAGAGGACAAATAGCAAAGCCCTGAAACATATAATTACCAGACACCTCCCACAAGAAAACAAGGTAGCTTTCTCATAACTTCTTTTTTAAGGGACAAAGATGTGTGCATGTGTGTTCCTCAGTAGGGGGGAATCATGCAGAAAGGAGAATGCAGTCTGAACCTGAATTGCCATTTCTTTCTATGGTAAACTGCGTAAGTGTGGCTGGGGTTAATGTATGTCTCCATTGCTCGCCTCCAGCTCCCTTCATATCTGCCTGCTTGCTTTGTGCAGACCACTTCCCCACAGAATTCTTGGCAGGAACTGGAAAAGTAAGAAAATGGTGCCAGGGAGGCTGCTGAATCCCTTCTTCTGTGTGCTGTACTCTTCCACGTGTAGATTTTGGAAGCACAGTCCAGACCCAAATAAGGGCTTTGGGGTGTGGGCCTACATTAGTGCTGGAATAAGGCACGGACACCATAGGTTTGTGCCGAGATCAGCAGTCATGTGACTACATAAAGACCTTAGCTTTCGTTTAAAAAAAAAAAAAGTGTTTCAAGTTTTTATGGTTGCAAATAAATTATTGAGAATTTGATTGCAGCATAAACCAATTATGTCTCTGTGAGTCTGCAGACAACATGAAATAAAAGCTTTGAGCTGTGTGACCCTCACAGTTAATCAAACAAGGATATCCATACACTTAATTAGAGGACTGAGCAGGGTGAGGTGCTCAATCTTAAAAATCAGTGAAAATATTGCTGTTGACTTCCTAAGAAGTGAATGAAAATGAGGTTGAACTGTAAGAGTTGTGGTTGGCATAACTGTCAAACCACTAAATACAACTATCTATGCAAACAAAATTAGATGCTGCCACTGATGCAGGGTTATTACAATATAATACTGTTCTTCTTAAATAACACAGCAAGCTATATAAACTTGTCCAATGAAGAAATTCTAAAAGGAGGAATAACTAAAAAATAAAATCAAAGGGGCTCTTTCTTTTTTCACTACCTTTAAAAAAAACAAACCAAGGACTTTTATTTGCATACAAATTAGAGCACGTTTTTGCTGGAATGAGAGTTCCCCCAGTGTGAATGAGTGCTCAGATGGCATAGCACCAGTGCGTCAGTCCTACATGAATCCACAGCTCTGGCACACAGCCAGTGTAAGAAGCATGACTGGATGCACACCTCTGCTCATCTCCTTAGGGCTGTTCTCAGTGGCCACATCTACATGAGATATTTACTGAGGAGCTGACTAATTAGCTCTGCGGTAAAGGTCACGCATCTACATGTGCTGGGTTATTAGGTAATAGACTAATAAACTCAAATACTATTCTGCTATAGAGTTTTTTACTGAGCAGCACTGCACTGCATGTGCAGATGCTGAACAAATTGCACCCGGTCAGCCCAGGTTGCAGGGGACCACATTCCTGCCAGGACCCTTGTGGTGCAGGCAGCTCCTCCACTGCCCAAGGGAGCCAACCAGAGCCTGGAGTTGATCCCCTGCCCTCTGCCAACCCAGGGCTTGCCTTGGGGCCTGCTGCCAACCTGGGCCTCATCCCGGAGCCCACTGTCAGCCTGGGGCTCATCCTAGATCCCTCCGCCAACCTGGGGCTCACTCTGGAGCCTGCTGCCAGCCCAGAGCTTGTTCTAGAGACTACCACCAGCCTGGGGCTCACCCTGGAGGCTGCCACCAATCTGGGGTTCATCCTGTAGCCCCTGCCAGCCTGGGCACCCGGAGGCCAACTGCCACCCTGGAGGCCAACCCCCACCAGCCAGGGCCCTGGACTAACCCTGAAGCACCTTGCCAGCCCAGGGCAGACCCCAGATCCAGTCTAGGGCTGCCCCCAGGCACTGTGCCAAGCCATCACTGCCAGCTGCCACTTGATGGTGCCACCCACTGTCCTGGGCCTGACCCCTTGAGCCTGTCCCCCAGTGGGGATATGGCTGTGGCAGGGCTGGCTCCTCACTTGAGCCCTGCTGGCCCCAGCTCTGGGGAGGAGGGGGAGGAAGCTGAGTGGGCTGGACAGTGCCTGCCTTGGCCCCTGGGCCAGTCCCTGGCCCACTGGCCTTGCTGCAGTGTCTGGATGTGACGAGGTGGCAGCCAAGGCTGGGCACCTCCCTCTACGCTCTGCACCCTTGGCGTTTCATCCCCACTGTTCTCCCCCTGACACTTGGAAATAGATACTGTACAGAGTTTCATGGGGATGAGGGTGCTTTATTGCTGGTGCATGTTGGGATTGGATGGGAGATCTGTTGTTGGGAGGGAGGGGGTATGCTACATTGTGGATGGGAATAAGGTTGAGGGTTTCCTGCACCGTCTGCAGCATACATGTTCTTAGGGTTGCACTGTGGGCCTGGGGTCTGCAGTGACTGTCTCGTGGACACTGTGCCCTGGCTTCTACTGCTGGGCGGGAGGGCAAGAAGCATCCATGGCATGCTGAGCACAGACTCCCAGGACAGAGTTCTGAAAGGCTGTGTCATCAAACTTGAACACTGAAGCATGTGGCCAAGGACCAAAGTGCAGAGAGCCTTTGACAGAGCAGGGCTGGCATCCTGGCATCTGGGGCCAGAGCCTGGGCCTTCCCCTGACTGCTGCAGGGGACAGAGCAGGGAAGGAGCAGCCCTGGGATAAACAGCTTTGCCCTCGCTCAATTTGCTGCTATTTGGGGCACACGTGTAGATGCTGCACCTGGGAGTAGTTTACTGGGGAGCAAATTGCTCTGCAGTTTACTCAACTGCATTAATTGCACATGTAGTTGGACCTAGAGTAAGGCTGTCTCTAGAACATGTTAGGATGCTTCTATCTGCTGTAGTTCTCTGCTGTAGAGACCAGAAAATCTAAATGAGTGAAATAACTGGTTATACACCAGAGGCCAGAAGAATGGCATAGGAAGAAAAAGCAATTAGGCAAGCTTTTGTGAAAGTGAGGTCCTTGGCATTTAAATTACAGCAGTTAATTCTCCTTAGAGTTAAATGTGACAGTCTGCAATAGACAATGAGCAAAGTTCAGTGTTCATTATATACATTAGTATAGACTGTCACACTTCTGAGGAAAAAGGGCAGATATTCTTTCATGCTTAGCATGCTGGAACTACACTGGATTGACAGTCAGTGGTATAACAAAGGAAGTGGGGACAGGGCATTCACCCCAGGCACCAACTTGGAGGAGAAAAATTGCAGGCAAGGTGCTGCTGCCCAGCAGCTGCCTCTACTGGCTGTACTTCTTGTCCTATGGGCTGCCACCACCCAGGGTTCACTTATATCTCTGTTGCCAGTAATATTTGGATAAGGTCTCAAATATTGAAATACAACATGTTCAGAGACACTGGTTGGCAGTTTGTTGTGGCTGGAAGACTGAAAGTAGAAATGAAATAGATTTGGTTGCATCTAGGATAGGGACAGCCATTCAAAAAGCCCGAGCCTGAATTTATTCAATCTTTGCAGGTTAGTCTAACCTGGCTATGCTGAAACAATTTGTAACCGCAAAGACATTCCCTCTGGACTGAGAAAATGGAGTCACATGCCTGTAGTGGCTCAGGCTAGAAGCAGGGGGAGGGGGGTACTAGAGCAGCCCTCCCTTCCCTTCCATAGTGCTGAGTTGAGGAGGGGAGGGGTGTGGCCAGGCCCCAGCAGGATGCTCTGATTAGGGAGGGGTTCCCCCCTCCTCCCTGCTCCTGACCAGCCAAGCAGGGAGTTGACAACAGAGCATTTAGCACCCCATCAAGAAAGCCAAAGCCTCTCTTATTAGTTCAAGCTCTTTTTAAACAATTTTTTCCAAGGAAGGAACAGAAAGACATTACCAGCAGACCTGCTGATTAGCTCCAAGAGCAAGAGGAAGCCAGGCAGACACTGCTGTATCTGTAGTCTCTGTCAGAGCTCCAGCAGAGAGCCCTGCCCAGGGCTGCAAAGCATCTGGGATGCTAGGGGACTCCAGTTTAAGTTAAAGTAGGAAGGGGTCTGGGACAGACACTTCTTAAGCCAGTTTGACCCAAATCAGTTAAGTCTGATACTACATTCAACCAGGTTTATCTCAAACCAGTTTCAGCCATTTTCAAACTGGTTTATATGCACTGAACGTCTGTTTTGTTACAGGTTTAAACCAGTTTCTGGTCACTTAAGTCAGTTTATGTGTAATGTCTGTCCCTATCCCTAGAGTTGATTGTGAACTGAACATATTAAATAGGTGAGACACATAGTAGCTTGTAAACTAGGGTCCGGTTCCTATATCATATAGATTATTTTGTTGTTACTTTGACCCAGTTCAAATTAAATGAAAAAGCATGAATTGCTTATTGCATTTTGGGAGACAACAAGAATTCTTGGGGAGAACAGAAAAAAATCACTAGTGAGCAGCAACAGAATTGGCGGTAGCCTTTTGAAAAAGTAAAGTAAAAATAAACAAATAGAGAAAGGTCTCTGGTAAAATATTTTAAATGTAAAAGTCACTATGTATTAAAAAACAAATGGTTTCCACTGTAATGGAAAAACTTTGTATTTGGAGGTTTACAGACAATGTTTTTTCAGTTCTTTTATGTCAAAAACATAATGACACAAGAAAAAGATCAGCTTTCCTAGCTGCAGTTGTGTGACATTTCCAGTACTGAGAGAGACATTTCTTTCAAGAACTGTGCACTATGAACTATGAAGACTTGAGTGAAATGCTCTAAAAAAACACTGTGCTGCAAACAAATTCCTTTGCTGTAAAGAGTTTCACTGAAGCCAAAGTGGGGAAAGTGCATCTATTCTTTTTGATTAGTTTTAAATTTGTTTGACCTGCCATTTTTTGTATTCATTTGCAGAGGCCCTTTGGAATTATAATATGAGAACTGAGAGAGGCTGCTGGATACTATTCTACCTGGAAACGGCAGTAAAGATGGTTCATTTTTTAATTACCTCGTAAAATCACTCTTGCATCTGGCAGTTTGAGAGTACTTTTATATGTTAAGGATGATGCCAGGAGTTACTACGGGTAGCAGGATATCAGGAGATTGGAGGAAACACAATGTCAGTATTTTTGTTCAATAAACTGAAGTATAGAAGCTGTTGTATGAAAAGACCTACAGCTTGTGCTGGCCCTGCAACTTGCCCAGAAAAAGGTATTAAATAAAAGAAAGTATTTGTTATCTCCAGGGATCCTGGTTCTCTGATAAAAAAAATCCCCACTTTTTGGATTAAAAAATTATCCCCAAATCCACATTTTCCCCATGATTAAAATGAAATACCCCTTTTATGTGTGTATATGTGTGTATATATGTGTGTGTGTATCTATATATATGAAAAGTGGGGATTTTTTTTATCAGAGAAAAGCAAGATCCCTGGTTATCTCACTATGCAGCAGTGCACCCCCAAGTAAACTGGAGAAGCCCATTACAAATCTTTGCTTGTCCATAAAAACAAGGCTTGCAGGGTCTATCATTTATCAGACTAGAATTAACATAAGCACTGCTGCAAGGTTGGGTACTACATTGCTACACTATGTCTTCTCAGCAGCAGGGTTACTAGAGCACATCAGACCTCTCTAGTCTTTTTGTTAGCTTCCCATATAATATCAAACCAAGTCAATGTCTTAGTCCTTATCTTCAAGGTACTCAGGGTGTCCTTACACATGTTCCGGGGTGGGGGAGAGTGCTTTAATTAGAGTGGCTTTCATGGGCTCTTCTAATTAAAGCGGCTGTAGCTTCTCGTATATTCAGAATCCCACGCTTCAAAATGGTGGCATGGGCACTTTAAATAAGCTCATTCGATGTGTGCTAATTAGCACATGTTGGAGCAGGCATCAGGCACATGTATAGGGCCCAGATGTCTTGCACATGTCTTGAGCTCAGATCACATAAAGCTCTAGAATGAAGTCCAGGGTTGACAGCTGTTCTGGCATGGCAGAGCTTTCTACGATATAGGTAAAGCTCATCTGTGCAGGAGAATGAGCTTTCTCTGGAACTGGCTTTAGGTTGTTTGTGAGGAAATAACAGCAGATGCCCCAAGCACCAACTTAGGTATAGGGAGGAGGGAAGCAGGAAAAAGACTGCTGGTGAAGTGGTAGCAACTGGAAGTCACTGCTGCCCCTGAGTGTGGCAGCTGCTTCTGGTGCCCAGCTGTGCTTTACACTTCTGAAATGAAGACAGCCATAAACTTCAGCACAAGGTACATTTCTTTAATCTTACCTTCTTAAACTTAGATGCAAAGCAATGTGTGTTTAAAAATCTAACCCTACCAAAACAAACACTGCACTGCAAACACGTCTCCTGGGGAGATGAGAAAACTAACAAGTGACTGATTGTAATTATATTGCTTAATGTTCTGCTGGAATAATCTTAGATTTTTCTGTAATGGGCACAGTACAAGAACCTGAATAGAACAGGGTAGAACAGAATACAGGGCTGCTTTGATTTACATAAGGAAATGGTTCTTCAGAAACTAGGTAGGTTAAAAACACAACCAAAATGATTTTGCACCATGTTTTAGATCTGGTGACTGAAGTAAGAAATATCTGTAAATGTTTTTAATATAAGAACATCAGGCATGTTTTTAATTTAAGAATAAAAGAACATCCCAAAGTAATTTTCAAATAAAACTAGATACAAATTGTTTTAAAACAGGTTAAAGAAATTGCAGGCAATGCAAGGAATTAGTTTCATAGTTTCATAGTTGGTAGGGTCGGAAGGGA
>NW_017729024.1:98061192-98062369 GCF_001723915.1 Gavialis gangeticus
CTGAAATCCACGCATAGTCTTAAGCTCCCATCTGGTTTTTCCACTGCTACCAGGGGACTACACCATGGGCTGCGAGAAGGCGCAATAATCCCCTGCTCTAGCATCTTTTCAAGTTCTTCATGGGCCGGAGTCTATGATAAGGGATCCAGCGCCATCTCTCCCTGGCTATCTGTCCTTCCTGAGTGATAATCCTATGTTCAACTCCCCTCGCCCATCTGGGCTGCTCGGTGAAGACATCCTTAAACTCTCTTATTAATGCCTGCAACTGGGAGAGCTGTTTGCCTTGCAACTGTTTCCCCACAGACATTTGCTCCCGAGGCTTGTCGCTTTCTTTATCACTACTTGTGGGTGCCCCAGATCCTGCCGTCTCGGGGTCATGTGAGGCTAGCAGGCCCTCTGGTTCATGCCATTCCTTTAAGAGGTTAATATGGTATATCTGTCACTCTTTTTTAGCCCCTGGCCGAAATATCTCATAGTCCACAGGGCCTGCCCTCTTCGTGATACTAAAAGGTCCTTGCCAACTTGCCTCAAATTTACTGGTCGACGTGGGCAATAAAACCAACACTTTTTGGCCCACTCTTAACTCTCTTGGCCTGGCCTGGCTGTCATACCTCTCCTTCTGCTTGTCCTGAGCCTGCTCTAAATTAGCCTGGGCCATTTCAGTCACTGCCCGTAGTCGTTCCCTTTGCTCCTGTACATGTACAGGACCCCCCTTCCCAGGCCTGGTTCGGCCTCCCACCCCTCCTTCACTACATCTAGTAGGCTCTGAGGCCAGTGTCCGAATGTCAACTTGAACGGTGAGTATCCTAACGAGGCCTGGGGCGCATCCCTGATGGCGAATAATAAGGGGGGAACCATCAAGTTCCATTTTCTTGGTTCGGCCTGAGTGCACCGCCGCAGCATTCCCTTCAAAGTCCCATTAAAATGTTCAACCAGGCCATTGGTCTGGGGATGGTACACCGCGGTTTTTATGTGACGCACCTGCAGCACCTTGCACAAGGCGCTCATCACCGATGACATAAAATTGGTTCCCTGATCGGTTACGATCTCCTTTGGGATCCCAAATCTAGCTATCCATTTCATTAGTTCCTCAGCTACCTTGGGCCCTGTGACTGTTCTCAAGGAGATAGCCTCTGGGAAACGCATCGCATGATCAATCAACACCAGCACAAACTGG
>NW_017729024.1:98067369-98068404 GCF_001723915.1 Gavialis gangeticus
CACAAAATGGTGTCCCCCTGCACTCCGGGGCAGCGGACCGACCACATCTAATGCCACCCACGCAAATGGTTCCCGTATCACCGGCATGGATTGTAAGGGCACCTTGGGGGGTTTGTATGTGCTTACCCTTTGACAGGCCTGACAAGTTTTACAGTAGTTCTCAATGTCCTCATACATGTGAGGCCAGAAACACCATCGCGCCACGCGGGCCTCTGTTTTGTGTTTTCCCAGGTGGCCCCCTAGTGGATTGTTGTGGGCTAGCCTTAGGAGTGGTTCTTGGTAGGACTGGGGTATGACTAGCTGGGCCACTTCCTCTCCCTTGGCCCTGCCTGTTTTTATTCTATACAATAACCCTCTTCTCAGTTCTACCCTGGGAATTGGCCTTTCCTGTTTGGGGGTCCTTACCGGTCTGTCGAGTCGCTCTACTTCTATCTCCCGGAACGGCCGGAGCTCTTGGTCACTTTCCTGCGCCTCTCGGAAACGGCTGGTGTTGGTAAGAGCCTCCATTTCCGTCTCGTCTGTCTCTTCGGACTTAGTTCCCGCGAGCTCGTCCCTTGGATCCTCAGATGGCTGAAGCGCCGCTATTAACTCATATATCTCTGGCCAGTCCTGGCCTACGATCATGGGATACAGAATACCCTCATCTAGGCCCACCGGCATCTGTCGTCTGGTGCCCCTTACTTGTACATCCAGCATCCATCTTTCGACGTATGATTTCTGCTTATGAAGACAGAGCATGTGTACCCCAGGGCATCGTTGGGCCCATTGCCATTCCACCAGGGAGGGGCGCACAAGGGACTGGGCACAGCCAGTGTCCACCACTGCCAGGATGGAGCGCCCACCGACCCACACCCGAATTTCTGGTAAGGGCAGGATTCCTTCCATTCCCTGGCCTCCGACCCCACAATCCATCGCCTCTGCTTCTGTTGGTTCTTCTAGGCCCCTCCGATCATCAGGAGGTCCTGTGCCCTTGACCAGCCTGGCTCAAAGTCCCTGCGAGTTCTTGGCGAAATGCCCCTTCCGCCCACATTGGAA
>NW_017729024.1:98073404-98084679 GCF_001723915.1 Gavialis gangeticus
CCTTTGGTCCCACTGTTCTTGTGACGGTAGTCCTGGGCCATATCAAATTGCTCTGCTAACCGCAGGGCTTCCCTTGACGAGGGGGGACAATGACACCTAACCCACCTCTGTGTATCTTCGTCTAGGTCTGATGAATTGTTCCAGTAGGATCTGGTCACATATCTCCTCCTTTGAGGCTGCTTCTGGTCTAAGCCATTTGTTTAGTTCGTCCACCAGGTGTTGCCACAGGATGCGACGGGTCTTCGCTTCTCCTGACTTTTCCTTCCGGAAGGCCTGGCGGTGTTGCTCCAGTGTAATGTCCAGCTGCCGCAGGATTTCTGCTTTGACTTTGTCGTAGTCTTGAGCATCCCCTCTGGACATTGCTCTGTATGCGGCTTGGGCTTGTCCGATCAGCAGGACCCCTAGGTGGCCGGCCCATTTCGACCTTTCTACCCCTGCTGCTAAAGCCGCTCTCTCAAAAGTTTCCAAGAAGGCCTCTGGGTCGTCTTCCTTGGACATCTTTGGCATCATGAAATCCCATGGCCCTCTCTGGGCCCACACCTGCTGCTGAAGCATATGCTCCTGTAAGCTAGTTTGCCTCACAGTCTGCTGTTGTTGCTGTTGCATAACTTGAGCCATTAATTTCATGGCCTGCTGCAATGACTCCGTCATTGTGATCACCTGTTGGCGCTCCATCCGGGTTCCTTAGTCTCCGCTAGAAGGCCACTGTCAGTTCCCGGCCAATGCACCAGTTGTCAAAGGGGGGGCTCATTCGGATCTCGTTACTACACGCCGTAGCCTCCACCCCTCTTGGTAGGGGACTGTCCCCAGGGTACTCCCCCTGACAATGCTCGTCTGTAGGCTGGTTGCCTCCGGACCGCCTGCCTCGACTTTGATGACCTCTTGGTTCAGTGAGAATAATCCGGAGTGTGTCAGTCCACAGATGAGACTCCTAGTTCCCAGGGGTCCCACGCTGTTGAGGGCTCCTCCGCCCCTACACCCTCGCCTGTACCTCCATGAGGTTGATCAACCATCTGCTCAGCCCCCTTATCAGGATATCATGCCCGGTGTCCACAAATTAAAGCAAAAAACCCCAACTTAACGCTAACAGCCAGGGATTCCCCAGAGCCTGGAGGTTGCCAGGACCTTTTACGGGCCTCCCCGGTCCTTCCCTGTCCGCTGTGGGGCTACCACCCTTCCTCGGGCTCCAGTTCCAGTACTTGATTTGTTCCAGGTCTCGTGGGGTCCACTGGCCCCTCTCCATCGCAGCAGCGGCACCTTCCTAGCTGCGAGTGCCCCTCTATTAAAGGAAATACGGCTCGCCGGCTCTTGCCGAGCCAAGCCGTTCTCACTGGCTCAGAACTGTCAGTGTCTGCATTGGGGCTGTTGCTTCTCGGCTCCCAGGTCCCGTTGGCATTTGCCCTTACCCCAGAAGGTCCTCCCGTGCCTACGGGCTACCTTTCTCCACGCCCGGGTGCTCTCGCTGACATCTGCACCGCCGCCGTTTACTTCTGGTTTCTCTCCTCCAGCTGCCTTCGGCGTCTTCTTTATAGCAGATGGAATTGCCTCGGGGCCTTTCCTCTGGACACACCTGTGGAGGGTGAGTGTTCCCGCCCCGGCAATTTGTGCCGCGGGGCATAACCCGGGTTTGTTAGCTCCGGAGTGTGGGGTTTCAGGGGCCTCCTGCTCCCTTCCTCCCCCACACAGTTTAATTCATTTCAGTGGAGTTATTATGGATTTACACTGAGATGAGAATGTCTTTATATGTATCCCATATGGCAGTCTGTTATGGACATTCGTTGTATAAAATTATGATCAGAAATTGCTTACACTTTTTGTAATGTTTACTCCTAGATCCTCGTAAATCCTTCAGAACAAATATCATTTAAAGCCATCAGTAACATGTCTTATTTGGTTATATGGATTGAGACAGAAGGGTGAATAAGATCATGGAATTTTATCTCTATTTTGCAGTTTGGTAAGCACTCACTGGGAAGGAATAGGAAACTTGCCATGCAGATAAGCACTTTTACACTTCTAGTTTTATTAATAAATGCCTTCATTTCCACTTGACCTTCCATGCAATCGCAATAGAAAAGACAATTAGCATGCCTCTAAAAGACTGTAACTTCCATCACTCAAAAGCCTCACTTGTATGGATACATATAGCTTGTTTCTGTATGCAAAGAGAAGGTGAGACCCCAAAATATTGATGCCTACACAGCGGTCTCACAAAATGTTCTAATACACACAGGGTCCTGGGAAGAACCCATGGGCAACTACTTGCAGTGATATATGAGGTATAGGCATAGAAATGTGGACAGAATTACAAAAACCAGCTTAACCAGTGCATTGTTATTCTTGTGCTGAGTTCACTGAGGGTTCACCTGAGTTTAGACTGAGGAACCTAAATTTAAATATGAAAGAGCACTCTAAGATTTACCTCTAGGCAACAACATTGCAGGGGAGCAACAACTTGATCTAGACAAGAGCAAGCTTTTTTCCCTAAGGCTTTGTAGTAACGGAAAATGTGGAAGACTAAGCATGAGGAAAAGGCCATAAAAATGGAAGGTTTGGGTTTCTGCACTAGCACTGGACACCCCCCCCCCCACTCCATATGCAATAAAGAGTGCCATAAGGTGGTTGACCAGCAATGTTATGTCCTTAAAAAACTAGGAAACACCAGAGAGTAGCTAGCCAACAGGTGAGAGGGTTGGACACAGGTAGGAGTCTCAGGAGATTTGTCTGAAAGTAGAAGGGAGATAGAGAGGGCTCTGAGGAAATAGACTGTATTGCCTCATCTGGGGGGCTTCTGGTTTTGGTTGAACTGTATCTTGTTTGTGTTAGGGGAAGGGAACATGGGTCAGCTCCATGGGGAAAAGTAGGCATGGCTTGGCCCCAACCTGGCCCTGAGGGGAGAGGGTGCATGGCCTGGCTCCACAGGGAGAAGGGGGTGTGAGGGGGCACGGCAGGACCCCAAACCAGCTCAGCAAGGAAAAAGCGACATGATCCAGCCTCAAGCCAGCCCAGTGTGGGGAGGGGGTGTGGCCTAGCTCCACGTGGGCGAGGAGAATGGCTTGGCCTTGATCCAGATGCAAGGCAGAGAGCATGAATGCCACGTGTCCTTGGAGGCTGGAAGGGCATGGGGCTGCCCACAGATGGTGGTGGCAGTGTTGGTGCTGGAGAGCATGGTGGCGGTGAGCGGGGAGCTGCCACAGATGCCACCAGCGGTGGCAGTGATGGGGGCGGGAGGGGTGAGTGGCGACTGCCTGCAGGTGCCACCGGCAGTGTCGGTAGCTCTTTTCGCAGGGGGTGCACTGCCAATCTTGGGGTGCATGTGCACCCATGTGCACCCCCTACACATTGCCAATGGCAGGGAGTGTGGTCTGGCTGCTGTTGAATGCATGGAGTTTGGGGATTTGGCAGAAGAAGGGTGACCATATTAATGGTCACTGCTTCCCACTGCCAAATTTCCCACCCCACAGGGAGCCCCGTGGGCCAGATGCCATGGCTCCACAGGCAGCATTTGGCTTGCAGGCCTGAGGTTGAGCTCCTGTGATCTAGTCCAACCCCCTGCCTGAGGATGTATCATCCCTATGCCAACCATCCCAAACAAATCCACTAACTTTTTAGAAAAAATGCAGTTCAAGCAGCAACTTCATCTTGCTGGAACAAATGTAATGTGTGGTTGGGTTACTATCCCACAATGCTCGTGGGAGAGCAGCCTTTTCCCTGATAACCTGCCCAGTGTCACGGGGGTTGCGTGGCTGCAGCAGCAGCAGGAACTGACTTAGCAGTTTCCCTACTGGTCAGCAATGGGGACAGTGGGGGGAGGAGCTGACAGGGTTAGAAGACCACCTGCTTAGCCCTAGGCCCATGGGGCAGAATGCAGGTTATCCAGGCCCTCTAGTTGCCCAGTGGCAACAGGGACTGGGCTACTTCAGCAGCAATGACTGGCTGGGTGACTTCCCTACCTGGTCAGCCCTTGCCATCCCAGGATGGCTTGCAGGCAGTTGCACAGGCAACTTTAAAGGGCTGCTTGTGTTCGAGTGCCAGGAGCTCTTTAAAGTGCCCCCAGACAGTCCCAAACTGAAGATTCCTGGATCAGCCCCTGCAGCTGCTACAGTGGTCTTCAGTCTCAGTCAGCTCTTGCCAAAGGCTCTCCTGGCCCTGGGGGCAGAGGAAGTTAAGGAGCAGACCCCTATAGACCCCTGGCTGCAGAGTTTGCCTTTGTGGCAATTTTGTCATGTTCCCACCAGGGGACTGTACATTATGAGCCTCTATATTTTGAGCCTGCCTGACTGTACATTATGAGCCTCTAGATTTTGTATTGCAACAAAATAATGTCAGCCTGGGCCCTCAGCATTTTGTCTCTAGGAGGTTATTCCTGTGAGTATGAAAGGTGACTATAGAAAGTAATGCTGTGTGTGTACTTTTGAAACTATATTTTTGCAGTCAAACACAACTTTAGGTCAACCTGACCTGCTCTGCAAGGTTCCAAAAGTTGATAACGATAAGTTGCAAAAGTTGATAGGTCACCCAAAAGGTGGCTAATTGGTTCTGTAATGTTTGGCTTGTTCGATCCTTTCTCTGGAAGAGCTATCAGATTTCATTTTCCCTTTTGAAATGTCACTGCTAAAATGAAAACAAAATTATTTAAAAGTGACCAGGATATTTCAGAAAACTAACTCCTGTGGATATTTAGTTGAATATCATGTGTATGTGCTTTCACTTGCATTTCAGATACACTAGTGGGATATTAACTCCACAGATGCAAGAACTTTAATGCCTCGGCTTCAATAGCCAAATTTGGATTTGTAGATGTTTGACTCCTTTTTTACCTTCTCCACGGTGTAGCTATTTGAGTAGGCCTTACTCTTAGGTGCTTTCTAAGAATAAATACATTTAAATTAGGCCAAGTCAGCAGAAGTCAGACTTAGGGAAGGAAAAAAGGAACTGTAGGTGCAGACACAAGTGACAATTTTTGCCTGATATGGCCCCTGAAAGCACTCTGCAGCCATGACCAAAGAGAAGTGTACAGCTGCAGAAAGCTTTAAAAGGGCCTGATCCCAAGAAAATCTAAACCCTCATGAAATGAGGGTTCAGATAAAGATGGTCCAAAAGTGAGCACCCTCAGTAACTTCTGTCTGCTCTGCCTCCTAGCACTGGTGCTGTTTTCAGACTGGGTGTGGGGAAATGGAGTAGAGGAAGTTTGGTCCAGGGGTTTTTCAGCCCATGCTGGAGGGTGGGGTGGGTGGACTTGAGTCCCCCCCTTAAGTAGTGGGGGCTCCAATCCACTCACCCCACCCCCTAGCATGGGCCTGGGACTCCCCAGAATGAGCTCCCTGGGTTCCCTTTCCCTGCTCCCATTCTGAAAACAGCAAAGGGGCTGGGATGGGGAGGGGTTTTGCTATGGCAGACCAGCTGAAGACTGGCAGCCAGCAGCTGGATTCCACAGTCCCTAGGACCCAACAATGAACTTCTGCTGGTCATAGACAGAGGGAGAAAATATAATTTGGGGGGACTGTGTGCATGTGTCAGCACAACTACAACTCCCATCATGCTCTGCACAGTGCAACGCATACACAGTTAGCTTCTATCTCCTCAGCCATACAGAGCTGAGCGTGCCTGGGGTGTTGGCCTGGCTGCATGCCAAGCGGTGCCATGGTGGTGCTGCTGTCACTGGCTGCTGCAAAATTAATTTGGGGTGGGCGAAGCCCCGCCGAGCCCCAACTTTCCGCTGCCAAAGTGTTGGATCCAGGGGATTATTGTAACTCCTGGTGCTTCCCACAAAGGGAGCTACTCTTCTGTCTGCACCTTGTCACAGACTGAATTTGAAAGTATGAGAAGATTGGATCAGTTCTAGCACATGTAGATCTTGATTAGTTGCTTTCCCTTCCTGAGCACATTTTGCTTTTGGCAGCGATTAAATGATAGACAATGTATTTAATGAGGTTTCCTTGTATACAAATGTAAGACAAGGAGCTTTTTTCCTCATATTATATTTGAGTAAATACAATTATTTCTCTTCACTGGACTGACTGGAGATGAATTTAACAACTGGACCTTAAACAGGTCCAAACAATCCTGTGCTTGATCAAGGTATGTGCCTGGGTCTATCTAAGAATATAGCTCTGATCCTGTAATCACAGATGCTTCATTTTCTTGATTGAAATCACCATTAGAAACAACAAGTCTTATATTACTTTTGAACTTAAGGTTTTGCTGTCTGTAAAATATACGTAATTTCACCAAGCTCATGAGTCATTAAAGTGACATCACTGGAATGGCTTGCATAGATATAATCTCTAATACATACGTTTGCGGGGTGTGGGCCTGAATTTGACCTTTCAATGATGGTTTGAAGAACTCTTCCTCAGCAGGAACTATGTTCTACTTGATTTTTTTTTTTATTTGAAAATAAGAAGACATACTGTTGAAACTCATACAGATATTAGAATCACCCCAAAAGAACAGGTGATTATTAGTTGTCATTGGTTTGGAATACTTTGATTACCAATTGCTCTTTATTGGCCCTTTATTTTATTTGTAATGCCTTTGACAGACATCCATGTGAAAGCTAAAACAAAACTTCTAGAGAACGGTTAATTAAATACTTGGGGCTGGCAACTCATATTGAGTGCTACTCACTCTGGAAGTAGTTTCATTCAATTCAATGAGTCTGCTAGCATGAATGAGTTCATCTCAACATATACTGAAAAACTGGGCCTCATGTATGAGTGACTCAATGCAATGGAACAATTGCTAAGATCATATGATTTTGTGTTAAAGAAAAGAAACTGAACCCTTGTAGTTACACTGGTAATCAAATATCACCCTGTGAGCTACTGTGCCCTGTCTCTTAATGTAAGTATAAACTGGAAACTGATAAGTGACATGGATAGTAAGCCACTAGGAAAAAAAGCAGAGCAATGAGCATCTTCCCAGGACACAAAAGAATGGTTGCCATTAGTTTTTGGTATTTGATGCTTCACAGCTTTTTTTGAATGGTATATTGAACTACTGAACCATTTGGAAATAAGTTTCAGAATCAGAATCTTTGTAATTTTACAAGGAGGAAGCAAATTTTACCACTTGTGATCCTGCTCTTGCCTTTGTTCGAGGTAATTTGCATTATGACAGAGCCAGGAGATGCCCCACCACAAAAAAAATTCTTGCCCAGAAAAGGATTCCACCTTTTTGCTCTTTTGTGAAATATGACTCTATATCCTTCTTGCCACAAACAACTTGGAGGTAAACAGACTTATTCCAACTTTTCTCTGAGCTTAATCTGCATAAAATAAACTGTTCTAAACAGGAGATTTAACCACATCTTCAACTCTCCTATGAAATATGAACTTTCCTTTCTATCTAGGAGAACTTTTTACAAACTTTTCTCCTATGCCTAAGAAGGGTGCCTGTGCCCAAAAGCTTGCAAATAAAGATTTTTTTTTGAAAACATCTAGTTGGTCTAATAAAAGTTATCATCTCTACTGTAAGTTCCAATTCCTTTCAGAATCTAAGCATTTATCAAAAAAATTAAGTTCTATTGGAAGGTCCTTAGTGATGCAATCTAAACTTACAGGCAATCAGAATAGATACCTGGTTATTAGGAAACAGGCATGTAAGATCAAGAATAAACTCAGCAATAGGGCGAGTTTATATTGCAATAATTTATTGTACAGTGCTGAAGTGATATAGGGTATTGGCTTCCATACTGTGATTCAGTTTCCTTTCATAAGATGAGAAAAGATCGGTTTGCATGGTTCTTGATAATCATTTAGTATTGTACAAAGGAGCTCCAGTGATTTTACACTGTCTTAAATTTCTTGCTGTGTACTCTTAAGAGTTAGCAAATGAATGCTAGAGCTGCTTGTCTGATGTGAAAAATCTATTAAGCAAAAAAACTGAACAGACTGGTTTTCTCTCCTTTGGGAAAAGGAAGCAAAAGATTATTGAAATCTTCTCAGCGTATTACATCCTGTTTTCCAGTTGAACAAAAAGGTTCCCACTGTGTCCATATATGTACTTTTGTGTGTGTGTAATAAAATAATAAAAATACATATATAGACACAGCAGGAACCTCTGTTCAATTAGACCATGGGAAGATTACACACACACACATGCATTAAGTGATAACGGTAACTGGAATGTGTAAATTTTGAATAGATTGCTCCAGATATCTGCTATTGTATCTTACATAGATTAGCTCAGATATTAAGATGATGGATACTACTGAAATTCCCCAGTAAATTTAAGCCTACAAGGCAAAGTCCTTGGTGGACTTCATAAAAAAGATCTGTTCTTCTCTGTCTTCTCTTAAAACATGGAGGCTTCTTGGCTTGAGACATGCATTTTCTGTTTCTTTGTTCTCTTCCCCACCTCCAGTTATTAACCTGTTTTTACTGAGGAAGTTTTGAGAAGAGAAGGGTTTTACAATGTGCCCTGAATCTCATATACTCTGATCCACTCTAGAATTTTTTGCCATGACTGGATCTGTTCCCAGCTCTTGTATGTTTTCTAAACTGC
This sequence comes from Gavialis gangeticus, assembly GCF_001723915.1. NCBI lineage: Eukaryota > Metazoa > Chordata > Crocodylia > Gavialidae > Gavialis > Gavialis gangeticus. The sequence continues at coordinate 98,081,913 of NW_017729024.1, forward strand.
CATTTTTGTGTGTCATAGATGAAGGAGTTGAATTATACCTCAAAAGCTGTAATACTGAGTGCAAATGTAAGCTGTCCTTAAAGGGGAAAGACAAGGACCCCACTAGATTCCCCCCCACTCTTTCTTTCAAGCACTTTCTTTTTTCCCTCATTTAAATTTGCATTGGCTGTTCAAATTCCTGTTGCTGTTTTCCACTATTCCCACCTCACTCAAAAAATCCCAACATTCAAACCCTTCATTAACTTTGCTCTGAGCTAGCTCATTCATAACTACTGTGCTTTCTTTTAGTTCTCAGTCTATGGTCTTATGGTAAGATAAGAAATTCTGACATGCTAATCAGAGTGCTAATTACATGCTAATTACAGTGTACCAAGTGATGCATATGCTAAGCAGAGTGTGTGAAGTCAACCAGGTTAATGAAGTTCAGGAACTGGGTATACAGGCAGGAATGCAGGAACAGGCAGCAGGGAAGTCACATAGACAACAGCTCCATGTATACTGAGACCAGTTTGTTGCACAGCAGGGGCCAGATGCTTCAACAGCTGCTTAAGGACAACCCTGGAACCAAACAGCAGAGTCAGGCTCAGCCGATCCTACATGCAGGGTTGAGTGTTGCTGATCTAGTTGCCTGGCTGCAGTGCAGAGGTCTTACACCTTCCCCAAAACTTTGGGATGTTGGCTAAAAAAAAGAAAAAAAGAAACAGCTAAGAATGGAGATTTCTGATTGACGTGTGTTGACTGGTACTAGAAATCTAGAATATGGGTGTCAAGCATGTGGCCTGTGGGCTGGACCTGGCCTGCTGAGCCATTCTATCTGGCCCACTAGGCTACTGGCTGGAAGTTGAGACATGGTAGGGGTATGGCCTGCTGTGGATTCTGGGTCCCTGAGGCCTGTAGTCATAGTCCTTGGCAATAGGAGGATGAGCCAAAGGGTTGATGTGGGTCTGATTGCTCTGCTGCCCTTTGGTCTGTCATTACAGTACTGCCACTGCGTGTCTGCCCTACCTTGTCCAGTGCTAGCCCCACTGCTGCCCCATGCCAAAGCTGTGCAAATCCTATGCTGGAGCTGGAGGCAGCCTACAAGGACCCCCTGCAGTCCAGATCTGGCTCAGGACACGAGGTGAGTTTGACAACCCTGATCTAAAAGAAATTGTTCTGCTCAGAGCCATCCTAATCATCCAATTTGGGAGACTGGCATAGACTGAGGTAGGGGTGGGTGTGTGTTACGGGGGTGGCAGGGGGAGGAGGTTATCTTCCTCTGTAGCATGGGGTATGGTCCTTTTCCTAGGATCTTCTGAGCATACCTAAATTAACCAACAACTACTCTATTGTTGCAGTAGCAGGGCATTACCAATACCTTTACCCACTCTGCTTTTACCTGTAGCCTGTTATAGCATATTCTTGATGTTTCAGATATTGTATATCATTAGGGCTGTGCGAAACACCATCATTTAATTTTGACATCCAGATGAGAGGAGGCTGCCCTGTCACCTGGGACCAGCACTGGGCATGGGCTGCACCCAGCACCAGAGAAAATTGCTTCTGCCACCTGTCCCAGGCAGCAGTGGCAGCCTCCCCTCATCTGGTGCACAGATCCAGGTGGTTGCACCCCTGGGAGGAGTCCGGCACAGCCTGGCAGCCCTCCTGGGAAGTGCAAGCCCCTGGATCTGTGCCCCGGATGAGAGGAGGCTGCTCTTTCACCTGGGACCAGCGCGAGGCACAGGCTGTACCCAGCACTGGATAAAACTGCTGTCCCAGGCAGCAGTGGCAGTTCCCCCTCATCTAGCATGCAGATCCGGGGGCTCACAACCCTGGGAGAAATCCGGCACAGCCCAGCAGCCCTCCCAAGGGGATGAGCCCCCGGATCTGCACCCCAGATGAGAGGAGGTTCAGGCTGTGGCAGCAGCAATCTTGTCCAGTGTTGGGCACAGCTCACACCCAGTGTTGGTCCCAGGTGGGAGAGGCAGCTTCCTTTCATCCGGGGTGTAGATCTGGGGGCTCACATCCCCTGGAGGGCTGCTTGGCTGTGCCGGACTACTCCTGGGGATGTAGGCTCCCGGATCTGCGCTGGATGACAGGAGGTTGCTGCTGCCACTTGAGACCAGCACTGGGCACAGCCCACACCCAACGCCAGGGGAGACACATGCTGCCGCTGGTCCCAGGCAGCAGTAGCCTCCTGTTATCTGGGTGCAGATCTGGGGGTCTGCACCCCTGAGAGGGCTGCAGGGCCGTGCCGGACTCCTCCCAGGGGTGTGGGCCCCCAGATCTGCACCAGATGACAGGAGGCTGCCGCTGCTGCCTGGGATTGGTGCTGGGTGCAGCCCGCACCCATTACCGGGCTCCACGGAGCTCAGCCCGGCTGCAGGAGGTGGAGTGCAGCCCTGGCTCTGCCCACCTCTTGCCACCAGGCTGTGCTCTGATCGGCTCCACCCGCCCCATGGAGCTCAAGCCAGTGGCAGGAGGCTGGCAGAGCTGGCGCTGTGCTCTGTGGGGCTGGCGGAGCCGATCAGAGTGCAGTCTGGTGACAGGAGTCGGGCAGAGCTGGTGCTGTGCTCCGATAGGCTCTGCCAGCCCCACAGAGTGCAGCTTGGTGGCAGGAGGAAGACAGAGGAAAAGATCAACCCCCAAAACCCCCCAAAAATCAGATTGGACACCTCACAGTGGACAAAACTCTAACCTTGACTGCTGCATTGACTGCTTCAGGGAAAGAATGAACAATGAAATAATCAACAACACATGCCACCATAACAACCTCTCCCTACCAGAG
>NW_017729024.1:98089679-98107616 GCF_001723915.1 Gavialis gangeticus
CATCAGATTGGACACCTCACAGTGGACGAAACTCTAACCTTGACCGCTACTTTGGCTGCTTCAGGGAAAGAATGAACAATGAAATAATCAACAACACATGCCACCATAACAACCTCTCCCTACCAGAGAGAGAAGCCACAGAATCTCTAAGATCTAACCACCAAATAGTAATAAAACCAGCATATAAAGGAGAAGCCACTGTCATCCTAAACCGTGAAGACTACATGTCATAAAGGAAGCCAACAGACAACTCTCTGACACCACCTACTACAAGAAGATCCTACTCTCCTTTTCATCATAAAATTCAAAAATACCATCAAATCATTTCCAGCAGGACTACAAGAAAAACTACAGAGCTTGATCCCCCCACTACCCGACCAAGGGACTTTTTACATGCTCCCTAAAATCCATAAACAAGGGAACCCTGGCAGACCTATCATATCCAACCATGGGACCCTAACTGAGGAAATATCAGGTTTTGTCAAATCAATCCTAAAACCGCTCGTCACCCAAACAGCAAGTTTTGTCCAAGACACAACAAACTTTCTACGGAAACTTAAAAACACAGACCACCTTCCCAGCAACACCCTCCTAGCCACCATGGATGTTACCAGCTTACCAACATCCCACACCAGGATGGCATCCAAACCTGCCTTACATATATACAAAGCAAGATTACCATTCAGAATACAGACCCAAAGATATTACTGACCTTGTACACTTCATCCTCACACACAACAATTTCACTTTTAATAACCAACACTTCCTCCAGACCATGGGCACAGCTATGGGCACCAAAATGGTCCCACAGTATGCCAACCTTTTTATAAGCCACCTAGAAGAAGAATTCTTCAAGGACTGCACCATCAAACCCTTGCTATACTTAAGATATATCAATGACATCTTCATTATTTGGACTGAAAACATGCAATATCTGATTGAGTTCCATTAGAAATTCAACAATCATCATCCCTCCATCGGACTATCTTTTGAATACTTGAGCACCAACCTCTCCTTTTTAGACACGATGATCAGTATCCAGAATGGTAAAATACAGACCATGTTATACAAGAAACCCACAGACCAACATACATATCGGCACAGAACCAGCAATTACCCTAAACACACCAAACCTGTGATATACAGGCAAGCCCTCAGATACCACCGAATTTGCATTGAGGAGAACACCTGGGATTGCTACCTCACCAATCTTAAAATGGCTTTCACACAATAAGGACACTCCTGCAGAGAGAGAGATTGCACGTTTGAAAGAGCCACCTGGATACCACATGAAGAATTGCTGCAGTACAGAAGAAACCCCCCCACGAATCACACACTGTTGGTTATGACATATCATCCCTCCCTCGAATCCATACAGAAAATCCTCAAACAATTGCAAACCATACTAGAAAGAGACCCTGTTCTTAAAGAGATCTTCCCAGAACCACCCATCCTAGCCTCCAAACAAAAACCGAACCTTGCTAACCTCATCACCAGAAGCAAACTTCCTACAGCCCAGAACACAGCAAATGGACCCAGACCATGCCATGACAAGAAATGCAAAACCTGACAACACATCCACCACCCCCACAATCACTACACTCCACAACAGAGCCATCAGCATCCTTGCATCTTACAGCTGCACCTCCAGAAATGGAATATATTTCATCCAGTGCACCAAATTCCCTGATGGAAAATATGTAGGAGAGACCAAACAACTGTGCACCAGAATGAATGCACACCGGAAATCTATCAAAGACAAGAATACCCAGTTACTAGTGGGGGTACATTTCTCACAAGAAAACCACTCTCTCTGCAATCTCTCAGTTCTGATCCTCAAAGAGAACTTACAAAACAGTTCTGAGACAAGCCTATGAATTTCACTTCATCAACCTCCTGGATACAAAAAATCATGAACTAAATATAGTCATTGGATTTATGACACACATTATAACCTGCCTGACATCTGACTCCCCAGGTACCTCTCCATTATTTAACTACTACATTCATCCCCCTTCTCCCCCACCCCTCCAACCTCTCTCTCACCTACTGACTCCTCAATTCACATCTTCACTGACTGCCTTTCTCACATACATACCAGCCTCTGGCTTCTTTACTATTCATTCCATCCAGGAAGAGCACGCACCAACTGCAGAGACTTCCTTAGCTTGATGAAGTGTTTTTAAACCCGAAAGCTTGCCAATATTTTTTTCCCCAACTATTTCAGTTGGTCTAATAAAAGATATCAGATTCACCCAAAGAACCTTGTCTGCCTATGTCTTTATACTAACACGGCTACAACCTACAGCCTTGAAGCATTAAAGATGCAATCCTTCAGTGTACAGAGTTGAAACTAAACCCTAGTCATAGCCTTTCCATGAAAGATTCCAGTTCCCCTATTCTTTCATATGTAGCAGAACTGTTATTTGGTTCCCTTTTACTCAGACTGGTTCCCTCTCTGTAGAGCTGGTCATTATTTGTTCCCCGATAAACTTGTTTTTGTTTGTTTATTTTTTGCCAAAAATATGAATTAATTCAAACAAAATACTTTTATAATTCCGTGTTGATTTTTGGCACATCTGGCAGTAAACCATTTTTGTAGCAATGCAAAAAGCTTTAGCAACTATTTTTTTGTTTCATTTCAGCTGTGCCATGCCATTTTACCCTAATACTGTCATACGTTGCTCTGTGTTCATTCACTGGATGTTTTCACATTATTTCTAGTAAGTTAAGTATAGCCACTTGAAGTTGCAGTTCAAGTCAGCTTCTCCTTATGACTGAGGATTTGCTTATGCTTGCTTATAGCCTGGAAGCAGAGCAAAACTGTGTTTTTGGAAAGAGCTCTCTCAGCATTACTGGATAGTCAGGTCAGGTATTCTTGCTCTGACCCCTGTACCTGTGCTGGCTGACTGTATTGCTGTACTGTTTTGCAAGGCTGTGGTTATTCATTGATTTCATTGCACACTGTGAAGCCTGTCTACTATTCTGCAAGGTGAAAAAAGGAACTGAAAAGCAGAAGTTGCTTGAAGGTGTGGCCTCACCTCCATTTGAAGTAGTTTCAAAAGGGCGTGCTACAAATGTAGCAAAACTGCTCCTACTTTAATACTGCTTAATACAGTGTGTACATACTGAATCACACAAATGAGAGAAACTGATGTCAGATACTGATATCAGTTTAAGCAGCAACATCACCCATCATTCACAAAGCCAGCAAGAGTACTGTTGCTGGTTAATCTGGACAAGGGCAGCTGTGAAGCACTTCAGAATGAAAAACGAAAAACACCCCTTTCTGAGGCTAGAAATAGACGTTGCCAAATGAGGTGTCTTCACACAGCTGATCTGATTCATTTTGCAAAACACACATTGCCTGTTGTCTCATCTGTTGATGCTGTGGGACAACAGGTGACGTGTAATCCTAGTCCTGTGCCTCAGGAATTCCCAAGATTAAGTCCCTCAAGCCCTGGAAGAGCCTGCCTATCTTTCTCTGTGTAATGAGGTGTGCCTCCAGGATCTCTGGGGTGTACCTCCATGAGTAAGGACACCCTGACTTTCCCCATTTACTGAGACATGCCCCAGAGAGGCTGGTGACACTTCTCAGGAAGCAGGGAAAGCCAGGTGGGAGTTCCCAGGGCTTGAGGGACCCAGTTCTGCACAGCAATTCTCGGTGCACAGGACTGGGCCCCTCAGGTCCCTGGAGCACCTGTCTGCGCAGCTGGAGAGCATAGGCAGCTCAGGCCTGCCAGCATTTCTTGCACTGTAAAGTAACTATAAATACCAGCACAACTTGACACTGCTTTTGTCATGGCTACGAATTCTGGGCATCTGTGGCGTGACAAGGGTTATAGATGTCTGTTTTCTTGGCCCTTGTGCCACCATAAACATTTTTACAGGAGTACAAAGGTGATGAAAGGCAACATCTTTTTCTACCCTACGTGGAGAAACTACATGAACCTTACAAATCATCAAATGTCACTTTCCTCCAGGCAGACAGTTTATCTCACGAGGACCCTGGGACAAATTTGACCAGCTGGAGTACAGGATGCCAGGATGTAAGTGAAAGGAAGAAAAAGTTAGTGCATCCCAAGTCAGTCCAATGCCATGTGAAGCTGCTTCTCTTGAGCCCCCACAGCTGTAGGATTCTCAGCTCACTCTACTAGTGTGCTTGACTTTGCTAGTTCTGCTTGGAGTTTTTAAGGTAAGATCACTGGACTCAGTTTAGATGGGAAAACTAGAGGTGAACCAGGCAGTTCTTCCACACTCAGTGTAACTCCGTAGTAACCTTCACTTTCTCAATCCCCAAGCCCCCTCCTGCAGGTGATAAAAAATAGATCCGGGTTCTTTGGGTGCTGGTAAATTCTTTGCATTGAACCTGCAGTTTAACAGTCAAGTGTCTGCAGCATTTGCACAGGTTCGTTTGCATATACTCATTTCATCAGTGATTCCAATTTCCCTTCTGTTTCCTTTATAAAAACATGCAGAGGCTTCAGAGCCTTCTCAGTTTCTATGCAAACCCACAAGGGGAGAGAGAGAGTACTGTCTCAGCGTAAAAAAATTCAACAAGCCTTTAATTTTGTGTACAGTGCAGTGTTCCCCCTTTTTTTCTGGACTTCCTTCCTGGTTCACAAGACAAAGGGAGGAAGCTGCCCCACTCTGTCCCCTGTGTCCCAGACATCATGGTGGTGCTCCACTGCACCACCACCTCCTGTCCGAATGCTTATTCACACTCTAATCAGCTGTTTCAGTCAGACAATCAGAGCATGAATAAAGCATTATGGACAGACAGATAGACAGATTAAGGCTTTTATAATATTAGAATATAGAACCAGAGGGATGCAATTAGCATTAATTAACTTGAATAACAAATTCAGTTTAATGTGTTGACCCTACACTTTCACTTTTTTGTAGACATTTGTGTGTAAATGCAGAGCTGCTTTGTAGAAGTTGAAGGTTTTCATACCTAAGCAAAAGATGTTTGAGGGTTTGGGCACCTAACAAAGCAGTTTTGGTTTGTGGCCTTTTTACATTAACTAGATCTCCCTGCTAAAATCTCTCCCATAGAAATAATTATTTTTCACATTTAAATCATCGTTGTCACAATTCAGGTTACCATGAGGGCAGTCAACAGTACTGTTATTATTTCAGGTAATCTTTGAACTCTGGCAGACTTTACTGCTTCAGTTATCCTCAGGTCCCAGTTGGAGGATTTTATTTTTCAATCACAAGGGCTAGGAATTGCGTGCTCGGATTCGAAGGCACGGTTCTGGGAGAAGGTCCAGCTTCTACAGCAGATTCCACAGATATAGGAGAGGATGACTTGACTTCAACAGAAGTCCACCAGAAATTAGGTACCTTAACATTTCCTGATGCCCATAAGAGTCAGTTTAGCTTCTGCTGTGGAAAATATTGCCTGAGAGAAATAAATCAGGATTGGAAGGCTGAGAGTAAATTTATACAGCTAAGCTTTCAATAAGCATCAAACGCTTAAACTTTCATTTCTGTAGAAAGAACGAATGTTGAAACACTGAATTGTGGTATCACTGGACGAATTAAACAAAGATATTGTTAAGGTTCTTAATTACTGTTTAATTTGTGCTACCAGCATTACTCTAGTGCTCTGACATTTAAAGTTCCTGTTGTCAACAAGCTCTACCCACTCATGCTCTATTTTATAGCAACTGGAATCTTGTTATGCACCAAGTTAAGGTTCAGATTCTAGCAGTCATTTCTGGTTTGGTCCTAGATCTTTCAAATGAAATAAACACTTCAAACCTTTAAAAAAGAGAGCCCTGTGCTGTCCTAGATCCCAATTTAGCCTACTTACAGAAAGTGTGTATGTACACCTAGTGAATGTTTTATATACACCTCTGTGTTCTAATTTTATCATTTGGTTTCAACTCTCTAGCGTCAAGCAACGTCAGAGATAAGCTCTCAAAGTGCAGTCACAAGGAAGTGAAGTCAAGAGGAGTTATGCTATTGCTTTAGCTGGAGCCAGGCTTTCACCTTTGAATGTGGGACTGCCAAGGAATAACTAGCTAAGTATTGCTGGAAAGAGTGTAAGTGATTTAACAGACAGCAAGCAACCAAATACCTCATTTTGGGTAAAATTCATAAGCATTCTTCTTAAGAACAATTCTTGTTTTTGTGCAAGAAACATAACATTGCAGAAAAAAATATAAAGGACAGAGACATACATAGACCATAAGGAGCATATTTCTCACAATACAACCACTTTCTCTCTGACCACACTATTCTTGTGCTTAAGGAAAATCTACTTAACACCTTTAAAAGGTGAACTTGGGAACAAAAATTCATAAGCTAGCTGGACACTAAGAACTAAGAACTAAAATATGGATATTGAGTTTATGGCACATTATAATTTACCGAATTCCTGAATTCTTTCCATACAAGGAAGATGAGATTGACCCTCCTTCCTTTTGATAGGTCTTGATTTTCCAGTAATCAGCTTCTTTTTTTCTGCCTGTGGTGTGTCTGCTACCCCTGAGACTTTCTCTCACCCCTCCCCTCTCCTCTGTTTCACTATATGGTGCCTGGCTTCCTGTGATCAGAAACCTGAGGGAAGATGACTTGTATTCAAAAGCTTGTTTAAACTTTATTCCAAGTACATGGTCCCATAAAATATATCACCCTAAGAAATTCTTGCCTCTCATAATTTCCGGACCATCATGACTACAACATCACACCTACACTACTGTAAGTATTGTTCAGCATTGGTTCAGCTCCACCAATGGTAGCTATTGAGGAAGCTGCAGCTTACATTGGGTGCAGAATTTCTTTCCAGCAAGTTTTCTAAGCTGAAGGCCTGCTTAATAGCTTTCAACATTGATGAAGCTGCACTGGTATTAATTTTCATGGGTTTAAATATAACTTATTCAGTTGGAGAGAAATGTATTTTTGGTTGAGAGAAATAACAAGTGGTGTCACAAGTATTTCTTGTTCTATCTAGTTACAGCTGGTTCTTGTGAACTGTGTAGCAGATTGCTACCCTTCAGAGATGAGTGAAGCAATCCATTTACATTCAGTATTTGTCACAGAACCATAAAAAAATTAGAGTTGAAAGGGACGTAAGGAGGTCATCTAATCTAAACCCCTGCTCAAAGCAGTACCTTCCCTAACTATATCATCCCAGCCAAGGATTTGGTTAGTGAAGTCTTAGCCTCTAAGGATCGAGATTTCAAAACCTTTCTAAGTAGCTTGTTTCAGTGCTTTACTACCCTCCTAGTGAGAGAGTTTTTTCTCCCATGTAACCTAAACTTTCCTTGCTGCAACTTGACAACATTGCTCCTCATTCTGTTATCTGCCACCACTGAGAATAATCTAGCTCCATCCTCTTTGTAGCCACCAGTTAGGTAGTTCACGGCTTGCCATTAAATCCCCATTCAGTCTTCTCCAGATTAAATAAGCCCAGTTCCCTCAGCCTCCTATTTTTGTTGCCCTCTGCTGGACTCTCTCCAATTTGTCCACATCCCTTCTGTAGTTGGGGATTCAAAACTGGATACAGTACTCCAGATGTGGCCTCACCAGTGCCGAACAGAGAGGAATAATCACTTCCCTCAATCTGCTGGCAGCACACCTACCAGTACAGCCTAGTATGCCATTAGCCTTCTTCACAACAATGGCACACTGTTGGCTCATATTCAGCTTATTGTCCACTGTAACCCCCAGGTCCTTTTCTGCAGCGCTGCTGCTTAGCCAGTCAGTCCACAGTCTGTACCAGTGCATGGGATTGTTCTGTCCTAAGTGCAGGACTTTGCACTTGTCCTTAATGAACTTCATGAGGTTTCTTTTGGTCCAATCCTCCAATATGTCTAGGGCTCTCTGAATCTTAGTGCTACCCTCCAGCACATCTACTACTCTTCTCAGCTTGGTTGCACCTGCAAACCTGCTGAGGATGCACTCCATCCCATCTTCCAGATTGTTTATGTTTCCAACAGTGTGGGATCCTTCCAGAAGAGGGGCACTGCATAAATATTAGATATCCATTATATATATTAATTATGTGTGTTTTATTCAAGTAATGTCACAAACTTATTATGTCCATTGAACTTTAGTCCATATAATTAAACAAACCAAAATACTAGCTCCTTGTGGAGTGCGTGAAAATAAAGAGGAAAAGTTATGGAAATAAATGATTTCCTACAGCTTCTTACTGTTGATGAAACCTAGGAGTACAAGTGAAAGCTGAAATTTATTTCTGCACTCAATTTACCCAGTTTACCCATTGCTGTAGAACAGGGGGTCTCAATCCCTGGGCCGCGGCCCAGTACCAGGCCACAGCAGGTTTGCTGCTGGTCCACAGCACGGTCAGCTGCCAGACTGGAAGTGGCTGCAGACTGGCAAACCAAGGTCCCCCAGAGCCGGATGGACAGGCTGCGGCTCCTTCTGCAGGGCCTGCGGCAGCACAGGATTTGGCCCATCCCCCCACCCGGGAGGTAGGGGTATGCTTACCTGTCTTCCAACTGGAAATTCCAGCCATGGTTGGCTGTGACTGCTGGGCTGCGGTTTGCTGGGCTGCGATATAAAAACTTTGGGAACCCCTGCTGTAGAGTATATAAAGATATAGTCATTATCATGAGAAGCTATTATTATGATAGAGATAATTCTGTCTATATCTACAACCTACACACTAAAAACTATGCAATGAAATTCATTTGGTGAATATACTGAATATGATTTTTGCAAGGTACTTATTACTCTGTAAAGAACATGAAATTCATTGAAAACATTTGCTGTGAATTTTTCACTCAGAAGAATTTTAGCTGAGAAGGAACTGTCTTGTGATAGAAGACTCAGTAATGGAGATTCATTTTTATTTTCGTTAATTTTTGTTTCTACATTCAAGATACCATTTGAAACACTGAAAATGGTAGGTGCAGAATCTCCAGACTTGGTCATGGGTGTACAAATGATTACATTGGGACTATCAATTAGTGCTATCTTTGATCATAGTCCCTTTTTATTACCTGTGACAACAACTTGATAGAATAAGATATTAGTTACTAATGAACATATTCTGAAATTATAAAGCATGCCCTTTATACAAATAATTACTTATAATCTAAAGTAAGCTTTACATTTCAGTTTTATGGAAATAGCTTCAGTAACAATATCAGTAAGAAAGAGAATGCCTGCCACCTTGTGGGTATCAAAGGAACATTATAGATTTATTCTGAGATGTTTTAGTCATTTACAAAATACTGAAGACTTTTGAGTTTCTTTAAAATGGTAAAATCGAAGCTTGCAGTTCCTTCAACATAAAAAATAAATTATTAAGTATATTCGGGATGAAGAAACATATGCTAAACAATAGAGACATACATTTTTTTTGTCTATTCCCATTAAAAAGCACCTTAGTTCCTTGGACTAAGCTAAACTGAGAGTCCCAGCTGCCAGTAGGTCATATGATGCAGCCCTTTGCTCCTTCATTTGCCAGGCACCCACCTGGAGTCATTGGTAATGTTGCCACTGCAAGGGTTTCAGAATTTGGTTTACTATTTCCAAGTTACTACCATTAGTAAATAAAATCAGAAAACTGCTACTATTGGCTTTTTTGGCTAGGGACAGAAATTACACATAATCCGGTATAAGTAATCAGAAACTGGGTCAGATCTGTAACACAACAGAAGTTCAGTGCATATAAATCACTTTCAAAATAGCCAAAACCAGTTTAAGATAAACCTGGATGGATGTAGTATCAGGCTTAACTGGTTTAGGTTAAATCAGTTTATTGAGCTTCTGGCCCAGATCACCTCCAGATTCAAGTTAACTCATGGTCCCCCAGCATCCCAGGATGCTTTACACCTCTCCTGTAAACTTCCCTTTGCAGGGTGGGTGAGCTAGCCTTGGCTCAAGCTGTTTTCCCCAGCCGAGCAATGAGGCATGCCCTAGCGCCCTGCAGTTTCTGGCCTGGACCACCATAGGCATGTGGCTTCTTTTCCAGAATCAAAAGCCAATGTCCGTTCACTTGCTTATCAGTTCAATCTATGCAGTTTAAACTATCCTGTAAAGATTGAATTGATTCAGCCTCAGACTTTTTGACTGTCTATACTTAGCCTTAATGTCTCACCATATTCATTGTCAGCTAGCAGCATGAGGAGTATATGCATAAATAGATAAATGGTTTTCCCCTGCTGACACATTGTTTTTACTTAATTTAGTTGGACTGGCAGAAACAAATGTTTGTGTCAGTCAACTTAAGACACTAAGGGTGAAGGAATGAATTAATCTTTTGAAAACAGAAGAGCATAGAGAGCTGGGACTGAAGAAAAGCAAAATACAGCAATTCTGAAAGAATGAGTGGAGTAAAAAGTTAGAGAGAACAGTAAAAAGAATTTGAATACTTTCTATTAACTTTGGACCTGACCTTTCAAGGTGCTGTATGTCCTCAGCTCCCAGATGAAAGCACTCATCATTTCAGGACCTGAATGAGAATTTGCCAGGTCTAAATCATTCAGTTTTTAATACTGTTTACCAGCACACTGGATTGTAGTCAGATTTTAGCACAGGTAACACAAGCTCACAGTGGTCTTTCTGAGTCAAATATCAGGCAATTGTTCAAGTTAGCTCCAGACTATAGCTACATTGCACTAATAAAATTGCATTAGTAAAACTGGCAATTTTGGGCTCAGAAAATTGTATTCAATAAAACTTAAACTCACTTTTACCATTTTCAGCAACCAACATGTCACACTGTAAAAACTGTAGTGCCTGCCTAAATGAGACCCTAAAAAAACTACTTGGTATATGATGTCACTTGAAGGAAACTGGTAGACTTGGAGTATCTCCTGTCTATTGAAATGTGTACCTATCACAAGTATGGAGCTCTGTTTTGGACAAGTATTCATGAGCATATATTAATGAAGCTAACTTTCAGGGAACAAAATCCAGGACGCAGTTCTGAGCACTCCATAGAGCTCCTGAACCAGGATTTATACCACTTCTAATTCCAGATATTGCAGCTGCCATAGTGAGGTGCTAGGGACAGGTTGATTAGCTCTACCTCAACAACATTCATTAGCGTAGCCATGTTCATACAGCCATATTGCTTCTTGTTCAGGAGCCTGTGGCGCCAACACAAAAGCAAAATAACTGCAGTTCTGTGGCACCAGGCAGCATCCTGCCATGTCCTTTCAACCTGTAGTCCCTTTGAGTACCCAAAACTAGTTACAATTTTGACCTAAATCGCTCAGAAATTTCCATCTGCAAGATAGCAACAACTTCTTTCTACCCTACAGGAGCATCTGGAAGACATATAACCATTGAAATGCCAATGTAATAATTCAGCCATCAGTAGAAGACTACAGAACCAGGGATTGTCAAACAGGGTATGTGTACCCCTGGGGGTACTTGGGAAGGGCCCAGGGGGTATATGGCAGCATCACAGAGAAGTGGGAGGCAGGGCTTTTGCACCTCCCCGCCCCATAGCCCCATTGTCAATCAGCCGCCAGGGGACCTCCCCTCTTCCTCCTCGCTCGTCTACTGGCCGCCAGGAGACTCCCTGCTTCTCTGCTGGCTCCCCTTGGTACCCCAATCTAAAAAGGCTGAAAACCCCTGGTATAGTCTTAGCATCATATGCTGAAATAGAGGAAAAGGAAATACTGAAAAGCTACCCATTCAAGGAGTGCCAGATACCAAGCAGTTGCCCATATTAGTAAAAAAAAGGATTGCAAAATGAGATGCAAAAAGCCGAGATGGTATGTACCTGCTTGGATTTCCTGGATTACCAAAGGCAAACAAACATCATACATCATAAAATGCTATGACAATATATGTTAAACTCCCTTGTATTTACCAAGGGAAAAGATTTGACCAAAGTGTTAATATGCTTGCTTAAAACACAGTACATTTGAAAATATTTGCTAATGAAATTGGGGTATTAATGTTGCTGTTGGAATCAGGCTATTCTTTGAAATCCATCAGTAATTAAATAAGTTAAAGAAAATGGCGTTAACACATAGAAGCATCTGCAGTGGAAAAATGTGAAATGACAGCACGTAATCACAGGATGTTGATTAAATTAATAATTTGCTTGTAATCTCTTACTGCTCTTCATATTTTATCTGAATAAGATATACAAAGGAACTGCAGATTTTTCAACAAATAAATGCAAACAATCCTAAAAGTAATAGGTGCAATTAGATTATTAAGTGTTGATATTATTTTGAATTTGTATTGTAATAGTACCTAAATTTGTTCAAACAGGCTAAGTTCCACTGTACTAGGCATTCTAGAAACATTAATGCCTAATGGTTAGGCCAGTCCTACAATTAATGGATACCAGATAAACTGCTATGACCGTGTGGAAGTTAACGTGGCACTCAGAGGCACAGCAGACTGTACACATACCGTTAATTGCAGGATTTTGTACATATACAGATAGAATCTCTGATGCAAATCTCTTATACTCTAATAGAAAAGATCCGATAGGCAGAATGATCACAGTCACATAGAAAGGCAGGTGTAACAAAAATAATAGGATACTTAATACTCCTTACACACAGAACACGACTGACAAATATGTGTAAGTGCTACACCAGACAACACCTTCCTTTGTTAGAAATTCTGTTCTTCCTTAACTAGGTTTCTTCTCTTAAAGTTTGATGAAGTTCGTATAAGCCTCTGTATTGATTGTAATGAGCTTAAGTTTAGTTTCTCTTTTTCTTCCTGGTTCACCTCCACCCTTTCCCAGTCTTGTAAAACTGGAGCTCTTTATTCGTGCTGCTGGGGCATTAAGTTCTGAATCTGCATATGGCATACACAGATCCAGCAGTCTGACCCAGTATGCAGTGAAGTCAGTTGGATCAGATAAATAGTGAGGACTGGATTTTTGGTTGTAGTCATGTTGGTCTAAGGACTTAGGCAGGCAAGATTCTTTGGGTAGGTGTGCTATCTTCTATTAAACCAATTGAGTAATGGGATGGGACATCAATCAGAGAACTTTAGGAGCTGCTTTAGCAATACTGGAAGAGCATGAAGAATTTCTGGCACCATAAAGGAGGAATGAAAAAGTGAAGTGGCCCCCCCCCGCCGCCCCACCAGCCACTCTACTTGCATTAACAGAGAAATAAGCACTGGAACAGCATTTCTATGCTGCTGCACTTCTCAGGCTACAAAATGATCCATAGTAAGACTTCCCAACAACTACAGCACAGAGGAAAGCTTTGATGATGACTGCAATTGTACAATTGTTACAAGCAACACCGGGACATTTTTCTTTTTTTTGATTCACTCCCTTCCACTTTTTTGTTCATATATATATGAAACTACTTGATATAAGACATTTTTCCACATGTACATGTGGTCCATGAGCTTTATTTTCCTGCGTGATTTTGGCTCAAGAGGAGGGAAAGAAGTACTGAGGTGGATTTCAAATGTATGTATACAGTATGCAGTGCATTGCAACTCAGCTGGAATGGATAGGAAACATCCCAAAGGTACGGTGTGTGTCAGGTCTCATATATGCTATTTCTAAAGCTGTATAGTAAATTGTAAAATCCCACTGATTTGAATACTGAAGGCACTTGGGCCTGCTTATTTGCTCTCCATTTTTGCAGTTCCCTAATACTGGTTACCTGGTTACTCAGAGGTGCATTCAGCCAAGCTGTAAGACCACTCACAACCAGTCTGAGAACGACACCAAGATGACTTCAGTGTGGAGAGTATTAGTGTAGGAACTAGAAAAGCCTGTAAACTCAGCATTTAATATAGGACTGATATGTCTGTCCAAGGTGGGGCTGGTCTTAATAAATGGGGGTCAACTTTTTCAGCAGGCATGCTGAAATTAGACCCAGACCCCTGACTGCCACTCCAATCCTTTCTTTTACCTGATCTGATGAAGCTTTCAGCTCCATCCTTTCTGCCACCATTCTGTCTATCCCCTCCCCAGTCTGCTGGGTATCTCAGAGGCTCCCTGTGTCACTTGTGGCATCTGTGCTGCAAGTTGCCCATCCCCTCGTTTAAACCATATGTACCAGGCTCATTTAGCAATCAGAATGTTGCCTGTGTGGGATAGACAGTTCAATCCCATCTCAAACAATGATGTGCTACTAATACTTTTGAAACTGGCTAGATCAGGGGTGCTCAACCCCTGGCCCATGAGCCAGATCTAGCCTCTGGCACCTCGTAATCTAGCCTACAGTGCTCCCCATGGCTCCTGTGGGGCTCCCATGGGCTATGCCCCTTTATGCTACATTGGGTGTACAGGGTAGTGCAGAGCTCAATCAGTGCACAGGGGCTTGGCAGGGCCTTTGCAAGGCCCATTCCCAGCCAGGTGGCAGCAGCTTGGGGTCCCATGTCACCTCCACCTGGATGGGATCAGGCTCTGGGGCCCCACACTGCCGATGGCCAGCCTCCACATGCTGGGATCGGACCCCAGGGACCTGCACCACACCTGTCTGGCTGGGATTGAACTCCTGTGAAGTGGAGGTGGCCTGGGGTCCAATCCGGCCTGCGAACCAGCGCTGTTCATCTGGTCTGCAGAGCCAAAACTGTGAGCACCACCGAGCTAAATTACATTGGTTTAAGGCCGGTCAAAAGCAAGGCCCTCTGGGTAGTAAGGAGTCTTAATGAAGCGCCAATTCTAAAACAGAGGCTGAGTGCATCTTCTGAGTAACAAGGTAACCAGTATTAGGGAGTTGCAAAATCTGAGTGCAAATTAGGAGATCCCACTGCTTTGAATATTGAAATCAGTGGGATTTGGCAAATAGCTAGAGCTTTTATGCACTAATTAAATGGCCACTTGCCTTACACATGGGCATTTTAAATGGTTAATACTAGAGTTTTACTGTTTCAAATAGTCCAGCCAATGAAATATTACCCCACGTGCTACTCAGACAGACATCTCTTGGCTGACAGGATTCTGAAGTGATTTCTGAAAGACTGAAATGCTGCTGCTTTTCTGCTTAAGCTCCAAAGAACCCAGATAATATGCACACTGTATTATAAGGAGATGCAGAGATCACATCCAAAAGAAAACTGGAGAGAAACATTCCATGGCGTACATACCGAAGTTGTGCCAAGTTAGGCAGGAAGGCTAGGGGTGTAAAAGGAGCGTAAAAGGATCACCAACTCAATGCTGGTAACATTGGCAAGGATGCTGGGGTTTGTGCGGCAATCTTCCCATTTGATATGGAGGATTTGCTGGATGTATCGTTCGTGATACCTCTCCAGCAATACAAGAATAGCATTGAGATTGACCTCTCTACCTCTTGAGGTGATGATGGTAGGTCATGCACATTTCACACCTGGGGAGGAGGGTAGTGATGCTGATTGCATTGTAGACCTGCGTCTTGGTGTCTTTCTCAAGATTGTGATGAATAAAGACATGCTGAAATAATTTTCCTAAGGAGGCCCTTGTGCACCAAATCCTGTGCTTGATCTCCTCATTCTGATCTCCTCATTGATCTCCTTCACTGACAGAGGTAAGGGAAATGTGCAACTACTTTCAGTCTTTCCCTCAATGATAATTTAGGGAGGTGGGTCGCATTTATGGTCTGAAGCAGGCTGATAGAGCAGTTTAGATTTCTTGGTGTTGAGAGAGGCCCAAAGTTTGGGAGAGGCCCAAAGATCCAGTGCCACCTGGAAGATTTCCTCAGTGTGTCCAAGCATAGGTGACTGGTAGGGAAGGCATGGGGGGAAGAAGGGGGGGGGCATGTGCCCCCCTGACAGAGTCGTCCCTGATCCCACCAGTGGCATCTGCAGGTGCTCACCAGCCCTGACCCCACTGCTGGTGGCATCTGCAGGTGCTTGCCAGCCCCATCCTTGCTGCCACTGCCGGCTTCTGTGGGTGCCCCCCCCCAGATTCAGGAGGCACCAGTCGCCTATGTGCGTAAGGACGGTACAGTTCTCCATGTACTGAAGGTCAAAGAAGGTTGTTTTGAGTATTTTGGTCTTTGAGAGAAAATGTCCCAGATTGAAGAGCCTTCCTTCCATTTGGTACTCAATGTTAATTCCAGAAGGAAGGCGGTCCTTAGGATGACTAGGATGACTGTCAAAAAAGAGAGCACAAGGTTGGGGTGATCACATAACCTTGCTTGACCCCAGTTCGGATGACAAATGTATCTGTCTCCAAACTGGTACATAGACCTGTTGCAGTCATCTGGTTGTGGAGGAGCCTCAAAACCTTGATGTACTTCTCAGGATAGCCAAATCTGGCCAGTGCTTTCCACAAGGCCTCCTGACTGATGGAATCAAAGGACTTAGTAAGGTCAGTGAAAGCCATATACAAATCCTGATGTTGTTCCCAACACTCTTCTTGTACATGGCAGGTAACAGATCATGTCAATGACAAGGCCCCTCTAGTATAGACAGAGTCTATAGCAGATTCTCAGCCAGGGTGCCATGAAATCCTTTTAAGTATGCTGCTCAGTCTTGGCATCTGTGCATGATTCACAGGCCAAACCCAGCAATTTCAAATAGGAATCCATAGTGTCAAAATGTGTCTGACCGGTTGCAATCCTTCCAAGTTCTTTACCACAGAAGAATTGCTGTTATTTTTCAGTAGTTAAAACTCGAAGGACAAGCTAGATAATGTTTTTTTGGGTAAATCTGGTATTTTTTTATTAGACCAACTCAAATAGTTGGACAAATTCTTCTTAGCAAGCTTTCAGGTACACACACCCTTCATCAGGCTGGCCGACGCCCCTGTAAGCTAGGGGCTGGCAGTTCCCAACGGGCCGTCTCGAGTCTAATGAGAACTACTGGCCCGTGGCACTAGCGCTCAACGCCTGCACCTCATGGGCCAGAGCCAGCCTGCAGAGGCATGTCATCCAGTCCTGGGGGGCTCAAAAATGTGGTGGTGACGGAGTGATGACATCATTCATAGGGAATCACGAAGCCAGGCTGGAAAAGACCTCCAGAGGTGTAGTCCAGTCCCGCGCCTGAGGCAGGATCATCCCTATCCAAACCATCCCGTAAAAATCCCTCGTCTAACCCAGTGGTGCTCAACCTTCTGGCCCCTCGGACCCGATGAGCAGCGCGGGGCCGTCTATGAGCCAGTCACGAGGATGGGGCTCCGGTGCAGCTCGCTAGGCGTGCCCCCCGGGCCTTGGTGCTGTCCCCGCGCACTGCGATCACCGCCCAGCCCAGCGTGCAGGGCCCCGAGACTTCCCACCCGTCTAGCAACTCAGTGCTACGTTTCCGCACCTGCGAGGAGCCCCCATGGCCCAGATGCGGCCCGTAGGCGTAACCCGACGAAACCGCTTGCGCAAGGTGGGGGCAGAGCGCCGCTGGGCGAGCCCATTTTCGGGACGGGGGGGGGAGCGGACCAGGACTGTTCCAGAGGCTAGAAGCTGTCACGCCCCGCCCCGCCCCCTTCCTTGCCCCGCCCACCCGCTTCCGCACCGGCGCGCGCGCGCGCGCGCATGCGCAGGACAGTCGCAGCTCCGGCTGCCGGCTCAGGGTTGCGCCACAGACCCGCGCGGCCTCGTCACGCACCGGACCCGTCCCGACCGCCGGCGCCATGAGGCACCTGCCCTACTTCTGCCGCGGGGAGGTGGTGCGGGGCTTCGGCCGTGGCTCCAAGGAGCTGGGTATCCCCACGGGTGAGAGGCTAGCAACGTGGGGCGGTGTGTGTGTGGCGGGGGTTGGGGGGGGTCAAGACCGGCTCCCCCTCGCGCCCCCGTGTGTGCCCAGGCGCTGGTTCACACTTGTCTGCCCACTCCCTGGCACATCTGCCTCCGCACATGCCCACGTGTACATGCACCCATGTTTGTGTGCCTGCCCATGCCCATCTCCACATGCATGCACACGAACATATGTGTCCACGCACCCGTATGCCTGCCCATATCTGCATGTGTATATATATGTCCTTACACACCCTTATACCAGCACACATATTTGCTCTCACACAGGTGGCCATACACACAGGCATATATGCCTGCACTCACACACATGCCCATGCCTGCACATGCTCCTGTGGAC
>NW_017729024.1:98107915-98108650 GCF_001723915.1 Gavialis gangeticus
ACCCGACGAAACCGCTTGCGCAAGGTGGGGGCAGAGCGCCGCTGGGCGAGCCCATTTTCGGGACGGGGGGGGGAGCGGACCAGGACTGTTCCAGAGGCTAGAAGCTGTCACGCCCCGCCCCGCCCCCTTCCTTGCCCCGCCCACCCGCTTCCGCACCGGCGCGCGCGCGCGCGCGCATGCGCAGGACAGTCGCAGCTCCGGCTGCCGGCTCAGGGTTGCGCCACAGACCCGCGCGGCCTCGTCACGCACCGGACCCGTCCCGACCGCCGGCGCCATGAGGCACCTGCCCTACTTCTGCCGCGGGGAGGTGGTGCGGGGCTTCGGCCGTGGCTCCAAGGAGCTGGGTATCCCCACGGGTGAGAGGCTAGCAACGTGGGGCGGTGTGTGTGTGGCGGGGGTTGGGGGGGGTCAAGACCGGCTCCCCCTCGCGCCCCCGTGTGTGCCCAGGCGCTGGTTCACACTTGTCTGCCCACTCCCTGGCACATCTGCCTCCGCACATGCCCACGTGTACATGCACCCATGTTTGTGTGCCTGCCCATGCCCATCTCCACATGCATGCACACGAACATATGTGTCCACGCACCCGTATGCCTGCCCATATCTGCATGTGTATATATATGTCCTTACACACCCTTATACCAGCACACATATTTGCTCTCACACAGGTGGCCATACACACAGGCATATATGCCTGCACTCACACACATGCCCATGCCTGCACATGCTCCTGTGGAC
>NW_017729024.1:98108785-98145805 GCF_001723915.1 Gavialis gangeticus
CTGTAAAAAAAAAAAAAAAAAAAAGTGTCCTTTGCCGATGCTGTTCCTGCCAGTCCCCTGAGCACGATCAGCCTGGCCCTGGGACACTTTATCAGCCCTGGTGATTTGGTTGGTGCAGAGAGGCTGGGGTATGGGGGGAGAGGAGGGAAACCTGGAACTGACGCCACTGCTGTTGCAGAAACTTCTAGTGGTGTTGCAGCATTGGTAATGTGAGACCATGTTTCGCAGCCCATGCAGGACAGCATGATGTGTAATAAAGGGCAGGCCATTTTCTGCAGAGGTGAAGCTGCACCTGTTGCTGACACACAAGTGCCCCTGCTGTCCAGGGCAAGGTTATCTGCACCGGGTCTCCTGAACCAAGATGGGGTGAAGTGGGGAAAATTTTAACTGCTCATGTAGGCATAAGACTTATTTGTTTGAGAGTGAAACATATCCTGATTGCAATGGCCGTGTTGGAGAAATTCTGTAATTATTTCTGTGTGCTTCCTAAACCCAAGCCATTAGTATTGGATTCTCATTTTGACTACATAATGTTCAGCTTTCGATTCTAGTAACAGCTAGTGCCTGGCTGTGCTAAATTCTGTAATGCTGGGAAGCTGGAGGAAGTGGGCTGGTCTAGGCAGGAAGGAAAATTTCTGAAGAATTTCCCTCCTACAATGACATAGCATGTTTTGTAATACATTGCAAACATATTACAGTTTGAGTGGCTGCATCATTGGTTGGAGGTGTCTTTTTACTGATCGCTGATTTTGGTAACAAATTAGTTTCCCAGTGTTGAATAAAGTTTGTGTGTACTACTCTGTGTCATTAAAAAAAATTCTCTTCACTCAAGGTCAAAACTGACTAGATGAACAGGTGGGTGCCTGTGAGCATTATAAGATGTTTATAAAAGTGTCATTGTACTTTAGCCCTAGAAGGAAAAACATGAGAATTAGGAGTTCCTTCAGGAGAAGAAAATGCAAGGTGGGAAACAAAAAGGCAAAAGTAGCTAGGCTTGGCCTGAAGGGAATATATTTTTTCATAGAGTCTTGGTATATAAGTGAGGTTGTACACGGGTAAGTAAGTTTATAAATGTAATCCAAATCGGTAACCACAATTTAAATCACATAAATTTAGAGGTGCACTGATACATTGGTCCGCTATCGGATTGGGACTGATATAAAGAAAATTGGCTGAACTGGAAATTGGTCTGATGTAGCTGATAATTTGGCTAATAAATGCCTGTGCACGCGTGCAGCCGCAACACAGCTTGTAGGCGGTGAGGAACACAGCTTGGCAGCATGGAGAGCTGTGTGCAGCTGGTAAGTCCATTGTGGTGGAAGGAGAAGGGGGAGGGAAGGGGCATAGTGGGGCAGATCAGTGCCCCCGTAGCGAGGGAGGGAGTGGGGCAGGGTGTGGTGCAGGATGATCTGTGGCTCTTCCGGGGGGTGTAGTGGGAGTGGGTAGGGCGTGTGCCCCCCCAGATCTGTGCGGGACAAGGCTAGCAGGCTGGGGCCAGGGCAGCGCCGGGCTCTTCTTGGTGGGGGCTGGGCTTGGGGTGCGCAGCGGTGGTGCTTGGAAGGGACTACAGGGTGGGGGGGGAGTGGGCTATGGTGAAATTTGGTGTGGCTGCAACCTGACCCCCCCATAGCCCCTTCCCAGCCCTGCTGCCGCTGGCCCCTAGCCTAGCCCCTGCTGAAAGGGGCCCAGTGCAGCCCTGGCTCCAGCGCGCAGCTACAGCTGTCCCACCCTGCTCCATGCAGATCCAGGGGCACATGCCCCCCGCGCCCCCTGGATGAGCTGCGCCTCTGTTCTGCACCCTGCCCTGCCTGGACAGTGCCTGCCCCACTCCCTCCCTCACCATGGTGACATTGATCTCCCCCCCCCCCACACCACTTCTCTCCCCCCTCCCTTTCCACCACAACAGACTTACTAGCTGGATGCAGCTGTATCCAAAATTGGATTTGTGTTGGCCGTTATGCTTCCTTAAAAATCGGCTATCAGTATTGGCCCCCAAAATCTCTATCGGTGCCCTCCTACGTGAATTGTACTTGTTTAAGTAGACCTATTACAAATTAAAATTCTTTGCGGAAGCATGCCTTAAGTGATAATGGCTAGCAGGAAGGAAATGAGTAAGTTGTTACAGTGGTGTATTTTCTTAATAACTCTACAGAATTTCCACTAATAGGAAGTGTTTCAAGACAAGTATAAAGTCCTGAATTCATCATCCAGTTCACAGACAACAACTACATAAGGCCATCTGATCCCAACAGTCTTTCCTGCCCATGTGCAGGGTGACTTGACCCGATGCTTTGTGAGGTCTCTTTCAGCCCCTAACAACTATGAAACTATGAACCTGAATTCTTTCTGTAAATGAATTTGATATCCTTCTTTGGGAGGTCTGCAGGATGATCAAAGATTTGAATTGGGGGAGGTCAAGGATCATCCTTTGCAAGTTTTAAAAAAAGTATTTGTTTTAAAGTGTGGTCTTAGCTTTACATTTTTTGGTTGAGTTTCTGCCATCTGAGCGTTTCTTAATTCTAAGAACTTCAAAAAAGCAATATGTACTCCAGCTACTGAGGGGTGCTTGCAGTCCTAATTTTGACTTTGTAAGACTCAAAACCTTGTTTCATTGTGAATTCTGTTGTCTAGTTTAGTTGTTTTCAACCAGGGTCCATGAAACACCTTGGGTTCAGTGATGTAGGTGTTGCTATGGCAGGAGCAGCCAGGTAAAGCTGCCCCACGCACACTCCTGCTGCATTGTGGCTCTGAACAGGCTGAAGTAGGCAGGAGCTGGCTTTTGGCTCTAGCCCTACCTCAGAGGCATGCAAGATAGTCCTTACTCACTGTGCCTCTGTGTCCAATGGAGTGTAGGGAGCAGGACTGGACTGGAAATGGCTGAGCAGCATTAAGCAGCTCCTTCCTGCTTTAGGCTGATCAGAGCCCTCACATACAAGAAGCATGTGTATGTGCTACAGCCTTTCCTGGGCTGGCCATGTTGTTTTACACTTAAAGTTTGTATTGATTAGAACATTGTGTCTTAATGGTGAGTAACTTCTATTTTTAAGTGTCATGAGTGATGGTTTGTTTTTAATTGTGTTTTTAAACTGTGTAATATATTATAAGCACTTGACTTACATATGTGTACATCTTTTTAAAAATATTTTGCAGCTAATTTTTCTGAACAAGTGGTCGAAAGCTTTCCATCTGATATTTCTACTGGTATATACTATGGATGGGCCTGCGTTGGAAATGGAGATGTGCATAAAATGGTTTTAAGCATAGGCTGGAACCCATACTACAAGAATGTTAAGAAGTCAGTGGTAAGAATTCTGCTTATTATGGTACTTCAACAACAATAAACCAATGGGACATTTGGCTTGAGTAACATAAGTAGGATTTGGTCCTTAAATGGGTTTTGTGGGACTTAGAAATCCCATTTCAGTCAGGAAACTGGTTCTAGTGTATTTACATACCGAACAGGTAAACTCTCAGACTGCATTTCAGAGTCATCAAGAATGAGAGATGCTCTTTGCTACTTCTTGCCTTATAAGTTTAAACTAGTTAAATTTTTATTGCAAAAGTTCTTTGAAGTGTGACAGATTATGCTGTAGTACTGATAGTGGCAGATAAATATGGACTTCTCCATAGTAAATACGGATACCAGCAGCCTCATGGGATCTATTTGTTTGTTTGTTTGTTTTTAATCCACCTATAGATCAAAAGATAAATTTGTAAAACTTAATAGGTTTCTCTGTTAGTGGTTTTCAACCTGTGGTCCGCGGACCCCTGGGGGTCTGCAGACTATGTCGAAGGGGTCTGTGAAAGATGACTGTGAAAATAAAGTTTCAGATCCCAGAAAAGGCATTCCATTTCCAAAGGGGTCTGCACCTCCATTTCAAATTTGTTAGGGGTCTGCAAGTGAAATAAGTTTGAAAACCACTGCTCTGTGTACTTCTGTTTTATCCTTCCATTCATTTTACTGATAACTGTGGGAATCTGTGTATATTAATGTAAAAAAAAGGCTTCTTAAAGGAATTAGTACTAAGCTAAAGGAACATGAATGCCATTAAAAATGGAAGAAATAGGTACAGCCCAAGTCAGCTTGGTCTTTTTCAGCATTATCAAAGAGCCCGAGTGGAGGAGTGTGTGCATGCACCATAGTCCTAGTCACAGGGCAGTTTTATCTGGCTGCAGTGTTGCAGAACTTCTGGGTGGGGGGGGTGGGTCTCATAGTACCTCAGTTGAGAATCCATGATTGGAATATCAAATCATCGGGTATTTTTAGTAATATTTATGATCCATAGTCTCCCCTCATGTGGGTAATGGCATGAAACAGACTTAAGTCTGTCTAACTGGAGCCTCACAGATGCTCACATTTTACTGTAACAGTTTTCAGTCAGGTTTCTTGAACATGCATAAATTTTAAACTAAAGTATTTTACTTTAAGGCCTTAAGAAAATAAAGTTTTTTTTCTTTCAATATAATATGAGCAAAAGGGCTAAATGTGGGTTAAAGGTTTCTAGAAATAGGGCAGTTGGATACCCAAAATAATTTTAAATTGCTAAGGTCCTAACTTATTTCTTTGGGTCTTTAGGAAACACACATCATCCATACCTTCAAAGAAGACTTTTATGGAGAAATTCTTAGTATAGCTATTGTTGGGTACATCAGACCAGAAAAAAACTTTGATTCCTTAGGTAGGTATACAGATCTTCAAATGTTTATTGTATTTTTGAGCCGGTCGTACATTTCCTTGTCTTTTTTCTCTATTACATGATTATCAAAGGGAAAAAGGAGCTAATCTTCTGCATTCCAGCCATAAATGTAGTGTTTACTAATCATAGCTGTACAGATTTCTTTCTTATGTACTATGCCTACTTGTACGGTACGTAGAAGAAAGATGCCATTACTATTTAGGTAAAAAGGAAAAATTAAGGAATACAGAAAAACATAGAAGAGTATCCTGCCAAAACTTCATACGTTTCAACTTTGTCCTATCTGTTTTTTCTGGACGGAATACTTTCCTTTGGGTTACTGTGGTAATATCACTGCTAAAACCATGGTATTTTTCTACATGTCTTTCTGAATCTGAGCTTTAGTTGAGAGTGAGTCCTTCAGAAAATCTGAATTATTTTTCAAGGCTGCTTACTTTTCACATGTACCCTATTCTTGGGTGGCTCTTTTAGTACAAAATTCAGTTGAACTCCTATGTTTTGCAGGCAGCATAAGACACCCCAGTAGGTGGTATATTTAAACCCTTCACTATGATTAGAATAAGCGAGTCATGCCTTTTTTTTTTTTTTTAAACATTTCTTACTAACGTTGGCCGAAAAAACCCAACTTTGACTGTGGAGGAGCAGCAGGCAACTTAGAACTGATTTGTTAGAAAATTCTGTATAAAACTTGTCTTGCTTTCACAGAATATGAGGGAGACTTGGGGTGGGGGGGAAGAATCTTGTGACAGATAGTGCCTTAGGCCACACTCTCTTCAAAGTGCCCGAAGCTCTTCCTAATATTGGTGTTCGTTATACAGTGGGAGGTGCTTCTGAGCTTTCATCTGGTATGTATCAAGAGTAGGAAACTCTCAGAGAATGAGCCTTTTTGTACTGAAGTGTGTGGTTTAGATGCAAATTGCTTATGCTTTGCAATCGTGTGATTGTCATAGGACTTAAATTACCTTCATTTTTTTTAGTTTTGTAATGTTGTCTGCAGTGGCTTGATATGTGGCTGCCTATTTAACAGGTTAAGAGGCTGCTGTATTTAAGCATTTCAGTTCTTTGCATTTTGAAGAAGAGTAATGTTAAGATTTCACTTTAGCATCTCTTCAGTAGTGCCTTTTTTACTACTTACTCTTCTCCATGTTACCTTTTCTTCAAAGTGTCCAAGGAAAAGAATTTGGCATTACAGTAGTTATTCTCAACACTCATTAAATGCCCCTTACATGAAATTCTGTTCAGATTATACATAGCAGGGTTTTCCCCCCATGAACCCAAAGTTATGGACTTGATATGGAAATGAGTAGGTAATATTCTGTGGTCTGTGCTGTTCAAGGTTCTATGATTTATTGAGGTACTTTCTGATCTAGGAATCTCTGATTCTTATGTTGGAAAGCCTGCGAGAATCTTGGTCTCAGAAATTGGAAATTCCTAAATTTCTCACTGCATCTAATGTGACATTACTCTCAAAAGTTTAGTTTCAGATTAAAGGTTTACTAGTGCTAAAGAAATCAAATGTAGTTGATGGCAAAAGAATGGGGAAAGTATATTAAATTCACTTTCATCTGATATGTGCTTGATGCAAACAGCTAGTAAACAAAAGAACAAATTTATGTCAAATGTCTTTTATTAAGTTCTTCTATTAAGAACTTTGGGTTTTCCAAAGAGACCTCTGAGAACAACTTGGAAAAACAAAATTAGCTTTTTAACATCTTAAACATGAATAAGCAGGACAAAAACACGTTACTATAAATGAAGCAAGACTGGCATATACTGAAGTTTATTTTAACTGGTTACCAATAACCTGCATTGAGAGAGAGTTACTTTCTACCTGCTCCAGTGCATGTCAGTGGTGCCTGGATTTCTGGTATATCAATCTTTGGATGTTTATTCTCCTCCAATGGTGTATTATGTTAAGTTAATGCTTGCCTAATGTTTTTTCTTTTGAGATTTTTACCTTTCTCTTTCACTCGTTAGTCCATATCTTTTTTTTTCTTTTACACAATATTTATATCTTCCAAAATCTCAAACAGGAGGCATTTATTAGCCTTCTTTGCTTATAATTTGTACATTAGAGAAACAAAGGTGTCTTACAGAATCTGCTTTAAAAGTGTTCTCTTAAGTTTACTAAAAATCATGTCAGTAAATGTCTATTTCGAGAAATAAACTCAACTTTTGGAATCTCAGTATTCTAAATGCTATATATTTCTAATCCCTGAGACGACTTTAAACCTGAAGTGGACACACATGCAGGCCTATTGCATCTGCCTGGAATGTTTAAAAATGTACCTGAAAAACCAAGTACTATTTTGAATAGATTGAATCAGTGTGAACTGGTTCAGTGTTGTGTGGGCACCAAGTGTCCTGTGGCATAAGTCCGCTCAATCCTCTGGGCATCCCACACTACACTGCTGTAACTGGCTACTTTGGTATGCAGCCAGAACTCTACTGCCCCCCACCTGTTTCCCATTTTGTTGGCACTTTATCATCACTGAGCTCCCTTGCATTGCTTGTTCAGTGAAAGCTATCTTTCTAACACCCAGCTCTGCCCTCACATGCTATATGACTGCAGCCCTTCCTCATCTTCCCCCAGCTCTTGGGAACCTAAAGGTATGACTCCAAGCACTTTCTCCCCCCTACTTACAAATCAGGCAAGCACGCTGCAGGCTTTGGTCACTTGCAGGGAATTAAAGTTTACTGAACTCATGTTTAGGAGAGAAAGGAAAGTAGAAAGCTAAAAATACCTCCTGGGACCCTAAAGTGCAGGTCCTAACATTTGCCCCAACCGCTCATTCACTATGAGGCATACTGGGCTCCTAATCAGTGACATTTGGGAACAGTTCAGTTGTTACGTGTATCCACACCTGTTATGTGTGTCCTTGCCTTTGCTTTCTTTCAGTGTTGTGCTTTGAATTCAGGTTAATTTTTTTAATGCAAGTATTGTGCTTCCTTACATTTACAGATGAACTCATTTCAGAAATTCAGGAAGACATTGCAGAAGCTAAGAGAAAACTGGACTTACCAGAACATCTTAAACTCAAGGAAGACAACTTCTTCAAAATGCTAGGAGGCCAAATAGTAAATGGCCACTAAGTGAAAGCTCTTATATGGGCAATTTTACATGAAATCTTTGCACTACTTCCATTGATACTGAACTGTCCTTTCTGGTTAGCTAACTGAAGTTGGAGCAAAGCACTGTAAAACAGTACCACTGTGTTAGGCTTCCTTGCACAAACAAATTAAGCATTAAAAATATCATGCAAAGGGAGTGGAAAGTACTGGTAGGTTCTTTAGAAAATCATTGTGAATCTTTGTTTTAAATTGCTCAAAAGTTTGTATCATGTACAAAGTTGAACCAAAGTTAGTCGTATCCTTATTAAACTCATATATTTAGGTAGCATTTAAAGGTATTTCAAATTAGAAAGTCATTCCCTACTTTTTGTAATTATTTTTACATTTCCTCACATATAGGCTTTAGCTATTAGCTTAGGAAATAAAATATTGACCATGTTACAAATTTGTTGGTGGTGTGGAAAGCCAATAGTCAGATAACTAAAGCGAGAATAGCATACTGTAAGTTTTGTGTTTCACAAGGTGTATGTATCTCTGGAAATTAGTGTTGAAGCTGGCATTTTTAATTGAGACTATTTATTGTATCTTTATATAAAACGTTTTATCATTAGACTGTCTTCTGGTTTAAAGTTCCATGGCCACTAGATTAAGGTTTACTGGAAACGAAAGATAAACTCTTTATTTAAATACATAAATTCCATCATAAAAAATTATGAATTGACTTCTTTCAAAATAACAACTTACTAACCTGAAGACTGAATGCACTAGTTTGAGTAGAGCTAAGGATCAGGTCTACTGAATCGGTTACCATGCCAGGAAACTAGCCACCTTGGGAATTGAAGAGGGTAACTTCAAAAGTATATACAGTGTAGCAAAAATTCTTTTAGGAAAAAATATTAAATAAAATTTGTTCTTGACACACAAGCCATGGACACGGACAAAAATTCCATGTTATAAACTGGATGTACTCTGGGAAGTGGATTCTGGAAATCAAGTTCCTTGCATTATGTGTGATTTAGATCAAATGTGATCATTTTTACCTATAAATGTTTTTCTTCTAGCTTTATGTTGGGGAGAGGGAATAACTAAAGTGATTTTAAGCCTTTGTGATCTTGGGCTACTCCATGGGCTGGAGCAACCCCAATTCAGACAGTGTTGGGAACCTGTCAAAACTACAGCTGCCTTCCAGAGCTGTTACAGGCTTTGTAGTGGGACTCAGAATAAATGCAATGCTGCGATCTTGCCTTGACACATCCCAGTCCCAGCATGCTTCTTACTCCAGGGCTTATGAGGAGATCTTCAGAAGATAGCCTTACATCTTACTGCTTCAGTTCGTGTACTGGATATAGGGTTTCTAGTTCCACAACTGCAGAGGGCTAAAGAGGTAGAAGATCTCACCATGTGTATTAGGCTGTATTTCTTGCTTCTGAAATTTTGCAGCAGAAACTTGTTTAATATAAATAGTCTACAGAGTTAAGTAAATATTGACCTTTCTAGTTAAAACTGTCCCCCTAAATCTGTCTCTTCAGAGCGTGCACAGAAAATTCTAGTTTCTTCTTGGAATTTTTCCATAGACATTTCAGTTCTTGTCACTCTTCCTCTATTCATGCTAAAGCGAAATTCACTTACGTGGTTGAAAATATTATTTAAATGACATAGTGATTGAGTGGCACTTCCTATCTGACTCAGTGGAAGATATATTCCTAAATAAAATAACTGTACAACAATTCAGACTTCTAAGCAGGAAGAAGGATGACTGTTCAAGATATTTTTTTCATTTAACTGAAGGTATGATAGGAGGGTTGTTTTCATTATGTGCCAGGATGACTAGTTTTTCCTGGTAGGATATTCCCCAGTAAGTGTTTTTTGGAGGTCTAAACAGCAGAGATGCCTATAAGCAAAATGTGGCCAGCATTAGAAGGACAGCTATATGTTAAAAGTAAAACCCCTGTTCATTTTTAAGATTACAGTTACTATGGTAGCTGCCTTTTTGCCAACTGTTTCATATGTCAGCTTTGAAATTATTTATCATAATTTTAGCAAACCATGGTGCCTTGAGACATTTTGAGTAGAACTGTTCTGTAACAAGTAACAAACACTACGTGTCTAGGACCATTGCACCATTTGGATGTATAGCCATTGCACTGAGGGAGAGGGAAGCAGCAGCAAAGGGAGGACTTGAACTGCTAATTTTGTGAGATTTATAACTGTACTTCTGACTTCAGTTATAGTGAACTGATATGCACAGAGAAGTGCTTGTTTTGTCTTCAAGTTAGCATACTGAAGAAAACAGATGAATATCCTTACACTGTCCGACAGCACCCATCTCCATTTATTTGTTAAACACACCGTTCATTATTTAAGTTTAATACTGAATTCTTAGTTTGACAGAGACTTTATGAAGGGTTATATTTTTGTATTATATCAAACTAAACATACAAACACTGTTGCTTATACTACTGTTATTTCTGCCTAACTTATTGAAGAAACTGAAGCTGAGTGACAGTTACTGATATTCCTGCTTGTTACTTGTTTTCAGGTAAAACAAGTTGTTGCGTGATATAAATCCTGCATGTTCTGAAAGAAGTGCTGTTATCTTTTCACTATTTTGTTCTTTCTTGCATTTCAGTGTTGAAGCTGAAAAAAAGCTGTCATTGCTGCTTGTTTTGAAGAGCTCAGTGTAGTAATGTGTGTTACAAGCCCTTCAAGGGAAATGTTGTAAATGTTAGATTTTAAAAAGAACCATGGAAATGCTTCTGTTGATGATTGTAAAAAAACAAACCAGAAAACTCTTTTTTTTTTTTTTTAAACAATGCTTGTATTTTTTAGCTGAATTTCAATTGAAATTACTGCTGTCTTTGAAAAAACTTATTGATGATGTTGGGGACCAATCAGTACAACACACTCTTCAAAATTGGAAGCTGGGAGGGATTTTAGTCCTGCATTTGGATAAAACTGCACAATGTTTCCTTGAGTCTTGGTAGTTTACACTTGTAGCAGATGTTGAAGATTTAAATAAAGTGCAATAAGTTGTTGTTTTTGCCTGATTCTTCTGTCTTAACTGTTTTAACTAGCTACCTAGCCTTTCCTTTGAATTAATGTTCAATTCAAATGCTGATCTGCACACCTGTTTGTGTACCATTAGAAAGATAGACGCTGCATTTGATTGCTGTGTGTATAGTACTGAAATAATAAATCGTAGTTATCGAATTTAAAATATGGTCTGGCGAGTGCTTGAGTTTTAGATGTGGAACTCTTTAAGTCTTGAAGTCCAATCTCTAAGCTCTTGTTTTCAGGCTCTAGGCTTAGTTGTAGACAGATGAACAACACTTTAAAATTGTAGCACTTTACAGCTGATCTACTGTTTTGTATCTGTCCTGAAATAAGCTAATCCATCATAATTCAAAACTTGAAAGAAACGAGTTTAAATTACAGTGGTTTTTAAGTGGAGGACTGAATAGATTAAGCAACTGTATTGGTTCAGCTTAGTGTTCACCTACTGTTATGTCCATCTTCACAAATTCTGCTTTTTTTGTCTTAAAAGCATAAAGGATTGTCTAACAGGGTAGTAGCCTGGAAGAGCCTTTGCACTAAGGTTCCTAATGTGAATATTCTACTCTGCACTTAGTATTTGTACAGAGTGAGTTTCCATGCAGGGAGATGAAGTTTAACAGCTGTTTCATACTAAATGTCCAAACTAGCTTAAATTGCAACAGCTCCTGATGTAGACTAATCACGAAAGATTTGCAAAAACAAACTTAAAATGAAAGTCTACTAAATATTGAAGCTTGTATCTTGCTATCTTTTCCCTTCTGAAAAAGATTTATTTCAATACAAGATTTAAATAGTTTTCATGTTCAATTTGCTTCTTAATATTTAATATTTAAAACTAAGTTAAAATAAATTTCATTTCACTTTAGTAGTTCAGCAGATACAATTTTCCAAATTCAGACAATGAAATGGACTGCACTGTGGAAATTCAGTCCAAATCATGGACTTAAGTTGTGAAGCACTACTAAATGGTATTCATCTTTAAAAATCCAATATTGAATGGTCAGTTGCAAACGTTTAGACAAATTCATTGTAAGTTACACAATTGGAAAACTTTTACCTTAACTGAGCAACACCTTGATGTTGCTATTTGGGGTTTTCATGTAGATAAATTGATAGTGTCAGCTTCTAATAATTCCTAGTGTGAATTTGAACATTTCTAACAATTTGGGGTTTTGTATTTAATTTTCTCTTCTGTGGGAACCCAATACTTTTGTCATAAGTCTTTACTATATTTTTTTTGGTCAGAGGTAGGGGGAGAGCTGACAAAGGAAGAGAACCTTTTAAACAATCTTTGTAAAAGTCAAGATAGTGTAAGTGGCAGGCAAAATCCCTCATATTACTATAGACTTCTCAGTAGTATGCAGAGAATTTTGTTAGCTGAGGATTTGTCTTACTCTGTCCTGTTACGTTCTTGGAATTTTATTAATAATTTCTGTCATCTGTTATTTATTAACACATTGTGCTATATAACACGGCTCATTTATTGCTTTTTAGGTCATATTTTTGCAAAGGCAAGCTATTTTTAATGAAAATCAGTAAACTCACCAAGCTAAAAAAAAGTTTATTTTTCACACATTTTCAGCAAATGTTAATTTTTCACCAGACCTTTTTTACTGGGGAAAACTCAGCAATTAATGGCTTAATCATAAACTACTTTCTCACAGAGTACTGTATGATATCACATTATTGCCTAGTCCCATTTTTTTCATTGTTCATTGCCTCGCACAATAAAAACTTGGTCCTTCATTTAGTACCCCAGGGTGCTGTTCCAATATAGAAAATAAAACAAGTACATTATTTGTTTTTAAGTGCTGCTTTCTGGGTACTTATTTTTATCCCCTTGCAGACTCATCCTTTCTTTAAAAAAAAAATTCAATTCAAAAGTTGTGGTAATCAGAATCTTTTTAGAGTAATGAAAAAATAGGTATTGGGTTCTTTAGCTGGCAGAAAAAGTACCCATCTCAAAATTAGGTGTAGGAAGCAGTTCAAACTTGTATGAAAATCAAAATGAGCTGTAATTGATCCTGCTAGCTTTCAGGCATGCTTAGAAAATTAGGTTTTTTGGGACTGGTACTTTGTTTTCTAAGGCACTTAGATAACTTAAGTATTGCATTGGATAACAATACTGAACATATACCTGGGAAAGCAGAGTCTTGGATTTCACCGCCTGCTATTAAAACTACTTATGCCTTTTGCCCAGTGTATATTTAGTGTAAAACACACAAGCATCCTGTAGAGCAGGAACTGAAATTTCTCTTGGAAATTGCAGTGCCCAAATCACTATTACAGATTCATTTTCTGTGCCCTCTGTGCCAGCTCAAATTAGTTGAACAGGGGTTTTC
Organism: Gavialis gangeticus; assembly: GCF_001723915.1. Taxonomy (NCBI): domain Eukaryota; kingdom Metazoa; phylum Chordata; order Crocodylia; family Gavialidae; genus Gavialis; species Gavialis gangeticus. The sequence continues at coordinate 98,121,951 of NW_017729024.1, forward strand.
AGGATCGTGGCTTTGGACTTAGTCTTCTAAACCCATGCGCTATGGATCCTGGGCTGGTTGGAGTGGGTGCCATATGTGGCCGAGTCCCTGACTGACCAGAGAAGATGTGGATCTAGTATGTGGCCACTCCTACTCCCCTTCATACCTGATCCAATGCTTGCTCTCTCATTGGTCAGTGACTACACCGCATGAGGTGCCTGCTCCAGGACCTGTTTTGCATGTACTGCCTGCCCCAGACTGGCTGGAGCAGGCTTCTTGTGTGGCTCATATTTCAGATTGCCCAGAGTGGGTGCTGCATACAGCTCAGTCCTATGGCAACTCCTGTGGGCATTGGATCTGGCATGTCAGGGGGGTCCAAATTGGCCCTGTGCAGGTGTTGTGTGAAATGTAGGTCCTGGAGTGGTTGCTGCCTGCAGCACATATCCTAGGCCAGGAGTTCCCAATCTTTATGTGCCCAAGGGCACATCTGAATTTAAAAGAAAAAGCAGGGGGCACCAATATAACAGCATTTTTGGTTGGACTAATGATTTTTATTGATTCTGAAAATTTACGCGGGCACCTGAATAAACCTCGGGAGGCCATGATGCCTGTGGGAGCAGCTGTCCTAGGCCCTGTGCACAGGGCCGGTCTGGTGCCCACTGTGTGTGGCATGTGGATCAACGGGAGACCCAGGCCCAGCACTTTGGGCTGTATGATGTACCTTTGCAGGCTGCATCTTTGACACTACTACTTTTAACACATGTAAAAATCTGAGAAGTAAGATTTATGCCGAGAAGTGATACAGCTTACTGCATCAACTTGTATAGTTGGGGAAGACAGGAGACAAGCATTCAGGCTATAATTGTCCTTCCCTGGTCTGGAAAAGCAGTCCAATTCGAGCAAAGAATTGCTTATAAAACGCTGGGCTTAAATCAAATTACCATGTAGTAAATTACCAAGCGATTTGAAATACTAAGGTAAAATAGATGCTGTGCTGTTTCCCACCTCACAGAAGTAATATCTATTAAAGGGTGGGGGGGAAAGTAACTTGTTAGTAAAAAGGTAAGATCTTGATTACTTTTTTTGTCTGGTGGCATAACTTAGGGAAAGGGTAGCTATTAGGGGCGCACCGATAGAGATTTTTGGGGGCCAATACTGATAGCTGATATTTAAGGAGGCATATTGGCCAATACTGATCCGATATTTGATACAGCTGCCTCCGGGTGGTAAGTCTGTTGTGGTGGAAGGGAGGTGGGGAGGGAAGGGGTGTGGTGGGGGAGATCAATGGCCCCGCGGTGGGGGAGGGAGGTGGCATGGGCAGGCACTGCCCAGGGGGGCAGGGATGTGAGGTGGAGGCGTGGCTTGTCGGGGGGCACCTCCTGCTGCTGGTTGCACCCAGGGCGGGGGTGGCTCCTGGATCTGTGTGGGGCAGGGCAGGCTGGAGCACAGGGCACAGGCTTGTCTGCACAAATATATTTGTGTAGACTGTATTTACACACAGTTTTTTAGAAACTCATGTCTGATCTGTGTAATAACATCTGTTACCTGACTAGATAACAGAGAAGGGATGCATGTGTACTAGGGCTGTGCAAAGCTTTGGGTGCTGATCTGATTTGGAGGAGATGCGGCCCGATTAAGTGGCTGAATCTTTGAATCCAAATCGAATCAGGGGACGAATTAAAAGGTCTGAATCTATTTGAAGTTCTCTGCATCAGTTCGGAAAAGACTGGAAAGCTTCAGTGATTCGGGCAGTTCCCACCCACTGCAGCAGGGAGCTGAACCTGGACTCAGAGCTGGTAAGTAGGGGGTGGGAGAAGAGAGGCTGGAGGAGGGGGGAAGGGACCATGGGGGGATGCCTGCCAGGCCCCATCCCCTGCCTGCTCCTCCAACCCCCGCAACCCCGCCTGCTCTCCCAGCCCCCCTCATGGCTTCCAGCCCTTTAAAAAAAAAAGTCCGGATTCACTAGGTGCTGCCAGCTGGGGGCGGGGGGATCCCCACTGCCCTACGCTGCATGGGGGCTCTGTCACAAGCCCTCTAACTCCCAGCCCCCTCATGGCTGCCCCACCTGCCCCAGGTCTGGCCCTTTAAGGAAAACAACCCCCCCCAGATGCACCAGCTGCTGCAGCAGCCTTGGGGCATCTGGGGGCTCATGGCAGAGCTCCCCACGCAGTATGGGGCAGTAGGGAGCAGCAGGGATTGCCCCCCACCGCCAGGCAGGAGCCGGTGAGTTGGGGCTTTTTTTATTTTTATTTTTTTTAAAGGGCCGGGAGCTGGGGCGTGTGGGGCAGCTATGAGGGGGCTGAGAGAGTGGGCAGGGGTCGGGGGGTCCTGGTGGACCCCCCACATGGTGGGGGGGCAGTGGGGATCACCCCTCCACCTGGCAGGAGCTGGTGAGTGGGGGCTATTTTTTTCAAAGACCCAGGAGCTGGGGCAGGTAGGGCAGCCATTGAGACCACACAGGCCCCATCCCTCACCCGACTTGGTGATTCGGCTGATTCAGCAGCAGCCGAATCTCTGAATCAGATTTGGCCAAATCGATTTGGGACAGTGATTCGAATCACTGTATTGAATCACTGTCCCCCTAATTGACTGAATCCAAAGCGAATACTGGCCACTTTGCACGGGTCTAATGTATACTCATATGTAGCCTGTCATTGTCCTCTGCTCGTGGGGGTCTTCTACACAGTAACAACAGATGGATACATGTTTTTAAAATAGGGCTGTAGAACCACAACAATCAGCCACAGTCACAAGAAGGAATAGTGCTTAAAACTGTTTTTAAATGTATATATTTTAATGAACCCACTTTTAATTGAACTTTGTCCCTTTAGTCACTATTGGTTGGAAATCCAAATATTAGTCATGCAATTCTTCTCAAACTGTCAACAACAAACTATTCTAAACAAGAATAAAGTGTACTTTTCATGAGAGTACAAAGTGTTCATTATTGCTACTTGTTCAGTCCTGAGACTGACATAAAAGTTGTTTTGTTAAATGAAAGAAAAAACTGAAAACTGATCATGACAAGCTTGTGGGATAAGGGAAGTGTAGTAGTCAATTTGGTCTTGGTTTGAGAATTAGATGAAAAGTCCAGTGTCATCTACTGAGGGCTGTACACTGAACATTAGTTGAATCATCTCCCTCAAGTACAAAGGATACCTTTAGTATTTAAGATATTTAAGATAAAGACTAAATATTTTATAGAAAATGCCAACAGGTTTATAGCTCTAATCTATAACAGTACAACTCAAGTAAATTGAACATTCATATCAAGTTTTTGAAAAGTAATTGTGCAGTATCTCTTCACCAGAGTAAACTGAGTTTTTATGTTGATTTGATCTTCCTCTCTCTCTCCCCATCTACGACTTAGCATTTGGGGTAATAGAAAATCAAATACAGAAGATACTTCTGAATGTGTCAAAAACGAGAACACGAAATCAGGATCGGAAGAAATGAAAGATAAGTTAATTCAGTAGTTCCCAAAGCATGGCTGGAGAAAAGCTCTTCAGTAGGGCTGCACTGAAACAATGCTGAAGGATGCACAGGTGAAAGACGTAACAGCCCCACTACATGAGGAACTTTCATGCATTGTTCTTTATACAGTTGCATTAGTCTTACCATAATACCCTGTATTCATCAGCCGAGTTTGGTGTCTGAAAAGGAATGAGGGAAATGGCTGAAAGTGGAGTCAAGGAACAAGTCTTTCTTTGCCACTAATATGCAATAAACGTAGAGATGTATAATCTGTTAGAAAGATAAAAACTGTAGGATGAAGCAAAAATACCTTATTCACCAAAATACAAGAAGCATGGAAGTGGCATCATTCATCCTTATTATAATGAATGAAGTCTGCTATCCTAACTGGGGGTGGGTGCATGGGGCACCAGTCCCAGACACTAATTTAGAGGGGGTGCAAGAATGGGGGCCACCACTGCTGGTAGCCCAGCCGCTGCCCTGACTGATGCTGATACCCAGGACATAGAAATTGTTTGTTGCACTTTAATGAAATGGTTGTACTTGCACCAGGAATGAATTCAGTCTAATGTATTAATGAGGATAGAGCACAAGGGGCTGTATTTTGTGTTAGGTGCCATGGAATATTTAGCAAAGTTTTATGCCCTGTTTGAAAGACAGCCCCCCCCCCCAACCCAGTTCCTCTCAGCATCAGACTGGAAGTGTTGGTTCAGTACTGACTCACAAGTCGTCATCACCACATCCTACAGCACCTGTCTAACTGCTTTAATGTTTTCTGTAGGTTTTCTAGCACTATAATTTTCAAGCATATTGGATTTTCTGCTTGCTTTTTTCTGGCACAAAGTATAAAATACATAAATAACAAATCAGTATTGATTTCATACTGAATTCGGACATAAAATACTTTTGTATTGTATTTCTTTGCTTATACTTCTGTAATAAAGAAGAACGATTTAAAATCCATGTATCAAATAGAAGGACATACTGTTTATATATTATATAGAAACCCTGTGGTATCAACTGCTTCTGGAAGCTCTAGGGATACATTTTCTGGCTGTCTTTGTTAAAGGACCGGAACTATATAAGCATTGGTAACATTTGTAGTTATGTAACTTCAAAGAACGATTAGGCACTGAGAATCACTTGATGACCCCTTTGGGTTGAGAATTAATTAATGATAAATTGACCCAGATGGATTATGTTTTTTGTCTTTCAGTTGGCTTTGCCTTCCCTACAATTTTACGAATTAGATGGTTGAAACTGAATGTGGGATTAGATGCATTAGTAATCCAAACAATTGTAGCAACTTTGATTTTCCTAAAGATGAGAAGATGCAGTGAAAAAATTTAATTGATACATAGGGGAAGAAAAGAAAGACAGGCAGACAGACAGAAGGGAGGAGAACATATACAGCAGCATGTTGGATGTTAGATGAGTGAAAAAAATGAGCTACATCTGAAGAAAGCTAACCATGTAGAAGCTGAGCAGAGAATATAAGTAAGGAACTAAACCAAGGGAGCAGGGTTTTTTTTCTTTAAAAAAGAACAGGAACTCATGCGGAGAAAGTGAACTATCAAATTTAAAAACAAAATCCAATATACTATGTTCCCCAGATACATCACTAGCTCTATAATCACCTACTCAAAGTTAGCACTGTGTCTTGCTCTCTCAATTCATTTGAGTCATTCCACTGGGTCAGATTCATTCCTGTTATAACTCCATTGATTTTAGTTCAGATAAACCGGGCATGTACTTAGCCTCACGTGACCAATTTGCCCCCAATATAGCAATAATATCTCCAATTATATCATACAGAAATTGGTCCATAAATTTCCATAAATGCTGCACCACGGGGCTGTAGAAAATGTAAAAGACTTGAAGACCTTTAGGGTCCAATCTTGGTTTAGTTTCATTGTATGATTGTGGGCAATTCATTGGGGGAGTGGAAATCTTTACCTTACTTTAAGCTACAGGAGTTTTACCATGGACTTTGAAGGAGACAGAATTTCAAACTTTATTTAACTGTGATTAACTTCTGCTGTATAAAACAGGTAAAATTATGCTCATTTTTGTGAAGTGCTTTAAGACCTACTGAAAAGCGCTGAATACATCCTTGTTTATTAATAGTATTTCTCCAGGCTGTATGTAACTGAATTTGGCAAAGTATGTTTGGGGAATAGGCATAGATTAGTGAAAAGTGTCACTTAATTTAATTTTCAAAACCTTTAACATAAGTATTTGGAAACAAAAATATTGAAGATGAGATGTGGGCATGTAACCAGGCTATTCATGTCCAAGTGACTTGTTCAGATCCTGCTAGGGTTGGTAGCGACTGAAAATTATTATACCTGTTGGTTGGTTTGATGATTAAATATGTATGTGTTCTCAGTACTCTCTTAAATACTGCCACCACCTCTTTTAGGGTTTTTCCTTCTTTGTCTGTCCCTAATTCTCATTGACTGGACTTGCTTTCCCACATGCTTTTCAGGCCTCCCAGTCACATGCCCAGGCCATCTCAATCTGTCCTTACTCAGCTTTTCCTCTACTGATGTTGCCTTTGCTTATTACCATACTTCCACGTTTCTCACATGATCTTTCTTGCTGTCTCCACAAATCCACCTCTATTCTCATCTCCATCACCCTTATCATGAACAGCTATCTTTTTTTTTTCATTGCCCAAAATTTTAATCTAGGGATGTCAAACGTCAGACCTACAGTCTGTGAACTTGATCAGATCCATACCATGTGGCTCGTGGGGCTCCCAGAGGGGAAGGGCAAGCAGGAGCAGGGTCCACTGCTGAAAACCAGGGATAGTGCCCCAGTGGGGATGTGTGGCAATGCCTGGGGGTAAATGATGACAGTGTTAGCCTTCTCACCGCTTCCTGCACCACTATGACCACTGTGTATGTCTGGTCTGTAAGGAAGTCTAGTTTGGATCTGGCCCAAGGGGCAGGAGGAGTTTGACAACCTTAGTTGAATCCATACAACAGCTCTGATTTTACCAGTTCTGTAGATCTCCCCCCTGATTTTCCTATCACAAGCCACTCCACTCCCCCTGCCCCCATTTCATCCTTGCCTTATTTATTTGGCTTATAATTTCCTTATCTAATCTCTTTTATCTTTTCCTTGTACTTATATACTAAGGGTTTGTTCTGATTGTCCAATGCTACACGTGTTCCCTTCATTATCACCTGAAAATGTGCATGAAATACCACATTTCTTCCCTGCTGATGCCTAGGCCATGCCTTTCCAAGATGTGCCTCTATTTGGCTTAATCACTTTGTACCTGGTCTCTGCTTTGCGCAGTCCACATCACCTGCAACCATTATGTAAGAAGAACCATCCTTCCAAACGTTGTTGGTAAGTCTATCCAGAACCAGCTCAGTGGGCTTAATGGTGATCTTTGATGGACTCCAAAAGTGGCTGGGAAAACTCTGGTCTCCACTACGTGTGCTTATAACTTGTGTTGTTGAGTCAGTAGAGAGGCTACATACTGAATGTAAATAGAGACTTAACTTTTCACTTCTTTGCAGAGTTTGTCCTTCAGGCAAACCTGCCTGACTTCCATCTCCATTTCTGTTTTTCCATTGAAAAAAAATGTCATTCTCTGATGTTACCCTGTTCACGTTCTGCATGTTCTGCTACTGTTATGTATGCTGTGGCGATGCTGTGTTCTTTCTCTGCATGTTTGGAAGTTTGTGGGGTGGAGGGGAGGGATAGACTATTTGTGCCCGTTTTTACTGTTTGGAAGTAAAATGTGACAAAGGGCAAGTGGATCAGATATTTATGTTCACAGGGCCTCACCTCCAAAATTATAACATTTTTAGGCATGCACAAATGTAAAGTTATGCAAAAGTCACTGAGGGGTCAGTACTCACTGTGAGCTGTGCAGAAGTCTGCAATGGGTGGTCCTCAGTTCCAGCAAAAAGAGTGTGAGGAGTAGGAGGAAGTCCAGAAAGGAGTCGTTCCATGGATGGTCTTGGGGTCCATGAGCTTTTCCAAGGGAAAGTGCTTGTAAGTGTAAGACCTTGTAGTAAGTTCAGGTAGAAACCTAATACACACCACATCAGAAACAGCTAAAATCCCTTCACTTGCTGTTGAGAAGGCCAGGGTCTAAAAGTGTCACATTTGCATAGGCAATCTCAGGAGGAATGGCTGCAGCAATAGCAGTGACCCTTGGAGGCCGAGCACTGCTTCCCAGCAGTGGGCTAGCAGCAACTATAGTGAGGCCCTCTCTACCCAGCACCTGCTACTGCTGGCTGGCATAGGTGGTAGAGTCCCCAGATATCAGAATCCCTTCCCAACTGACGGGTTGGTGGTTGCTCTTCTGGGATGGCTTGTCAGTACCTGAGACTATTGACTGTTTAAGAGTTCAGTTCAGATTTACTAGGTAAGGCTTTCTTTCAGATTATGTATTTGTTCCGTTTTCCCCTGAATCAAACCCTGTTTTTATTTAATGTTGCTTGCGAGTGGAGAAGTTCCTTTACATCAGAACATCCAGTTAAAACTTATTTTCCCTGGTTTCTGGGCAGGGGCTCAAGCCAAATTTAGAAAGTTGGTGTTAAACCCCTAAATTTGAACCTGGCCTTGTTACTGCTCTCAAGTGCCTGGCTGAAGGCTTACACTAACATGATGTTTTGACACCCTTATAAACAATAAATTCTCAAGAAATACTTGTTCAAATTAAAATATAAATAACTACTGCAATTATTGAGCAACTTCACAAACATTATAAATGGGCACCAAGCAAAAGCCAGGAATCGTGCTGTGAGAACAGAAGTTGCATGACCCATGATGCATCTGAATTTCACCATCTATAAATCTGACTAGTTTACTTCCAGTGTGTCAAATAAGGTTTTTATTTGTTTGGGTTTTTTTGCAACCTTTGGTTTGATTTTAAAACAGGCAGCTCATATGGTGAGCCGTACAGTTCTTGAAAAGGTAAAAGCACATCTTTTTCTTGAATAACGTGGAGTAAGTGTTTGAAATGAACTTTTCTTCCCTGTTGCCTTGCTTCTCATCTCTGAGGCACATTTCAGTGCTGCCAAATCCACAGGTTTACAAGCATGAGTCATACTACAAAAAAGTTGGTTTGTCTGTCTGCCTGCTACCTTTTGAAGTCTTAGCTAGAAGCCTCTTCTCCCCTGACCCTCGTCAAGCTGTGAGAGATCATTTCAGTCTGAAAAATCCAGTCTTAAAAACCACACATGTAAATGCAGAGCATCCTCTAACCCACTAAGGAGGTTCTACCTAACCTTCATGGATCTGCTCTGGTCACCTCAGGAGAAAGCTAGCTTTTCATCTAATTTGAGGCTTGGTCCCATAAGCCTGGTTTAGTCGACCATTTTCTTATTCACAGAGTCACTGGTCCAGCTCAGAGACAGCGTTGGTTAGCATTTTTCTAATTGGTTCACAATAGAAAAAAAACATTTCCAAGGAAACATTCCTTGTGAAAAGGATCTGTTTTTTTGTAGCAAATTTTGCTATTCATTATTAAACCAAATGCTCGAACTACTGTATTTTAATTTGGTAATGCTGCTGTGGTACCCTACAGGGATTTGTAGTTCATTTCCCATTCTCTTTTCTGGGGTGGCAGCAAGAGCGGAAGTGATCATGTGAACATCGCAATGCTCAAAAAGGAAAGAGGATGCTGTATCATGGGGAATGTAGTTAGACCAGGAAGCCATGTAGAGGGGGAAAAGGGAACTTGAGGAATGTGAATTTGTTCCTACGCTAGCATGTATAATTCAAAATAATTTCTCAAATTTCTGCCGAAAATTAAAGTTTTTCAGAGGGATATAAAAGAAATATTTTCAGCCATGTCTACTATTGCAAAACCTCAGAAGTGGGTTAAGAATAAGAAAATGTGCTGGAGCAGTGGTGCACAGCCTTTTAGTCCCATGTGTTGGATGAGTGGTGGGGGCCCATCCACGGATCAGATTCCACATGTGGGGTTTGGTCAGTGGGCTGGATCCATTGTGGGGTCAGCATGCAGGTTCGGTCTCCAGATGTGACCCAGAGTGCTGGCCTGCCCCCATGCACCAGATCCAGGTGCATGCCGGCTTGACCTTGCACTCTAGCCCGTGCTCCCGCATGATCTAACACACAGGGCCATATCATCTGGGCCACATCATCTCAGGTGTTCAGCAGCATAGTAGCGTGGTCAGATGCCCAGGGCCCAGGGGCAGCAGCAACTTCTGGTTGCCACTGCTGTCTGCCAGCAGCAACTGGACTTTTTTGCACCCTCACTCCTCACGTCAGAGCCTGGAATAGTTGTCCCAGTTGTTGTGCCTTACTTATGCCACTGTGGTGTTGTTCTGAATTCCACACCTTGCTCCCAACACTGTTGATATATTTTATATTAAACAGCCCTTAGGTTTAGGACAGGAACCCATAAACTCCCAGGTGGGCACTTCACCCACTACTCTAGATATATAAGTACCAAACTCATAGTTCTGGATTCCACTCCAGGGACCAAGTCCCTAAGAATGTGGCATCGTGGCGCCTAAGTTCTTTATTTTATGTGGCTATAATTGATTTGTCCAAGGTTAGACAGCCCATTTTCTTAACCATAAGACCACATTCCTAGAAAATACAACATTCTTGGCATGTTTTTGTACAAAGTGTCAGTTTATTCTTCTGCAATAAAGGATCCAGATTTAGCATCTTCTCTTGTAGAACAATAAGTTATATTTTTGTACTAATAACAAAATCACACTATTGCATTCTTTTACTTTAACTGACAGTGCTCAGTGCTGCGTTGATTATGCCTTTTCCTATATTGTGAGCATCCAAAATAATTTATGATAGCTATGAAAGGTAAGATGAGTAAATCCTTTGCATTTATGTCTGGTTTGTGTCAATACTCTGTAGTTTCTCAAGGTTTTTAGAGACAGACTCCAAATGTACTTATTTATAGGCTAAGCATTCTTGTTCACTAAGTCCAAAAATATCTATGAATAATTAAATGTTTCTTAAAATATATCACTAAATCAAAATTAATTGGTATTTAATATTATATACATTATATCATATACTTTATATTTTATATAAGCTCATGATATAATGTATTCAACTTGGAATGTGTTCTCAATGACCTCAAATTTTATCTAAAACTGAATGTGATAGATATTATTAACTCTTCACGTGGAAATACACTTCAAGGTTATCAGAAGAAATGTGTCAGACTTTGGGAAATATTAGTATTTTGGATAATACCAAGTAAGAAAAGCAGAGTAAAATGAATGAAACTACATATCATATTTTGAAATACAGTACAAACTATAATCACAAAGCAGTAAACAATAAAGTGGCATCCTATCCTAGTGACATATATTATGGAAATAAATATGTCGGTCTTCTTTACATGAATACATTTTCACAGGTATTGGCAAGACACTCAAAAGATGTGTGTGTCTGTATTATCTACATATGTGTATCCACAAACATATTGGGAAAGGATTTATTTCCACACAGGAGTGTACAGAAAAATAATCTTACAGCCAGTGCAGTTTCTTGAATGCTGCTAATTTGAAAGCTCCATCAAGATTTTTACAAAGTATGAGAGAAAAGAAAGTAACTAGAAACAATTCTGCTTTCACAGGATGTAGAGCTAAAATGTATCCCATTTTTGTAGAATTATGATGAACATAAATTTCTGCTCCAGCTTCATTGTACTAAGAAATAACAAAATATTTATGACCCCTATAACCTAACTAAATTGATTTCGTTTCATAGGCAAGGCAACAAAGAGGAAAACAATACATACATTAATAAAAAGTTATCTAAAGGAATAACTTTCATCATCATATTCCAGTTCATCTTCTTCATCATCCTCCAAAAGTCCATATTTAAATTTACGATAGACTGTTCCATCTTGGCCCATATATACAATATCATCATCATCATCCTCTTCATCTTGATCATCCCGGTCTCGAAACTCAATCACTCGATCCTCCTGATAGCTAATGTTCTCATAGTGGTTGCTTTTGTAAGAAGGCAAAGTTTTTGAATGATTTGTCAACTTCTCGTACCCACCTCTGTTGACTGGCTTTGGTTTAGCTCTTGACCTTCTCCAAATGAATGCAATGGCTCCAATGATAAAGATCAGCAAAATGGAGGTAATAACAAACAAAGCAGTTTTCTTTTTATTTTCAGTTGGTAGATTCAAACTGGTCTGTAATACACACTCATCTGCAAGTTAAAGATAACCAAAAGTTATAAATATAAGAAGTATTCAATCAGTGACTTATTCTAAGGCAATGCTTATCCATTCTGTCTAGTAGACCATTTAAACCCACTAATATTTTTAGATATGGATGGATAAATTCATTGTGGGTATAAAGCATTTTGATTAATCTGAAGTGGGATTTATCTGAAATATACCAGAGACTCTGTAAGTTTAAAATGATGATTACTGAGGTATTGTACTGGAGCTGTGTGGGAAAGGAGGATATTTCTCCCTTTTAAAGTCATGTCAGTGTGTAGAGAATCTATACTGCTGACATGCATTAGACATATATTATGTATGGAACCCAATACAGAATTCTGCAGCTCACAAATACCCAATTGACCTCAAGCTCATCAAACATCAGTATTGCTTTACTCTTCAGTCTTACCTTGTATTTCACTGCAGTCACAGCAGTCCTGGTCTTTTGCCGGGTCAGAACTACCACAGCACTCCACACACCGGCTCTCGTCTAGGTAGAGTCTCATGTTAGCTGGGCAAATAGTGCAGTTGTATGGGCCAGGCCCCTTACACTCGATGCAGCTGTCATGACAGTTGTCACATTTCAACGGGTCTCCCTTGAGATACAGAACAAAAGCAGAACATGTTTCCTTCCTTTTCTATTTCACCATGGAGCTGGCAGTACCGCACTGTTGCAATCTAAGGGCTAGATTCTGGTCAGACCTAAGTGTGTGACCTGCATATATCTAAAGCTTTATTGGAAAAAGTTACCACACTAAAACCTTCAATAATTTTAAAATTGCATGTTCCTTCCTGAAGCCTAGTCAATCTATTTCCTTGCTCATTAGCTCATTTATGGCACATATGCTCCATCCATTGCCTTGGGCTCCTCTGGCTGGTTTGAGAACTACTGGAGAAAAGGAGTATTGTGGAAGTAACGTTGAATCATAGAAAATCAGGGTTGGAAGGAACCTCAGGAGGTCATCTAACCCAACCCCCTACTCAAAGCAGGACCATCCCCAACTAAATTATTCCAGCCAAGGCTTTTTCAAGCCAGGCCTTAAAAACCTCCAAGGATGGAGATTGCACCACCTCTCTGGATAACCTGTTCCAGTGCTTCACCGCCTTCCTAGTGAGAGAGTTTTTCCTAATATCCAACTTAAACCTCCCTTGCTGCAACTTGAGACCATTGCTCCTTGTTCTGTCACCTGCCACCACTGAGAACAGTCTCACTCCATCCTCTTTGGAACCACTCATCAGGCAGTTAAAGGCTGCTATCAAATCCCCTCTCAGTCTCCTCTTCTGCAGACTAAATAAGCCCAGTTCTCTCAGGCTTTCCTCATAAGTCATGTGCCCCAGCCCCCAAACCATTTTTGTTCCAGTGGACTCTCTTCAACTTGTCCACATCCTTTTGATAGTGGGAGGCGGAGTGGGGGGATGGGGCGCCCAAAACTGGACACAGTACTCCAGATGCCACCGCATCAAGTGCAGAATAGAGCAGAATAATTATAGAATAAGATCTGCTGCCAATGCTCCTACTAATGCAGTCCAGTATGCTGTTAGCCCTCTTGGCAACAAGGGCACACTGCTGACTTATTTATTATCCACTGTAACCCCCAGGTCCTTTTCTGCAGAGCTACTGCCCAGCCTGTCACCCCCCAGGCTGCATGGGATTCTTCTGTCCTAAGTGCAGAACTTTGAACTTGTCCTTGTTGAACCTCATGAGATTTCTTTTGGCCCACTCCTCTAATTTGTCTAGGTCACTCTAAATCCTAGCACCACCCTCCAGTGTATGTGCTACATATTTGGTTACATTTCTTAGCTCTGGCTAACTCACATGGGCTCAGATTCTAGGAAATGCTGAACAGTTCATGGCAATTCAAGGTATTACTTAGCACCACAAAAGAGGTACTCAGTGAGTACATCTATACCAGACGTTTACTGTGGAGTTGCCTAATTAGCTCTGCAGTAAAGTGTCACTGTCTACACATGCAGCACTGTTAGGCCAGAGTAAACTAATTAACTCCTCTGTAGGATAGTATTGTCTAACACAAGTACTATCCTATGGTGGAGTTATTTAGTCCACTGCAACACATGTGTAGACAGTGACTGGGGCTGGCTGGGGCATGAGGACGTTACAATGTGGGGCAGCCTGCTGGCTAGCCCCACACTGTAGCACCCTGGTACCCAGCCAGCATCTCTGCAGCACACTGAGCCAGGTTGAAGCAGCTCCAGGCTGGCAGGCTGACCCCCCTTGTTCCCTTGCCAATTGGGGCTGCATCGCCCCAGCTCAACATACTGCAGTCCTGGGGACATACATAAGCACTGTGCCCTGGAGCGATAAACTCCGGCGCAAACTGCACTGGAGTTATTGCGTCCCGTTAATATCATGTGTAGACATGCCCAGTTATATGTAATGACACTGAAATACACTTAGATTCTAAGCCAGTTAAGGGTGGACAGGCAGTGGATACAGACCATCATTTTGTCTCTGTACAATATGTAATATGCTTGGTCCTGATAATTGACTACTGTTCCTAGACACTGCTGTAATGGTGATGGTGATGGTAAAAAATCACAATCACGATGAAAAAAAACTTCAAGGAAATTGTACTGGCCTACTTACCAGTGTCCTACCTACCCAATTGCTTGTTGGTATGGCTTCTGGTTTTTAAGCAGCAGCCCTTTCAGTGCCCAGCAGACTGCTCAACTGGAAAGATATCTCCGTGTCTAGCTCTGGGCTTCTGACTCCAGGTTTCTAATTGTCTTGGTTCTGCTTATTTGTTCCAGGTTTCTTGTGTCCTTGGTCCTGCTTCGTGACCTCATCCTGGGTCCAGGCTCTATCCAGAACTCTTGTGCTTCCCCACTGCTTTGCTGTCTCCTTGACCCCTTGTACTATGCTCTGACAACCAGCTTCTGGCTGGTGGCTTAGCTAGACAAGTGCCCCTGTCTTGGTCACATACAGCTATAGCTGCCTGCTCCAGACCTTATGGCTAGTGATACTAGTTTGAATCCCTGACCCCCGCTTGGCCCGTAGTCTACACATGGTGACCATCTATATCTTAGTTCTAGGTCTTCTGACCAGCCTGCTCCTGATGCCATGACTCCCAGGTCTAGTCTGGACCTTTTCTTCCCTGAACTTGCCTGTTCCTGATCCCCTAGGTCATGGGTTTTCAACCTTTTTTAATAAGTGTACCCCTGAAGACCCCCTTTTTAGTAAATGTACCCCCTGGGGGAGGGGTGGCGAGTGGCCAGATGCGGAGCAGGGGTGGAGCGAGCAGTGGAGCAACGGCAGCACAGTGTCTGGTTAGCTCTGGTCTTGCTGCCCCCGGCCCTGCTCCTGTGAGGCAGAGGTGCAAGGTGGTGGCACTCCATCTCCGTCTCCCCTGCGTAGTCCCTAGAACCTTTCAAAGTACCCCCAGGGGTACACGTACCCCCGGTTGACAATCTCTGCCCTAGGCTGTGACCCCAAAGGTTGCATCCAGACCACCTGTATCTTAGTTGTGCTCCTGACGCCTGGGGACCTGGCCTTAGATCAGTCTACATTGTGGGGATGCCCCAGAGCCACAAGTGTTCAGCGCTCCAGCAGCTGCCAACTAAAATTTATGTTAATCTTCACTGAAATGGACAAGAATAGCATGTTTGGTTATAGCAGTGCCTAAGGTCCCTGAGAGCATATAGATTGATGTGAAATCACTGTAAGTCAGTATTTCCAAAGCACTTCTTTTTTTGAATTCTAAGTTCATGGAGTTTTCTCTTTAAATCTGGTTTAGTTCAGAATGAGAATCTAATTTTTAAGATATTTAAAATGTTCTGTTAACAAGGAATTGTAAGTGTATATATCTGTAAACGTTTTCTAGACTTCCAGATACATAGAATAGGAGACAGAGAAGTTGCTTGTGTACAAACAGTACCTCTTGGACTTTGTATTCTCCTGCAAAACATTCAGAGTAGCAGATTCCACCTGCTAGATGGTAACTCCACACACAAGCTGTGCACCTGAGTGCTCCCTTCCCTACAAGGGAACATAAAACAACATTTTTATACTGAACATGGAAAGAAATCTGTTTCTTTTAAAGAATGTACTAATCTGACCACACTAATAAGTTTAATCAAGTATTGCAAATGTACGTGTCTAATATTAATTGGTTGACTTTCAAAACTGCTTGAGCCAAGAATTAAGAGAGGCTTATGCTCTTAGAATTCTGGTGCATAGAAAATGTTTCCAACATCCACTTTGAAGTTCATGTTCTACTAAAATATTTGTCAGTATTGGGGAAGAGGTGTTGGCTGTTAGAATCCTATTAGTGATGAAGATGTTTTACCATTCAGCATAGTTGCTTCAACCATGTGTACATCACAAAAGTTAAGAAACAAGGTGTGAATCAATGCTAATAAATGAAAGTATGTTAAACCATGTGTGGAAGCCTGATCTTTTTCTAAGCTACACTGATCTAAGCCTTCCATGTATGTACTGCACGCATTCCCAGGCAAGTGCCACCTCTTATTTAAGCTGAGTCAAAAGGCTTACAGCCATAACTTTATCATGTAGAAGGGTCAGCCACTAGACTCACTTGTATCCACTGCTCCCTTTCTTTCCGTACTCTCCGTATAAAATCTGGCCAGTAGTATTAATAGCAAAATAAATACAAAATCATTTTGGAAGACAGATTGTGGACTACAACAATAATCTTTTTTGTTCCAAATCCAAGTTGAAACAATTATTGTTGATTATAATAATTTGCATTTACAATTCCATTTTTAATAGCTCTTGAAGGTGAATTGCATTCCAGGAGTCACTTCTAACATTTAAATCTTCTTATCCTATCATTAGTCATATGTATTATTTGATGCAATCTGTGTAAGGAAACAAATTTGATGTAACTGTATAAAGATATGGCACATTGTGCACTGCAGAGTAGCACCTGGTAGCCATCATTTGATGCCATTGAGAGAGAATAGGAAACTATATGGGTCCAAGGAAAATATAATGCCCAGTACAAATTTGATTCAGGATAATCTAGGAAAAGAAACTTAATAAGTAAGTTTCATAACACATAAACAAGCACTTGGCTTGATGGGGCTATCAGTAAAGTAAAATGGATGACATCTCAAGGTGAACTTTGAAAAAAAGCAGACCATATTTCAAAACAGGGTGTACACCCCTTATTTTTTAAAGGTTCCACTGCTCCTGAGCCTCATGACCTAAACTTTTTGAGGTTTTACTTTGATTCATTTCATTAGCAGTTGATCTACTCTCCCACCTTTTGAGATGTGCTGATTGCTAAAGAGCAAGGGCCAGATTCTAATAGCTTGGCTCACATGCGCTGGAATTGCTCACAAAGTCTGGTAATACCCACTGGGCATAAAAGGATCAGAATCTAGCTCCTTAGCATCTGATCTCTTGACTGAAGTAGATCAGTACTTTACAGTGCAAGGAACCCCACTGATCAGGGGTTGGCAACCTCCAGCTACAGGCCCATGGAGCTGGGGCTCTAGTGGCATTTGGTGGCAAGGAGCTTTACCCATGCTATGCTGCAGTTAGGCATAGGAAGAAACAGTATTGGGGGTGGTAGTGGGGGGTTCTAGCGCTGGCCCACTTCACACTCAAGGTGGGCCATTGCAGCCCACCACCAGAAAATGTTGCTGACTGCTGCCATTCACTTAAATGGGCATGCAGTTTCTGGCACTGAGCTTATCTTACAAGAGGATTATTAATAACCAATGGACTCACTCTCTTTCTGTGTGTAAGCCTATCCTAAACATTGCAAAGCTATGTGGAGATACCCAAACTAATTCTAAACAAAAGGTAGAGTGGCAGCATAATGATCTGCATGGGCTAATTTAACTTGCTAAGAAGCTTAGGTAAACTAATTTAGTTTGCTTGGGTCCCAATGACAGTGAAGAGGTGGCAATCTGAGTAAATAAGTTGAGCTATAGCTTACATTGAAACTTGGGTTGTTGAGTTATAGCTCACAATGAAACTTGTGCTCTTGTGGCTTCATTGCTCTTAGTGCCTCAGGTGCCTAGATTGAAACTGGCTCAGGTTTGTCCATATATGCTAAAAAGACACCTCCAAATACAGTGTAGACATAGTTATAGCTAATTATTATGAAACATTATCAAAATCAAGAGCAGGGAGAGGTTATTGTAATGTTCATGTGGTACAGAAGCAAATAGCGTTGACTATTACCGTCACATGAACTGCAGGTAGGGTGGCATCTTTCACAGGTGTTCGTATCACGGTCCCCATAATAATATTCAGGGCAAGAGTGGAGACATTCATTCTTGGAGTGGAGCAGGAAGAAATAGGCATCGCAGGACAGACAGTCTGTGGGCTGAGGTCCCAAACACTCCTTACAGCTTATGTGGCATTTCTGGCACAAGCCAGTAGAATTGCTTGCATAATATCTGAAAGAGATGAAGTAGTGAAGGCTCTACAAATGCTGAGAGTGCTAAAAAAGAAAAGAAAATACAAAGAAAACAAAAACCAGAGTTCTCTTTTGGGTCTGTTGCAAAAGTTTCATTCCTGATATCCTTATCTTTGCAAAATGGACAATGTAGCAATGGGTTCCATTTAAGGTATGTATGTGCCATTTGGCTTTGGGATTTTACCCTATAAAGCAAGACCTTCTGAACCACTGGGTCAAATTCAGGCACAAAGTCAGTAGAGACTACACTGAGCTGGTTCTCAGGAGATATGTGATCTGATTCTGCTAGACTTCTAGTGGGAAGTTGGACAAGTCACTCAGTTATGCAGTGTTTCTGCTGGCCAGCTGGTGATAATAGCACTATCCTGACTCCAAGGGTTTCTGTTAGGATCAATTCTGAGAGTGAAGAAAGCAACGGTGGAAGGAGGGAATGAAACATGGCTCCCTCTCTGTTCAAAGCAGGAGAGAACTCCTTTTCCTCTCCTTGACTTGAAAAAGCAGTGGTGCCTCTGTTCCTTTGCTTCCTTGGCTAGTGATAATCCTGAATAAATCTGGAGCTAACTTGCTAAAATCCAGGTTCATAATTTTCTTTACTGTGTCACCTTCTGCCTGGGAATTCCCTTAGTATTCATATGAATGGCAGAAGTACTAATACTTTATTTTTACCCTTAGAGACCTGCTTGTATTACTTATGAGAGAAAGCTAGTGTGAGTTATTCGGTTTTGCCAAAGGGTGATTCACCAGTTCCATTACATTTGTGTTCAGGCATGTGGGAAAGGAGTAGTATGGTCATAGCTGTAGATGGGATAGAAAGGTAATAGCTACTATGCAGTGTATAGTCAGCACAGGTGTGCAGCTTAGCAAAGGATGTTGAATTTGCTGGTGAATATCCAGTAAATGAGAAGTGCAGGAAAGCTGGGTATTTTGATGAAGGAAGAACTCAGATGCTGAAATAATCATGCATTGTCACAAAAGGAGATGTGCCTGAAACAAAAGTAGAAGTCCATACCCCAGTTCAGAACTCAGACCAGGCTGATTTCAAACTCTGAGACTAAACAGGTTGGTGTTTAGGAAAGCTTGTTTCTAGATTTCTAATTCCAAGTTTTTGGAGTGTGTTATTGTAGAGGTTTTTTTCAGGGGGGAGTGTTGTTAATTTGTTTTGTTTAGGCCTACTGGAGATATAGGGGATACTGTGCTCAAGTTTGGTAAAATTTCTGTTTGAAAGACAAAATTTG
Source organism: Gavialis gangeticus (assembly GCF_001723915.1). Taxonomy (NCBI): domain Eukaryota; kingdom Metazoa; phylum Chordata; order Crocodylia; family Gavialidae; genus Gavialis; species Gavialis gangeticus. The sequence continues at coordinate 98,141,258 of NW_017729024.1, forward strand.
CCATTCCCAAACTCTGGGTCTGGAAGGGTTGTTGCTGCGAGTTAGACTATGTCTACGCTGTACAATATAGCGTAAATCAGCCTGAGCAGAGCTCTGAACAGGGCTATACTGTTTTTGGTATGTGAGCTAGCTCTGACATTTCTATATTTAGTTAGATTAGGCAATATAGGCATATCCATGACATTTTATGGGGCGATGTTATGTATGCCATCTCCAAAGGATGAGTGCTAGAAATCCTTAGAGCATATAGTACACTCAGCTTTGGTTCCTCGAGCTACTAGAAAGGTCCATGTAAAAATAGACTTGAAGGCTAGATACAAAGATCTCTCTCCAATGTGAAAGGTCCTGGAGACTTACCCAACTGGGCAGAACTCTACACATCCATTTCCTTGTTTGTACCAGCCTGGTCTGCAGGAAAGGCATTGTGTACTGTGTTTTCCATTGCAAGTCTGACAGGTGCTGTGGCATGTGAAACATCGTCCTTCATCACTGTCAACATAATATCCATCAGGACAAGCTTCAACACAGGTTGTATCTATAGAGGGAATAATGCAGACCAAAGCATCACATATGGTATTCTCTTTTGCTCACTAATGCTGCCTAACATACCTCATGTCCGATTTTATAGAAGAGCCCAAAAGAGAATGCTATGCTCAATTACCGTAATTATTTATATTTCTTTTAAATCTCAGGCCTACAGTTGTCTGTCTTCATTCTTCTGTGATTGTCTGTTTAGATTACAATCTCTGCCTTATCTATTTTAATTGCTGTAATATACCAAGTTTATTATACATCAGAATAAATAATAACAAATAACATCTGTGATTTATGTCAGCGCATAAAGAGGAAAAAAGAATAGTCAGGAAACTTTATCCCTCCGTCTGCAGTACCATTATGTTTACCTCTCTCTTGTTCCAAGTACCTAGTTCATTGCTGTATATTTGGTCAAAGCTTTAGGATTTATGGGAACTCTGAGTGTTAATTATATGTTTTCAAAGGGCCTTTACCACTGAATATAATTTAACAGCTTAGCTGTTGCTTTGCTTGCTGGGAAGACATATTTTTCTTTTGCCAAATGTACCAGGCTTATCACAGTGTTTCATTGAGATGCTGGTGGATTGTCAATAGCATATAATAGAAGCCTGGGACTGAATAATGTGTATTCAACTTCCCAAAGTTAGAGAAAAATAACTATTTAGTGATAGCAATAAGTTCACTTGTTTTGCCACTCAGGTAGTCATATCAGTTTTGCTACAGATACATCGGGGAATTATTTTTTACATTGATACTATCTCTTTGACATTTTTTTTGCTCCTTTTTATATGATAAGTTGTGTGGATACCTCAAACTAATGTTCAAATGAGCAAAATGGTATTGTTCTTTAGCACTAGAGCCAGTGTTGAACTTTAGATTCAAACCTTCACAAAACCTTAAGTTTCAAAATCTGAATGGTGTCAACATCTGAGATTCCTGATTCTGAGTTCAAATTCAGCTCATGGCTGAGATGGGAAGTGAGGACACTTTTACACATGCTCCATGGATGGAGTGGGGGTTGGGGGGCACTGCTTTAATTAGAGCAGCTCTGAGACCTGCTCTACTTAAAGTGCAGCTGCCACATCTTCTGTATCAGCATCCCTGTGCTGATGGGTGCATTTGAACTAAAGCTTGTTCGATGAGCTTTAGTTCAGGTGCCCCTGGCACCATTTTCAAGCATGGGGACACTGATCCGAGAGGTGCAGGAGGCTGCTGGAGTGCAGCAATTGCCAATTGATTAATCAAGTCTGCTCCAATGTGCTGGAATTCCAGCGTGTCAAAGCAGCCTCAGTGCTTGAGTATAGGTGCCCTGAGATCTGACCCTGAATTGATTATTGGGATCTGAAGCTTTAGCCAGTGTTCATCTCTATTGCCATGTACTCATGCTATGCTGCAATGCAGTAGACAGGCAACTATAGGAGAAAGAAGAAATGTGTGATTAAAAGTGGGATTTTTCTGCAAAAAATGTTTAATTATTTGTTTTTGCCCTGAAGCTAATTTTTGGGGGGAGGGATTCAGGATTTGGTCCTAGAAAAATATCTCTAGTTCTCTACAATAGTCGTTTTCCAGTGGAAGGAATTTTGCTCTTCATTACATTTATAAATATTCAATTTTGTTTTCTTTTTCTGAGAAAATATGCATGAAAGACTAAATCTTGATGGCATTTCACAGTTTGTACTCAGCTGTTTCTGGCACTTAGAAATCACTCAAGTACATGGCTGGAGAGTCTTGCTTGTGCATGTAGGCCCATATTGCTTGTCAGATTTGGGGTCAGGAGGGAATTTTCTTCCTGAGTCAGGTCAGAGTGACAAAGACTGTATAGAGGTTTCATAGATTTCATAGACATTAGGGCTGGAAAGGACCTCGGAAGGTCGGGTCCAGCCTGCCGCCCAAAGGGCAGGAAGTCAGCTGGGGTCATAGGATCCCAGCAAGATAAGCATCCAATTTGCTCTTGAAGGTGTTCAGAGTAGGTGCTTAAACCACCTCTGATGGCAGGCTGTCCCAGACCTTAGGGCTCGGACAGTAAAGAAATTCTTCCTTATATTCAGCCTGAAACGGTCTTGCAGTAGTTTATAACCGTTCGACCTCACTATCCCTTGGGGCGCTCTGGTGAACAAATGTTCCTCCAGATCCTGCTGGTCACCCCTGATAAACTTATAGGTGGCCATCAGAGTTTTTCTTCCTCTGTAGTTCAGAATGTAGTCATAGTCCTAGGATCACCTGAGCTAAGTTAACTCAACAAAGTCCTTACCATTACAGTGGCCATGCACTGATAGTGTCTTTATCTCATCTATTTCTTCCCTATTTCCTCAACTACTTTTTACCTGTGATGTACTACAGGGTTTTTCTCCACCCCTTAGTGTATTTTGTAATTGTAATATAGGAGAGGTCTCAGCGCACGTGTCTTTTTTTACTGTCTTGGACAAATGGTTGCCAGAGAACATAGAGGTCTGGATTCAATTAATCAAACCATTAAATTGAATGGATCAAACCACTGGATTTGGGGGTGGCAGGGGAGGTGCAAAGTATCCTGGGATGCTGGGGGACTGTGAGTTAACTTGAATCTGGAGCAGCTCTGGGGCAGAAGTTCAATAAAGCGATATAACCTAAAGCAGTTAAATCTGATACTACAGCCATCCAGGTTTATCTTAAACTGGTTTTGGATGTTTTGAAAGCAGTTTATATGCACTGAACTTTTGTTGTGTTACAGATTTGAACTGGTTTCTGATCACTTATACCTGTTTATGTGTAATTTTTTCCTGTAGCCAGGAAGTCCAATCTTTGTATTCATTGCTTCAAAGATGAGATTGCTTCAGTTAAGGCACCGAGTAAAATCCCTTTGGGGAGAAAGTATAGCTTTTCATTGTTCTGTAATCTATTAAAGACACAATGATCCAAGGACAACTTTTCAGCATCTGTTTTTAATTGTGTCTGCATAATTTGTGAGTGCACTGCTTTTGTGCATGAGAGCCTCCCAACACATTGGAATGACCCAGCATTTTAATATCCATATAACCTTTATATGTACAAAATAAATGTGCTTGCAATAGTTTCTTGGTTTACTGAGGGGCCAACTACCTCAGGGAAGCCAACATGTATCATGGAGTGAAAATGTGCCTACTGCAGTTGCTATGGAGTAGCAGACATGCTGTAAATCCCCACCTCTCTTTACCTCACAGCAACTTGCCACGAAGTCTAATATCACTGACATTTAATGAACAGAAGCGTTTTTTTTGGAGTAAGAGGAACCATTTTCAACAGGGGTCTCCATATGTCCCACTCATATTCCTGCAAAGATAAGATGAAATCAAGCCTGGATGCCGGAGCAAGATACTCACTGAGAAGATGTTGATTTTTTGAGCAGCTGAGACACAGATCTTCAGTGGGGCCTATACAGCGAAAGCATTTCTCATGGCAAGGTTTGCAGGTGTGAGTCTTCTGATCCTGGTACTCAGTAAGAGAGCAGAACGTAGATACCATGCAGTAACCCTGCCTGTTCATCACGAAGCCCTCCCTACAGGTCAAGCAATCAGTAGAAGAGGAGCAGGTCTGGCAGGTCCTGTTGCACTCTGAAATACACAAACACAGGAATTTCACTGCTGCTTTTCCATTTTGGATTTTAGGAAGCAAACTTAATTTTTCAAGTAGCCGTCAGAGTCCTAGAGGCATATTCTGAAGTAGGGATACAGGAGAAAAGTGTGTGTGTGCGCATGTGCACGTGCATATGCTTGTTTCAATATTACTTTCTATCTTCTTTTTAGAGCCAATGCCATTTGGGAGGTTTTTCCCTTTAACCGCCATAGCATCTTTGAACAGAGATTTTTTCCTATTTGCAAATAATTCAGAAAACAATATATATTAGTGTTCTAATTATTATTATTCCATTATTCATTTCTTTATACTCATCAGTAATATGTTTCATTTTCAGTCATGTTGTCCATTACTTTTGTTCTGTTAGCTCACTCTAGACTTCCTTATAATCTTCTTTTTTTTTGTCTTGTCTAAATCATGTTA
>NW_017729024.1:98150805-98155096 GCF_001723915.1 Gavialis gangeticus
CCGGTAGTTTCATTTTCAGTCATGTTGTCCATTACTTTTGTTCTGTTAGCTCACTCTAGACTTCCTTATAATCTTCTTTTTTTTTGTCTTGTCTAAATCATGTTATGTCTTTGCCAAATTTTGCTGTCTTTCAGTCATCAATAAATACATTTAACTGTACCTAAAAATCATGGTTGTTACTATTCAACCAGTCTCCATATTCCTTTGAAAAAAAGTACCTTGACAATCTTCGGTTCCTTCTTCATAGTAAGTCCCTTCCGGACATTCTTTAAAACACCCACCATTATACTGAACAAAGGAACTGATTGCGCACTCAGTACAGTCATCAGAATCAGGCCCATCACATTCTTTGCAGTCCTCATTGCAGGAAAAGCACCTGTTAGATTCAGCATAAAAGCCAGAGGGGCAGTCCTGCAGACACCTCCCATTGTGCAGGAAAAACTGGTCTACACATGCTACCGAAAACGAAAAGGAAATGGATAAATAAAGAGAAACTTATTTTCTTCTACTGATTAGAGCAACAAAACTTGCATACAACACCTGCTGTATTACAGCTAGTGATGGACGAACTGGCTCAGAAAAAATAAGATCTACCCCTAAATACGTGATGAAATATAGGCTGCACTCTAACTGAGCCTTTAACCAGAGAACCTTCTACTCAATAATACCAAATTACATCTGGATTCTAAACTTCCTAAAAGTCAGGAAGAGCCAAATGTGAAATTCTGTTTAGTTCATGATTGTGTCTGATTATGTCATAATCTGTCTGGAATACTTAGATGCAATTCTGAATTTTCCTGGAGCCTGGTGGATGGCATTAGGATGTGGGATAATGGGTTCAGCTCTGTTTTATTATTGAGTTTGTTTAAACGGCTTTTGTTCATTATCTTGTATTTCCATTACTCTTATATTTCCAAACTGGCTGGTATTACCTTGACCTTCAGACAAATATTCACATTTTTGGATGTGTAGCCACATTGAACAGACTCCCCAAGCCTTTTGTGATTCATTTCCTACTAATTATATTAATACTCAAAGGACCTGATTCTCCACTATTCACTTTGGCCACATTTACACATGTGTTTTAATGTGCAGTAAACTATTTTACTGTGCATTAATGTGTCGCATAAAAAAGTAACATTAGTGTAACCACTAATGTGCAGTAAAAGTCTACTGCACATTGAATGTAACTAAAAAAGCACACAGATAGTGCAGCATAATGCACATAAATTTAGTGCCTCACATTGGAGGTACTAAATTTAATGCATATTAAAAAGATGCATTAATACACATGTAAATGTGCCCCTTGTGTAGTCATTTGCACCCAAATGGTAGCATTTTACATTCACTTTGCCCAGATGTAAATGTCTACAGTGGAAAATCAGAAACATGCTAAATTAAGAATGGAATTAAATCTGGGAGTAAGAATGAAATAGAAACAGGGACATTGGACAAGAATCCTGCCTATATCTAGCAGGGTAACTTTCCCATCTCATGGTAAAGTGCATGGTAGCACCAGCTCAACTGCTCAACAGTGATACTGAAGTCACTCTTCCCATTCTTGTTAACTATAAAGGAATCATCTCTTTCAACAAATCTTTGTTTGACAGCCTATGCGCTCACAAAAGTCTTGCCTTGGATGAGGAGATAAATGCTATTTGTCATTCCTGGTCGTACCTTTGCAGGTGTGTTCATGAATGCATTCCTGACACATCTCAGGGCAGTGCTTACAGGTCCCATCAGCGGCAAAGTGCTTCTCAGAACAGGAAGGTTTACATTTCCAGTGCTCCAAGAGCAAGGGACTCTCACAGGACAAACATTTTGTAGCATTCCCCATGCATGTCTTGCAGGGTTTGCTGCACTTGTTGCAAGTATCAGCTTCAGCAAAATGCCCCCTAGAGAGTCAGTAAAAAGACAAAGGATATTGTAGGACAGATGATATTTCTGGGACAGCAATGGCAGGGATAAAAATGCATTTATTAAGAGCTTCACAAGAGACACGTTTCACATAGAGCTGAATTATACCATATTTTTAATACAAAACAACATATCTTGCCCCCTAGCTCACATCCCACCTCCTTCTAGAATCATTGAAGTTGCCTGCATCTAGAAGGGCTGCATGATATTAGAGGGGTGTCCTTTCTTCTGTGCATCAAGTTGTACCACAGCCCTGCTCCTCACTCCCTGGCCTCTGCCAGGTAAGAGAGGTATGGAGTAAGGGAGAAGAAACCCACTGTCTATAGACTTCCTTATCTGACATTCAGCATTGACAGTCAGGAGGAGATCATGAGATATTGCTCTGAGAGCAATAAGAGGAGGAAAACAAAGAGACAGTCTCTAGTAGCAGAAGGGACAGGAAGCAGGGAGGAAGAAACTTTGTCCTAGCACTAGGACGGGTGGGAAGGAGGAAGAGAAAAGTGAGACTTCCCTCATCCCAACCCAACGCCAGGAAGGATGACAGGTTCCAGCAGCTGGGAAAGGCACCACAGTGAAGCTCAACAGAGATGCCAGGGTACAAGGGAGGAAGAAAAAGACAGGGATAGAAAAGAGTTGTTCCCCTCGACAAAAAGTGTCATTCAAGGACCTTGGCAGTGCTATTGCATTTTCCATTTGTACAAGTTGCCATGCTCTTATCTGTGATATACAAGATGTGAGCAACAGAAGACAAGTTCTTTTTTCAGGCATCTATAGTGTTCTAACCAGACTACTCTATGTTTTACAATGGTGATTCCAACATGTTCTTCCTGAAGCAGGTTCTTACCATCTTGAGCTGTGAAAATTGAACAGCTTTAAGGGATTTAACATAGAATACTGTGGACAAGCATAGTCTTTCAATGTTTGGGAGTATTAGCTCCCAAAGAAAGGTTAGCTAGGCTTGGCATACACATCATAGGCAAAGGGGGGAGAAAGAATGGTCTGAAGGCATGTTTAATTCTGGGTAAGCTCTTGAAAAAGAAAGGTACAGAGATCTCAGCAAGTTGTTTGAAATAAATGACAATTAAAAAATGTGTAATCACTGGATGAAATTAAAGAAAGGACTGAACTAGCATCTGAAGCAGTGCCAGCAGTATGTCTTTTCACACTAATATCTGCTCACAAGCAGTTTACCAGAGTGGTGCCCTCTAAGTCACAACTGGCAGTTTGTGGGTAGGGCTCTCTATAGAAAGGCTGAGGAGAAGAATTAGGATGAAAGGCTGGTGGAAAGCTGAGAAAAGAGAAGAAGAAATACCTCCTCCATCTTGCCTGTTCCCATGTTCTTCTTCCTTTTTTCCTTACCCTCTTTCATGACCCAACACCTCCTCCTCCCAGTTCCTTCTTCATCCTTCCTTCTCATCTCACTAGCTCATCTTGCTATCATGATCCAGTCTTTCTAAGGACATGACTACACTGAATGATGAAGTGTAGTGTGGACAAGGCCCAAGATAGTGTTAAACAACAAAACTAAGACTCAGGGTGATTCAGCAAGCACATAGTTCTGTGGTGACTACAGTTGGACCTCTTCTTGTACTGAAGGTAGCATCAATACACTATGCTGCAGTATGTATTGAAGACATATCCTAAAAGCTTCTAGTCAGTGTGTCAGAGGTGAGGCTGGTGCAATGTAAAAGATCATCTTCTTCTTTGACAGTCCCTCAAGGATTATTGTCTTCCATGGCTGTTTTCATGGAAGACGCCTGTGCATAACTTCTTTTGCCATGGAGAAGCTGCTGCACATCAGCTTCCATGTGGCTCTTGACAGAATGAGACCTTAATCCAATGGCAAGGAGACCAAGACAACTGGGGATCTTATTCTGCTGCAGCATTCATCCGCCTTTACAGCCATTGAGATTCTAACATCTTCTTCCACCTGCTCCACCATTGAGGACTTGTAGACCCATGACTGGGGGCTGGGCAGGCCTACTATAGTGGTACTCACCATGTCAAAGAATATATGTGGCTTTTCAGGAGGGAAACCATTGCTATTTACTGTCCTCACCACATCCTGGTGGTGTTGCCACTGCTTGGTCTGCAACTGCTTATTCATCAGCGTTATCCCTGCTTATTTCACTGAGAGGAGAGACTGAGGGACCTGGACCTCTTCAGCCTCTGCAAGAGAAGGCTGAGAGGTGATCTTGTGGCTGCCTACAAATTCATTAGGGGAAAGCAGCAAGGGATTGGAGATGCTCTGTTCACCAGGGCACCTCTTGGAGTAACAAGGAACAATGGTCACAAACTGACAGAGAGCAGATTTAGGCTAGATATCAGGAAAAACTTCTTCACAGTAAGGATGGCCAAAATTTGGAATGGGCTT
>NW_017729024.1:98155110-98155454 GCF_001723915.1 Gavialis gangeticus
AGATTTAGGCTAGATATCAGGAAAAACTTCTTCACAGTAAGGATGGCCAAAATTTGGAATGGGCTTTCAAGGGAGGTGGTGCTCTCCCCTACCTTGGGGGTCTTTAAGAGAAGACTGGACAGGCATCTGGCTGGGGTCATCTGACCCCAACACTCTTTCTTGTCTAGTCAGGGGGTCGGACTCAATGATTTGTTGAGGTCCCTTCTGACCCTAACATCTATGAATCTATGAATTTCATGGTGTACAAGTCAAGTTTTGAAGCCCAATTTTTAACTCTTAAAACTCAACCTGGTGACAAAGAATTGGAAACTAGCTAATATGGTCCCAATTTTTAAGAAAGGGAG
>NW_017729024.1:98156700-98157432 GCF_001723915.1 Gavialis gangeticus
TGATCTGATCAGATCCCTCCTGACCCTAGCTACTATGAAACTATGAAACCTCAACTTATACACCATATCGAGGCCTGTGGGCCTTGCCGTCACTATGGAGATGCCGCTCAGCTGGGCACCGAGCTCGGCTGGGTGATGAGCTCAGCCAGGTGCCGGGCTTGGTGCTTGGCTGGCGACGCCCCATCCCCTGCCAGTGCGTTATGAAGATGCCACTCAGCAGGGCACTGAGCCCGACCCTGTCTCTTGTGAGCAGCACTGCCTGGACTGTGCCAGCTGAGCACCAAGCCTGGCCCCATCCACTGCTCTGTTGAGCTTCACTGTGGTGCCTTTCCCAGCTGCTGGAACCTGTCATCCTTCCTGGCGTTGGGCTGGGATGAGGGAAGTCTCACTTTTCTCTTCCTCCTTCCCACCCATCCTAGTGCTAGGACAAAGTTTCTTCCTCCCTGCTTCCTGTCCCTTCTGCTACTAGAGACTGTCTCTTTGTTTTCCTCCTCTTATTGCTCTCAGAGCAATATCTCATGATCTCCTCCTGACTGTCAATGCTGAATGTCAGATAAGGAAGTCTATAGACAGTGGATTTCTTCTCCCTTACTCCATACCTCTCTTACCTGGCAGAGGCCAGGGAGTGAGGAGCAGGGCTGTGGTACAACTTGATGCACAGAAGAAAGGACACCCCTCTAATATCATGCAGCCCTTCTAGATGCAGGCAACTTCAATGATTCTAGAAGGAGG
>NW_017729024.1:98162432-98163621 GCF_001723915.1 Gavialis gangeticus
TGTCAGATAAGGAAGTCTATAGACAGTGGATTTCTTCTCCCTTACTCCATACCTCTCTTACCTGGCAGAGGCCAGGGAGTGAGGAGCAGGGCTGTGGTACAACTTGATGCACAGAAGAAAGGACACCCCTCTAATATCATGCAGCCCTTCTAGATGCAGGCAACTTCAATGATTCTAGAAGGAGGTGGGATGTGAGCTAGGGGGCAAGATATGTTGTTTTGTATTAAAAATATGCACCCACTCACAGGGGGTGGAGCTGAGCTCAGCACCTGGCTGAACAGCATTTCCATAGGGTACTCACAAGAGATGGGGCTGCACCAGCTGAGCCCTGAGCCTAGTGCAGCTTGCAGGGGATGGGCACTCACAGGGGATGAGCTCAGCACTTGCCTGGTGCTGCCCAGGCAGCACTGCTCGCTGGGGATGAGGGTGGGCTTGGGGCTTGGCTGGCACGGCCCAGGCAGCACCACTCACAGGGGATGGAACCGAGCTCAGCGCTTAGCTGGTGCAGCCCCATCCCCTGTGAGCAGCGCTGCCTGGACTGCACCAATTAAGCACCAAGTCCAGCCCCATCCCCTGCAAGCGGTGCTGTGGCACGTGTCCACTGCTTGGGGGCCCAGCCTGCAGTGAGGGTGTGCAGGGGCTGGTATAAGTCGACCCCATATTTCTGATCCAAAAAGTTAGGTTGACTTATACACTGGAATTCCTAACTTTTTGGATCAGAAAAATGGGATCATCTCATACACGGTATCAACCTGTACACCATGAAATATGGTAACTTTCCATGAAGGTCATTCCACTATCTACCACCTGTGGATGTGCTGGGTAGCAGTATAGCTCTGCTTCACAGAAAAGAGGATGTTAAGGACTGCTGAAAGCCTCTACATTTCTGTGCAACCCCTAGAAAAAGGCAGGTATTAATAAATGCAATGAAAGAAAGCAGAAACTGAAGAACAGATAGACTTTGCTGTAGTAAATCCAGGATCTAAAATCCCATTTATGACTGTGAAAGGCAGCAAAAAGCAGAAGCAGCATAAAGAAAGGGTGAGTGATAATGGAAAAAAAAAAAGTTAAATAGCCTCATCATGTGCACACATTGTGGGAAATGGACACCCTCTACACATCACATATATTACACAATTAACTGGTTAACTGCATGATTAATTTAGAATGGCTACATGTGCAAACTAAC
>NW_017729024.1:98168621-98195579 GCF_001723915.1 Gavialis gangeticus
TGGAAACACACACAGGTTACTGTACCACTGCTAAAGCATTATTTTGAGATAGGTATCAGAAATACAGGGTAAAATCTACTAAGGCAAGAAAACCCTCCATACTAGCCTTGGATCTGAAGTGAAGTATCTGTTTAGTGTAGTTTCTTCATATTTATTCTGGTCTATAAAATCAGAATCCATTCTACTGGCCCTCTCTTGTCTAGTGAGCAAGGGACACAGTGAGCAGTTGTGAAAATAATGGCAGGAAAATCAATTAAGAATGTAAAGAATCCTTCAAGAATTGTAAGAAAAAATAATACAAAGAATTCACGTATATCACAGTGTAGGAGAGAGCTGAACACATTTTATTAGAAGGAAGAAATCAAGTGGCAGCCATTAAAGGTTTGATCGAAATGGTAGATGGTGATAAGCAGGATGGAGAGTGCAGGGGAACCTGATCTATTTTAGGGGAAGATCCATGGGATCCTTCATTTCTGAACAGGAGAAAAGCCAAATGGAATGCATTATTAATATTCTCATTTGCATGCTCAGGATGGTTAAGCCCATTAATCCCTCAGTCGCTCCATTGCATGCCCACTGCTCATATTACATTCTGGTGTCAGTGTGATTTTTGCCATTGACTCTGGGACTTCACGCACAGCTCTTATTTTTCTTGCACTCACGTGCAACTTCTATTATGAGCAATGGAAATTATGTTATCCAGCTGAAACATAAATCAAATATAAGCATACTGTAATTTTGGATGGTCAAGCTACTACATTCATCTTTCCTTAGAGAGGCTTAATAAATGGTTTTAACCATGGAAATGAGCTAGAAATTCATAACAACACCTGAAGGTTGATGTAGACAAAGAAGCTAAAGAATGAATAAAGTATTACTTACTCTGGGCATTCCTGAAGGCATCTGCCTTCATGCAGGTAGAACAGCTGATCTGGGACAGAGTGGCACTTTAGGCAGTACCTAGGTTCAGAGCAGTTTTCACAGTTGTCTGTGCAATTCTCACATTTCCCATTTCTCGGGTTGGCAAAAGTTCCTTGAGGGCATTGCTTGACACATGTTTCAAAGGAAAGAAATGTCCCTATACAGCAGACCCAACCAAGGAAAACGAATAGGTGAGAAGTCTAAACAAAACATTGCTGGAGCTTTTCTTATGCTGGCAACACATACTGATGGGCTTCTTTTTCTTAAACTGGATACCTTAGCTTAGTAGACTGTGTAAGTCCAAAATTCAGCTTTATTTTTTTTAACTGCAACATTCTTTTAAGCTCTTCCCCGAAGAAGTCCGTTCAGCCCTCACTCATAGTCACTTATCTGACTTTCAGAATAGATAGGCCATAGAATTTCACCCAGCAATTCCTTCAGCAAGCCAATAACTTCTAGGTGAGTGAACAAGGCATTGACAAGATGCCTTAAGAAACGGGTAAATATCAATTGCTTATAATGACGTGTGCTTTATTCCTAGCCTGAATATATGTAGTTTCAGTATCAGTCTGCAGATAGCACATCTGATTTCCCAGATTTACCTGAATCTAAGACAACCCTGAATTTTAGATGACCCCAGTAATTAGATTCTATACATAGGAAATTTATAAATGTGTTATAATTTTCCATGTATAGACTCTAAATATTGGAGGGTTCTCTTCAAGTCATCCCTCCCTCTGCTGTAGAGGCTCAGGAGGTTGTGGGGTTGATAAAGGGAGGTCAAGCAGGTTGTGCTTGTGGCTACTACCTGCCACCTTGGCTCACTGCCTGCCTCCCACCCCACAGCCTTGCATCCCCCTTTCCCCTCTGCCTCTGTTGCTCCTCCTGCCCCTCCCCCTCCAGCCTCTGCTCCCACCTCCCTTCCAACTTCTGCACCCCACTTCCTCCCCTGCCTCACCCTTGCTCAATCCATGTTGTAGCCTGGGTCACTGAGTATAGCTCCAGCCCAGCCCCCATAGCAGCTATAAGGGCTGTGCACTGCTGCTATGGGGCTGGGCTGGAACTCAATGTCCCAGGATACAGTGTGGATGGAGCCTGTGGGTGTAGAACAGGGGTAAAGTGGGGAGGGAGAGGGGCAGGCAGAGGCTGCATGGTGGGGAGAGGGGAAAAAGAGGCTGCAGGGGGGAGATGGCAGGATGTAGAGGTGGCTGGAAGGGACAGGCAGCAGCTATGGCTGTGGACCCAACCCCAGGTAGGGGCTTTTGCCCAAGCCAAAGCAGTAACCTTGTCCTTCTCTGCCCCCCGCCCTCATACTCAATTTTAAGACAAGGGGCTTTTCTGTCCCATGTTAAAAGGGGGTGGGGAACCTCATCTTAGAATTGAGTAAATATATTAATATGCTACATGAGTGAAGAAACTTCTACCATTCATTACCCTATATATCCTTTGTCAATATATAGTATATGAAACATATACAGAAGTGTAGCTTACTATATTACAAACTCACCCAAAGAAGCTAGATGCCACTTACCTTTAGGACAGGAAGTGCACACATTGGCAGCTGTACTGCAGGTCTTACATGAAGAATCACAGGGCTGGTTCTGTTCCGGTGTGCCTGTATAGGGAAGAAAAACTACTGCTTATTTTGTAGTCTTACTGGAGAACAATGCCTTTAGGAAGGCAAACAGGCAATCTTTGAATTTTTCTATTTTTTCTGTTTAGGTTTACTCAGGGATAGTTAAAAAAACCCCATAATTATTGGCACAGCTACTTCTAGAATCCTCAGAATGAAACAAGGAGAAAAACGGCGATTCAGTTCAACTACACAAGTCAAAAGTTGAATAAAAAGGTAGTGTAATAAAATAAAACACACAAGTTATCATCAGATAACTTGGACTGTTTGGTGCTGAAGACATTTTAGTTTATTGTTGGTCATTTTAGGTAAGTTATGCAGAATAGAAGATTACTGTATATAGATTATGGATATGTGGATACATTCTCACTAGAAGGCAAGTAAGGTTAGTGGATTGCTGCTGAATACAGAATTTTTACTATGGTTTTGTTATGTTGTATTAATAGGAACGAATTATAAATATGAAAGGGAGAAAGTGACTGCCTAGAATGAGAGTCCTTAAAATAAATTTATTTTGATACCCATCACCATCTATGCCCCTTCCGCAGCAGGAAGACTCCTTTGTGTGCTCCCTACTGAATCCTTAAATTTGAAAAAGTAGGCTTCTAACTCCTAGTGGGAAACCTGAGACCCTGAGTTAGTATTTGCAGAGACTTTGCTCAGCAGTAGACTAGATTTCAAGGGGCCTGAGGAACACACCTAATTTGTCAAAGGGTCGCCTGTTAACACATGAGATACCAGCAAGTTGTTCCTTATTCTAATGCTGACAAAAGGCTGCTCAAATTAGAAGAAGCATGGCATGCAGGACTCCCATCAAGGCAATTCTTCTTATTAAAGATGAGGGTAGACACTGTCAACTTTGACCTCTAGACCTCTTGTATTTTAACTGCTTCTATTTTGTATCAGTAGATCTGTATGTCTCTCTTTACCTGTGTTTAACATACAGTAAGTGCTGTAAAGACCACAGCATTCAGCCATTGCTGTCTTTGGCCTACCAAGGCCCTTGATTCCATTTCACGGCCTCAAAAAAGAATCAATGAGCAAATGAGAACATGAATATACAGCAAATAAGAGTGAATATGAGTAACACAGAATGAACATGGACATGTGGACTACTAAATACATGGCCTCTTTTATTCGTTTCATGAATTCTTTATTATCCTCTTGTGAGACAAAAAATTAAGGTGAGATAGGCTGATTTTCTTATATCCTTTATAACTGGAAAACACTCAGTTAAACCACATCTAACTCCTCTTCCTCCCAGGCTGACTCAGAAGGTCAGAGATCCTCCAGAGCCTCTGTGGTCCATAGTGCTGACATGGTTAAAGTAATCCAATGTTTGTAGCTGATAGGAAAGGAGTAACCTTTGACTCTCCAGTCTAAATGGCCAAGTTTCTATTTACACGTAGGTCAACTGAGGACAACCTTAGTATAAGTATAGAGCAGGATTCAAACTCACAACTCTAGAGCTATAGCAAAATATCCTAGCTGCTCTGCCAGGTATGATACCCCTAGCCTTTTTATCTTATCTTTAACCATAAGTCTCTTCATACCTTACACTGGCTTCACTTGCCTTCTCCGGACCCATTCTTTCTTAGAAACAGCAAAAACATGTGTCTAAAGTAGACTGTATTACAGTTCACATGGTGCCTAAAACTGAGTTTGATACAGTTTACCATTATTAAACATTGTCTCATTTTCTATCACTTTGCTAAGGCATCAGAGAGTCTATACAGACCTTTTTCTTTAGCCTTGATGAGGCAAGTGTTAACTATCTCTCCCTGGGTAACAGGAAAGCCACAGCTGCATGCCTTAAATGTATGGATTGTCAGAGAGGGCAGTGGGGCTGGGGCAGCTGTGATAAATTAAGTAATTCTCCCAACACATTTATAAGAGAGATGGGCTCTACTGACTAAAGCTTTCTGTTCCTTAAGGAGGGGAAGGAGTATTCCTTTCTTGATTTAGCCTTTAGCTTGCCTTAACTAGTCTGGTTTAGTTAGCCTCACTTAGACTCTGGAGTGTAGGAAGCCTTTATAACCTTGATAGTCACTGTTTTTGGAGACAGACTCTGAAAAGCTAGGTGCTTGACAGGAAGTAGGATTTCTAGATCCTGAGCTAGAGGTGCTATGGGGTAATTCATAATACTTATTTCAATTTGAGCTGGGTGCTGGACAGATATCATGAGAAGCACTATAAAACAACGCTTTCTTTTTTTTCTGGGGATCCTACAAGTTCAGAATCCATTACCCTCTAGGAAATACACAAACCATTATCAGTATTCATAGCCATGCACTTAACCAACTTGAATTCCATCTGTTCTTATGCTACTTAATTTATTTAAGGCTATTTGGAGTCTCTCTCAATGCTCTGGATGTTACTAATTAAACCAATATATAGATAACTTCATTAGGAAGTCTTCAGATGAATAAAAAAAGTACAGTAGAGGTCTAAAGAGATCCCCAAGCACCCTACTTCCTGGCAGCTGTTTTTTTTCACAAGATGCTACTGTTTTGTTTCGTAGCTATTTATTTCCTTAATACTGTCTTATTGTAAACTAGATCAAAGCCTTTTAAAAAATAGGGCTACCTTTAATTAGTAGGTAACAGTCCTTGAAAAGTGAGGCATCATTTTTTCTCTTCTGTAAGCTGGCAGTATTAACCTGTATTTTTTTTCAAGCTTGTTACTTTTCTGTCTTTTAAATGTTTTGTCTTTCATTTTCTTTGGTATTGAGGCAAGATTCTTATTCTGGGAATCCTTGGATTCCCCTTGATTCCTCTTTTAACAAGTAGCTGTACAAGCCCTCTTTGATCATCTTGAATTATTATTGCTTTTTTGTGTAGCCACATTATTAATTAGTATTTCTCACTTTTATGTACCTCTAAAACCTCAAAAGACCTGAATACCATCTGCTCTTGGTAGCTAACTTGAATTGCTTTTTTCAAGTTGCTCTATCAACTCCTTGGAACCCTTTATGTCAAGGCTATGCTCTGATTTCCTTTAGAAAATATCTGCACTTTTTTTTTTCTATTCAAGGGTGAATTCAGATTTTAATTCAGCTTCTCAACAGCCACGCACTTTTCAGTATTTCATATTATTTCCTTTGATATCCCCACCATAGGCAGGACAAATTCTTTTAAGTTGTATCACTGCATACTAATTATGAGTGAAGAAAAGAGACTAAATATAACAGAAGCATCCACTGCCAAGATAATGGGACCTTGACCTTGTTTGAGCCATTGGGATAGTGCAAATAGAAGTTGGAGAAGGCTGAAACAGAGCGGCTGTTAGCAGCTGCTGAAGAATGGTTTACAGCCTCTCATCTCTCTGAAAACATTTCCCTCTTTGCCGTTAAGAAACACTGATTTATTTTATTTTTTTTCTTTTACAAGATATTACAAGAAGATATTTTGGTACTGAAGACTGCAGTGTAAAGCTTGCATCTTTGGTTCCTTGGCAACATGTGTGATTATGGTTATTTTTGACCAACCACTTTTGTAGTATGTCTGAATTTCCACCAGAGGGAAATGTGCACAAGCAGTTGAGATTCATATGCCTCACAGCACTTCTATAAATGCAGCTTCTAACTTTCCAGTCCGACAAATATTTATACACCTCTCTTAAGAACACTTTTCCTAGTACTGATATGAAAAGCTTCCAATTAACTTGGGTCATTTAGATTTGGGTTTCCCCTGCCTCAAAACAACCATTGACTCTACCCAGCTTAAAAATTAGGGCCCAACTCTGCTCTTGATAGTCTGTTGTTTAACTGCTTCTCAAATGTAATTTTCTTTCTCCTTTAGAAAGTGGCCAATGTTCTACATATGCTCCAAATGCCCTCTAAAATTCTGCAAAGGTTTCATGACAGATGCCTGTGCACAGCACCTGCCATATTATGAACAGTGCTTTTATAAACAGAACAGCTTTGCAGAGTTGTCAAGAAAATTGGCCAGACCACTGACAAAATATATTTGCTTGGCTTTTGTTCTAATGACTGATGGTAATTTGAAAACAAATGGCTATTTTCTGCCATATAAAAACATTTCATCTGTTGCTGAAAAACATTACTCACTCTGGACATGTGGCAAGTCAAGCCTTGTAGGGCTGGCTGAAGTAGAATTAATTGGTATCTGAGTTGTCTGTATGAAGGAAAAGAGTTTTTGGGATTAGGGAGTGAAAAAAGAAATAGAGGAAAAGAGTTGCCCATTTTAGCTGTTAGTCTTGCATTCTAAGTTTGTTTCTCTGGAGCTTTTATCTGAGATAGCATTGAATAAGGCAAGTTCCTATCTGCTTCTAGCTATGACGTGTTGTTTTGTGAAGGCTATCCTCTTGTGCTCCAGAATCTAAGCCTTCATTTAAAAAAAATTTAAGTCTGTTGCCCTGATGGCTGTACAGAGAACCTTAAATATGCAAGCCAGATGTTCACCAGTGCAATGATGTTGGCCTGGTTCTGCAGACAGCCTTGAAATAATAGACAAGAGAGAAATGTGAGCTACTTCTTTTTATTCAGATAAATAGGATGCTGGCTTGATGCTTTTTGACGATTTAACTATTTACTGTTTCATTTCTGATTTTTAAAAAAATGGAAAGAGACATCATCAGACTTTCAGGGTTTATTAGATGATGGTTTTTCCTTAGATTTCTCATAAACTATATCACCTATGTAAATACCCACTAAGACTAAAATGTGGCTCAGTGTTGCATTTAATTCCTATTTCCTTCATCAGTAAAGGAAATTTAGCTGCTTTACTTCCTATTTCAAAAACTAAAGAGCTAACTTTTACTTTGCTGTTTTGTGAGCTAAGCTCTTGTGTGGTGTAGCACTCTGTCCATTCAGGTTGTTCTGAGGTTTCTGAAGTGAAAGACAATGAAAAAGCCGATTTTTTTTTTTTTTTTTTTTTTTTTTTTTTTTTCTCTCCAAAAATGGTTTGGGTTTGTAAAAGGGGAAAAAAAAAAAAAAAACCCATTTTTTTTTTTTTTTTTTTTTTTTTTTTTAGTGTTCTCCTTCTTTCTTATTTATACTCTCTCAAAATGAGTTAGCGTTGTACAACGTGACATAAGACAGTGTTAAAGAACCACAGAAATAATTAATTTCTTCTAACACTGAATAAGAAATTTTATTGGAATAGTGACAGCACTGAATAAAATTCTAGTCCCAATGAAGTCAAGTGTCTGTAAAGTTATTTTGTCTCTGGGTCACTGTAGTATTTCTAGTGACACAGATTAAAAGAAAAAGTTCATATTTGGAACCCTTCACATGCCTTATTACTTACTCTTAAGAATACAAGGTGAAAAAAGGGGCTGGATCTATGCAGTGAATGGGCATGTCTGAAGAGAGAAACATTAGTATACAGTCCTCAGCCTTCAAACAGCTGCTTAAATATACAGTTCTCTCTTTGATCTTCCTAGTAGGCAGCCATAAGAGAACTTGCATTAGAGGATGAACAGTCTCTTTGTGCTTCTTGTCCTGCTCATCTCTCTTCAGCTTGATGCTTATGCACATAACTTACTCTTCATCCATACAGGCTAGGGACAGACATTACACATAAACCAGCTTAAGTGATCAGAAACTGGTTTAAACCTGTAACAGAACAGATGTGCAGTGTACATAAACAAGTTTGAAAATGGCTGAAACCAGTTTTAGATAAACCTGGTTGAATGTAGTATCAGACTCAACTGATTTGGATCAAACCAGTTTATGCAATGTCTGTCCCAGAACCCTTGCTGGTTTAAAGTGAAAGCAGATGCCCCCAACATCCCAGCATGCTCTCTGTGCTGGACAGGGCTTTCTGTTCCACAGCAGAGCTGGTCCCTCACCTCTGCCCCCTATCCAGAGCTCCGGCAGAGACTTCCAGGCACAGCAGGGTCTGCCTGGCTTCCTCCTACCCAACCCCCTGCCCTTGCTGCTCAAGCAGGAAATCCCCCTCCCCTCCCTCCCTCCCTCTCATCTCCCGCAGCACAGATCCCAGCCCCACAACTTTAGGTATGTGGTATGCTAGCTAATGCTGAGAGATGTCTGTGTATGTGTGTCTCCCATTTCACTGGGACAGGCAGACAGACCAGTGACCACTTAAAACTTTTTGGAGGTAATCAACAGGTCAGCTAGTAAGCTGTATAAGAAGAGTTTGAACTAATGGAGAGAGGCAACTGTTTTGCTGATTGGGTGATAAACACTGTTATCAGCCCACTGCTGGCTTGCTTGCCTGTCAATTTGCTGCAGATAGTATAAAGAAGAAGGGAGGGAGATTGGAAAGATCTGTATCATCAACAGATGCATGCACTGCAGCCCCTCCATGCCCCCTTGCCTCAGAGTGCTAGCAGGGGGCTGGGGGCTGGAAACACTCCCACCCCTTGAGCAGTGAGTGGGGAAAAGCCTGGGATGGTGCAGGCTGACCTCCCTAATCAGAGGTCCTGCAGGGGCTGGCCATGCCCCGCTCTCAGCTCAGGACTGTGGAAGAGAGGGTAGGGCTGCTTTAACAGCCCCTGGTTTCTAGGTTGAGCCACTGGAGGCATGTACCTGAATTTCTGGAATGAAACAGGAATGTCTATCCACCTCTAAATTGGTTCAAGCTTTGTAGGTTAGACTAACCTGGAAAGATTGAATCAATTCAGGCTTTTAGAATGTCTGTCCCTAGCCACAGTGAAGGATCTAACCATTAAAATTCATGTTTATCAAAGCCATCTTGTTTTTTTTCATTTAGGGACCACATGCTCAGACAGTATTCAGGTAAATGAGAGGGATTAAAATGATTAAATTTTGATCTTCATATCAAATTAGCACCCACATTTATACTTGCGCCTCTGTTTTTTAATTAAAAATATACCAGCTTCTACTAAAGTATCTGTGTTTCTATGTCAATGTTTTTTGCAGTCCTAACCACAAAACATGGTACATTGTTGCAGTGAGGAGTCTAAAACAAACTGCACTAGTAGGGCTGTTGTAACCATGCACACATTCCAGTTTAGAAGGTGACCTGTTTAGTTTGTGCACTGCGTAGTAAAGATGTGATTTGAATATGATCCAGTTATTTCCAGTGGGGATGCTATTTAGTGTGTTAAGTTTTATTCTGCTTCTGCTACTGGCCTTGCAAAAATGATACTGCCATGAATAAAAATGCATAAACAAACCACATATCTCTAAAAGATGATTACAATTACAAAGACATAATAAAATGTAATGAAAACAATATCCATATGTAATAAAATACTAGAACCTATCCGATCTCTCTCAAAGACTTATGAGAATTATAAATTTAAAGGTACTGTAGGATTGGTGAGAGGTAAATCACAGCCCCCCAGTAACCATTAATTTCCAATCTAGTTATCTTGTAACAACCATAACTTTAGTTTACAAACAAATGCCTAGAATATAAAATCTCCATGCAACTCCAAGACGGTTGACAAAGATTATATGGGTTAGTAAATAACTTTTTCCTGCCTCTTACAACCTTAAAATCCACATATGAATGTTGTTTAAAAAGATTTCCTAATGTCTCTTATGCTGCTACATCTTCCTTTCTAAATGTCCATAATAATTTTTGATGTAGACCTGCCCCTATCGCATATTCTCCATCTCTCTCTTCTCTATCCATTTAATCTTTTTTCCTGGTCTTCTTCTCAGCTTTTCCATACACCCCAAAACAGGTAGCCTCTATGATGAATTATGCATTTGGCCCCTACTTCCTCTAAGTCTGCAGTGTCTGAATATTTTTTTCTTTCAACCAACCCTCTCTGAGCATGTTACATCTTTAATTGATGTAATTTACTGTAGCATTAAGGAAAAAGTGTGAAGGATGATGCAGTTGTCTCATGACTTCTCGTAAGAGTATCCAACTGCAGCCAATGGATGCTATTTCTATTATGTGTTGTAATATATGAGGTGTACTAGATATGTGCTTACTTTTGCATAGTTAATTACAGTGTTGTTTTGGGGCCTTTTCTGAGAGTAAATTGCAAGTAACTATTCCCTCTTGGATGTTTCGTAGAAACAGATCTAAGCCCACACCCATTGTTTCCTTTGCACCTCACAAAAGAATGCATTAGGCTATGCTGTGTAACTGTGCAACACACAAGCCTGGGGTGTGGTATTTATAGTGAACTGACAAAATGAAGACCTGATTGCAGCTTACAAAATGTCTAGTCCCCTTGAAAGGGTATGTGTAATCATTTGGTGAATCAAGCCTACACTAGTATGTCTCCTGGCTTCCAAAATCATTTCATCATCTGGTACACCAGATAAAATACAGATGTTTCAAGCTACAAACACAGAGCTCAACCTTTTTTTTTTCTTTTTCTTTTTTCCTTGGCTTGCCCTTTTAAATGTCTGGATGCCAGACATATCTGCTTCTTTATTTCAGGCCATGATATGACTTATTAATGATTCCCAGTTTGGAATGGAATATTTTGCCCACCAGAATACCCACAAAATTAGTATTATTTTAGAGTTATTCTCTGTAGAATGTCTGAATTGGTATGTGGGCTCATGAAAATTCATGACACTGGTCTTTCATTTATCGTTATGCAAGAAGTGGAATTTAGAAAAAATGTGTCCTCTGCACCCAGAAAGAGATTTTCATCTTCACCAAGATGCATCAGCCTCCCAAAAGAAATTCAGTCTCTGCATTGATTCATCTTGTAGCATGCTGCCTTTTAATTTATTATCCAGGAGGCAAAGTGGAACAAGTCTCGCTTCATAAGACTTACAGGGTTTGGTTGTGAACCATCATATCCAATCTGATTGATCAATTTAGTTATTAAACTGGTTGGTAGGATTTTAAATTGCACTGTCCATATCCATATACTCAAATGGGTTCCAGAGGGCTGAAGACAATGGCCTCATTATTTGTGAATAAAATGTAAAGTCTAGCAACACTCTGCCTCTCTCACTTCAGCATTTTCATAGAAGAAAGGCAAGATGCCTTTGTTAAAGCTGTCATAGTCATTACCGAACTAAACAATGTGGGTCAAATACTTTTGGCCAGATTACTGGCTGTGTCCTGGTCATCACAGAAGCCATATATTTCATTTCATTATATCAGAGAAGTGGGCACTCCCCACAAATCTTAGGATCTAACAGTGAGTTTGATTTTACGTCTTCTAGTAGGCAGCCACAGCAAAGGTCCACTGTCCTGCTCTTCTCTTTTTACCGTAACCTTATATATGCTGCTACACCCTTCATCAATATTTCTGTGTTAAAGCATTACTTCATATTTTGTGATCTTCTAGTCCTAAGACTGGGAAGGGGAGGGTGATCCTAGGTTTTGTTTGACCACTACTTTTCAACCTGTCTACCATGGATGATCATGTCAGGAAAAAACTATGACTGATACAGCTCTTTGTCTGGGGAGCTGTACCAGTCCTAATTCTTTCCTGCCATGAAAAACTGTCACTGAGAGCAAGAACAAGCTGACTTTCTTTCATCTTACCCATTCTTGCAATGATGAAAATGAAGGATCACAAACTCAATAGGAGTCAGTCATGTGAGGTTTTCACAAGAAAAGCAAATGACTTTTATGTGACAGACCTCTGACATGAAAACCATCATTCTATGGATAGATAGTATACTTGGAGGTCTGCAGTTTGCAGATATCTGCCCCCTAAATGCATTGAAAACCAAAATGGAGCAAAAGACTAGTAGTTTCATCACAGCACTTGAACAACTTATCACCAAGTCAAAAGCAAAAGTAAAGAAAGTGTCCTGAGACAACCCTATCACTTCAGAAGAAGTAGCCTTGGGAATTGTTGTGTTTTACTTTCTTGGGTAGCATCATTCATAAATCTTGATTGCATCTACTGTGTATCAACTCAAGTGGGTAAGGCAAATACTGCTGTTTTGGAAGCTCACACCAACATGGAAGTTTCATAGTATTAGCCTCAGTGCTAAATGATGAATCTTTGGGTTGGAGCACAGGTGTCAAATATAATTCAGCCCATAAAACCATGCCACCAGGTCCACTGGTAGTCCATCAGGGTACCAGAAGATAAGGGGCATAACCTGCAACAGAATTTGGGGTCCCTGGACCCTGATGAATATGGCCATTAGTGGCAGCCCCATGGACTAGTGCCACCACCAGAATGCAGGCCCATGACACCCCTGGATGATCGCTTCTGCCTCCAGACACATGCTGCTACACATTCCTGGACCCATGCTGCCACCTCAACATGATTCCATGCTGCTGCCTGTCCTGGACCCACTGTAGTTGCTGCTGCCTCAGGAGGAGTCCCTGATCCAGATACCCCTGGCTTAGTACCAAGATCCAGATACCCCTGGCTTAGTACGAAGTGTATGCAAAAGAACAGCTTCAGTGCAAATGCCCAATCCAGATACACTGAGTACTTTGGTGAGACAATATAAGGAATGTTTACGTATTGAAGCAGACCCCATTACTAAGGGCTGCACAATAGTACAAATGAGAAAGTGGACTTATCTTACCCATATCTTGAGAACACAGCTATCTAAATAAGCCTTATTTTGATGGTCCCAGTTCCAAAGAGGTTGATCCAGAAGGACATTTACATCACAATAATGACTAAATCAGTCATTCTACAGATAAATGCCTTGAACAGGTTAAAGGAAATGGCTAAGGATAGTACTGGTTGGCAAGTGCCTTGTGCACTTGCAAATGTAAGGAACGGTTTGGATTGCCTGGAAGGAGGGAAACTTGATTTCTTATTCTTTCTTTGACTCAGTCTTTTACCTGTGACACAATTGTCTTATGGATACAGTGGGGAATAATACCTCTATTTTGTGAAATAACACAATTTATATCAAACCTACTTTCCAGGTGTCATTACTTGTTGTGTATTTTTTTTTTGTTAATTTATTTGCTTATTAGGTCCAAATTAATATGTTTGACTCCAAAGTAAATTTTGAGTTGGACTGTTTGTGACTCTCCAGTTTATTTTTAATATGTTCAGTAATACAAATAATGATTAATACTGCTTGGTTTGTTTTATTCTCTGATTGTGTGGATCAGGCTCATGCATTTTGTATTACTAACATGGAGCAGAATACAAATTATTAATATTCACAGTGATGTCTTCATTAATTGTCTACTGACCAAAATAAATTTGCTGAAGAAACTAGTAAATAACTTGTTTACTTTGGAAAAAAGGGAGAGTATTGTGATCTGTTTTCATGTAGTTGTTAAACAGGAAAAAATGACAAAATAATAAAATAAGTGATGTGCTACAAATAATTATTTGCTTCAATAATACTAAAAATATTTAGATATATCACCTTCCTTACCTTCTAGAAATATTTTACTATTGTTAATTAATCTCTTAAGGTTACAGAGTAAGGACAAAGGGAGGGCTAAACCTCAAGTTCCAGCTCCAAATCCTGTGTTCAGTCCATTATATCATGATGCCTGATTTTTTTCCCCCCTACTACACTACTTACAAGCTGTTATGCTGTTTACAACATAATCTCCAATTCTCTTCAGGTGACATTCATCCTGGTGCAGAAGGCCAATACAAGGTTGAAAAAACCAGGACCTATACAACTTAAGCTGTATAAAAACTCTATTGTTTCTGTGTGGTGCCTTTAACCCTGGGATCAAATGCTCTTAGTCAGTCCTATTCAAGCTATAGGACTTTAGAAACAGAAGAATGGGGCTCCTTTTCAAACTTCTTCATTAATCTTAGTGGTACACAGTGATGAAGTGACAGAGATCAGAGGATATATATCAACGTACCATTCCAGGATTTTCTCAGCAGTGGTTCGTTATCTGGATTCACACACCTCCCATGGTATATCTGGAAATTCTTTTTGCAGCTGGTGCAGTCATCATAGTTGAACCATTCACATGTGGCACAGGTCTTGTGACATGCTTCACATGCTCCAGTAACATAATCACCGTAGAAACCAGCTTTGCATTCATTCACACATATCCCATCTTTAAAAAAGATATAGAGCCATTAAGCCATGATCTTGCTGAAACAGAGCAAGTACCCCAAACTGGAGATTTAGAAATGCTATTCCACCCTTGTCCATCCTGGGTATACAGAGGAAGAGCAACAGAGGGTGTGTCTACAAGAGACACTTACTACGCAGTAGCCTGATAACGTCGTGTAGTAGCATGCTGGTCAAAAACCAAAGAATGCAAAAAACCAAAAATGCAAAGTGCGCAGTGTTATTAGGCTACTGTACAGTAACCACCACAAAAAAATGTGCACTGGAGATACTGTGCAGTAACTGTAGTTACTGTGCATTTAGGTAGAATTTCATTAAGGAAGTGCTAAACTAAATGCACAGTAACTACTACACATTAATAAACGTGTAGATGCACTCACTGAGAATAATCCACATTTAAGGATTAATTCTGAGGTTTAATTCCTAGTTTGCCTTATGTAGGCTTCAACCTTTTTGGAAATTAAGAATATTTTGAAAGACTGCATATGATTTTCAGCCATATGATTCCCATAAAATCAATTGGAAATTAATAAATCAAAGTCAAGTGGGAATCTTAGAGTTGAGAAACATCACAAATCTGACATGAAACCTTGTGCAGTTTGACTGGGATGGAGGAAGGTGCATGCCTCTAAGCTCTCTTAGAAAAGAGGCAATTTTAGAAAAGCAGGCAGAATAGTAGAAGGGGTGTGAAATATTTATTGTAAACCTCCTTAAGCCCTCCTTAGAGAGCAATACAAAAGCTAAACTCAGTGCAGTCTTAGACAATTTTACACAACTTTCAACCCAACACTTTTGAGTTCAAATACAGATGACTTCATCCAAATCTTTAAATTTCTGTAGTCTTGCACAAACTTTAAATTTGGATCTGAATTTCACAGTTGAGCCCTTTAGCAAAAATGAATCCAACAAAAATCTAAGATCCAAAAATTCCATGTTCAACTCTAGATCAAGGTTTTGAGACTCTAATAAACCTCTAGTTTTCAGCAAATGTGAAGCCAGTATTGAGTAAACCTGAAGCAAGGCACTTGGATACTAGTGAGATAATATCAAAGTACCAAAATAACAGTTAGCAGCATAAAACCCTGTGATAAATTTAGACAAGCAAGCAAGACAAATCCTTTGCTAAGTCAATCAGTTATGGCTGTGGATGGTGACGACTGAAAAATAGTTTGTGACTTTCTTCCCAATAATACAACTGCACAGGAAGGAACTGGCCCTAGGTCTAAATGGACATTTAAAAAAGTGGCAATTCATGCAGCAGAGATGAGAAAAGTTGCTGGTTTTTCCCAGCTAAAAATAGGAGGAGAAGGAGCTTATAATGTACTTGGGCCAAGGCTAGGATAAAAGTTACCTAAAGTTAACACCACAGTGCATGAAGCAGTTTATACCTCATAGCTTTTAGTACTGGAGCATGAAGGAAATCTTACGCTAGTATTTCATAATTGAGGGGCTCAGACATTGGCAGTGTTGTCTGACAGCCTTGACTGACTGACAGTTTTGTTATGAAACTATAAGGAATTCTTGGTTGTGTGTGAATTTGATGTGAACTTCAGTAGTTTTAACTGAATTTTTGCTCCGGTGCTGGGGCTTGTTGTTCTACTTAGATTTGAAAGTCAAAGTGAAATTAGAAGGTGCATAATGCATTTTAAAGTGAAAAAAGGTTTGCATGGTTTTCTGTGAACTGAAACCACCTCATTTCGTACAGCACTATAAAATAGAAATATTTTCCTATATGCACTCAGAGTGAGTAGGGATGCTAACGCTCATTTAAAAAAAAAAAGCAGGATTTCATAGTTGAACATTTGGAGGTCTCTGAACCAAAACATGCCTTGAATTTACACAAAGGGCCTAATTCTACAAAGGTGCTGAGTTCCCTCAGTTTCCATGTCCTTCAATGGAAGGTGCTAGGGCATCCCAGAAGATGGGATTCATATTTTGTCCTCCAAGGCAAGCCTCCAGATCCTATTGTATGTGTACAATACATGTTACTGTGCTTACCTGAAAGATAAAAGTCTTTGTTGCACCAGAAGCACTGATGCTCATCACAGCTGCCACAGTTGTTTGCACATTCCATGCACTCTTGAGCTTTTTCATCAGGGTAGGTATTCCCCGGGCAGTTTCTATAGCAGTACTGCTTATACCTGTTGGGAGAACATGCCCTGCCAGTTTTATATAAATCTTTTTTCAGGACCTGGAGTTCATATTCTGTGTGTGTATGGGGGGGAGGAGCGGCGCAGGGATGGCAGCCGTGTATGCACAAGAATGTGGGGAAGGTCTATTCTCTTTGTAATGAACATGCATAATTCCTTAGGAAATGTATTACTCAAGCACAAAATGACTACTTAGTTTACCCTAAAGCCACAACAAGTCGGATTTATTAATATTAAGGTTCTCCTATAGTCTTGTTTGTTTTTTAAACAATTAAAGCATGCAACTGTGTTCCCAATTAGTGTGTTCATTTACTGCAGTTGTTGCGTAACAGCTGGTCGTTTGGGGAAATGTGCAGATAGATTACTGCCTCTAGTCGATCTGTGTAATGTGTATTTCTATACTGGAAGTTGTCCAGCTTTGTTTTTTACTTGTGGTATGGTGCCAGGTCTCTGTATGCAGGCTTATATGTTTACATTCCTGCTGGTATGGGTCTGTTTGGCGCTAACTGTCCTCAGCTCTTCTTATAGCTGGTGAGAGCTGAAGATACTAAGTACCATGTCCTTAAATCAGCCATTCTTTATGTTAATCTTTAACATGGGCTATAAAGTTTTGTGATGCTACCCTTACACTCCCATATTTTTCCCCTTCTTAAAGCTTCTAGAAATACGTTTTTGTTCAACAAGTAGCCATGAAGCCAATGGATATGGCATAACTTCCAGTAATCTCTCAAATGGAGCATGGGTTTTGCTTCTGAAACTGTAGATGCTAACAGAGAGCTGTACTTACATGTAATAGTTGTGAATGCACGATGTACAGTTTTTTGGGTCATCTGAAATGAAAAAACAAACAACACCCCCAAAGTTACCTGAGTTGTTCAAAACAAAATGGTGGCACAATTTTGAAAATGTAATCATTTTTATGAGGTTGGAATTACTAGAGGTAGGCCTGAAGTGATATATTTGCTCTGAATTGCCATATATTTTGAAGACCTTTCATTTCAAAAACAGTTTCTTGCTTAAATCTTCGAGTGACTAGTCATTTTGAGTGTCCATGAGGCAACAAATAAAGGCTAGATTCTTAAAAGGTATGATGTGTGCATTTGCTGGAACACACGTCTACATTGGAGCTGGGCAAAATTAGGGGGAAAACCCTTTTTTTAATGAAAAAATATACATATTATTGGTTGACTTTCGTTTTTCTGAATTAATTCCCTCCCTCCTCCCTAGATTCATTGGGAATTTTCTTGCCTGAAGGGAAGTCCAACAGTGGGAATGGCATAGGTGGCGGAAGGCTGGGGCTAATGGGGCTAAGCTCCCCCAAACTGGGCCAGCAACAGCAACTCCAGCACCACTGCCACCACAGTGCCGCACCCAGCACCCCTGCCACATGCTCCTCTGCTGTTACGTGCACAATACCAGTGAGCTCCGACTCCAGAAAATCCTTGCAGCAGGGAGGGGCAGGGTCATCATTGCCCCCCCCTCCCCAAATATATATTTTCTAGTGCTGCTTATGGGGAGGTGGTAGGTGGCTTCTACTTCCTTTTTTGTCTCCTTAACTACCCAAAGAGAACAGATAGGACTGGAGATTTTTGCCCCTTCTTTTATTATTTTACCACCAAAGTATCTAGAATGTCATCAGTATTACAATAAAACTACTTCTGAATCCCTAGAAACTGCCTTTTGAATCCCTAGGTTAAGGTAGACATGAGTGCAGAGACCAGCCCATGGTCAATGTTTGTACATATTTGGCCATTAAATACCCGTAATTAATTTCCTGATACTTAACAGTTCTCTTAGGATGTTTTCAATTACCCTATTTTTACTGGCTCCACAGTATTTCCAGGTACATGTATTGCATCTTATAAATACACAGCTAATAGCTAAGCATGCAGCAACATGTTTTTATACAGACATTTGCCAATTTGTTCATGAAAATGTGAGGTTTTTCCTACAAAGGTTGCCTATTTGTTGCAAATATGCTCTGTAATATATACATCATAAATAGAACCAGCAACCACTTAACTTCAGTGTTTTTTTGGATTAGGTTTTCTTAATGTTGATGGAGAAAATATTATTAAAATATGTAAGTACTTTCTCTGGAAATACATATTTTATCATCAATGAAAGCTATTTGGTTTGCCCAGGGCTCCTTTTGCATGGTTTCTGAGAGCAGTAATGAGTTCTATAAGGAAATTTCATCCAAAAGGCATTTTCCAAGTTGATTGCTATCCCTGCCAGTATATATAACATTGCTGTTAGTTCATAAATTTTTGATTAATCAAGGCAGGTTTTTGCATATAAGGAAAGCATGTATGTAACACTCCTGTATTTCCTTTGTTTCCTTCGTCTTTGCTTCACTATACAGCAGCAAATCACAAGCTGTCTGAAAAATTCTTATAAAAAGCTGCAGAATTATCTAACAAACTGTAAGAAGAAAATTATAGGGAATGCTTGTCTTGAACTTGGGAGAATGATCTCTCTGAAAATACCAATAATTTAATTATTGATTTTTCTGTCATTTAGAGTAAATTCTGGGTTTATATTGTCAAAGCTAAATCAAACAAACTCAGCTCTCATCTGTAATTTTTTTTCCTGACAAAAGACGATTCAAGAATCTAACCCCATATTTAAATTTTCAGTTGTCATTAAATCATAATACTGGAGTACAGTTTTTATTTGGTGACTGTTAAATCATTTGTCAGAATTCGTCATGGCATTACTTCTTCTCTGAAAAATTAAGATGGCTATAAACTGAAAGCTCGCATTTTGTTTGCACAGCTAGAACTTCTGAGTTAAAATTGTTAGGATCAATTAACCTTGGATGAGGGAAAAATGAAATCCAAAGGGCATTGATTTCTGCTATGTCAGGCAGAAATAAAGTACAACTCTCTCTCAATTCTATAATACTGAATTAACTGTTCAATATGGTACCTGCCTTTATAACATTCTCATTTGAAACCATTTTTGGAAAAGGCCCTATTCTGCAAGATTTTATTGATATCCAATGCTTTACAGTAGTAGCCAATTTTAAAATCTGCCAAACTAATACAATCAGTGTTGGATAAAACAAGCACAAAAGTATTCTGGGCTGGATGTCAGTATGTTCTCCCAAGTGGGTAGCTATAAGAGATCTTAATCTCCAGAAGTTGAGCAAATCAGGAGAGGGGTCAAGATCCATGAGGCTCTTTTGTCATGTGACTGCTAATGATTGATCTGTATCTTATCCAGGTATTATAAGGTATTATTTCCCATTACTTTCGTCCTCATCCCTCATTTTTTTTAAAGCCAAATATAAAACTCCCATTGATTACCAAGATTTCATCCATTAAATTGTAAGGCCAAATTCTACAAGCAGATGTATGTGAACATTTCACATTGATTTTTGTGGTCTCATTACAAAGGTATTAGATAAAAAAGGATCACCTAGAGTTCATGGAAAAAAGTAGTTTGGTTTCTCTTGTCCTTTTGTAATGAACTGACATTTTCCCACGTACTCCTGAACCAGAAGGCTGAAGTGAAGAAAATGTGCAGCAGAAACATAATTCATACAGGAAGGTACATTCAATGATTAACTGTTGGTCCAAAGACAGAAACTCTTGTTTCACTTGGAGGTCTCTGGTTTGACCTTGATTACTGTCTTTCCTATTCCAGAAAGGAAGTATGGGTATTACTGTTCCAAGCATAACGTTGTTGTGCTGGAGGTATATTCATGTTTGAATATGTAAAAGAGAGCTGCAAGTGATTTGTAGTCTTAACTTAGAGGCTTAACATACATTCATATAATATTAAAAATGAATTCCAGAGTGTTTTGGAAATTCCTGTCATTGTTCTGCTATACTGCCTATTCCTGGTTTTTGGCCAGAATCTGATTCTGGAAACCATGCTTACTATACTGAATTTTCTCTATTGAATGAGCAGCGCTCACTCACTCAAACTCAAAGTCCCATCAAAACAGACCCAAATCCTGTGATGACTTACACATGTGCTTTTCTTAACGGCTATGGGTCATCTTTACTGAAGTGTTGAGTTGAAGGTATGTGTATATGTAAATGTTTGCAGGATCAGGTCCTTAGATTATAACCTTAATCTTAATTTTAATTTCCTGTTTTTTAACTATTTTTTAATTAAGACATTTTTTCTCTTGAAAATTTGACTTGGCCTTGAGCCCTGGCATGTGCTGAGTGTTCTTCACTTCTTTTCTGATCAGGAGTTGTGGGGATTCAGTGCTTGGATATATCTTACATTTATGCTCTTCTTCCAGTTTAATTAGATGTAATGGCTAGAAATTATTGTATATTATGCTGCAGTTTTCCTTCTAAGGACCAAGGGTTAGTAAATGCTTATTTGCAGCAGTTATTGTAAGATTTTATTTGCCTTCTACATTCCTTTGAACAATAACACAATAATATAAAAAGAAGGACTAGGAATTGTAATGTCACTGATGAGTGTAATTATATTTAACTACCTTAGAACATGTTTTCTTTTTACTTTATGGCCTTTCAATTAAAATACCTGAAATATACATTCCAATCATAATAGGACTTTTGACTAGTGATGAACCCTAACTAGTTCTCTAGATTGTGGAGAAATTTCAGATCTAGTTACAAACTTGGGCCTTGAGAGGCCAGTAAAGCATGTAGGAAACCATCTGCCTAAGACAGCTCTCCTCTTCGCACCAGAACCGAAGTGAAATATTTTCTCCAACTCCTTTCCTTTGGTGAAAAATACTGACGACAACAACAACAACAAGGATTTAGTTCAACATGAATTTCAAAATGAATGTCAAATGATTTTGCCCTGCTGCCCCCCCCCAATAAAAAAAACAAAAACAAAACAGAATATAATTCTAAATAAATCGAGGATTTTTCAAAACCATGTTTGTTTTCTAGATTTAAACTCAGAACTGAAGTGAAACTTTCCATTTTACTCAATAGCTGGGTTGGCTGGTTGATTAGTGGGTTTATACTTCTTTTATTTTCTTCAAAACAAGACTTTTTGGTTCATATTGACCCAAATCAGTCAGTGTAGCTAGTTAATTTTTTAGTTAGTTAACTTAGACTTTAGATTAAAAAAACAGTTATTGTCCAGCTCTATGCTCAGTTATGTTCTTCGTGTGTTATGGCAAGATTACTTGTCATCACTGTGGTAGTTTGGATGACAAAACAAACTACCCCAAAGATTTGTTCTGTTTGATATCATGATGCAGTGAGAAGTAGTAATGAATGGGTAAAATCAGTTAAAAAGGGCAAAGATTACAGAAATAAGATTGTGCCATTTTCCCATATTTTACATGCAATGGTCCAATAATTTGCAGAGGGTATTTTAGAAGGGGATTAAGGATGATTAAAATCACTGCTTTTAGGCAGCAGGGAAGATCTAAACTTTAGCAGGGATCTGAATGAGGAGAGGCTGAGGTGAGAGAGCAGCATCCATTGAGCTGATGGTGTTGATTTACCATAGTTGGAAAAATAATTTGATTTAGAGGCTGCTAACCCCTCACATCACAGACTGTAAAAACACTGCAGTGGGATCTGCAGTCTTCAGACAAGTGGTAATAAGGGGACAGATCTCACACATCAGTATTATTGCTCACTGTTTTAGGAAGAGGAATTAATGATTCCATCTTGTGCCTATTGACGTAAAAAATAAGAATACTTCAATAAAAATAAAAGCAGCCTAAAATTTAAAGGCTAAACACCCTGAGAATTCACGAAGTAGGAGCAGTAGTTGAGCAATGGACATTGAAATAAACTAGGGGAAAATCAAAGGCATTCAAAATGGTGGGTCAGGCTTTGTCTGGAGATTATGGGACTTAAATATAGAATAAAAAAGGGTAATAACTATCCTGAATGAAAGTACAAATTATAATACTCTTGGACATTTCAGAAATATAATACAATGATTCAAAGTAGTTTGGCAGATGCATTATTTTTAAAGTGCATTTTATATGTATTAAGGTTATAATTCTTAAGGCTATAATTCATCTTAGAAAGAAATTACAATCTACAGAAACATATATATGCTGATGGAGAGGGTGGCAAGATTTGGTCTTGATTACCTTTGCATAAAGTACTTGATACTTTTTTTTATGTTATAAAATACTCCATTAGTAATTCCACTGAAATAAATAGGTCTACTTGTTGAGTAAGGCAGTACTCAGCGTGGGCATCTACACATGTGCTTTATTGCGGAGTTAACTGATTAGCTCCACAGTAAAGTGTCACCATTTACACATGTGATGCTTTAGGCCTGAGTAAACTAATCAACTCTGCTGTAGGATATTACTGCCCAACACAAATACTATCCTATGGTGGAGCTTAGTGCACTGCAATGCACATGTAGATGGTGACCAGGGCTGCTTGGGCATGAGGTACTACATTATGGAGGCTGCCTGCTGTCTAGCCCTACACAGTAGCACCCTTGTGCCCTAGCCAGCCCCTCTGCAACCCATCATGAGCTGGGGTAGAGCAGCTCCAGGCTGGCAGGCTGACCCCCTGCCAGCCAGGGTTGCACCAGCCTGGCTCAATGTGCTATGGTCCTGGGTGCATGTGTAAGCGCTGTGCCCAGGAGCAATAAACTCTGGAGCAAACTGTGCAGGAGTTTATTCAGGTGCACTTATTTCATGTGTAGCTGCACCTAGTATATGTAAGCATACTGAATGACAGTAATATGGTCCAAATCTTGGACAAGAGAATTAGTGGAAAGTTTACCATTTCCTCTGCTATGAAAAATATGCATGAAGGACTCATATAGGAACGTTCCCTTCCACGTGCAGTTAATCCCAGAAATGTTGAACCCCTCTAGTCAGTAAGAGGTTCTACAGGTGCTCGTCCTTACATGAAGGCCAAAAACCAGTGCTTGTACCTATTTTACTATTTGAAAGAGTCATTGATATTATACGTGAGGGAAAGTTGAAGACAGGAACTTTCTAAAAACATGTTTCTTCAAGTACACCGCAGAATACACTAGCAACAGATCAGCAACAAATTCTTCTTTATTATTTCATTTCTAGTGAGAACTTAGACTTTAGATGGCTTTGCATGCCATGAGGAATGTTATCCTGCACCCGCACTAATAGGAAGCTCAAAGAACTAATGAGTTCCTAATGACAAGGCTTTGACTCTCAAATAATTAGAAGTCCAAATGCTGATTTCAGTTGTACTAATTCCAGTGAAGTTGACTGAGTCTTACCCATGCAATGAAAGCATAATTTGGCACACAAAATTTGTCAAAACCTGTGATCCCAGAAGCTAGGGCTGAACAATTTTTTGAATACTAAACAGGGATTTGGCTCTACAGGTCCAGGCTGGAGAAACTGGGGAGACTAAATGTCTGAATTTGCAGAAATGACTGGCCTCTTGGGAAAATCAATTTATTTTAATGGGTTTGCCCCGAGGATGAATGCTATTTCACTTCAAAAGAAAAGGTCAAAAAATAAAGCATTTGCTTTACTGACTCTTGTGAGGTGTCAGTAGAGTTTAAACCTCCAAGGGAGCTCTCATCTTAAAATAGAGTCGAAAGATAAAATTATTGAATCTAATGTTCTACCTAAACAGAAACATCACTGCTGGGAGGGAGGGGATGAAATCTATTCCAAGTTTACTGGGCATTATTTTTTTTTGCACAGATTGCATTTCCCACTCAAGAAGCCTGTGCAAACAAGTCTTATTATCTGCAAATCTAAGACCTATCCTGCAAGATTAACCTCTCAAGGAAGATTTACTTGGAGATAAAAGAGGGTCCTTATAATAATTTTTCTAGTATTTTTAAAGTCCAGTCTATTCATCATCAGGGGTGGCTTTAAGAAATGAAGTTTTCCTTTGTGTTTTCTCTGGTTACTATGGGAACTAGATTGCTTTCCTAATAATTTATCAAGAACACAACAGCTAG
Source organism: Gavialis gangeticus (assembly GCF_001723915.1). Classification (NCBI taxonomy): domain Eukaryota; kingdom Metazoa; phylum Chordata; order Crocodylia; family Gavialidae; genus Gavialis; species Gavialis gangeticus. The sequence goes on from NW_017729024.1 coordinate 98,193,127, forward strand.
AATCCCAATCTGTACCTGTATGCTTAAGTCTGTTCACAGTACTACCCTTTAGTCATCTCTTTAAATCTTTCCAAAAGCATTTTCATTTACTCCTACTGTATTGTCTCCCATTCTCATAATGCAGAGATCTGCAAGTATACAGCCCACAGGCTGCATTTGACCTGCAGAGCCACTGGATCCAGTCCGTTGAGTCTGGGGGTTTTGCTAGTGTTCCAGATGTGGGGGACTTTCCCCATGCCATGTCTGTACCAGTACCAGGGCTGCAAATGGGGGTTGATGGGAGAGAAGTGCCAGTGATGTAGGAGCAGCTGCCTGGTCCTGGTGCAGCTTCCATGACCTGACCCTGGCACTGGCATGGGTGCAGACAAAGCCTCCTACCTCCTAATGCACCATAGAAGTCCTCTAGCCCACATCGGACCAGAGCCTGGTTGTTCTGGCCCATGACTTGGAAAGGTTTCTAGATGCCATCATAGATTTAATAGTGTTTTGCAAGCTATTGAACCTTTTTTTGTATGTGTGTGCCTGTGTGTGTTCCTTCTATTGTATCCAAGATTGATTTGGTCCTAGATGATCTTTGATAGACTTATACTGATGTACCTGAGAAGTGTAACTGGCCCTAAGTGGGTCTTACTTCCAGGAGTTCTACGTCTCAAGAGAATTTCATTATCTAATCTTTTAATGAACCTCTCAATGAGTAAAAGAGAATTGCTCCCCTCAGCACTCTTGTTTTTTTCTATCAGTCCAACCTGATATTAAAGGGGAATGGGTACTTGTAATTTCTGTCCTTCCATACACTTCAAAGTTGGCTAGCACCTCTGGAAATTGGACCCTGACTGTCTAAAATTCAAGCACTCCAAGTCAGATGTCACTTTGGGAAATATACTTCGGAGGCTTCTTCTGTTCCATTGCAGTCAACTGTATATATGTGTATCTGTGACTATTTTATGTGTGTTTATTTTATTTGAAAATTAATTACTTCAGTTTTAGACTTCTTAGACACCATTATCACCCAAATATAACAACAACAATGACAGCAATGGCAATAACAACATGGCCTGAGAAAGGGCACTTGATGCTTGAATATTTGCCCAACAGCTCTCCCAACCTTACAGCTGAGCCAGTAAAAGGTATCACAAAAAGCCTAATTTTCCATCTAAATAAGAATATTTAAAATAATGAGTAAAATGCAACTTCGCACATGCACGTTACAGGGTTTAATACTGTCTGTCTGTCTTTTTTTTCTTTCAGGTATCTAGAGTATCTCAGGCTCCACCTGTGTGCTTTACAGAGATGAACATGCACATAATCGTACAAGACAGGCAAATACCCATATCTAAAAAATAGGAACTACAAGAGCATGTACCCAAACTACAATTTCCCTACAAATCTGTTTTATAATCCCCTATCACTGTGCCTCTGCATTGTCACATTGTCGCCTTGGATCTAAATTCTGAGGGAAACAAATGGGTTTTGATGTGCTTCTTTAGAACAATGGAAATTATGACAAGCACCATCAATCCTTGTTTTTCAGCATCTTGGCTCACAGATGGAATCACAGAAATTTCTCTCTGGCACCCTCCTGTGAATCACTTGCTATGAGAACTCCAGTATGCAGCTTTTTGGACCGTTGTCATCCTATCTTAAACCTCCAGTCAGATTAAAACTAATCAAAAGCAGGAGCATCTACACAGGCAATTACAGCACCTAATACACTGCAGATCTTATTGCTCTGGAGTTAGTTGCTCCATGCACGTGCTACAATGTTGCGGCTGGGAGCAATTTAACTGGGAAGCAATAAGCTCTCCAGTTTATTCACGAGCACCACATGGAGCTGAGGTGGAGGCTGGTCCCCCTGGCTCAACATGCTGTGAAAGGGCTGGCTGGGGCACAAGGGAACTTCACTGTGGGGCTAGCTGGCAGGCAGCCCCCTCCCTGAAGCACCCTCATGCCCCAGCCAGCTGGGCAGCATTTACATGTGTGCTACTGAGGACTTCTTTTAAACGCAAGTTTTGTAAATACAAGTAGTATCCTGCTGCAGAGTAAATTAGTTTTCTCAGGCCTAATAGGGCTGCATGTGTAGATGCCAAGACATTTACTGCACAGCCAGTTAGTCAACTGTGCAGTAAACGTCTCTTGTAGACATGCCCAGGAGGTATTTTTTCCCTCTCCAAGGGCAACATGTACTACCCCCAATGCGCTCTGACCCTGCTACTACCACCAGGGAACAAACAACTGAAAATGAGAATAAATCTTTTTTTTTTTCTTCTGGCAATAGAAAGCTAAACCACTGGGTAATATCTGACACTGATGGCAATAGTCTATAGGTCTCTGTACTCATTTGCTTTAATTTCTATATCTAATCTTAAACTGATTCTTATATTGGTGCTAATCCTGACAATAGCTGAGTGCAATCCTCAAAGTTAGCTTGAGTTGTACCCCAGAACGCTACCTAC
>NW_017729024.1:98200579-98205194 GCF_001723915.1 Gavialis gangeticus
CTTCTGGAAATAGAAAGCTAAACCACTGGGTAATATCTGACACTGATGGCAATAGTCTATAGGTCTCTGTACTCATTTGCTTTAATTTCTATATCTAATCTTAAACTGATTCTTATATTGGTGCTAATCCTGACAATAGCTGAGTGCAATCCTCAAAGTTAGCTTGAGTTGTACCCCAGAACGCTACCTACATTATAGGAGAAACTCATGATACATGTTTTTCTTAACTCAGTTCTTGCCCCTAAAAGCAAATTTGTTTTACATTAGCACTTTGGCATTAGACTGTTAATTTCACTTCTTCTCCTCCAGATGCCTTTCCTTTGCAATACCACTGTTCCTGACAGTGTCACAGACAGTTTGTTACAGTCCTTCCTTGAAGGCACATTTCTTTCCCATTACCTTGCATTTTGTTAGTGGAGCCACTGGTCATTCTTAGGGAGATTCCACTGATAGCTACTTAGAATACGTTATAACACACTGGATGCATCTACATGTGCCGCTATGGTGCTGTTGTTACTGTGCTGTCATTTAGTACTTCCTTTTCAAAGTACTAAAAGATGGTGCAGTACAAGCTGGTACTGCACTGTGCACACCACACAGGGTTATTTTTAGGCACTACATTGCCGTAGCGATGTGCTATAATGAAGGATCGCATTACTACAGTGACCTAGCTGCGGCATCACCAGTTTTGCCCTCAGATGCTACATCGCCATAGTGCATTGCTACAACGACATAGCATCACATATAGATGCACCCTCTGTTAGACAGGTAATGCTATTTCATCCCTTTGATATGTGGAGACTGAGGGTGAGAGAGATTAACCCAATCTAAACTATGCTGTTTACAGACAACCACGTAACTTTGATTCTACCTTGAGCTTTTTGAATACCTGTATCTTGCTTAAGTGATTTTCCTATCCCTAAAATGAAGACAACTTATACTGGCTCACAGAAATCGAGGATAAATTTTGATTCTGAAATATTAAATTTAGAATGTTTATTATTGATCACCGCCTTCCTCTAAAAGCATGCTGATGCAGGTCAGCCACGACCGTAATAGTCATTTATGAAAGGCTTAAAACTTGCATTTTATTATAAATACAAGTGAACAGAATAAACAATGCTGTAGACCTAATGTTTGACATATCATGAATTACACTAAAAAAGTAATAGTAACTGACATTATTTTTGCACTTTGTCTGTTATGTAAACACTCCATTCAGTGAATTTGTCATTATATGTGATCCTGTACTGTACCTGAGATCACATGCTTTCTTAGAAGAAATAAAAATAGGTAAGGTTTGCTGAAATTTACAGAATTTTTACATCTTTACAGAGTTTTTGCTTTGTTAGATGATTGCAATGGTGCATCCTTTCTTATGTCTTAAGGGTTAGCCTTAGATCTGATATAAACTGCCAAGTCTTCCAAGCTCAGTTTGACAGAAAAAGAATACTTCTTATATACCCTCAAGATTTCAAAAGACCATACAAAGGAACTATATCATAACACTTTTTTATGGAAATGAACAATTTGTCTTTTGTATATCTATGTTCGAAGGTATCTTCAGCTTCAACCAGGAATCATTTTTAGTGATGCACATGACATGATTGCTTTGATTCCTCTTGCCTCGGTAAATCTTTATTTAGGAAATAATTCCTATAGTCTTGTTCACTAGGAACGCCCACTATATACTAGTCCTACAATTTTTACTTAAGAAAATTGCTCAGCAGTGTTAAAGCACAGATACGCTTGAGTAAAAAGTATTAAACTCTGTATTAAAATCTCTAGAAACAAAAATCTCCACGCAGTGATGCCAAATATAATGCACAAAATGGAAAAAATTCAGTATTTTTCTAGTGGACATAAAATACCATTGTTTTGTTTTTGTGACACTCGGATTTCTTTACAGTCTTTGTTATAATCCAATTCTGGCTGGGCAGAGACACATGGCCCTGCTGTTTGCTCACATAGGTCTTTAAGTATATCCAGTTTCTGATCAGGTATAAGAAAGCTTTTCCTTCATGTAACTTAGCTGCAAGGTCAATAAGACCAGGAAAAGCAAAACAAAAGGATAGAAAAGAATCCACAGAATTTCTTTCCAGTTTGTTTTAAATCTAGAACTTAAAAAGCACACTTTACTGCAGGGACCTACTAAACCTTGGTTTTGCTTCATGCCTGCTGCTGTGTCCAGTTCAAAATCCAGTGCTGGCATTTTGAAAGAACCATATCTGTTCCCTCATCATTACACCCATCTTAACCAAAAATTGCAACTATTTTCCTCTGCTCTTTGGCCTCAGCCAAGCTACTCACTCCTTGACCTTTGTTCTGTACTGAAAATTGATTTTACATTGGCTCGACATGTATGAATTGTGTTAATCTGTGGCACTTTTGGAGCCCCTGTTTAAATCAGAAGTTTGGGGGCAGGAGTCAGAAGCCAAATGAGAAACCAGCCTAGTGGTGGATTTATACTGAGGAGACAAATGGCATTAAAGGGAGTTGCACTAGTTTAGTCCTTTCTTCTGTTTGACAGTTATCTACAAACAGCCTTGCATGCTCTTTATTCAGACTTATTGAACAAATATTTTATATGAACAAAGTTCACCATGTGCACTGTTAGCAAGTGACTTGCTATGACTACTGCTTTGAGTGGTTTTTTTCCTCCTGTCTTAATTCACTGTAATCTAAATACAGGCCAAAACTAGCACTAAACAAATGCTGGTGGGCTGGGATTGAAAGAATCTCAGGCCATAATGTGGCTGTATAACTGCTCTGCAGAAATTATCTCAGCCCAATAGAAATAGGACTATACGAGGATATGGGTAAATCTGCAGAGCAGCACATTGTCTACCCTCTACCAGACAACTTTATACCCAAGCTTGTGATTTGAATGCAGTAGGACTCCCAGATGTACAAAACCCCTAAAATGCTGCCACGGTTGCTCTGAAGCCTGTTTTTCCCTCTCACACAGTGGAACTACTCTTGTTCCTATCAGCAAAGGAACATCTGCAATGATGGAAGTGGACATTCAGGTTTAATTGTATTTGCGGTGCCTAATCAAGCACCAAGTCACATAGTGTTATTCTATAACATGAATTGGATGACTCAAAAAAGCCAGGGGGATTGAGTAAGTCACTTCTGGTGAAGTCACTTCTTCATGAATATGTCTGATTATTCATGAGGCTTTTGCTTTCTGTGGGAAAAATAACGGTATATAAAGCACGAAGACTGTGTATCAAAGTGTTTGCAGGTCCTTTTTTTTTCCCATTATTAACCTGGTACTGAATGGCATCCTACCATCCTAGCAAGAGAATGGCCTAAACCATACTGCCATAGAAATCACCCTTGAATTATCTGTTGAAAATCTGGATCAAGAGTCATCTTTAATTCTAACATATTTGGATACAGCCTCTTGAACTATAGCATGTGAAATTCTTAGCTAATTATTACCAATATAAAAAAACTGAGGGGACTCTGATTTTGCAGTAGAATACCTCCAGATTTACACCAAGTGCATTAGAGTAAAAAATAATTCTGCACATTTTTGCTTTCTTTAAACATTATGGAAATTACTTGACAGCAAATAGTTACTTTTTTGTGACGTGACTTTTGTCATCATGGCTCATTAACCCCTATTTGGACATTTACTTTGCACAAGAGCAATGTTTCATTAAGAACAAATCAGTGTGTAAGAGTGAATAGTTAAGGATCTTTGGGTAAAACTGATATCTTTTATTAGACCAACTCAAATAGTTGGAAAAATTCTTCTTTGCAAGCTTTCAGGTATAAATACCCTTCATCAGGCTGAGGAAGCATCTGCAGTTGGTGTGTGCTCTTCCTGGGTGGAATAAATAGTAAAAAAGCCAGCTAGTAAAAAAAAACATGGCTACAACCTATACCCCTGTAATAATTGAGGATGACCTTTCTGATGGGTCATCCTGTCATCATTCAGTCCTGGGTAATAGATTTTCCTGTTGTGGGCTTGTCAACAGAATTGTAATGAAGTTAGGCTTTCTTAATGTAAAGTCAGTTAAATTAAACTAAATTACAACCTATTTTTAAGATTTAAGCATCTGCTATTAAAAAGGCCAATAAAGTATGGTAATTGTCTACATTTGCATGTATATAATGCAGATTTGGGTTAACCGATGGAAATATGTTGGATGATATTTATCTACTTTAATAGATTCATAGGTTGTTAGGGGCTGGAAGGGACCTTGTAGATCATTGGGTCCAATTCCTCCGCACTAGGCAACAAAAGACAACTGGGGTAAAGTGACTCCAGCCAGGTGACTGTCCGGTCTCCTTTTGAAGATTTCTAGGGTAGGTGACTGCACCACCACTGGAGGGAGCTTATTCCACAGTCTGGACACCCTCACTGTGGAGGAGTTTTTCTTGGAATTGAGCCTGAAGCGGCCTTTCAGGCTTTTGTATCCATTTAGAATCATATTATGAAAAGGAGGGATTTCTTTAGCCTCACAGAAAATTACAAGTTTTAATAAAATTTGCAGGCGGTGGCACCCAGCACAAGTAATTTGCCCTGTGTTTACAGATATATATGAATTTACAGCTCTCCCTCCATCTCTCTTTCTCATATATATATATATATATATATATA
>NW_017729024.1:98205572-98216824 GCF_001723915.1 Gavialis gangeticus
TATATATATATATAAAAATGGAATGGACTTGACAGATATTTTTAGGAAGACAGTCTAGCTCTCTGAGTTGTCTGTACTCAGGTCTATATGCTTGGAATGCCTGAGGCCTAATTCTGGTTCTAAAACTATTCTTGTGAACTTGGAAAAGTCACTTTAACCTTTATAGTTGTGGTATGAATGCTTACCTGTTGAAGAAATATGTAAAAAGGGTAATCTTTCTTGATAGAAAATTTGTGCTGTAGCTAGATTACTTTCCATGTTAAAGAACTGCAGACAGCATTAAAATACAACTTTTGCTGTGGTAGAATGCATTAAGGCTTAAATGAGTAATAACACCATGAAAGGGTTTAAGACCAGAGTTGAAGAGAAGTAACATATTCTCAAATGAAACTACAATGGAGGTGGAATATAGGAGCAATACATACCCACATTGCATGTCCAGCATCCATCTGCACAAGGGACACATTCTTCAGAGTCAGGGTCTTCCACTTCACCTGCACATTGCAGATCCCAAGTTTTGAATTAATTTTAGTTAAATGAAACACCTACATCTAAGCATTCAGCTAGGACACTGAAAATAAACTAATTGATATGGCTAAGTATTAAGACAGAAGACAGGGTAGGGAAGAACCTTATAAACTAACTAATTTAGAGATGCGTAAGCTTTTATAAGCCTGAGCTCACTGAATCAGATGCTGTCAACAGATACATTAAGACACAGGCTCAGCACATTTTTTCTCCTATGTACATTTGCATGACTCCATCCAATTCAAGGAAATGTCTTCTAATATGTGAGAGGAGGCTCATACCTTGAGTAAGAGCCTTCTTATTTGGACTTTCTGGGCATATCCATATGATACACTAACTGTGCAGTAGTGTGTCAGGGCAAAATATGTACTCATACGCTACTGCGCAGTAGTATTAGGCTACTATGCAACTGGTGTCACTAACAAGCTGCACAGTAGCACCAGTTACTGTGCATTGATTTAGTACTTGGTTATACAAGTACTAAACTTAATGTGCAGTAACTATGGTGCATTAATGAATATGTAGACGCACCTTCTGTGCATTAGAAAACAAGAGCCTAATTTTCATCTGGCAGGATAGCAGCATGGGTGTTAGTCCTGCTGTAGGGTACTTACCTTCTCTACATTCATGTTTCTGACACTTGTTTTTATCTAGGTAGTATCCTTTGAAACATCTCTTGCAGTGAGTGGAGTCAAGGCACACTTCACACTGCTCAGAGCAAGGTATGCAGGTATTGTCTTCTGAATGGTAGTGTCCTGGGGGACAGCTCTCTCTGCACTCTCCAATGTACAGGAAACGTTTTATCCCTCTTTTATCTGTGCAACAAACACAACAGGAAAAATACAGCAGTAAAAGAAACATCACTCAATCCATACAAAAGTAGTGTTAACATTAAGCACTAGATCTACAGCTGATGGAAATCAGCATAGAACATAAGGGGTGCATCTACATGTTGATTAATGTGCCGTAATTATGGCACATTGAGTTTTAATACCTGTAATAACAGGTACTTAATGCACCATAATTGGTGCTACTGTGCATTAGCGCAGATGAATGCTTTTTCAGTGACGCTTAATGCCCATTGGACTAATCTACTGTGCATTAGTGCATTGGCATGGTTTTTGCCAGATGCACTAATGCGCAGTAGAGTTACTCCAATAGGCACTAAGCATCTTGTATAGATGTGCCCAAGAAGTGCCACAATGGGTCAGACTAATGGTCCATTCAGCTTAGTGTCCTGTCTCTGACAGTGGCAAGTAATAGATGCTTTTGAGACAGAGTACGTGAATGGGGTTTGTCTAGTGTGATTCATCCCATCCTCAGCATCAATCATCAGCTTCATGGAAGTTTATGAAATTACACCAGTTTATGCTAGCTGAGACTCTGAACCATTTTCTTAGCATTGGGAAATCAGGGCAGTACAAATGTTGTAGTCCTCTCAAGTGCATACACTCAGTGAACAATTCCCAGTCCTCCAATACAGAACAAGAAGACTCCATTACTGGACTGCCAACCAGCATTTCCCTGCAAATAACTGGCTGTGACAAAAAGGGCCCTTCTTGAATTGAATCCTTCGTGCTACGGAGAGAGGAACTAGCATTGCTAATTTTAGCTCTTTGACTCAAACTTTATGAAAGCGTTGCTCTCTCTAGAATAAACCCAACTGGAACCCACATCCCACTCGTTTCCCATCATAGATCAAGTTTGGATTCTGATTTAGACTTTGAAGTATCAGACTGTGTCCATTTTATAATAAAGCAATGAAGATTCCTGGCCTGTCAGGATTAAATAAATGAGAGGCGTTTTCAGAATGTAACCTGGGAAAGTGCACATAATCCAGGGTGCATTTCATTGCAAATTTCGGGAGTTGTTTTGACACCCTACAGTACAAAATATGTTTATGACTATGCTAACTGTATGATATTGCTCTTTCTCTGCTATAGAAAAAAACCCAGCCATTCAATCTTTTTATTTCCTTTTTTTTATGAGTGAACTTTTATTGCTTTCTTTTCTAGTCTACTCTGGTGGTCATACTATGACTATCACTATAGTGTCTGTCTGCCTTGATTTCCACAGAAGTGTTGTGCTCCTGCACAGGTTAAGGACAAAAGGGGCAGTAGTAATATAAGGTGTCCTCCCTTCTGTCACCCTACAGCTGACACCTTGACCAAAAGAGACTGTCAGGGGTGAAAGACTCAATCTCTTTGTCCATTCAGTCTCATCCTCTAAAATGGGGCTTCTAATGTGGGTACAAATTAATGTTTATTGTGATAGTAGCTTTTGAAACATGGATATCTATAGCTTGAGGCTTTGCAGCATAAGATCATTACCAATGGAGCCTGAATTTGACTGTTTAAACTAAAAGGCTCCATATTTCATTAGATATATTCTAAGCCAGTTTGTCAATAACTAATTTTAACTGTCAGTTGTTTTTATTAAACTACTCAAGGATTTCATTAAATTATTATTTGGGAACCCTAATGGAAAATGTTTCTTACTGAAAAGAGAGGTTTGTGGGAAGACAAAAACTATTAAGCCTTTTCAGGAAAAGCACTTAGATACATTTGTCCATGCAGCAGTCTGTGACTGCCCCTGGGGAAAGCTTGCATTTCTTGCTCACTTTGGTTTGCAGTATTCATTTTGTTAGAATTCCTGTCAAGCTTTCCCAGAATTTACAATGGTGTAAGTTTGCCAGCAGATTATAGTCATAATGGATAATTAAAAAATAACAGGTTTATAGAACTATATATATAAAATCTTGTAGCTGCTTGTTGGCCTCTTGGACCAAAGACTTTAAATACTTTTGACAATATGAAATTGTGGTTTAAGTAATACATTGTCGGAAAATAATGAGTTCAAGAAAATATTGCAACAAGGCCATGTCATCCATTACAGTCTTGTCAACAGTTGAGCAGTCTTCACTTTTGTGGCTTTTTAAGCTAAAATGCCTTGGTATCCAATAGATACTAATGTATAGTACTATGGGGAAAGCTTACTGGCTACATTGCAAATTCAAAGCAAAAAGAATATCTTTCACCAGGGAATTCCCTGTATTACCTGTTTGTCTGAATTTACTTCGATATTATAATATTTGATCCCTTTTGGGTCAAGGATAGCATTCTCCTTAAGGAGAGTATGGGTTTTCTCTGCATCTGAACTTGACATAATTTGGTTCATGAGGTCCAGATATATTCCTATATCACCTATAATTTATAATTTTGCAATAACTTTTGCTATTTTCTCCTTTTAGGTCTCTGACGAGAAGGATCTTGAAACAGGCCTTTTCTCCCACCAGAGCTAAATTATGTACTTGGATTTGGACTTTGGATTCAGGCTTGAACCTGCTCCTACTGCTGACTTAAGTCTGAATGCAGACCTCAGTTGGACCATATTCATAACCTTGCATTGCTCACTTTCCAGTATATTCATGTATGTCTTGCAGGCACAGGATATAGATAGAATTGGAAAGCTGTTCTGGTGGTATTTGACATGTTTTCTTTGATTAAATTGTTATTAAATAGCAGTGTGTTTTCTTATTTAGAATGATACAACAGGATTCACAGAGTTTTCTACATGTGCAGGTAAAGGCATGCTAGGATCTGATGAGCAATCCACACAATTGCACCTCCTGCCATGCCACATGTGCATCAGATCCTATCATGCCTTATTGCTGGTACAGGGGGAGCCTGAGATCACCATCTTGGGCTCCCCCTGCACCAGCAGGTAGCTAGCTCCTGCAGCTGCAAGTCTCATAGCTGATGGGACTCATGGCCGCAGCAGCGTCCCACAGCATTCTTAATGAAGAATCCTGCAGCTGCAGGACTCTCCATCCTGGCAGCACCCCACAGCTGCAGGACTGTCCATCCTAGCAGTGCCTCACAGTTGCCAGGACTGAGATTCCCACAGCTGTGGACACAGTCCCGGCAGCCATAGGACACTGGCGGAGCTAAGAATCCTGCTAGCTGTGGGTCTCTTGGTCCTGGCAGTTGTGGGGCACTGCTGGGGCAGAGAGTCCCTTTGACTGTGGGACCCCCAGCCCTGGCTGCACATGGTGCACCCCATTTTTGGCACCAAGGATAGCTCAGCTGTGGGAATGAAGAGGAAGTCAAAATATAGTTAATGTTGTGGCTCTCCATGACTTGAAAAGGAGTCAGTGTTGAGAAGGACTGAGAGTAATGGGCACTACCATATTTCTTATTCAGATGGGCCACACTAACCTGTCCTTGTGGTGGGTTCCCACTGGCATCTCAGCCTTTTTGGCTAAGATTAAATCTAGTTTTTCTGACACCAAAGGGAGAGTGTCAGGACTGACTCTGGCCCTGCTGGTGCCAGCCTGGTACTGCAGTACCTCCAGGCCCAGTGCCAGTTCCCTGGGGAGGGAACGCCTGCCTATTCTTTTTTAAGGGCCAAAAAACCTAAGTTTCCCAGCAACATGTTTGTCTAAGACGGGTTATGTACTGTATAGTCATGCTCGATGTTGGCTACATTTAATCAACTTCATACTCAGTTTCCGTTACTGAGTACATGTTGCTTTTGACAGCAGTTTAATGATAGACAATGTTTTTAATTAGGTTCTTGTATGCATAAGATGAGGGGGTTTTCCACATGCCAATTGGGTAGAAAAAAACACCTCACCTTGTAGTTGAGTAAACATGGTACATTATAAAGCGTTAAACAGCTGTCAAAAGCAGTATGTGCTCAATAACAGAAACCAGCAGTAATGGAAACATGAACTAAGTCTCTGGGTGCTATATCCAAATTACTACAGCCATGTTTAATTTCAAGGTCAATGTTTTCAGATTTGCTCTTCACTTCCATGTGCTCAGGGAGAGCAGGGTCTTACAGCAAGGACATGGGGGAAGGGGCTGCAGGGAGAAGAAGTTGTGGGAAGATAGAGGACAAGAGGGTTACCTGACCTCCCAGATTTATTTTCCCCACTGTAGCAGCATGAGGGGAACAAATTCAAGGCAAACCTCCAATTAGATTGTATACCAGGAAAATATACAAAAAAATTATACATTTTCCAGGTATAACATCTCATTATTGGGGACTGTCTTATAATCAGGGCCATCTTGAATTTGAGTAAATATGGTATCTCTCTAAAGATAGTCAATGTTTAAAAAACATTAGGCAGCTTTATTGGACACACAATGAGTAAGAACAGAATACATCTATAAAAACAGTGGGATCTTTACCCCTATATCTGGGCCATGAACACAATTTAGCTCTGTAAAATGTATTGGAGGTCATTTTGCATAAAGAGCCTACTGATTTTAATGACCTCAGGATTTTGTCCTGAGATTAAAGATAAATTAAAAAACCTAGGTACAAGAAAAAACTAAGATATTTTCCTTACCTGTACCACACACAGTGCATTTGTTAGGTTCGCTTCCGCTACAATCCAGGCAGGTATGATGGCACAAGTGGCACTGGTTTTTAAATTCAAATTTCCCTTTAGAGCATTTCAGTACGCAGCGTCCACCATCAAAAAATCTTTTGCAGCATAAAAAGGTAAAACATCACAATTAGACAAGAGATCAGTATTTTTCTCCTTAAAATAAACCAACCAACAAACAAAAAAACCCCCAAAAGCAAGAATCCTTCTGTTCTTTTGCCCAGTCAGATTTATTATGTAAAGATTTATCCAGTTTGCTCTTCATTCCTTCATATTTTACTTATTGTATTTGCTACAAGAAAGTGGAACAGAGGCTACATTTTTAACTTCAACTTTATACATTAGAGAGGAGTTGAATTTTGCTGAGCAACTCACCTTCAGCCCTGAACCTGGATGTCTTTGTAGCAGGGCACTAAGGTGCCTGCTACTTGAGGAGCAGCAGTATTGGCTCAGGTGCTGGTTGCTAGGGGTAACCAGGAGGAGCTAAGGGGCCCACACCTGGTGAGTCACCTGACCGGAAGGGGCAGGGCTGACCACTATAATACCCAGACAGGAGGTTGTGAGTGCTCTCCTGCTCCCGGCAGATAGGAAAAAGGCCTGAAGGTGGGAAAGAGAATAAGACCTGAATGTACCAGCCGCGAGTTACACGGGTGAGGGGCGGTGTGGTTGGAGGATGTTTAGCCAGGAGGTTTAACTTTGTGTTATAGCCCAGAGGCTTGTGTTATTGTTTTGTTGTGGTTGTTATACTGGAGGACCAGGTGAGGCTATCAGGGGTTGTAGGAGGCCTCATAGAGGCCAGAGAGGGCACATCATTCAGGGGTGCACTGACCCCAGCCCTAGTGCGGGCGGTTGCAAGAACCCCCAAAAGGAGGACAAGCCAGGGAGAGCACCAGTGGTGGCGCAGGCTGCAGGACAAGCCAGGGAGAGCTCCAGTGGTGGCGCAGGCTGCAGGACAAGCCAGGGAGCATCCATGGGGCGCGGAGAGGGAAATTGACCAAACAACGTCCGGTACATCTGTGAGGCTTAGGGCATGGTACAGGGATGTTTGGAGCCATGCATAGCCCATAAGGCTGGGGTGCACTGAGTCACCCAAGATAGAACAAAGACAGGGATACATCAGGGCACCGTGTCAGAGAGGACTAAGGACAGCCTCCCATAAACCTTGTTAACATCAAAGACGTGGCAGGTGAGATTGTGAGGGTGCTTTTTAATATCACCGAGGCATGGTAGGGGGCTCTAGGGGAGTTCGTGGCCACCCCTAGGGCCCCGTGCTGTACAGTCTTCATACGACAGCCCCTGATCTGCATCTTTTCCCTTATATCCATTAATAAGAAGCCAAGAGCAAATCTGGGTCACAGAAGTTACCTGTGAAAAATCCATCTGTGGAAGCTTCCTCTTAGCTTTACTTTAAAGGTTTGCTTTGTAGTGCATCAAGTTAGATACTCGTGCAAATTGTTGTATGAGCAGGGACTCAGGGGCTGGTCCCTTTGGACATGGCTTGATTTGTCTGCTAATGTCTGTGAGGATTATTGATTAATCCTTATCTACCAGCCCAAGTCCCATGGTCAGGGGGCTGGTGCTGGGAGATCCTTCCAGATAAGGATCTCCCAGCCCTGGTCCCATGATCACAGAGCAGAGGGCTGGGAGTTCCCTGCTACCAGGGCAGGGAGACATTGTCCCTGCACCCCAGCAGCAGGGAGCACCCAGGGGCAGGGAACAATCTCCTGCCCCCTGCTACCTGGCTGACCAGGAGCATATTTGCTCCTGGTCAAGGGTCTACACATAGGCTACTACACAGTTGCTAATCTCAAGTAAATTTGCTACTTGCATTTGCAGGTAGCAAATTTACTTAAGATTAGAGCCAAATACTGCACAGTAAGTATCTGCAAGTGAAGAAGTGAATGCTTATTGTGCAGTAATTGGCTTTACTGAGCAGTAAAGCATCTTGGGTAGACATGCCCTGTATGTGCTCATGCTCCTGACTTAAACCTGGAGATTCCTGTCTGGAGAGTTTTGCCCCATGGTCAGACCAAAGGAATTTTTACCCCATGGTCCAACTGGTACAGAGGTTCTGTGTGTGTGTGTGTGTGTGTGAGAGAGAGAGAGAGAGCGGGGTACTTTCTCTGTAGTGGAGGTTACAGCCCTCTTCTTGGATCTCTTGAGCATATTTTAGCAGTCCTCATAGGAAGATATTGGTCATCATAGTTCCCCTTCTTTACCTGTGGCAGGTTAGGTTGTTACGTCTTTCAATTGTACCAGGGTTGCATGTGTAGTTTTACTAATAGGGTGGACAATGGATTTTTACAGGATGGTTTGGATAGAGATGATCCTGCCTTTGATGAGAAATTGGAATAAATGACCTCTGGAGGGTCCAATTCAGATTTAGTTTTCTGTGAATTTCTGATTCTAGGAAAGTAACTTGACAGGACTTTCTCTATTCCTATGTGCAAAATCCCTAGTTGCACGTGTAGGGCTTGATTTTAAGACATGCTGAGCACAAATCAGGATCAAGCCCTTACTTCCTTAGTACTGATTTAAGATGATTCCAACTTGTGTCTCCAAATGGGAAATACCATTTTCCTCTGTAATAAGGTGGCAACTAGTTTCCATTATACTGCAGTCCTATTTAATCCACCCTATAATTTATAGCTTGGTGTCAAATTCCAGATTCATTCTGAAGGCAAAGAGAAATTTTCTGGAACATTTTTTTTGAAGACAACTTGTCAAATAGTCTATCTGTAACATGTCATCTAAAGATGAACCCTAACTTGCAATATTAACATTAGTTAACATAAATGTGACTTCAAAAAATAGTGAAAAATAGTGCTACAAGGACAAGGACACAGTATAATGTTACTTGTATCTTTGCCCCCGTTGGTTCCAAACTTTTGATAGTGTAAAATGGGACCAGGGTGCTAACAAATCAATTAAAAAAGGCATGACCTGAGTTCTTTGTTTGTAATGGGAGCAAATGCATATTTGGCATCTTGTTATGAACATTTTGCATGTCTCTGCTTCTGTGGGTGATATTGTCTTAGTCTCTTTCTAATCAGAGGTTCTCATCCTGTGGGTCACTGGTGCCAATAAATTTCAGGTTAATTTGCAAATATTGCTCTTGTTTTCTTGTCTTCTGCTGAAAAAAGTTTGCTCACTGGCTAATGGTTCGATAGCAGTCCTTCCTAAACAATCAGTGCTGAGTTACTTCTTTGAAATAGATTAAGACACACATAAAGGATAGTGGGGAAAAGGTAGAGAAACCTCAATAGCTAGCAAGGGAGAGACTTGTACACAGTACTCGGTATGCTATGTGTGTCGAGTCTGTAGGAGTCTACAGCAAGGACCTTACTGGAGGGAGCAGAATAAAGTTTAGATTGCAATTGCTGCAGTTTCTAGACCTATCTTGGGTAGGTAGCTTTAAAATATATATTCAGCTTTTTAGGTGAGTTTTCCAGCCGGCATTGAACTTTGTGCTGCTGCCACAGTTATGCTTCTATAAATACCCAAACTAGCTAGTTTTAAAACTCCATCAGGTAAGTCTACATCAGCTTCAATCACTGCAGTGCCTGTAGCGTAGACATGCCATTAGACTCCTGGAGAGAGAGTTGGGGGAGAGAGAGAGAGGCTGGATGTAAACTCACTGTCAGTGTAGACAGGCTGTAGGAAAGATTTTACCTGTGAGGCTAGACAAGCAGCAAGAGACCCTTTCTTGCCCTTGTCAGATTGTCCAAATGATAAAATTTGGCAGCTTGGATCCTGATCCTGAACTCCATAGATCACATAATATATAGTTTTACAGAAAGGAATGGAGATATATATTGTGTTTGACTGGCCAAAATCAAATTTCAGTGTGACATTAGAAGCAGATACTAGCACTTGTACACTTTCAAACAACAGAACAACCTGACAGAAAATGTAACATGAGACAGGCAGTGCCTATTGCCACTGTCTCACAAAGAACAAGGAATTCAGTATTCTCATTTTCACAGGATTTTTTGATAGGAAAAAAAATCTTTTCATCCTTTGTAAAAAAGCAAAAGAATCCCTCTGCACGAAATCACCTCTGCTAAAGTTTTCTCTGTTTTATGGGAGTGTCATTCATTACTGCCTGCATTCTGCACTATTTATATCCATCAAGGGTCAATAGACCCAGGAGACTATCATGTAAATATGTCCATTTCTAATACAGTGAAAATAGCATCCATTGGGTTTTCCCCCTCCAGTTTCTGCTTGGATTTTTACTTTTTCTATTATTACTTCTTTTGATATGGTCTTTTCCTAATAGTTATTTTATAGCCTAGAGACGGGGAAAAAATAAGACATCCTTTGGAAGCCTCACATGCAAAAAGAAAAAAGAAAATGACTAGCAGATTTGTGTAATAAGACCATTGGCATTTAACTCTCAATTCCAGTTGTAATGTACATTGCAGCATTTTGGAAGCAAAGCATTCTTGCAAATGTCCAATATGCATATTATTGAATCTCCAAACTGGTGATGGGTAACTCTCTGACCTGTTGGCATTACACATGATTGAGGTAAATAATATGCGATGCCAAATATGAGACCACTAATCCTCTGGTATAGATTATAGCATCTCTTCAAAAGGTCATACAAGTTAAAGAAGGAGAAGAGCTAGATCATTGCAAAGAGGAGCAGTTAGATAATTTGTGTCATTGAGTTAAAATGAAATCAGCTTGTACCTCTTTTTTTTATACATAATACAGGATTTCTGTTAGAATAACATAAGGTTTGTATCTTATTTATTGCACAGAAATAGAGAACTCCAGATCTGAGTCTGGAACTCTGGTGAGACAACCTGAGCTAAACTGATCCTTGGTGTAAGTAATGGAAGCCAAAAGAGTTACATCAAGGGTGAATTCGTTCTTTGTCCCTACTGGATGTGTCTTCTTATGCTGCAGATATAATCAAAGACACATTATTTTGCAATATATGACATAGGATATAATAAATTATATGCTTGGTTTCTATTTCATTTGCTTTTTTTAGCACACCAAAAATGCATAGGTCCTCATTCAGGTCTCACCCTAATGCAAATGTGGTGTAACTTTATTGTGGGACAATTCTATTGATTTCACTAAAGTGTATAAATGAAAGAAGAATCAAAGTTGTGGCTCACCATGACTTGAAAAACAGTCAGCGGTATGGGGACCGCATTTTAATGGGTATTAGCATATTTCTTATCCAGATGGGTTGTTCTTGCCTATCCTTGGCCAATGTGGGTATTTGTTTTATAGTCATGCTCAGTGTTGGCTGCATTTAATCAATTTTATAGTTGGTTTCTATTGCTGAGCCCATGTAGCTTTTGGCAGC
>NW_017729024.1:98221824-98228111 GCF_001723915.1 Gavialis gangeticus
AGTTATA
Source organism: Gavialis gangeticus (assembly GCF_001723915.1). Classification (NCBI taxonomy): domain Eukaryota; kingdom Metazoa; phylum Chordata; order Crocodylia; family Gavialidae; genus Gavialis; species Gavialis gangeticus. The sequence goes on from NW_017729024.1 coordinate 98,221,832, forward strand.
ATTTCCCATATGCTGTAAGAATATGGGATTTAGGGTCAGTAATTGTGCCTTTGTGTAAATAGTAAATGTGCCTCTGAGATGCAGAATTTATATTCAGATCCAAACTTTCCTGAAATTTGAGTGGTAGTTTGGGTTAGGATTTAATTCAGGACTTTCCTTCCAAGGAAATATATGTAACTTCTGTACAACTTCAAATAGTTTATTGCAGTGATTCCTAAACTCTGACAGATAGTGCATCACCAATTTAAAATGGTACAACCTTGAATACCACCAGCAAATTTTCCAGTTGAAACTTAAGTACCACCAGCACATTTTTGTCATATAAAATAATTATAATAAATCTGTTAACGTGTACCACTGACAGGTTGTCTGTGTACCACTCATGGTACATGTACCACAGATTGGGAATTGCTGGTTTATTGTGTCCTTGTTAGACCATTGCTCTTTCTGTGTTCATTTATACCATGGTAGGGTACTGGGCAGAACAAAATTTGTCCAGGGCAAATGGATTCAAAACTGGGATTTTGTGGTCAAATGTGGGGAAAAGCTGGAAATTTAGTCTTGATGTCAGACTGCAAGTGAGCAGTATCAGCTTACATTCTTTGAGCCAAGTTCCATTAGCACAAATCTCTTCCGTTAAATCCTCCACAGGTCCCATCTCTGTTGGTCTTCCAGCTAACACTTATGGCTTGCTTGTGTGCCAGTTATAGATAGATTGATTGATTTATTTAAAGAAAACATCCATACTTTCAAGGAATGATCTGGTTGTGCAACTGTTAACTATGTAACCATCTGGTTTCATGTCTGTAACCTTTGTTCTCCATCTTCCTTCTCCTAACTTGTTTGTCATAATCCCTTCTTGTAGCTTAATTTAATTCAGACAGTAAATTCCTAGGTTGTAGTGTCTCCTCCTCTGTGTTTGTCCAGTACATAATGCACTGGAGCCCTGTTCAGTTGAAGGCCTTTTCATACTATTACAAAACAAATAAATAACTATAATATAGTCTACTTACCTTGTGATAGGGCAGCCAATACAGTCATTCTGCGTTGGTCCTATGCACTTAGAACAGGATGCATCACAGAACAGACACTGACCCAGATGATCAGCATATTCCCCTGACAAACAAAAACCAATCATTTACTTAGGACAAACATATCAAATAAAGAACTTTGTCTGGTATGTTGCTGATGTGAAAAGAATTAGACCCTAAAAATATGAGCAATTCTCAACAGTTCTCAGCTTGGTCATTAGTAGATGAGCTGCTTATCACCTTGGTGCTAGGATCCTAGGTCTCCCAAGAAGGTGAACCCAAATCTTCATGAGTCTAGCAGGAAGTGACTTCAGTGATTGCATTAACACAGCTTCAGGAGTAATGGCGTTCTACTGAGGTTCATATGGAGTGAAAGATTTATCCTTTTATTTATTAGGTACTAATTAAAACATGGTTACAGTGCTGCATTAGATATGCTTTCCATAATGTTCAGAGCAAATATTCATTTGGGAAATGGCAGCTATACAGAGGCAGTTTAAAACAGTGTAGAGGCAGTAAATCTATCCGTTGAACAATTTTACAAAGTCTTAGACTAAGTTAGTGTGCCATATGTTATTTTGTTAGTAGGTAATTTTATTCTAGTCAAGTATAGATGCTTGACTGAATTTACGGGCTGCTTCTTCATTCTTTAGCAACTGATTAAAACCAGAGAGGGAGACAGAACCTGTGAATCGATACCACTAGGGAGAGAACTCTTCCTTTTTGAATACTTGCCAAGAAATTTAAGTTTGGCATGTGCATGTGACTTTAAGATTGTCTTTTGGTGCAGCTGAATTCTCCACAGCTAGTGAAGGCAGCTGCATGGCAGAGCGTGTTGTTAGGTGAAGGGAGAAGAAGTAAAGCTTTCTGAAATGCTGATATTATCTCTGTATTCTCTGTATCTCCTTCTTTTTTACTCCATACATAGCCATATGATCTTATTTTATATATCATTGAAGTTACTGGGGTGATGCTGTCCAAATATATAATGATATGGATTGTGTGCAACAACCACCCTTGACTTAAATTAGCTGTAAGAAAGAATGAAGCTCCACCCCAAAAGTAGGCATTTAGGGTGCAGATAGCTCCCCATTGCAACTCATAGTGCTTTTCAGGAAGTGCTATGAATTGCAACAATCCCCCAGACCCAACATAAGTTTGCTCTTGGGTCTGAGACTTGGGGATTCCAGCTGCGAGCCTGGGAGAATGGGAGGGGAGGAAAGGAGCAGAGGGAACTCATTCTTGGGGTTTCCCAGCCGGCGCTGGAGGATGGGGCAGGTGGATGCCCCAACATGGCCAGTGCCAGCTGAAAAACCGCCAGTCCAAACTCCCTCTATTTCCTTTCCCCCTTTTAATTCTGAAAACAGCAACAGTCAATAGTGACAGCAAGTTCTGCAGACAGGTTACAGACTAAGCTTTGTCATGGAGTGTGTTCGTCTGAACCCTCATGCAATGGGTTCAGATTTTTGCAGGATCAGGCCCTTTTAAAGTGGTCTCCTGCCCTGCACTCTGTTCAGTCATGGTTGTAGACCACTTTCAGGGACCAAATCAGGCAGAAATTGTCACTTCTGTCTGTGCCATAGTCATGTTACTGGTTGAAACAGAGCCTTGGGCAAGATGTATGTAGCTGGAGGGGTTTCACTGGCTACGGTTCTGTGAAGTCTTGTGTATCAGTAAAACAGAGGTCATAAAAACTGATAGAGGAGTCAGAAAAGCTAGCAATACCGTCAAAAGAAGAAAATTGACTCTGGCCCTTGGAGAACTTAAGAAGGAGAACTTGGGGCTAAGTGCAGACTGGAAAGGAGCTTTGAACTATGAACTTTGAGTAAAGAAGCTGCCTCTTGTTAGAGTCCTGCTGTAACAGGACTAAACAGGGAAATTGGACATTGCATGTGCTTTGCAAATAAACAGGACTGCATCAAAGAAACATCATCAACATGTCTTCTTCATGGAAACAGCCCCCACCACTCTAAATTTGGCCTCCTGCTCCAGTAAAGCAAGTGGTAACAAAAAATACAAAATCTCACAGAGATCAAGACAGCTGTTCATGGTGAACTCTGCAATTGAGATTAACAAACTGTGGATTCCTTTGAAATCGCGTGTTATAAAGATATTATTTCTTCTGGGAGGGATTTACACATAGTCTGGGAGTTGCAAACATTGTTAGCAGTTTTTTGGTCAGCTCTTAATCCCTTCTTCTTCTTCAGAAAATAGTGAGAAAAAATGTAGAGGCTTTCTATTGCTTTAAAGCACATTTTATTTGCAAGTCTGAGAGAGAAATAAAGGTTACATGTCAGTATATGTGTGAATATATAAATACAGACCCACGCAGACTATATTGAATATCAGTACTTACACCAGTGATTCCTAACCAGGGTGTTGCAAGATCCTTTTCAGGGTGTTGCGGAGTGCTGCACAATGTTAGCACCATTAGGCATGCAAACACCTATGCAGGGTTAACAAGATAAACCCAGAGATTTCTAATAGGAATCCATAGTGTTACACACATTCTGTCCTGTTGTGGTCCTTCTGAGTTCTTTGCACCAGGAGGATTGCATTGTTATTTTTCTATAGTCAAGAAACAAGTAAAAGCTAAGAGCTGGAATTTTTCAAGGGGTGCCTTTAGTCTAAAAAGATTGAGAACCACTGACTTATACAGTGCTTTTCATCTAAAGATCTAAGAGCATCAAGCCGAGCTGTATGTAACTTTCAGTATCTCTCTATATAATTGCTCTACACTTGCATTAGGTCTTCAGGCAGTGCAAATTGTCATACTTCCACCAAAGTGAACCCAGCCGCATCTGTTTTTAATATGGACAATGTTGGGGAGATGCTTTCATTGGGGCCATCCCACTCAGAGAACAAGGCAATAAAAGTGACCCAAACTGAGCTATCAGTAGATGAGGTTTTAGAATAGAATGACAAACTAAACAGTAACAAATCCCCGGGACCTGATGATATGCACCCTTGAGCAGTGATTCCCAGGGTGTGCCAGAGTACATTGATGTGCCACAAGAGTGGCAGAAGCACACCACAAAAATGAGCTGGGTGCGGTATGGTGAGGATGACCCTGTATGGCTGGATCGGGTCATAGCTATGCTAGCCCTTTGTGGAGGGATTGGGCTCCAGGTGGGCTAGCCTAACATGGCTGGATCAGGGGTCTAACATGATAGCCATGCAGAGGAATTGCGCTTTGGCTGGGCCAGCTCTGTGCACAGGATCAGGTCTGCAGACCAGATCTGGCCTGCAGGGAGCAAAAGGTGCCTGCAAGTTTAATCCAGAAAAAAAAGTGCGCCCCAGGTATTAGAAGACTTGGAAATGCTATCCTTAAGTCTTGTAAGAGCTCATATTTAAGACTGCTGCACTAACTGTGGTATGCAACGTGTCAATCAAAACTGTTTTGGTATCAGAGGATTGGAGGATTGCCAAAGTAACTCCAATTTTTAAAAAGTGCTTCAGAAAGGACCCAAGGAACCATGAGCTGGTGAGTTCAAATTCTGTTCCTGCAATTCAGTATAACCAATAACTTAAAAAGAATTGATCAGCACATGGATGAACAAAACTTGCTTTTCTTCAGGGAGGTCCTGCCTCACCAACATAATCAACTTCTTTGAAGGTGTTAACAAGAATGTAGATCAGGGCTGTTCAAATGGTGGCCTGTGGACCACATTCAGCTTGCAAAGGGTTGAGGATGCCAGGGCCCTGCCTGGCTGCTGTTCCCCACCAACTTTCCAGCTGCAACAGCAGCCACAGTCCCTGGGTTCCCCCTCTCTTCACTGGCTTCTGCTTCCCACCCGTGCCCCGGGGGCTGAGCAAAATGGAGTGGTGCAGGGAGGGGAGTGGAGGGTGGACTGGGGCTTCATGGTATAGTGGTGTTGAGAGGTGGTCATACAGTGCAGTGGTGGAGAAGGGGGATGCCTGCGCAGACCCACATTGCAGCAATGTGAGGTGAAGCTGGGGGTAGGGAAGAAGTGTCTGTGTGGTGTGTGGCCTGAGGGAACCATGGCTTGCCCTGGTGCAGAACACATGATATGTGGCCTCTGCTAAAATGACCTGTAGGGCATGCGGTCCCTGACCACCTAGCAGTTGAACAGACCTTATACTTATATTTATCTTCAAAAAAGCCTTTGTCAAAGTCCCACATCAGTCTCTTAATGAAACTGGTTGTCATGGGATCAGAGGAAAGGTCATCTTGTGGATACAAAACTGGTTTAAGGATGGAAAATGAAGAGTGAGTACAAATGTTCAGCTTTTAGAATGGAAAGAAGAAAACTGCCTCTTCCCCAGTCTCCCAGGATCTGTGTTGGGAGTGGTGCTCTTTAATGTATTGTACATGATATGGAGGGGAGGGTGAATGGTGAAGTGGCCAAGGTTGCAGGTGACACAACTACTTAGCGTGGAAGAGATGAAAGAAGTCTGTGAAGAACTACAGAAGGATCTTGCAAAATTGAGTGAACAGACAACAAAATGACAGATAAAATTCAATATTGATAAGTACATGGGAAAAAATAACCCAAAACGTACATACAAGATGATGGGCTCTATACTCGCTTGCCACACAGGAAAGAGATCTTCAAGTCCTTATGGACAATTTGCTAAAACATCAGTTGAATGCTTAGCTGCGATCAAAATGGTAAACAAAATGTTGAGAAGAAAATTGTAAACAAAACAAAAAATGTCATTGTATTGCTTTATAAATCTATGGTGCAGGTCCACCTTGAGTGCTGTGTGCAGTTTGGTCTCCACACCTCAAAAAGGATATTGAAGGACCAGAAAAGGTAATGAGGATGGCAACAAGGATGGTCAGAGGTATGTTCACCTCCCCCTCAGCATCCACTCTCTGTCACTTGGAGACAGAAATGAGACCGATGGACCTATGATCTTATTCAGTAAATGGCATTTCTTATGTTCTTATGAGTTCTGCTGAATAACCTATATATTATCAGATAAATGATAATATAAGTGATGATACAGATGTGATTATGTTGCAGAACCATTTGATATAGGACTTTGTAGTCTTCTGGGCTAGGTACAGAAAAGCAAAAAGCCCAAGGCTGAATTGATTCAGTCTTTGCAGGTTGGTTTAAGCTGCGCAGCTTGAACCAATTAGCAAATGGACAGACATTCACTTTTGATGAAGGAAATGCAGCCGCACGCCTGCAGTGGCTCGAGAGAAGCCAAGCAGTGATACAGCATGCCTGCAGTCAATGCCAAAGGGGAGGGAAGTGAGACTTCCCCCAACCCCCAGT
>NW_017729024.1:98233111-98235101 GCF_001723915.1 Gavialis gangeticus
GAAGGAAATGCAGCCGCACGCCTGCAGTGGCTCGAGAGAAGCCAAGCAGTGATACAGCATGCCTGCAGTCAATGCCAAAGGGGAGGGAAGTGAGACTTCCCCCAACCCCCAGTCCCTGCTGGAGTGGAAGGGGTGGGACCAGCCCCAGCCCCAGCCCCAACCTAGCACTCTGGGTGGGGGTTTAAATCCCCTCCATGGCCCACACAGGACTCCAACCTTGGTCTGTGAGGGGTGGGGATAGCAGTGCCTACTGGGATGGCCATGATAATTAGCATAATAATATCAGCATAATAATCTGTTCCCCAACTGTATCTTAAATCCAAGAATGCATTTCCTACACAGCTCAACAGGTTAGAAAGCAACTTCTGTCTCCGAACTCTCTACTGGGGCCTCCTGCACATTCTTCGGTCAGTCTCTTTACTCAGCCCACTGGCAAAGGGCCTGCAGCCTTCTGTGTGACCAGAAAGGTTGGAGACAAAAGATTGCCCAAGGCAAAACTGAAGGATGGTTTCTTCTCTGCCTATTTATGTACATCACGTTGGATTCTTTGGGAGCCCACATGGCATATAATTTCCTGCCCCCCGCCCCCCAAGGTGCATGTCTACCAAAGTAAAAGTCTTTCCTGACCTAATTAAAACCAGGAGAATACATGCATCCTGTCAGACATGAAGATAACTAATCCAATATCCTAAAAATACAGTGGAAAATATCCTTCCCACAGTGACCTGAATAGCTAAAATATATTCTTACTGATGCCTTCTTTAACATGTAAATTCATCGTTGTCTGGAATGGCCTGTTTAATGAGTAAACAAACTCATTTCTGGTGCTAAGTCTCAGCTATTACTTCTCTGAAGTACGAGTAGGCAAGGAACACTTAAGTTAATCACTGTCCCATAAACAGTCTTGGCTAAAATATCACAATGTATCAAAATTGCCTTTATAGCAAATGCCACAATTCATGCAGACATAATAACAGTAAGGCTAAATACAACTTGGTCCTACCTATAGGTAGAGACTACACATGCCATAGTAGTAGAACAAATTCAAGACAACATGCATGAGACTCCATAAAGCTCCCTTTGCCCCACCCCCCCGAACATAATTGGTTCGTGACATAGTTATGAAATGATAACAAGGCAGCAATACAATAAATGGAAATCCCATGTTGAAGTTACCAAAGGGCTTATTATTTGGGATATATGCCCGTGATTTCCCTTGGTTGTAAAATCCCATAGTAAAATGTTATTCTTGTATGAAACCATTAATTACTTGATACTGTTGTTTTGTTTGTGATATGCATTATGAAAACTTTTGGCTGTTTCCTCATTGCTGGTATACTGACTTTATTTAGCCTAAGTATTAGACTCCACATCCTGTATAGTATCACCCACTCTGAAGCCACTAATTCATCATACACCTCAGTTACACCCATTCAAACACACCCCACCTGGCAAAAGTGCTGAAGGCTTTTGTTATTTCTTTGTTACTACTTCCATTTGAAGTGCTGTAATTCATTTCAGCTGCTTTGGAACAGTGCCAGCTGAGGGCCAGTTCTCTGCTGACTTACTCTTTAATTTGCAGACTTTTAAAGCATGCTGTTATAAGAATGTACATCAGAAACTGCTTATGTGCTGGGTTTCTGATTTGTGGGTAACAGCTATGGCTGTAGATATGTCATTAACTATTCGTAGAGTACATTTTTGTTTTGGGGAAATTCAGATAAGAAATGTTGAAATGCAACCTGCAAAAAGCTTTTTAACCTGCTTTTAGGAACTCTTTGTTAGCTTACCAGACTTCTTTGCCTGCTACATACAGTCTTTGCAAAAAAGCACAAACATTGGTATATGGGCAGCACGTGATAGAACCTGCTCTCACTGGCTCTCTTCTGCACGCTTATTCATAACAATATAATGCATATAACTTAGAAATAACACCAGATTTAAAAAAAGAAGCCCACCGATTATTACCCCATGGTCCTAGTCCATGTGG
>NW_017729024.1:98235112-98236641 GCF_001723915.1 Gavialis gangeticus
CTTCCGACCCTAGAAACTATGAAACTATGAATTTTACATCTTTAATTAGACTTCTCAATTGTACCTCATTTCAAGGAACGCTGTTCCTTACCTGCTTTTCTCTCACTTGCCGCTCTTATTACAAAAAATTACATACATTAAAAAAGGAACATGGAATGTAGGTTATTACAGCAGTTGGTTCTACTAACAGACAATTTACAGCATTTCAAGTATCTTCCTTGAATCATTTGTTGTGTTCCTCAGTTGGAATCTTTGTCATGTATTCCATTCCATATTTCAGTTGTCAGGTTGTGAGGTATGTCTCTAACTGTGGTGGTGGAGTTTATTATTCATAATGCTAGTAATACCTACGTAGCTTTAAGATACTACTTTTATTCCATAGATGTATGGCATTTTAGAATAAGGCAAATACCATTGTTCTCCTTTTACACATGGGGAAACTGAGGTAGAGAATTATGATGTAATATGCATCTCTTCAGGGGGTTGGCATAGATGACCCCTGCATTTTTTTTAACTCTGTGCTGCTTTAACATTATGATTCTGATTGTTTTGCCCAATCAGGGTCATTTGGCTAGGCCAATAGCAGAAAAGTAAATCAAAGGAAAGGTCTTTTAAATCTCAGTTCAGTGTTTTATCTGCTGTACATTGTATATTGGTTTCTTCCCAATAGATCCTCTTGCATAATCCAAATGATTAATTTTTATTGCTGTTATTTCACCAGTTTTTACTACCACATTTCTTGATGCTACACAAACTCATGTATTGGCCTCTGCTCCATGGAAATTTTAATCTTCAATAGAAAGACAGTACAGAATGCACTAAAAAAGCCAGAGGATGATGGAGATGATGCAAAGTCTGCTCTTGCAAAATGAAAAACACCTCCTGAAAATTCATCCTACATGTAAAGCAATCATGACCATTTTATCTTGGCTCTTGACAGCCAAGATACTCCTCTAAGGTACTGAAATATAATGTCCAGTATAACAGACTTGGGAACTGATGTAGATTAAGTGATTTATCCAAGGTAATGTAGAAAGTCCAGCAGCTAAGGCCATGTCTCCTGAGTCCCAGTCTAGTGCCATAGCAACTAGACCAGTGATTCTCAACCAGGGTGCCACAGCACCCTGGAGTGGTGTGAGACCCTTTTGAGAGTGCTGTGGGGGGGGGGCGTGCCATGGGATATTAGCACTGCCAGGTGTGCAAACAAGGCAAACCCAGAGATTTCAAAGAGGAATCAAGTGTCAGAAACGTTTTGACCTGTTGTGGTCTTTCTTTTGGAACAGAAGAATTGCTCGCTTATTTTTTTCAGTCAAAACTCTATCTTACCCAGGATGTGCACAGTCCCACCAGGGGAAATGCCTGTTGGACCTGGTCCTGGCCATGGGAGAAGACCTGGTGAGTGGACTGTGGGTTCTTGACCACCTGGGCGATAACAATCATCGCCTACTGGAATTCACCATCCAGTGCAGGGTGTCAAAGGTCTGCAGCAAGGCAACAGTCCTAGACTTAAGGAGGGCAGATTTCAATGA
>NW_017729024.1:98241916-98242567 GCF_001723915.1 Gavialis gangeticus
GGGGGGGGGGTTGCTGTTAGGAAGGCTAAGGCAGAGATGGAACTGGGACTAACAACCCGGATCAAGGATAACAAGATGTCCTTTTTTAAATGCATAGCAGGTATAAAGAAGGTACCAGGTAATGTAGGGCCTCTGCAGGACACGCTAGGAAATCTGGTGGTTACACCAGATGACAAAGCAAACCTCTTTAACAATTTATTTGCCTCCATTTTTTTGAGCAGGGACCAGGGCATCCCCCACACCAGGATCCCCGATGGACCCAGGGGAGGCGCTGCCATGCCCAGGGTTAGTAAGGACCTGGTCAGGGAACTTCTGGTGGGACTAGATGTGTTCAAATCAGCAGGTCCTGATGATCTTCACCCCAGAGTGCTGAGGGAATTAGCAGACGTCATTGTGAGACCTCTGGCACAGCTTTACGAGCACTCACGGGGCTCTGGCAAGGTGCCAGAGGACTGGAAAAGGGCCAATGTAGTCCCCATTTTCAAAAAAGGGAGGAAGGAGGACTCAGGAAACTACAGACCCGATAGTCTTACCTCAGTCCTAGGGAAGCTCTTTGAGAAAATTATCCAGGAGCACATCTGCAAGGGACCAGCGGGGGGGGATCATACTTAGGGGCAACCACATGGGTTTATTCAAGGCAGGTCCTATCAG
>NW_017729024.1:98247567-98247812 GCF_001723915.1 Gavialis gangeticus
GGTCCTATCAGACCAACCTGGTGGCCTTCTACAACCAGGTCACACAAATCCTTGGACATAGGTGTAGCAGTGGAGGTAGTCTTTCTGGACTACAACTAGATCTGGACAGGTTACAGGGGTGGGCAGATGCGAACAGGATGGGTTTCAATACAGACAAGTGCAAGGTATTGCACCCGGAGAAGAAGAACCAGCGGCATACTGCAGGCTGGGGAACTCCCTTCTCATCAGCACAGAGACAGAAAAGG
>NW_017729024.1:98247823-98250437 GCF_001723915.1 Gavialis gangeticus
TGGTGCTCACTCCTACCCTGGGGGTCTTCAGAAGAAGGCTGGATAATCAGCTTGCCGGGTCATTTGACCCCTGCATTCTTTCCTGCCATGGCAGGTGGTCGGACTTGATGATCTACTTAGGTCCCTTCCAACTATGAAACTATGAAAACAATGAGTGAAAGCTAAGATATGGCACTTTTGAAGGCGTGCCTGGAGTCTAACGAGGTTGAGAACCACTGAACTAGACCATTTTTCCACTATCATTGGGAATTCAGAAAACTCAGTATCAGGAGGTAAAATGGTGCCTTGGTTCCTCAGTTACTGAGCATTTTACCTTATCTTCCTCATGAAAACTGAAGAAACGGGGTTGGAACTTACCCAAGATTCCTTCCCTAAGTAGTTTGATATGGTGAGTTTGGGATATAAGGCTGCTTTGTTGCAAGATTAGCTAAGATCTCCTAACACTTCAGGTTGAACTTTAATCATGACAGACAGGAGAAAGGCAACCATTTCTATCAACTACATTATCATGTATAACCCTCTATGTGGTTCTCCTTTGGATAAAAATGTCTGCATACTTGTCCGTTTGCCAAGGCATCCTGAAGATTATTCTCATGACTATTTACATTTTGTAGTGTGGTACTGCCCATTGGCCTCTGTCCAGAACTAAAGCCCTATTGTACCGGGCACAGAACAGGCATAAAAAGATGGTTCTTACTGCGAAAGACTAAAGTATTTTCTATCCATTTTAAAATAAATTTTAATCACTACTTTGAATACGATCCCAGAAGTTTAGAATTGAATGCTGTGTTTGTAGCAGACTGTGTTTTCCTCCCTTGTGTAAGCATATTGGTGTGGTATTTGGGCAGTGTCCTGAGCTGCTGGCATTGATTTTGAAACACTACAAGCCCAAGAGAAAAGAAAGAAACTGAGTAAGGGCCTAATTTTACCCTGAGACCTTCTGATTAACTGATTCCAGAAGGTCCATTTAGAAAGGGAAGAAAATAATATGTCTTTTTATCCCCTAATGCTGTACTTGCAAATTTAGATTCAACTCATGAGACATTCAAAAGGAAATATAAGTGACTATATGATCATGTTGCCACACCACCCAGCAAACAAAATTTGTCACAGAAAACTATTCTTGGAATTGCTTCCTGTTGAAACTGGGTTTTATATTAAAGGACGAGACTGAATGTGACAAATGAGAGAAAAGGTCTTGTGGTTAACAGAGAGAATTGAGGCCTGGCATATCTTTGCTTTAGCCTTAAATCTGGTTCACAAGAATGACTTGTGAGAAACCTCAGTCCCTGTATTCATTTAGTTTCCCTAACTGTAAATTTACTCTGGTATTGTCAGACATTAATATTTATAAAGCATCACATCCGGGATTTTCTAAGAGGCATATGGGATTTGGGAATCCAAATCTCATTGAAATTCAATAGCTTTGGACACCAAAATCTCTTTTAAGCCTTTGAAAGTCTCAGCTTTTTTATGCTTTCAGATGGAAGGTGCTATAAAAGGTGTCAATCAGTTAATGATTCATCATCTATAGAAAGAAACTGGACACTAGAGACCTCAAAGCTCAGGGATCAGAGGAACAGAGCTTGGCTTCCCTGCAGTATAGAAGTACTTGTAGAAGGGAAGAGTTAGGGGAAAGGCTGTAGCCCAACCTCAGATAAGGCTAGTCAGAATAGGCATTAACACCAGCCAACATTTGACTTGTGGAGGAGTAATGAGGGCAAGAATTTAGCTTTCCCTTCAGGGACTGAGTGGCCACAGGCCAGGTGTCGACTGAATTTCAGCCCCAAGAGATTTTGTGCTATTGCTCCAATCAGTTTGACAAAGCCGGCTAGGTCTGAGGAGTAGAAGCTTTGAGCAGCACAGCAGCCATGAGCATGCAGAGAACAGGAGCTCACACTGCTTATGGCATTGACCACTGCTAACAAGCGAAAGACTCCCCTTATGTGGAGGTGAAATGGAATGAATAGTTTCAACTCAACTGCTGCTTCAATTAACAGAGCGACATGGTCTGATATGTCTTAGTACTTGGGGACTATCATGATGGGGCACGTAGGAAACTAACGTGGTGGTACAGGCAACCCCTGCTTCGCTATTTTTAAATTGATACCTGATTTTACTTGGCGCTCAGCAAGTTTCACTGTAACACTCATGGTTGCCATCTTGGGTTATTAAAAACACTTGTGGTCACCATTTTGGGTTGTCAAATACTTTTGGTTTCACTTAACGCTCGGTTTTCCAGGAACCAATTAAGAGTGCTAAGCAGGGGTTGCCTGTACTACTGTGGTTAACTAATTGTATGTGGGACTCCCTTTAGAGGCCAGCTCCCATGAAGAATCACTGGATGCTCCATATAATGCTCTGCTAGTTTTGTCCCTACCAATAAATTGGATGACAAAGATGTTAGAAATGATAAAGGTATTGGAATAGATCCATAGTACCAAGTTGCCAAGTACTTAGTTTGCTGATTATTCTATTACTGCCTTCTCAAAAGGAGGTAACTGAATGGTTTTGACTGAGGTGGGAGGCAGGGAGGGGTCTTCAGAGTAAGAGAGGTCATTTAGCTGCATAGGGAGTTCCCAACAGAGCAGGGGGTCCCAACTGGTGGGGGTCA
>NW_017729024.1:98255437-98285623 GCF_001723915.1 Gavialis gangeticus
TGCTCCATATAATGCTCTGCTAGTTTTGTCCCTACCAATAAATTGGATGACAAAGATGTTAGAAATGATAAAGGTATTGGAATAGATCCATAGTACCAAGTTGCCAAGTACTTAGTTTGCTGATTATTCTATTACTGCCTTCTCAAAAGGAGGTAACTGAATGGTTTTGACTGAGGTGGGAGGCAGGGAGGGGTCTTCAGAGTAAGAGAGGTCATTTAGCTGCATAGGGAGTTCCCAACAGAGCAGGGGGTCCCAACTGGTGGGGGTCACATTGGTACATATGCTGCACTTTTATAATAGCAAAAGTATATATCTGTGAAATGAAAGAGAACTGATATTCTCAGGAGTTCTGTGGGGAAAGCCAATCCTACTCTCCCATACACCATATGTTACTTCCTCTTGCATCTTAGACTACAATGTGTGGGATTACCTATAGTGAAGCAGCTATACATGGTATAAGAAGCCCATCAGAAAGGTGTACAAATTACTGGGGAATCATTGGGTGTACAGTAAGTGGACAGGACAGGAGCTGAAATGGATAGGGAGTCCTGTGCTGTGCAGAAGTGTAACAAAAGCTGTCTGTGAAGCCTGTGACTCTTGGTTTTGAATGGTGGTTTATACTGCATGTGTGTAAACCTGCTTTAGCTTATGCCTATAAAAAAGGTCTAAATAATTAAGCCAGAAGGGTATATTTATATGTAGAGTCTTAGGCATGAAAGCTCTGAGGCTACAAACAGACGTCACATTTGTTCATGTTGATTGCCCTGGGATAAATCCTGAACAGATTTATGGGATAAGAAGTACTAACAGTTTATCCTGGGACATTGCAAAGTGCATCTGAATGGTTATCTTGGGACTGCATCATTGAATCAACAGCAGAAAAGCAGCAGAGCATTCAGCCACTCACTAAACATTGATTAGAAGGGTGACATGTACATATGCCAATCCCAAGATATTTCTGTTGCAGGACAAACGTTGTCACAACTTGTCCAGGGACAAATGCAATACCTGTGCCTAGCCTTACAAAGATATTCAGTTTAAAATCAATTCAGGCCGTGTCACTAAAGAAATCTAATTGCATTTTTCAAGAATCCACTACAAAATGGTAGCACCTAATTCAGTGAAATCACTTGACCAGATCATGTTTCCACACTGGTAAAGATACCCAGATAGATTCACAACTCTGTAAAGTTCTTAGTATAACTGGGATTGTAATATGTATTAATTCTATGCTTGAGAATAAAAAAGTCATGGGCCAGAGCCAGGAGGAAAGTTTTTAGGAAGAATTTTCTGAGAGGAACTTAAATTTCTCCACAAGCTTTGAAACTGTTCTAGCAACACAAAGACTTTCTTGCCATCTCAGTATAGTAATACCACTTGGGTTACCACAGTTCATCTTCATCCATGTTGTATTTTATCTGTTGAGTATTAGTGTACTACCCTACCCCGCAAGAATACGTGATGCAGGTCTTAGAGAGAATGATGGTTTTGATTTGTTTAATTGAGTTAGGTACATTTTGCCAAAACACTGAAGTTTTGACCTAACCTACCCAAAAAAGTTCCAAAGGCCATGTATGGCCTCTCGAAAGCCCTCAGAGGGGAATAGGAACTACCTCAATGTAATGAGGTAGATGGTTTCAAAGATGGCATCACTCTAAGAATTCACAGTGTTGTTTTGGATGTGAAACCATAATCTTTGTGAGTGCAAGGATATCATCAACTGACCAATTTGTCAGAGAGACACTGAATGCTCAACTAACCATAAGAATAAATACAAGAATTATAATCTCTATAGAATGTTAAATTTCATGAAATCTGCTCCAAAACAAGAATTTTGGTTATCTTCTCTGCAGTGAAAGAAATAGTTGAAGTCCACCGTGTTTCTAATCCTGCTTCATAAAAGACTCAATTACTTGATTGTCTTCTCAGTTCTGGTACACCAATGCAAATCTTCAGGGACGTTAATGGTTTTATATCAGTGAACCTGAGATCAGATCCTTGTTCAAAAACTCACAGGGTCCCTGGTTTCACTACAGATAAAAACATTGCAGCACTAACTCAGGTAACATCTGATTGCTGCTAGCATCATTCTTCATGATGATCTGATCCATATGGTCTTCTAATAGCCACATGCAAGTTCCTTAGTGGGGGAATAGGCAGAATAGCAATGCTGCACCGATTACCATAAGATACAGGGAGTTGGGGGTGAGGAGCGGGGAGAGAGGGAGGGTTTGCTGCAGTTTAGCTACTGGGGTTCTCAGAGAAAAATCAGGCCATAAAACCAGTTGCT
This sequence comes from Gavialis gangeticus, assembly GCF_001723915.1. Classification (NCBI taxonomy): domain Eukaryota; kingdom Metazoa; phylum Chordata; order Crocodylia; family Gavialidae; genus Gavialis; species Gavialis gangeticus. The sequence goes on from NW_017729024.1 coordinate 98,257,728, forward strand.
TAGGTAAGCTGTGTTTGGGGGCCTGGCTGGTTGTGTTTAAAAGCTGTCAGCATGCTTCAAATATAGTATAGTCCAGTCCTACAAGTAGTAAAAGTTTTATAGTGGACAGGAATATTATTTGGTTTTTGGCTCCAGTAATTTCATAAAGCATAATTTATCTTAGAAAAAATGCCCTGCACAAGCACAGGCAGTGTTTTTACTCATTATTTCTTGTCATCTATAGTCCATTGGGAAGAATGGGCAGTGCCATTGGCATGTCAGGGATAATCTGGAGGGGAACACATGTATGCTATTGCCTGAATTGCCACTAAATCGCAGTAGGAGTTCAAGCTTCAGTGAGTGTTCAGTGCTTTTCTCGGCTTGCATAATGAAGCCATTAATTCTCCTATGGGAAGTAAACATTCACAACTTGTCAAAGTTTTAGCCTCTCACCTGCCATCTGATTGGGAAGATGGATTGTTAAATATATTTTATATTGCCATAAAGCAGAGAAATCTACTGTGTTTTGTGATGGGATAGTTTAATTTGCCTTGAAATGTGATGCTGTTTTCCCCCTAAACCTTCAAAAATCCATCCTGTAATCTGCAAAATAGTGATACATTAATAATAATGAGTGTCTCATTATTCTATACCTGGCCTCTTCCAGCTCTGGTAGTGAGCACAGGAGAAATTCGGAACAAACAACAGGATGAAACAGGCAAACAAACAAATCCCCAGGGAAATACATGAAGATGCCCCATTTGCTGTTGACTGAATAGGCCTAGGATATTCTCTCCATTTGCTTAATTTCATGTAGCAGGAGTGAAACTTCACTTCTTCCCTAGGTCATAAGTATCATTTTAGCAAACCACAGATAAACACCTAGGATTTTGGTAACCACAATTTATATGTAACTAATTCTTGAATTGATTTTGCAGGTATTTGTGCTACACTCTGCACATCCATGAGCAAGATTCATGAGTATAACTGGAATATTCTGGGGCATAAGTAGGCACAAATTTTGCTGTACTGGCCAATGCAGAAGTGGGGAATAGAGATGTAGCTATATCTGCCATTATAAAGTTTGTTGTTGACTATGACATGCACACTATATGTCTGGATATAACTCTAAGAGCCAGATCCTCGACCCATTATGAAGGCATATTTTCTAGATAAGTTGTATGTGCTATATTACAACAAAATAAGAGTAGGAAAGGGAATCCTTCCTATTCACACAGAGCAGACAGGATAAAGGAACCTTACATTTTTGGTAGGTAGCAAATGGAGCTGGTCAAAATACAATATATGATTTTAAAAAACATGAAATTACAAAGCTGTTTCTGTTTTACAGTGTTCAAAATGAACTCAGTTATTCATGTTGCTTTTAACAAAGTATTTGTCAGCCCTTTTAAAATCATTATTAAAAATTTGGATCTACTGATTTTGTTGCTGAAAACAGGCTGCTTACAGACACGGAAATCCCCCCTCCCTCAGCATTTATTTTCAGCTTGGTGCACCTGCGCACTGAGCACACTGCCTGTCCCAAACGGGAGTTAAGACAGTTTGATCCAGCTTGCCTGGCATCTGTATAGCTTCTGCGCTTCAGTGGGGCTTTTTGGCGCTTTTATCTAATACCTAACTACTGATTTAAAAGTGCCAAAAAGTCCCACTCTATATAGATGCTGGGGAATGGATCAAACTGATGCAATTCATCTTCCAGTAAAGCGCTGTTTTTTTCTCTTTTTCCTCATTTGTCAGCTCCCTCAGTGTTTACAGAATGAAAAAAAGGTTGTTTATTTTAAGAGTGATTTGAGTTACAATGCTATGGACTCTTTTGGTAATGTTACATTTGGATGAAAAATGTTTTAAAAACGTAATTGTTTTAATTAAGTTTTTGTGAGTGAAATTTTTGGACCAGCTCTTGTGGCAAAACTTTTCCTATTTCTCTGCCTACTGTGTATCAATGGTATGAAAAATGGGCAGACACAATGTAAATATAGGACATACTAATGGATCATTGCTCAGTAGATTGCAGCACAGATAAAAGCACTGGCTCATGCATGTGACCAGAATTGAAATCACTGTAAAAGCCTTGGAAGAACCTTGACAGTTTATAACAACCACCTTAGCATCATACAGTTTGTTAAATATGAAAGGGCTACATCAAGTAGTACCCACTGGGTGCATCTATGCATGCAATTAATTCAGAACAATAAAGTCCGGAGCACTTTGAGCAAGAGTAAACTATGCCCAGATGCAGCATCTATGTGTGCACCTGGGACAGCGGCAATTTGAGCCAGGACAGAGCAGTTTATGCCAGGGCTGCTCAGCCCCATGGTTTGGGTGGCAGCGCTAGGCAGCACAAGGGCTCATTGGGGTATGAGGGCGCTGAAGTGTGGAGCTGTGTTGGCTAGGTGGCAGGCAGGAGCCTGACCCCCAACTGGCTGGGCTCACCAGGTGCAATTTACATTCGTGGTCAGTATCTAAACATGCATTCAATTGCAGTAAATTACTCTGGCCTAAAATAGTACTGTCCCTGACACTACTATCTTATAGTGGTGTAAATTAGTTTACTCTGGCCTAATACCATTGCATGTGTAGAGGGTGATGCATTACTCTGCAGCTAATTAGTCTACACGGCCACTGAAATGTAAAATACTAGCCCCTGCTGGTATTTTTATTATGAGGATTAACTTGGTCAACTTCAGCTTGGTTTATAGATGGAAAGACTTGGTTTAGTCAATCTGCATGTGGGTTTATTGATATGGAGGGGTTGCCGAATCCCACTACCTGTAGTAGCAAACAGTGGCAGACATGCTAGTATATGGCGCATTCAGCAGAAGAAATATTTGTCAAGATCTGAGAAGGTACAATTCCCAAGATAAATTTGCCATGTTCTCAAAGATCTCGCAGGAAAAAAATGTTATAAGACATGTCTCCTCAAAGAGAGGCAACTTGTAAAAACTTGCAGAAAGAGAGAATATGTTAGTAGACAAAACTGTAGAAATAAACCAAACCTAAAATTAGGTCCATGGGCACAGCTGAACACAGTGTGCTGTGGATGCAGCCTCATTTTCAGATCCTTTTACAACCATTTGTTCCACTTACCAGTGTCCTTTGTTGCTTAGGAAAATAATTTGGATGGGTTCGTGAAGTAGTAAAACAGAAGCAGAAAAGGGGTCAAGCTTGTAATCCCTTACAGAAAAAGAAGAAATGGATTCCTTTTTTTTTAAAATGACACCTTGTGTAATCATGGTTGAAATTTTGCCTACCATTCTTACTCTGGAACAAACCTGTTTGGAGAGTGGTATAATCATATTTGTTTATATGATATGCACCCAGAGGACAGGATGTTGAGAATGGAAGCAATGCAATGTGGCAGAATGTCCAGCAATTATTCCAATAACAAAGGTGAACATGGAAACAGAGTGCAGTTCTTCAAACACCACCATCTAATGTTTAGGTCACATTATAGTTTGGACTGCATGCTGATGCAAGGAGGTAGATATACAAGGCATACTTTTCCCTTGCTATCTGCTCCCTTGTTATGTCCCTCCCTTACATAGATGGGAACAAAACAGCAGGACAGGGAGTAGAGGGTGAATTCTTTCTGTAACACAATTAAACCAGCTTGTTGGGTGCATATACTATAACAGATATGTACCCTCCCAGGAGCAGCAAGGAGCCCAGGTTTGATGATCTTTATTTTTCATGTGAACTTGGTGCTAGCAATCAGAACTGAACAGAACTGGATGAAAAGTAATTCTATAGACATCCTCTATTTGGACAGCAAATATACAACCTTCCCCAAATGGCTGAACGCTGAATCTGAACACACCATGAGAAGGCAATTAAATCTCCATACAATAGCAATTTTAACCAAAGATAGTCAGCCAGGGTACCATTAAGTACCCATAAAGCTCTGATCCTGCAGTGGACTGCGCTTGAGCCATGTGGACTTTAATGCCTACATGTCACCGTACTTTAGTACTTCCCTTTGGAAGTGCTAAAACATGGCACAGTAATTGCCTGTACTGCGCTTTGTGCATGGCGTACAGTTAAATTTTGCTGCTACGTCACTGTAGCGACATGCTACAGTGGGGGAGTGTAGTACTACAGCAATGTAGCGGCTGATCATGTGTACTCTCACATAATCGCTATGTTGCCATAGTGCATCATATGGTGAAATAGGGCATCGCTATGGTGATGTATAGATCCACCCATTATATAAGAAATGGATCTAATGATGAATCTGTTGTGATTTTAAAACGTTAAAGCTATTCTTCATTAGGATTCAGACACGGTTGTTTCTATCATGATAAATACCACTGCATTTAAAAATTCAATGTATTTAATTTAAAACACAAGAAAAAGAAACCCCTCCCTGTGTTTCAATCACTTATACTTGGTATCAGCCTTTTTTAACAGCAAGGCTATGTTTGCCCTTCAAGAGAGATATTTTACAATTGGGTTATCAACATGTTTTTCCAGACCAAAGGAACAGGAACTTAGGTTAATTTAATAGAAAAAATAAAATATGGAATAACATTGATTTTGGCCAGTATCAATTACAACAGAACTACCCTATTTTACAAATAACAACTGAACATTTTACACATGTACAGTATTTTTCAGTAAAAATGAATTTGGATTTAACAAGGTGTCAGTATTTTAAAAAGAAAACATATTAATTTCTTCTCTATAATAGTGTTAGAGGCATTTGTAAGTATTGAAACAAATTCTTTACAATCCATTACATAATTATATCTCAATTATGAATATATATATATATTTATATATAATATATATAATATTAACTTAAACTTTGAAAGCATTATGTTCTAGTTAATAATGTTATGTCAAGAAATGAGGCAGTAACAGACTAGTAGTTAAACTAGTACAAATAAAGTTGTTGTAACTTTGAATCCTTAGCAAAAAAGTTTACTGGGCACCAGAAGAACTTCACAGGTCCTTCCCTGTCATACAGAACTTGATGTCTGCTATAAAAATTCAGCTGCTCTCTGGTAAGAGGAGCATACTGTTTTTCCAGGTACTGGTACATTTGTTTGCAAAAGGACAGCCATTTGTATTTCAAAAAGATGAGTCTAGAATTCCTCACATTTTCTCCCATTTATATGTTTATAAATGTAATTCGTTTTCCCATTTACGTGCCACAGATGGTCCCACACAGATGATTCTGAACAGAAAGAATCTTTGTTTTACTGTTTCCCCCCTTGCCCCCCCCCAAAAAAAAATCCTAGTGTATTTGAAATGTAATAAGCTATTCTTCCTAACTGAATGGATGTCAAATTATATGTTGACAGGAGCATAGAAAATACATTTAGTGAACAATTGGATTGACAAAAGTGTATTTAGTAAATACAGGGCCCAATTTCTTCATACTTAGATTGGAGTTAACTAAAGCAACTCCAGCAGCTGCTAAGTGGAGTACACTCCTTCTCAAGTTTCCACCATTGTTGGCTAGAAACATATTCAGGCTTGGGATGACAAACTGGACAATATGACACACAACCCCTCTCCCCCATACCCAAAGTATCCAGACTAATCCATCAATTTACATTTATTGACCAAAACAATGTTACCCCAAGAGTTGAATCTGCCCAGTGAACTAGTGGATACAGTCATTAACAGCCATGTATTAGTATGGACTAGTGGTACGTACTTGTAGGCCCAGACCCCCTATTTCTTATAGTGACAAAATAACACTATTCTACAAATAATACTTAATAATGTTACCTGTGCACTTCAGTCATGAAGGGAACAAATTACTTGGTTATAGGGAAAAAAACAGAATTAGAAAAATGTGTTTGTAACAGGAAGAATGCCCTCATCAAAACTTAAGTGTTATGTAATTATTATTTGATATAGCTTTTACAATTTAAAAAAGAAATGAAATCCCAGAATATCTGTTAAAAAGCTAACTATCTAGTGACCAGATCTATCAGGCTGAAAGAAAAAATATTTTATGCAAAATGTATATACATACTGTGTGATGCAAAAACCAGCACACAATGTAACAAGAAATGTGCGCGGAATTGACCACTTTTTAAATTTGTTAAATATTGATACAAAGGATGCAGAACATAGTCCTGCAGCTAAAGATGTTTCTGATTCCCTCAGGAACTGGTTTCCTTAAGTTCCCCCTGACTATTAATATATAAGCACAAAAAAGACTGATGCAAATATTTTTGTTTTGTTTTGTTTTGTTTTTTAATCCATGTAAACGTGTGTTGTATTCTTGAAACACTCTTTAAACATCTTGAAGGGGAAACAAGCAGAAAATAGGGAAGAATAAAGGACCTTCAAAAACAGGAATAATCCTAAAGGTTGACAGGAAATCAAATCATTACTTTAATGTTAATTTTGGCATCAAATGCTTTGGTCACACAATACTGACTTTGTGATCCTGGATGCTTAGCACTAAACACCCAGTTATGAAAGGTAGGTGTGTTGTAGTTTTTCCGTTTAAGTTCCAACAAACAGTTCACCATCTCCCCAGGCAAAGAGGAGAGAGAGAGAAAAAGAGGTGGCTTACTTTTTTTTTTTGTTTTTTTTGTTTTGTTTTTTTTCAATAATATGGATTAATCTAGAAGTCTACAGGAGCAAGAGGACTCTGAGAGGTGCCAGTTCACCCCTTCTGTGTACATGTTTTGCAACAAAGTTGGTGAAGTACTTTCCGTTGACACAGATTGTTCTTTTTCACTAACGTACAGAATCCTCCCTCGGCCCAAGATTCTTCCGTTGCTTCCGGAGGTCAGCGATAAAAGAAGGAGGGAAGTTGAAGATTTGAAGAGCATGGTGTGCAATGGAGGAAGGTTTAATTGGTCAGACAGGTAGATTTGATGGAAGAGACCATTCAGTAGCAGGTAACAGGTAGGAAATTTGGTCCATCAAAAGGAATTTCAGTCAACAGCATTTTTTTTTCAAGAGGAAATATTGGGTGGTCCAACAGGAAGTGATTGGTATCCATTTGTAAAAAGGAAAAAAAAAGATTGGAAAGAGAATAATTAGAAAACAGTGATAAAAACAGAAAAGGATTTTTTCTGAGTCATCATGAATCAAAAGGATACAACAGTCAAATCACAGGAAAAGAATCAAATATTCCAAACAAATTCAAAGTCTATGGTATAAACCTGAAAAGTGACCTTGCAATGCTCAACTGTCAGCCAGTGAACTAAGGCCCTCCTCTCTTTTACAAATTATAAACAACATTCCTTTACTGCCCTTTATCTTCCCAGAATGTTATAATGAAAATAGACTAGACCTACCCGATGTTGAACACCTTAAATCCCTGTTGACTTTTATGGGAGGAGGTTGCTCAGATCCTCCTCTGAGTTCCCAGCTCCTTGCAGGATTGAGTCATGTGGCAGTAAAAGATGAATTCATGTTACTTCTATGGATGTTAGTCTTACGTCATCTTGTATGTTCAGCCACAGACATGAATTTTATTTACACAAGTGTACAGAGGGAAACACTTACAGTTTATATAGTGTTTTTCACAAAAAGGCTGAAAGTGTGAAACTGTCACAGAAAGTGAGAGGATGCTATAATCATATTCACACAGATGAGTGTTTCTAATGTAAATTTGCTTTGCCTGAGTGCCTTTTAGGTCAGCATTAGCAGTGATCCATGGAAACTGCCCTCAGTGCCACCTATATGTTCAAACTCACTAGAGTCATTGAGGTTGTTGAGGTTGCATGGATGTAAATGAGGACAAATTTAGTCCAAGACACTCAAGACTCAAATGGTATAGCAAACCCTGGTACTGAAATACATTGCTGATAACAGAGGTTATTGTGTTTGCACCTTTTAATTTGGTTTTCACTGCGTTTATCCAAGTCCTTCTGGGATAATTAGGCCTTATGACATTTTTCCTGACATCTGTGGTAATGGACACTTAGTTTTTTGGTACATTTTGACTGATTTTCTTAAGCATCTGTAACAGTCGTGACTCTAGACTGGACAGCCTGTTCTGGAAGAGCAAGGAGGTAACAAGAACTGTGAATGCACACAAGTGCCATGGGCTGAATCCTTCTCTGTCTCACTGAATAGCAAAACATATTAGCTTTGGTGTGAGCTAGACTGGCCACTGAGTTACCATTAGCTTTTACTATATTTGGCTTGCCATGTATCTGTTCCACTATATGTAACACTTGGCTTCTGTTCTGGAATGATATTACTTGTTGAATTTTGATTTACATCTACAATTAACTTAGATTATAAGTTTATCAGGGCAAGGACCACATTCTCTTTATCTCTAAATATACCTATGAGACCTTAAATAATTAATAATAAAACTGAAAATATATGTTAAGAATAATCATGTATAAATCAACAATGACCTGACGGAACATCTAAGATGGTAAGATCTTTTTGAAATGATCTCTACTTTCCCCTTGCCATCCTTTCACATTATTTAACTAATGTTAAGAAAGCTTTTCTTAATTTTTCTGTTGACGGTGCATGAAGATATTTACATTAAAGCAATTCTAAAGCAACAACCATTACACAATCGGTAGATATAGCAGGCTAAAGCTGAGATAAAGGAAGGGTTGCAAAGAACAAAATGAATTCAAGTTATGTGTTAGCATGAAATAGTATTAGTTTAGGAGAGCAAATGTATGTTGAAAAAAACCAAACGAAAATACACGGAAGTTACAAAGTTAATTTTGGTGACAAGAAATTGAGTGGCTTTTTCGAGAAGAGTTATAATACTCACCGTCCTTACAGACTGTTCCAGCTACACAGACACCTGCATCTAAGATATAGCCACTTGGACAACTTGTACAGTTTTTGTCTCCTTGCCCATTGCAATTCAAACAGCTGGCATCACATCTTAAAGAAAAGGCTAGAAATTAACATCATGGCCATTTAACCAATGACAAGATTTTCCATTCTATTGTCTCACAGTGTCTTGCATATTTTTCATGTTGTCTCATGGAGTAACTGTAAGCTTCTGAACTTTTGAACCTATGTACCACAGGTAGAATTCATCAGCAAAGCTTAAAAATATATTATGCATCCATATACTGGATAAAAATGCATAGGGAAATGGATGAACATACAGCACTTCATAGGAGACTGGTATCAAGTTGCAGCAAGGGAAGTTTAGGTTATATATTAGGGAAATCTTTCTCACTAGGAGGGTAGTAAAACACTAGAACAGCTTTTACCCAGAGAAGTTGTGGATTCTCTATCCTTGGAGATTTTTAAGACCTGGCTTGACAAAGCCTTGGCTGGGATGATTTAGTTGGGGATTGTCCTGCTTTGAGCAGTTAGACTAGATGATCTGAGGTCCCTTCCAAACTTAGCTAGCTTTGTCCACCAAGTATCTGCAAATCTATAGTAGTATTTATAGATCAGTTGTGGTTGTACAGTATTCTAATATGATTGCTTCTCAACCTTTTGTGGGCTAAGATCATTGTGTAGCCAAGAAACTAAATGATCCTTATAAGTGGCCATTGAATTGTTTGGAAAAACCTAATATTACTTTGGACAGTCCCTCTATAACTTATTTTTATGTCTAACTTCAAATTTTGGAATAACATCTTAATTTCTTTTAAAAAGCAGAAGAAACTGAAACAGACCTAAAAAAAATCCTAGTATAAATATTATATTCACAATAAAAATTCTAACCTTCTTCCCTAATTTTACTTATCAGACTGTTTTCTTGTTTATCAGAATCCTTACTTATTTTAAAGTTCTTGAACTGTATAATTATTTACTCCCACTTACACAGAATGGCACTAAATATTTAGATGCTTGCTTAAAAAACACTAAAATATAATATCGTCTTTGAAGAACATAGCTTACCTTTTGCAGTTTTTGAATGTATCTTCCAGAGAATGATCAAGGTAATAACCAGTACTACAGCTTTGCACACATCTCCCATCCTCCAGAAAATAACCGTCAGTGCAGTTTATGCAAGCATCTATTCCAGCACCTTTAAAAGCCAAGATAATATACACTGGAACACATTTGGCACATTCTGAGTTATAGGCTAACACCAGGCAGACACCATTTCTAAGTGTGGTGAGGTATCGGCTTATTGGAAATTATGTGCCTTACACCTTTGCATATATATACTGGTAACTGCAACTCCAAGCAGACAAAGATGTAGTTATAGTACAAATTTATGCCATAGTTTCTTGAGGAAAAAATATCACTATTTCTAAACTCTGTTGTCTTGCTTCCAACGAGGAAGAAGAAAACCCAGGTCCTCACACAAATTATGATAAATTCTATTATAGGCAAAGAAAGCTAGTGAAAATTAATATAAAAGGCTCATCTTTTTATTCCAGCTAGAAGAAGCCTACCTTACTCTCAGCTATACTAAGGAAATTTCATGGCTTATGATTTTCATTTACAAGGCACTTATCATTCTGTATTTGGAAATATGATGTAATAAAATGAAATTGAATGCAAGGGAACAAAACGATGAAGTCAAATGTCAGTGAGGTACCTGCACATGTGGCGCAGGAACGGTGACAAGGTTCACATTCCCTGCCACTGTGAAACTTTCCATCTTCACAGCGGATTGCACATCTGGATCCATGTAAACTAGTGAAAAAGATGAAAAAGAAAAGAAAAGGGTTATTAAACACTCTCCAACTGACAGCAAGGACAGCGGTCAACTCTAAACCTATTATGGTTGTGGGGAATTTTTTAAATTTAATTTTGGGTTAATAAAAGGACTACAATAACCATATCTTTTGGTCATTTTATACAGCTTTCTTCTCCTGGCCCTTCCACCTTCCAAAGTTCATTATGAACTTAAATGCAACAAATATTTTTACATCTATGGAGGACTGGAATAACTGTTTATCGGCTCATAACACTCATTAGATAGGACAAAAAGCGAAGAAGAATGCCAATTTTAAGTGATTAGAATTTGTCTTGGGGCTTAAATCACTGCAGCAATATATAGTCAATGGAATTTAATACTAAGGCTTTATGCTTCTCTAGGAAATCATATAGTTCAGTGCTGCCCCCTCGTAGCATGTTACATAATTGGCAAAGCATAAATTCAGAGTAAAGAAAATCACCACTTTGCCTTGTTGCAGCATGATTTTTCCTTTGAGATTTTCTATCCCACTACCAGCTCTGTATTATCCAGGGGATTAGTCAGGATTGCAGCCTGAGCTAATGTGTCTACAGGCAGTATTGAGGGATAGTATAGCAGCAAGTACCAAAGGAAAAAGCAGAGCCATAATGAATCACATTTCCATGACCCTCTATAAGCACCTGTTTATGCTTTAAATGCAACATAAGAAGACTGTTCTAAGCCCATTATTAGCTAGGCATTTTTGACACTTGCTGTCTTCCACAGAATCTAAGCTTTCATCTAACTTCATTACATTTCTAAAAATGCTTTGCAATTCTGAAGCGCTTTCTAGCCCAGGATGACAGAGATGGTTGTTTGTCATTCTCATTTTACAGACTGAGTTCAATGGCCTTTGCACCTCTGCACATGATACTGTAGGTACTTGCATTTGAAATTTTTTGCTGAAGTAACTCATCCAAAAATTATAACACCTAGCTTTTATCAAAGTGTGTTTTTTTTAATCCATTGAGCTCAAAGTGCTTTGCAAAATAAGTCAGTATATCATTATGCCCTTTTCACAGGCGAGTAGCCTCTGAGACGCAAAGAGGCTGAAATGACTTTTCTAAGATCACTGAATAAGAGAGGCCAATAACAGAAATACAACCCAGGTCTCTCAAGCTCCCAGCCAGTGCTCGAGTCACTAGGTCACTCTGCCAACAAACATGTCTGAAGCACTGAGGTCTGAATCTCCTGAGCATGCACTGTGCTTTCACACTCATAGACTTAGACTATGTTCCTCCTCAATGTAAATTATATTCTTCGACTGTTAACTTCATCTTCCAGAAAGTCGTCATCTTTGGCCAAATAATAATTTCAAAACAAACACGCAACCTCCCTTACATGCCAAAGAGTTCTTCAATTCAAAGTGTGGTCAGAACTACCTCCCTAGAGACTGGAAATTTAAAATCCCTGTAAAGGATCCAGTGCTAGGAAGAGAGGCGAACTTTGAGCTTCCAAAAAAGTCAATGGGTATTTGAAGGCACTCAGCTTCTGCCAGGATTTAACCCCATAATTGTCTAAATAAAATATCTCGACCCAAATGAAATTTGGAAGGGTCTGAAATCAGGATCCAGAGTTAGAAGATGCTGCTAAATGATTATGCGGAATATTACTATTTGGATTGGCTATTGTAAGAAAAATAGGCAACTGTAGTCCAGGTACTCTTTCAGAAAAATCTGCCTTGAGACATTCTATTCTAGGATTGGTTTCACTTGATCCTTGAAAGAGAATTGCCTGTCCCGCTGCCTACAACAGAATGAGATTTGGCTTCTTTTCACCTCTGGAGTTTTTCCTATGAGAGTCTTATTCTCTCCTAACAAAGAATCAACACTGGCCTTCTTTCTTTCAGTGGTGCTAATGCTGCTGCATACATTTCTTGGCAGGGATTTCAAGCCAGCTCATGAGGCCTATTTTTGTTTTTATTCTCCATGAAAGCTGTTAGATACTGTGTCTTCTGCTATGCTGTGTGCCATAACTAGAATGAATTTTGGGTTTTGTGAATTTGATTTTTGCCTGAGTTCACCAGCTTGTGCTTTTTGGAAACACTGGTGCTGTAGCAATTTGACCAGGCTTACATGTTGTTATTAAGCCTGTCAAAAATTGTAAAAGGCAGTACGTAAAAAAAACAAACAAAACCCAACCTTGAAATGGTGAAAAAATTTTCACGTTCCCCCCATCCCCCCCCAATAATTTTCCCAGGGGCTGATATAAGAGAATGCAGTTATACAAACAACTACTTACAGAGGAACTCATCATGTTCTACAAGCATTAATTTACAGTTAATTACCACCTAATTTTACAGAGAGTTTAAATGATCCAAGGACCTGACTTGATTTTGTGCCTTTCTTTTAGATCTTTTAAATTTCCTTCTTAGGCAGGGCCATTTTTAATGAGTATAAAAACACATTATTGGAGCAATGAAGGTGGCTGAAAAAATGCAGTGCATACATAAGAAGCTAGGAGTGCACAAGAAACCATGCTGCTGACAGCCAAGGAAATGAACAACAACACAGTTTTTAATAAATGAATAAAATGGATTCTTTTTTGACATGAGGTACACGTTCAGTGGCAAAACAATCACAGACAATCCTTACCCTGAAAAAGCCACAGATCTGGAATTCTGACTTCACATATTTTTGTGGAGTACATGCAGAGTACAATCCCTTACAAACTCAGTAAGATTTTTGACCTTCTCTGTTTGGATCAAAAGGTCACTCATTCAGAAAGCAGCTTGAAATGCGTGCTACTCCTTTATGGATTTTACCTATCAGTTTCAGGAAAGATTAAGTCCCCCTACGAGGAAAAAATATCCACTGCTGTTTTAATATGTGTGTGCACTGTATCGTAATGGAACTGAGCCTGAAGCACTTAAGATAAGTGAATGATTGGATGTCTGAAGAGACACAATAAAGATAAGAAAATAGTTTCTAACTATCACAGAAATGAATCAGAAGGATTAATATGATTCACCAATTCTACTTTTAAAATAATGCTCGACTGTCACACTGGAGGTCAAAAAAGTGAAGAACCTAGCTTTCATATGGCTACAGCTTTCATTTTACCTGCACTAAATGAGATTTTTTTTAATCCACTGTCATACAAGATGCCATATAGTGGCACAAAAATATTATATTACAACATAAACAGCAATGGAACACATAAATGGAGGTCCAGTCAAGGTTAAATAGTAATGTTATGTAACTATCTTTGATGCATGTCCATAGACTGAAAAGCCTCTTCAGCTATTGTTTTCAATGAAATCAACCATTTCCTTACCTTAGGCCATGTCTGCATTCTGTGCAGGTTTGGAATTCAACACATGTCTTGCAGTTCTCACTGCATTTTCGGCAAACAATCTTATCTACAAAGGAAAAAAAAAAAGAAAAGCAGCTCAGAAAGCCCTGGTCAATTATGTTTAATAAAATTACATGGATATGTTCCAATCCTTATTGCTTTTATTTCTTGACATTAGCAATGGGAGTAGAAAACAAGAATAAAATTAAATAGTGAAAGTGCTGCTTATATATTAATCTTCCCCATCAAGCACCAAGTGATTTGAGTGGCTTCTAAATATTTAAAATGATTTCCTCTTCCTTTGAGTGAAACTGTGAAAAGAACTCTTACAGTAACACGCTTATTTAAATTAATTGTTTTTATTACCAACTTACATAATCTTTTCATATAAATGGAAAAAAATCTAAATCAACTCCAAACAAGTTATTAATCTTTTAAACATAGAATCATCAAAAATGGGGCTGGGAAGGAACTCAGAAGATTATCTAGTCCTTAAAGAGGAGTAATATGCCTGCGTAAACCACCCTAGGCAAATGTTTATCTAACCTGCACTAAAAATTTTGTAATAATGGAGACTCCACAGTCTCTCTGAGCAATCTGCTCCTGTGCTTACTCACCCTCATAGTTAGAAAATTGTTCCTAATATCCAACCTAAGTCTGTCTTTTTGTTATGTAATAACTGTGTTTTAGTTCTTATAAACAAACAGCCTTTCCTGACTGACTAACCCTCAGACATTAAGACTGGAACTTTTTCTGTTCTTACCTAACTCAAGTTACACACTACTTTGCAAATCACTTTTCCATCTCTGAGGGTCCCTCCACTCCAGTTGTCAGCCCTGAAGAGGCCATATTTCGCTTCCCACTCGTACTTCCTACCCACTGAGATGCTGTATCATGTATCTATCCAACAAATGAGAATCCCTCCAACCTTCAGTTCTCACCTATCCTGCCCCTTGATCAATTAGAGGAGTTGAATATTAATTCATAGTTTTTATATTATGTAAATGGAAGAAAGGAAGCCAGTGCCTGTTTCTACTATGGGAATGAGCATACTTCTTCACAGCACGGAAAGCTAATAGAACTGGTTTCCAATTAAGCTCTTAGGCACACAGATATTTTCAAGCATGTGTCTAAGTCCCATTGACGTAAATAAGATTTAGGTACATGTTTAAAGCTAAATATGTATTTAAGTAATGCCTCATCTTGGAATTAAATTTGGGTGACCCACCTGGTAATCCAGAGGTGGAAATTTAAGGCAGATCTCCCACATGGCAGTGTATGTTATGGTGTTTTGGTAATTGCTTTATGGGAGATAGTTAAAGTCTATCAAAAAAAAGTTTCAATCACCTTATAAATTAATTTTGCGGTTTGTTGAATGGATGGGTCAGTGGGGAAAGATGAAGGGAGAACCTCTGCGTTTTTAACACACTAATGCAGTACCAAAACAGGATGCTTTTCTAGTTGCCTTGTATTCACTAGTTCACTATGGTACCAGAAGCAAGACGGCCTTGGGTGACACTTGGGGTGGAGGGAACTGTATAATGTACTGGGGGGAAGATGCATATTACTCCTTTTTGGGGCTGCAGTAAAGTGCTGTTCTCCACATGTTCCCTTTACACACCTGGCTGCCCTGAGCTACCCCACTCTGTTAGCAAGACAGCTTTACTCGTGTGGTGTGGCTAGTGTGTGATCTGCTGTGTCTACTCCCAGCTATGAAGAGAAAAGGTGGGATTTTCCCCTGTAGTGCTAAACATGATTTTCAAAAGCTAATAATCAAAACAGATTCGTTTTGGGGCAGATACCTGATGCCCTAACAATTTTATATAAAGGAGTTATATTTAGAACTGAGATAAGGGTATCAAAATATATTTTTCCTTTTTAAAACCATCTTCCTCCAATTCCAGAATCACCCAGATCAAATTCTGTAGCTCAAAGCTGTAAGCAGTAGAGAATACTAACTCTTATCCAGGTAAAACCCATCTGGGCAGTTGGTAATGCAGGTATTGGTTTCTTCATTCAAGTAGTAGCCAGATTTACAGGTCACGCACTGGTCACTATGGCTTCCAATACAGGTTTCACAATTGGGTGAGCACTTTTTGCAGCGTTTTTTGTCTGCAGTGTAGTGACCAGGTGGGCAGTTTGGAACACAGATCCTACATCATGCAGGGAAGAGAAGGCAGTCAGTGGCAACATAAAACAGGTATCCTTTAGGCCCACTAAGGACCCACTCAGTGCCACTTCAAGCACCCACTCAGTATCACTTCTCTATTTATCCAAGGATTTATACAAAGGTAATCCTCACAAACATTGCAGCCAACAATTTTTTCCCAGCATCTATTGGGTCATTGTACTCATCAGGTAATCACAACTCTACATCTCATCCTGATGAGCTGTCCTATTAGAATACTTTTGTTTTTGTGTGTTTTTTTTAAAATGAATATGCAGGTAATAGATAAGTAATCAGGGAAAGGTATTTGAAGGATGCATATTAAATTCTTAATAGAAATTTAACTCTGATGCAAACTATCAAATAGATTAACAGTAAGAGAGGATTTATAGCTTGTAGTAAGGGAAAACAAGAGTGATGTTAGGACAGACAGAAAGCAAAGTTTTTAAAGATTGTATTTTTCTGTCTTACCGTGTATTGTTTTTAGATTTGTAGTAGTAATGCAGACAGTCAGTACAGTGGTCCGGTCCTGGCCCATCGCACCCTACTTTACTACATTCAGCATTGCATGGTCCTTTAATAAACCCCAAAATCAAAATGAAAAAAATTAACACATCTGCTACTCAAAGCCTTTTAATCCAGATTATTATAATGAAGAGCATAATTAACCTAGTTCCCAACATGCACTAAGATCCAGATCCACAAATGTGTTTAGGTACCTAACTGCCACAGATATCACTGGAAGTTAAACATCTTAAATACATCTTAAAATCATCTTAAATGTAGCTGGGTCTCAGTGACCAGCTACAATGATTTAATGATCACATGGAGTAAGCAGTTCTGTAGTAGCTTCTGTCAGGGAATATTTTTTGATTCAAACAGATGCCTTGATAACAAAACAAAAAAAAATTGAATTTTTACTCACACATACTCAAAAACCACTAGATCCTTTAAAAAAGACTAACAATATCATAGGTCATCGTGTACCAAATAAATATGGTTATGAGAACAAATAATTCCTGGCATCCCATGAAATGTATAATATTTTAATATAAATAAAAGAATTAGGGTCTTGTCATTCGCAATATATGAGAACAGATTAATGCAAATAGTTCTAATATTTAAGATTTCCGAAGTAATTCTGACTTCACATCCCTGATTAAGTTTTCTTGTTGGAAAGTATGTGGATGTTAGTTGTGAAAGAACTCCATTCTTGCCTCCCCTTTTTTGGTTTTTTGGTTTCCTTTTTCCTTTCTCTTTGTCCTTTCACCTGTCTGCCAACCTAGTTGCCCCACATTACAGTGTATGTGACCGACAGCAGGTATGAGGGAGGGAATTTGTCCTTCTTTATGGTTTGAGCTCTGAGCTCATGACCTGGAGGCAGGGGCTTCAGTCCCGGTTTAGGTGTGATGCTTTTCAAATTGGTTGGTTGATCTAAAACAATACTTGGCTTTGATTGGAGCTAGCAGGTGAGGTCAGAAGGGCTATTTAAGAGGTCCCCTCCAGGACGAAGAGAGGACATTTTCTAAGACGCACATGGCACAGCATATGCCTCTGAAGCCCTCTCTCATACTCAGTATCTGGAAGTGAGTAAATTACCAGAAACTTAACTAAAAATGTAGTTTACAGTAACCTAGAAGTGTCTTAAATGGCTATCAGGATGGTTCTGTTTGCTCTGGGCTATTCTGTTGATACTTCTCTGACTTGTACCTCTCTCCAAGCCTATGCTCTCCCTACCCAATAAAGTTATCCATTAGCAAGCCTTGAGGTACATGCAGGAGAGGGTTTGGATATGCCCTTTTTGCTCTCTTGGCTCACCTGATTAAAGGAGGCTACTTTTTATGCCTCAGGCTAATAGAAGCATTCCAAGATCCCATGGTTTACAGGGCCTGTGTATTCCAGGTGGCACAGGGCCCAGACAGAAACCTAAGTCCAGGTGGCGGCAGTTATACCCCAGGCGTGCAGATGTGTTCCAGGAAGGGGGTCAGCCAGAAGTTGGTGCCCCTGGGGAAGCATCCAAAGCTTTATTATTAGTGGGGCACAGCGAGGTCGTTGGCTCAGTGTAGGAGTGCCCCCTACTGGCCTGTCACATTAGTGATGTTCATTGTTTTATGGTGCACTCTTTTAGTGACTTTAGGAGACAATGCAGGGGCATGGCACCTGGGAGGGTGCATCTACATATTCATTGGTGCACCTACACATTCATTAATGCACTTTTGCTAATGCACATTAAATTTAGTCACCTAGTGTGAAGTACTAAACAAATGCGCATTAGGCTGCCCTACCGCTCAGTAGGAAAAGTGCATGCTTTTTTAGTCAGACTTAATGTACAGCAGCCTATTTTTACTGTGCATTAGTATATTAGCACAGTTTTTGACATGACACTTTAATGCACAGTAAAATAAGCTCCTGCACATTAAAGCGTACATGTAGATGTGCCTACTGAAAACTAGAAGGGATAGCGAGACATGGGATTTTCTAGTGGTTTTGTAGGCTAGAAGGCAGAAGTCAATTGGGCTGTAAGTTCCACGTGAGAATTATGGACCAGATTTCAGTATGCATAGTCTACATATCAGTAGCTGAAATGGGAAAATATCTCTCTTCATATCTTCAGGGTACACATTGTGTTATTTAAGTGTTTTCTAAATTTGTAGGTGCACAATGGGAAACCAGAGTTTGTGGTCCCCATTGGAAAAGTGTATGTGACACAGTGATTTGGTGTTTATAATTACTTCCAACAGAAGTGGTTAGCAGCTGAAATCTTATTATTACATAAAAGTGTTCAATACTCATCACCCAAAAATGGTAGCCCTAGGCCATGCTGGAGCTTGAAGGAAAAACAGAACTGTGGAAAAAGTCCCAGTATCTCCTGATGCCTCCTGGGGTAGTTCAGTCTTCCAAAACAGAGAGAAGTTCAAGAGTGAAGGTTGCAAAAGTTTTCAGTATAAAGTAATTGTTTTGGGGCAGGCAACCTGCCTTTATTTAGGATGACACTGACAATAGAATTATCCAGTCTTTTTAATGTGCGCTCAGATTAACTGACTTCAGAATTAATTAATGTTATTTATATGCTGCTCTTCCCAACAAAGGCTTAGGGCAACTGAGAGCAGAACAATTGAAAAGGGCAACTAGGGGCATTTGTATGCACAACATTTTTTGCCCTATCTTGTGCTGCAACAGCATGACTGTTTTCACAGGTAGGTTTTCCGGATACTTTAAAAGTCTTTGTAGAACATTAAAGTAAAACTCCTCTGATGTACTTTAGTTTGGCTTGCCACAAATTAAAGCATAGCATCCATGGATTCATTGTGTGCAAACACAAAGGCACTCAAAGATATGTAATAAGCCTCTTTGTCCACCAGATGGTGGTGTGACTTTTTTGTAGTTCACCCCTTTGAATTGCTTCTGCTTTTGAGTTGCATCAGCTTTTTTGTCAGCCCTCTGCTCCCAAAGCTGTGTGGCAGGACATAGGCATGGGGTGGGAGGCCTTGGGCCAGGGGGGCAGTGCTGGACTGTTCTGGTTTCCTGCAGCACCAGCCAGGGACTGGGCTTAATTAGTTTTAAAAACCTAGTGTATGCAAACGCTGATGCAACACTTCAAAATAAACAAGTTTTAAATTTATAAACCTATTTAATTTAATGAGGATTAAACCCTGTGGTGTGTATAGGCACCCTAGTACACCAAATTGAGAGAGAGAGCCATTAAAAAAATCTCATCTTAACTTTGTTTGCTAAATACTTGCCCAAAAGCTTGCAGTGTTCCTGAAAAATGACCAGGCTCAGACTGGCAAGCCTCAAGAGGAAAGGAGTTCCAGGTCTCAGAAGCAACTGCTGAGGATAACCTCCTAATATGTTTTCACCAAGTGGACTTGACATAATGATGGTACTTGTAGGAGGCTGCGCTCAGCTAACCTTAGGGAATGTGATGGGGTGAAAAGGAGAAGGTGATCCCTTGGATATGTAGGGCCCAGGCCATTTATGGCCTGAAAGACAAAACCAGCACCTTGAATTGCACCTAGAAAGCTACTGGGAACCAGTGTAGACAACAGAGGATCTAGGCATTGTGGAAATTGGTATCATTATACCCAAACAGGAAAGTCACTCATTTGGTGCCATCTAGCAGTGTCTGTATTTGACTGATACTTAAAAGAATAGTTCTAGTAAGGCTCAATGAAGACAACGGGAAAATTCTCACAGAACTCAAATGAAGGATATTGTTTTAGAGGAGAGTAAGACTCTTCACCATTCTGTACAGCTCCTCACATATGCTGCTGAATAATTCTTAAATTTTCTATAAATATATCACTGGAGGATTTTTCATCATGTATGCTGCTCACCATTAATACAGGGTATATACATGCCACACTTAAAAAAATAACAAAAATTATATGTGAGCAATGAAATAAATGATTCATTTTCAATAATAAATCACATTACTTGGGTCTTAATGAAACAAATTTCTCTCTAAATATTCACAATGTCTATTCTCCCTGGTAAAATGTGATGGGGTGAATTTTGCTAAAATAGATACTATAGTATCACGCTTCGGCCCTCCAGAAAAAAAAGAATTTGCTTGCATTTTATTATGAAGCTTACACAATCATTATGAACAGCCACTACTTCAATTTTAACTTAATAAATAAAAATAACATAAGTAAAAAGAAAGCTTTTATTTTTATATCAGAGAAAATGTTTGAAAATGTATCATACTGATGGTGGAAGACGTTCATTTTTATTAAGCCAGTTTAGTTATTGTATTCCTTGCAGTATTCACTGGAAACTAGGTCTTTACCAAACCAGAAAGACAGCACAGTCTTTCCTTTCAGGATCCTAGGGTGCCTATACACCCGACAATTTTCACATTTTAAAGCCGTCTAAAGCTGTCACTTAATACACATGGGCAACTTTCGAATGTTTTTAAAATAGCAGAAGTAGCCTTATTTAAACCTCACCATATGTGTTTTAAATGTAAGTTGAACTGTTATATTGCATCACAGTCACCAAGTTCATCTTTATTGCTTAAGTATTTAACTGGGGCTTTTCAAACTAAGTTATTTGCTAAGTATTTAACTGGGGCTTTTTAACTACTAATTGCTGCCATCAGGTATAACTAGTTCTGTAGCCTCAGGCTGCATTGGGCAGCATCCAGTGCCCCCTGCCGCCTACTTTACAGAACTACAGCAAGGCACAAAACTCATACCAAGAAGTGGAACGTCTATTAAGGAGCTGTACCTAAAGCACTTTAAGCAAAGTACAGAAATTACAGCACCTCTGTAAATGCCTGCCTTACACATATATAGGCACCCCTACTCCTTAATTAAGACAAACAAATAGAGGCAGAGTGTAGGTAGGTGGGGATTATTAAACAAGTCACATGGTAGCTGGTTGGTGGATATCTAGGTATTGACAATACAAAGTTTAATGATAAAAGGGCTTTATACACCCAGAGTCCCAAATCCACTTTCAGTTGTATCATACATGCAGTACATAAGGTGAATGATTTCTCAGACTGTAGTCTAGCTTACCTGAATAATCATCGGTCCCATAATCTTCTGTAGGGTCTTCAATTGGACTGGAGCGCACCCGTTCTACTTTTGGAAAATCATTTCTTGGAGAATAAGGTTGGATGGAGGTCCCATAAAGTACTAAGGACCATTCTTTCAATTTGCCTAAGAAGTCAAACATAGAAAGAAAAGCATGGCTTCAGAAAGCATTCCTATTCTGTTACTCTCAGAATAAAAATGGATGATTTTTGTGCAGGACTTGGAGAGAACACAATGTTAACCTCCCTAAAAATTAAAATCTGCTCATCTTTCTTCAATCAATTTTTCATATACAGGCTTTATAACATGTCATCCTCTCCCAATTCTAATAAAAGCTTGCATAATTCCAACATTCCCACCTGAACAGAAATATCATAATATTATAGGTTTTGATAAATGGTGTAATCTTGGTTCTGAGATTTGACTGATTTGACTCACATGAGTTTTTCACTGCAAAAGGACTTCAGCACAGACTTGTTTTTTCTTCAGGACATTAGTTAATCGGATTTACTATTTTTTATTCTAAAATTAACTTGTTGCCCCCTCAATGGAATTCCAGATTGATTTTCCACAATACTCAATAATTCAATGGGGACCTATTAAAGTACACTGGGGGTGAATCTACATGTTCATTAATGCACCTTAAATACTGGGCATTTTGTTTAGTGCTTCCTTAATAAAGCGCTACCTAAATGCATAGTACCTAAACTTACTGCACAGTAGCACCAGTGCACAATTATTTAGGGACACGTCCTGCATTTTAGCCTAATAACACTGTGCAGTAGGCTATTAGCATGGTTTTTGCCATGACACACTACTGCACAGTGTTCTTAGACCAAGGTGCAGTAAGCATTTTGTGCAGATGTACCCTGAGGAAAGAAAAACTTGAACACACCAAATTATCTGCAGAAGTACTATGTTGTCCTCTAATAACAGTAAGGTCACTTAATGTTGCCACTTATTTAGCAATCATCATTGTATTGTCTCAGCACTTCAAATATTTAGCTTCAGAGCACATCTGTGAAAAAGGGAAGTATTATCTGCACTTTGCAGATAGGGAGTTGAGGTGAGTAAATGACTTGTTAAAGTCACATGCAGAATGTGAAGCAAGTAAATCCAGATGTCTGAAGCCCTGGTCAAGACAGCCACTGTCTTTCCTTCTGTGGCACACTCTTATCTGGTTGACTCCCAAGGCTCTGTGACTCTGCACCCACCTCTACATGTAAGGGTTCAGCCAGGACACAGGTGGCTGGGCCTGTGGATAGGTCCTGGGGGGCAACTAGGAGCTCAGCAGGATAGGGCTACAGGTTACCAGAGAACTGAGTTGGGGTCTGGGTCAGAAGAGCGGAGAGCATACAACTAAGTTCTAGGGCAGCCGAGATTGGAGATCCAAGAGATGTAGTCCAAGACGCAAGCTGAGGTCAGGAGCCAGAGGTCATAGAACCAGTGCCAAGTTCCAGGGAGAATCAGAGATCAGGTCAAGGATGCCAGACTGAATCAGGATGCCAGGAAAATCACAGAAGGCAGAGCCAACACCGAGTTTCAGGGAAAATCCAAGATTGGGGTTGGGAAAAGCCAAAGTCAGAAGAACCAAGTAGAGATGGGAATATGAGGCTGTGTCAAGATATGCCTGCAGCCTGAGGATGCAGGTGTGCTTAAATGGGGTGAGTGGCATTTTCAACAGGCAATCTGGTTGCAGAGAACTGGGTCAGTCATATTAGCCAGGGATTGTAACAGGTTTAGTAACTCAGATTCTTGGTCCAGCCAGGCCTGCTTGATCGGAGTTCCTGACAGTACCCCTTCCCCCTCATGGGGCCGTCTTCCAGGCAGCCCGGGATCTGGTTTTTCTGGGTACTTCCAATGGAAATCCTATACTGGTTAGGAGAGGGGGAAGGTAAATGTAGTTGTCTGGTTCCCAAGATCATTCTTCCAGGCCATACCCCTCCAAGTTGATCAAGTAGTGGAGCTTGCCTTAGACAAATTTGGAGTCTAAAATCTGCTTTAGGATATATTCTGCATGATTTTCCACTATTACAGGTTGGAGAGGTAGGTTCAGGCAGTCAGGAAAGGGGTTCTTGATGAAAGGTTTGAAAAGGGATATGTGGAAAATGGGCTGTACTTTCAGTGTCTCTGACAGCTACAGCTTGACTGCAACAGGGTTTCCTTGTTCCATCTTGAATGGGCCCAGACAGTAGTAATCCTGTTTGGCTGATGGGATAGGTGTCTTAATATTCTTCACATACCAGCCTATAAAAACTAGGCTGACCAACACCAATAGCCCACCCCATTATTTTAGTTGGTAATAAGATCTTGATAGTTTTCAAATATCAAGACCTTGTTACCAACTAAAATAGTGGGGTGGGCTGTCAGAGTTGGTCAGCCTAGTTTTTATACACAGTCCTGGCTGCATCAAGACAAGCCTTTAATTCTTACTGAACCTGTTGGAGAAGCAATACAAGATCATTTACTGCAAGGAACCGTGGGAAAGTAGGCAGTGCTGGGTGGAACTGAAGTTGGAAACCATAGTTGGAGAAAAAGGGAGTCTGGCCTGTGGAAGTATGGACAGTGCTGTTTCACTAGAGGGAGTCAGGACACCCTATTATCCTCATGAAAATTTAAAAAACAGCTGGTCTGATTTGTGTGTTCTGTTTGACCATTAGTCTGAGAGTGATATGCAGATGAGTGATGAGATTCCATGCCCAGCGCCTTACAGAACTCATGCCAGAAGTGTGAAATCAATGGGAGAGCCATGACTGGACAGCACCTGAGACAGGCAGCTGTGCAGGTGAAATATATAGCTCAGAAATAGGTTGCCTGTTTTGTTGGCAGTGGGGACAGACTGGGCAGAGATAAAATGAGCCATCTTAGTTAATGTGTTCACTGAGAGCAAGATTGTAGAACAGTTCTCAAAATGTGGGAAGTCCATAATGAAATCCACTGAAAGTATTGACCATGGTAGTGTGGGAGTGCATAATGGCTGGAGGAGACTACCTTGCCTGGTTTGAGGTTTCTTAGTTTGGGCACATGTAGTGAATGAGTAGATATACTGTTTAAAGTCATGGCCCACTCAGGGCCACCTGAACTGCCAAGGGACTAAGAACTGGGTCTTATGTCCAGTGTCCTGCAGGAAGTGTCATGACACAGCCATAATATTCTTGATCTTATGGGACCATCTGGGATGTACTGATGCTGTTGAAAAAAATAACTCTCTTGGGCCACAGAAACTCGGGTTGGGAAGACCTCACTGACTGGCACAACTCTTTAGCAAGGGGTTCACTTGTGAGGGCTGTTTGGATGGCTGAGAGAACACTTTGCTAAGTGTAGTTCTTAGGCTAGAGAATGGTAGAAGGTGGGGATGGGTCTAGTGCACAGGGTTCATCCTTACAGGATAGGCCATCTGCCTTCTTGTTCTTGGCTTCTGGGTGATACATGATTATGAAATTAAAACAGGAAAAGAAGAGGACCAGTGGACCTGTTACAAATTCAGTTTCCAGCTTGCCTGGAGATATTCCAAATTCTTAAGGTCTGTTACTACTTGGATGGGGTGGTGAGCCCCCTTCAGAAGATGCCACCATTCCTAGAAGGCTACCTTGATTGTGAGGAGTTCTCAGTCTCAAATGTCATAATTCCTTGTGGAGAGAGTCTGGGCCCAGGCATACAAAACTCAAGAGTGCAATTTGTTTGGGATATCTGAAGCCCAAGGCAGAGCAGCCCCAGGTGTAGTTTGATGAGTTGGCTTCGACTATAGATGGTTTCATGGAGTCCTGGTGCACCAGAATGGGCAGAGAGGTGAAATCCCTTTTCAGTGTCTCAGAGGCCATTTGGCCTTCTGAAGACCATTTAAACAGTACCCCTTTCTTAAGAAGGGCAGTCAGTGGGGCTACTAGGTATGAAAACCCTCTGATAAAACATCTGCAAAAGCAAAGCCCATGAAACGTTGGATTCCTTTGTACTCATGTGGTATGGCTCATTTAGTGATGACAATTATTTTATGGGGGTCCATTGTTAGACCCCTGGTGGAAATTATGTAACCCAAGAATTCAACTGAGGTGCAATCAAATTCATATTTCTTTAGCTTAACAAATAGTGGACCTGGTGCAGGTTGGTGCAAGCAACCTGGTATCTTTGGCCCTGCTTCCAGCCTGGGTACTGGTCAGAGAAAGCCATCCCCTCTAAACAAGAGTACAAGTAATAAGGTGAGGTGAAATGGAATTCTCTTAACCCGCACTGTGGCAGGTCAGTAGGGGGTGCTCCTGCGCTAAGCCACCCACCTCACTGTGCCCGAACACGTTCCAGGCTCCGACTGCCTCCCTAGGGGCGCCTCGCATCCGGCTGACCCCCTTCCTGGAGCACACTTGCTAGCCTGGGGGTAACATAAACTGCCACCACCCCGAGAAGGGACTCTTTCGGCCCTGTGTCCTTGGGGAAACACAGGCCTAATAGTCCTATGGGTACTTGACCCAGTACAGGCACTTGGGGCACTTCCCCAAATTGGGGGCCAAAAAGGAAAGTCTCCCTTAGTCCGCAGACCTAAGGGGCCTCTTAGGCATAGACTCACCCCTTAATAAGTCTCCTACACCAGTCACAAAGGAGAACTTTATTGATTACAGGGGTAGGGTGAAAATAGGGTACAATATCATAGAAATCCCATAAAGCAAAACAGTCAGGCTGAGGTACACTCATCTGAGTTACTGCCAGCTATATATCTAATCAGATCTCGAGTAGCTTACTCACAAGCATCATCCAGAGGCTGTTGGAGATTCCCTCTGGAGGCAGGCCGTTCCTAGCTCATGAGTTATGGGGGAGAGAGCCAGTTTCAGATGGTAAAGCTCCTCTTAAGCCTGAGTCCCCCACATGGCTGCTGCCCCCTCCTCCTGGGCAGTCTTAGCTTATATAGCCCCTGTGACCTCATTCACCTGGTCCAGTGGAGGCCAGCTCCGGTTGGCTGTTGGCCAACCAATTTGAAATGCATCACTAGTTGCCGGGCGCACTCTAGCCCACCAGGTAGATGCCCCTCACCCAGGTAGCTGATACCAGTCATGTAGGCAGAGGGAGCAGGTTTCCCCCCTCTCTCAGGAATGTATTAATCTCAGGTTACCTAAAGAGATAGGGTAAAGGCGTGTCTCCTCTGCTGGGCCCATCCTAATCAAATTGTCACAGCACAGAGATTTTGGGGAGAAACAAAGGTGGCTTCCTGCCACACCCACATGATGTCTGGGTTATGAAGCGATAACCAAGGGTTTACCTATATAACTGAAAAGTGAGGGGAATGGATAAGATCAAAACAAAGAGACCCTTGTTGATCACTGATTGAGACTCCTAATGGGACTGTCTCACTGGTGATGGGGCCTGAGGAAAGAGGGGATCCATCCACTTTTCTACTACTTCTGTTTTGGCCAGACCAGTATCTGATATTGTTCTGTGAGGGTTGAGTCCATGAAATTACTGGAGGCGCTTGTGTCCAAGAGGGCTGGAACAGATGGGCATCTTCTCTCGTATACTTCATTTCCCCCTCTACACATCATTAATCTGGCAGAGCCACACAACACAACTGCTTTATCATTGGTGCTTGCCAGGTCCCCATTGGCCGTATCATTGGTGCTTGCCAGGTGCTGTGTACATGAGGAGGTGGCCAGCACTCTGTGGTGCATCACCACACTGACATATTGGATTGTTCTTTAAGACAATCTTATAGAGTGTGACATTAAAGCATCCAGCTCCAGAGCAAATCCTGTTTAGTTGAATCCAAGGGGAGCTCATACCCAGGTATATAGGATGTCAGGTTGCTTTTGAAGCACTTGAGACAAGAATCAGCCTCATCCCACTTTTTGTGGTGGTGTTCAAGTGCCCAGAGGGCACTTCTGCCACCTCCACACTGTTGCAACAGTACCTGTGCCTCCCATCTAAATCAATTTCTTGACTTCAGTTGCTTATTTATTGGTTGCTCCAAGACTATGTGAAGCAAGTGCTCCTGGTTTTGTTGGGTGTGCTAAGCAAGGCCAAGAGTTGCCTCTTATCTTCAAAGGCAACAGAGAAGTCCACCCAGATGGGTGCTATAGTTTATTGCTACAGACTAGCAAAGGTGAGACTTGGGGCTTGGTGGCACTTGAGACTTTACTGTGAATCGGAGGGGCTGGTTGAGTGGCCACTGGCAGGCCTGAGCAATGCCTCGCTTCTGAGGCCAGGCCAGGAAGTTTCCCAAAGAGAAGATGGGCATTCCTTTCCTCAGGCAGGTTATGGCAAAATGCCCAGACTCCCCACAATACAGCCAAAAGACCCTGGCAGGATG
>NW_017729024.1:98285865-98292703 GCF_001723915.1 Gavialis gangeticus
GGGGGGGGGGGGGACTGGGGAGGGGGATGGGAAGGAAAGCCTTTTCCTAGCTGCATCTATCTTTATGTCTCTATCAGGGGAAGTGTTAGCTTTTCTGGTGGTCTAGGCAGACCTGAGGGCTAAGATTCAGCTCAACCCTCCTGTTTTCACTTGGACAGATGGGCATCAACATAAATACTATGATCAATGAGTCTGTCTGAAGTAGCTGGAAGTTCCACCCAGGCCAACTCATCTTTAACGTGGTCCTGAAGGCCCTGGCAGAAGTGGAAATGTTGAACCACCTGGTTCCACTAGCTACCAACCATCTAAAATTGGCGGCATAACTTAACACCAGGTGGCAGCCTTGTCTAAGGGTCTGGGGAGCTCACTCCACAGTATGAACCTGATGCAGGTCACAAAAATTTTAGCCATGGCCCAGATAAAACCTTCAGAGTTGTCAGGGTGAAGTTTTGCTGATTCCAAAACTGGTGAAGCCTAGATCAGGCCGTTGCCACTCAATAGAATGATGGCTATATCTGAAGGGCAGGTTCTGGGGCAGAGGCTAAAAGCGAGGTGGCACTGATTTATGAACCCCTGAAAGAAGCAAGGGACTGCATTGAATTTGTCAGGCAGTGGAACCTAGGGTTTGGGCTAAGCCAAGTGGATTGGCTCCCCCCCAGCGGGCACAGAATTGGGGTACATTAAGCTTTCAGGGCTGTAATCTGGGTTTGTAGCCCAGTGCTGAGTTTCATGGGAGATCCACGATCAGGGTCAGAAAAAGTCCAAGCAGGGTCAGAAGTCAGGAAAACCAGACAGAGGTATGAAGATGAGGCTTGCCAGGACAGTCTGAGGCTGTGTCAAGGTGTACCTCAAGCCTGAGACTGCATGTGTACAAAAAGGATGAGTTGCACTTTCAGCAGCCAACCTGGTTGCAGAGAACTGTGTCAGTCACATTGGCTAGGATTGGGGGCAGGCGGTCCCTGGTCTGTACTTGAGGGGGCAAGTGCTGCTCCTCCAGGGACTCACGTGCTTGGCCCAGCCAGACCTGCTTGATCAGAGTCCATGACACTACAGGGTGCACTGTGTAAAGCACAGAATCTAGCTCTGAGTCCATTTCATCTAACTTTTCTTGTACAGCTCTAGGGTTCTTTAAAGGTAATAAGCATTCTAACCAGTGCTTATATTTTCCAAAAAAATCAGTGGAAAGGACTATATTTTTTCAGACTTCAATGATACATTAAAGTTATTTTTCATTTGAAAACCCATTCTACAAAACATGGAAAATATGTTTAATCTCTTTACATTTACCTACATTCAAAAATCTTCACACACTTCTGTCAGTCTTCAACATAATTGTCAGTCTTTCATTAGAAGAGGTTTAGCCAAGATAGGGCAGAAGTAAATAAGAGAGATTATCGTATGTTCTGCAGCTATTTTCTTGTTCTATTGTCATAATTGCTTTTGTCACTGGCCAATGTGCCTGCTCCTGACCAAAAATTATTCCAAATGAGCCCTTCCCCAAGATCACCCTAGTCTTCCTTCTCTTGTATATCAATTCATCTCAACAACTTGGTTTGAGCTTAGTATTTCTTCTCTACCTGTGCTTCTTAAACCTATATAAGCCAAGTTACATTGATCTTTATTACAGTCTACTTATCTTTTTGTATTCTCCCAATGTTGTTGTTGTCCTCTAGTGAGGTGCCCAAAACTGTTTGCAGCATTATCTTTCAGGTTCTATATTCAGCACCTAAACTTTATGTAATAACAAAATCAAGGATTTCCTTAAAGACTAATGACTTGACAAGAAATTATCTCCCTTTTTTTTTTTATCTCAGTTTTATATTCAGGCTAAAAGTTGATATAAAATAGCTATTACCTGTCTCAATAAATCTAGCTTCATCTGTTGTTTGATGAAATCTTGAATTAATAGAAATTCTATACTGTTTCTGACATTCCTTTTGTCATATGCTCATACCCAGATGCCTGTCTATTTTTGCAAGCAGCAAAGTATGCTCCAGGGAATGCAGGGGCTGACACAGGAGCTGCTTGGGGTACCCAACACTGGGCAGAAGGAAGAGCAATTACTTACCTTCTGGCAGAGGGGTTGGGCAACTTGGCACCCTTGGAATGATCTTGCAGCACCCAAGCGTGCTGTGACTTCCTAGTAAAGTATCACTGTTCTAACTGCTACTTTCAGCTATTCAATACCTTTGATCAATTAAAGAGCCCTAGCATACCATAATCAAGTTGCTTCTTTACATGGTGAATCTTTAATCTTTAAATATTCTCCTGTTTAAACATCTCAAGAACATTTGTACTCTGTTAGTAATAGCTTTGCACTGGGGGCTCACATTTAATTGGCTGTCTACAGTTATTCCGAAATAGTTCTCAATCACTGCTTTCTAGGATACAGTTCCCCCTATTCTTTAAATGTGGCCTATGCTCTTCTACATGACTGTATTTTGGCTGGATGCAATGGAGCAATATGTGCTTTGCCAAGTGATCCAGATCTCTCTGCCCTCATCATCACTCTTGAGCCCTCCACCAATCTTTGCATTATCTGCAAAATGTCTCAGTGGTCATTTTTAATTTCTTCGAGGACATTACGAAGAACATTGAATATTACTGAGCTGCACACCAGTTTACGTGGAAGCCATTGGAAAACCTCATTCAATGATGCTACCCCTGCCTGGTATCTGGCTCAAGCTACCATAGTTGGATTGTGAGTGTACATAGAAGTCTACACTAACTCATCTGTATGTACGATGAGGGCCTTAAATATGTCCCTTTATGTGAATAAGAGTAGAGGAAAATAATTCGGCCTGCCATGGGCTTTGTTTCCATTTAAAGAATAGTTCAGTAAATAAAGGGTGAGAAAATTCATGGAACTTGCCAGCACATAAATGAAGCCTGCCTCAAGGCAGGTTTAATTTGCACAATGAAAATATTTCAATAAATAAGTGTACATACATACACACTCTTTTATAGTGTATAAACAAAATGTACACCGCTTAGCCAATTTTATTTTTGGCTGATTCCATCATTTAGTTTGGCCAGCATAATCCCCTTCCCTCCCTGTATTTAGTACAAAACGGAGGGCCCCAGTTGCATGTGCAGGAGAAAGGGTATATCACAGTATTTCCCAGAAAGCATATATCTGCTCACATGAACTCTGCAGAATGAAATGCAAAAATAGCATGCATAGGTTTTTATGAACTGGAACCTGTATTTCTTTACGGGGAACAGATGTGGCAATACCTTGTCCAACACTGGGGTATGATAACATCAAAAACATTACTTGGGTAGGCTCTTTGTTCTCATTTTGATTATAGGAAAATCTTCAGTTCTTAATTATAAAACCTTTCCATAAAAAGTATGTACAGACTTGCAGGAACAAAAAGCAGACATGGCTGTGATATCAGTGTGATAAACACCAGGCCATGGTGATGAACTGAATAATCACCATAAACTGTACTCCTGTACCTTTTGCTTACCTCATATTCTGCCCACTGATCTACCACTGCCAAGACTAATTTTCACATTCCAAACATCTGAGTTTTTCCATGGATAATGTATGACAGGCACTAGCAACTGACCAGGAATATTACTGGACTATTTCCATTATGAGGCAAGTTCTACTCCAGAGGATAGAAGTAAATGAGGCCAAAGGAGACAAAAAAGAATAAGGGCTCAGACTCTCCAGTTAGCTGCATCTTGCAGTATTATTTACACCTGTGCAACGTGAGTGCAAAATGGATGGAAAACACTGACCATCTGACCTGGTGGTGGTTTACGCCCATTTTGCAGAGGTGTACATGACTGCCCTGACACAGACAGCAAAGAATCAGTTCTTCATGCCCAGATTCTTGGCTGTGCCCATTATCCACTGAAAACAGATGATGATGTGGGAGATGCAGTTTAAAGCAGCCTCAGGATTGTCTGAAGCTGGCTATGGCCCCATCAAATGATATGCCAGCTGGGGACTGTTGGATCTGAGACCTGCATGAGGTGATAGAGCAGTCTATCATATATCAGCTGAGACTCTCTCTCTCTATGTGATTAACCCCTGCTGCAGTCTGTTCAGTATAAACAAATATTGAAGTAAAGAAGGCAGCTCATACAAGTCAGGGTTTGCAGGAACAGGCCCTTAAAGAATAAAACTGGAAGTTTAGCGTGAGCCTTTCACACTGCCCTGGTGACATAAAAGGGCTGTAAAATTATGTCTGGAGAATAGCCCTTGTGTAAGGAGGCTCTCCAGCTGGTGGACAGCTGCCAAAATGGCTCCAGGCCAGCTCTCTTCCAGGATTCAGCACAGAGAGCATGCCAGGGCAGAGAAGGAGGGAGATAGCTAGAATGTACTGGCTGTACTTAGCTGCTGGATGAACCATAGGGGGCTGTTATAAACAAAATGTAAGGGCTGCTCTAACTGACATCCAAAGACAGGAAGGCCTCTAGCTGCCCCAAGAATAAAAGGGGTAAGATGAAAATATTGATAAAGTCCTTAATAATGGAGTTTATATGTTTCCATTTTAATAACCTGAAAAAATAATATTGCTGACACACCATATCCCTTGTCTGCTTATCCAGTAGACCCTGACTTATATGTACTCTGAGGGACTATTCTCAGTTCACAAATGGGAAATGTTCACATATACAGCTATAACATCAAATAGCAACTAGATATAGGATTCTAAAGTGAAAAATGTATATACAACAGTCCAGAAATATTATGATATTATTATTGCAAAACCTATTACTAAAAACCTGTACACATATATTTTTAGCATTTTTAGTGACTATAAATGGGGGTTCATAAAATTAAAATGTTCATATAAATTGGGTTCAGAGGATCTACTGTATTAAAGCAGAGAACAGAAATTCACACTATACATTACGGAAGTATGGTAGGAAGCCTGTTCAGAATTTTGGATAATAAGGCATTTAAATGAGTGATAGGTATCTTGTGTACTTGCTTTAAAGGAAACTCAAAAAAAACCCTGCGTGCAAAAAACGCGGGGCAGCACACACAGGAACAGTGCGTGCCACCCAAAACCAGAGCCTGGCCGGCCGGAGCCAGACTCCAGCTGCCGGCCAAGTTTTAAATGGCAAGGATCGCCACTGCTGCAGCCCCAGGAGGCCCCCAGAGCCCCAAGTAAGGCTGCTGGGGCAAGCCCAGTGCTGGCTCCAGCCTCCCCTCCCCTACTGGGGTAACCTACTGCACTCCAGAGGGCACATGGCACGGGCATTCCCCAGGGACAAGTAGCAGCAGCACAAATATTCACACTCTTGTGGACATGCCTAGAGGGGTAAGAAGCGAACTAGGTCTAATATAGCTGAGTAAAGGATGAAAACCTGGAAAATCATAGAAAAATAGAGAGGACATCCGTAGGTCATCTAGTCCCGCGCTGTAGTCAGCCTATGAATGATGGAGATTCCAGAAGCTCTCTAGGCAACTTGTTCTGGGCCTGATAGTTGGAAACCACCCTCTTCAAGAAGAGTGATTCATGCTCATGTTCCAGAATATGGTGACCCAGGCTTTCAAAATTTGATACCTAAATTGAATCTAAGTCTATATTTAGCACCTATAAATGACTTTCCATCCAGGAGCTTCCACTGATTATAATATGGAGTTTCCTTTTGCTCAGCAGTTTTAAGAATCCAGACTCCCTTCTTCAGGTATCTTCTATGGATTTGGGAACCCCAACTCAAGACTCACTTCTGAAAATCTTGGCTTATAATTGTAGTTTTAATTATCTTTAAAAACAAAATTTGGGTAATGTAGATATGTGAATACTGGAATAATATAACAGAATTTGTTTTAATTTTATGCATTGATTTTTAGGACACTTCTGGGAAATTCAAGAAATCAACACTAAGTACAGACAGTCAAAAAGCCCAAGCCTGAATCTATTCAATTGTTGCAGGTTAATTTAAGATGTGTAGATTGAACCAATAAGAAAGTGAACAAACATTCACTTTTGATTCTGGAAATGCAGCCATGTGCCTGCAGTGGCCCAGGCCAGAAGCAGGCAGGGGGGAGCACTAGAATACACTTCGCTGCTCAGCTGGGGCAGACAGCTTGAGCCAAAGCTAACCCATCCACCCTGCGAGAAGGGGTTTGCTGGGGAGGTCCAAGCATCCTGGGATTCTGGGAAGCTGTGAGTTAACATGAATCTGGAGGGGATCTGGGACAAAAGTTCAATGAACTGATTTAACCTAAATCAGTTAAGTCTGATGCTGCCTCCATTCAGGTTTATCATAAACTGATTTTAGCCATTTTGAAAGCAGTTTATGTGCACTAAATGTCTGTTGTGTTACAGCTTTGAACCATTTTCTGATTGCTTATACCGGTTTATGTGTAATTTCTGTCCCTAGCCCTCCAGAGGTTTTGAACTGATTTATTCTCTATTAATTAAGGCCAAGGCAGAGATAGAACTGGGACTAGCTACCCGGATCAAGGACAACAAGTCCTTTTTTAAATACACAGGGGACAAAAAGAAGGTACCGGGTAATGTGGGGCCCCTGCAAGACACGCTAGGAACTCTGGTAATCACACCAGGTTACAAAGCTAACCTATTTAACAACTTCTTTGCCTCCATTTTCCTGAGCAGGGACCGGATCAGACCCCCAACGAGACCCCCTCAGGCCCCATGGGAGGTGCACCCAGGCCAAGAGTCAGTGAGGATCTCGTCAGGGAACTTCTGGAGGGACTGGATGTATTTAAATCAGCTGGTCCTGACGATCTCCAGCCCAGAGTGCTGAGGGAATTGGCTAAGGTCATTGCAGAACCCCTGGCACGGCTTTACGAGCACTCGTAGTGCTCTGGTGTGGTGCCAGGGGACTGGAAGAGGGCCAGTGT
>NW_017729024.1:98293470-98293832 GCF_001723915.1 Gavialis gangeticus
AATAGGCTGCAATCAGACCTAGACAGGTTGCAAGGGTGGGCGGATGAGAATAGGATGGGATTCAACATTGACAAGTGCAACATGATGCACCTGGGGAAGAAGAACCAGCACCATACCTACAGACTGAGGAACTCCCTTCTCGACAGTGCAGAGGCAGAAACGGATCTTGGAGTCATCATTGATGCCAAAATGAACATGGGCTGGCCGTGTGGGGATGCAGTCAGGAAGGCCAACTGCACCTTGTCATGCATCCACTGATGCATCTCAAGCACGTCCAAGGAGGTGATCCTCCCCCTCTGTGCGACACTGGTCAGGCCGCAGTTGCAGTACTGCGTCCAGTTCTGGGCACCGCACTTCAAGAG
>NW_017729024.1:98298832-98299725 GCF_001723915.1 Gavialis gangeticus
GAATAATATAACAGAATTTGTTTTAATTTTATGCATTGATTTTTAGGACACTTCTGGGAAATTCAAGAAATCAACACTAAGTACAGACAGTCAAAAAGCCCAAGCCTGAATCTATTCAATTGTTGCAGGTTAATTTAAGATGTGTAGATTGAACCAATAAGAAAGTGAACAAACATTCACTTTTGATTCTGGAAATGCAGCCATGTGCCTGCAGTGGCCCAGGCCAGAAGCAGGCAGGGGGGAGCACTAGAATACACTTCGCTGCTCAGCTGGGGCAGACAGCTTGAGCCAAAGCTAACCCATCCACCCTGCGAGAAGGGGTTTGCTGGGGAGGTCCAAGCATCCTGGGATTCTGGGAAGCTGTGAGTTAACATGAATCTGGAGGGGATCTGGGACAAAAGTTCAATGAACTGATTTAACCTAAATCAGTTAAGTCTGATGCTGCCTCCATTCAGGTTTATCATAAACTGATTTTAGCCATTTTGAAAGCAGTTTATGTGCACTAAATGTCTGTTGTGTTACAGCTTTGAACCATTTTCTGATTGCTTATACCGGTTTATGTGTAATTTCTGTCCCTAGCCCTCCAGAGGTTTTGAACTGATTTATTCTCTATTAATTAAGGCCAAGGCAGAGATAGAACTGGGACTAGCTACCCGGATCAAGGACAACAAGTCCTTTTTTAAATACACAGGGGACAAAAAGAAGGTACCGGGTAATGTGGGGCCCCTGCAAGACACGCTAGGAACTCTGGTCATCACACCAGGTTACAAAGCTAACCTATTTAACAACTTCTTTGCCTCCATTTTCCTGAGCAGGGACCGGATCAGACCCCCAACGAGACCCCCTCAGGCCCCATGGGAGGTGCACCCAGGCCAAGAGTCAGTGAGGATCTC
>NW_017729024.1:98304725-98323603 GCF_001723915.1 Gavialis gangeticus
GAGGCTAAGAGACTTGTTCAGCCTCCACAAGAGAAGGCTGAGGGGGGATCTAGTGGCCTGTTACAAACTAGTCGGAGGGGACCAGAAGGCATTGGGGGAGTCCTTGTTCCCCCGAGCGCTACCAGGAGTGACTAGAAATAATGGTCACAAGCTGGCAGAGGGTAAATTCAGATTAGACATCAGGAGGTGCTACTTCACTGCAGGGCGGCTAGGATCTGGAACCAACTTCCAAGCGAAGTGGTGCTGGCTGCTACCCTGGGGGTCTTTAAGAGGAGGCTAGACGAACACCTAGTACTTTTTCCTAATACTTTTTCCTGCCATGGCAGGGGGTCGGACTTGGTAGGATCAGAAGGGACCTGAGCAGATCAACTATGAAACTATGAATTGGACCATAATTAACCCAGTAAGGGTGGAATTAAGCAGCTCAGTTCAGCTCTCATTTAAATTAATGGAAGGTATTAAGTTGACTTCAATGGCAGCTGTGTCATGCTGATCTGAGACATGAATGCTCAAATACCTTTAACATGGTCCACTAGCATGGAAAGTTATCTACCTATATATATTAACAGAGCCATCAAAACAAAAGTCAGTACTTCTGTTTTGTCTTCACTTTGAAATTAAAGTTTTGTACAACATTATTATGTAAACTAATTAAATTTGGGCTAGATACTGCTGGAGTGGTTAAGCTAATATTATCTTCAGTGCTTTGAGCTATTTTGTGTCCTTTGTAAGTATTTCTATTAGATCTTTGCAAATGATTCCATTCAATTTGTAAACAATAGGGGTGAAACGGGCAACTGCCTAGTTTTGCAGTCTAGAATAAATTCCTCTCAGTGAAGCACATTCAGTATTACTTTGGATATACTGAATTATATAGTCTTCATTTCAGTTTAAGCAATTTAGACCAAAATCAATTTCAACTTAAGTGAGAAAATAAATTGTTCCATTCCCCCCAACAAAGGACCGTCCCTACATCTGATGACAAAGCTACTAGTGGGACTTGCTCTGATGAGATGGAATTGGAAATACTTAACATGTCTTACATTGCCAGCCACATACCTTCATTTTATCAAACCAGTTTGGTGTTTGTTACTTTAACCATAAATTGTTGAGCTAAGCTGGTAATATTTTAGCCAAAAGTTCTTTCTTTATTCATTTTTTGTGTAAAACTGTTATGAAAGTTGGCATTATCTGGAGTCAGTAGTTCAAATACTTGACTGTCACTTAAAACTATTTTTTCAGGAATAAGTACTTTTGAATTTTCAAAAATAAAAGTCATAGTGTTAACTCTGAAGAATATATTTGCATAGCTTCAAATATTTTATTTTGAGTAATAAGCATATCTTATTATTCCTGCAGTCCAGGATTAATTTTAGGTAAGATCTTGACTGGTTTATGAGTTTACTAATTTTCTGAGGGATAATGTATTTTGTAATATTTATTGAATTAGGAATCAATATTCCTACTAGTAGTTTTATGGTAGTCCTAATCAGAATTTATAGCATTAATTTTCAATCTCTGTACGTATTTTTTAAAGTCATAGGCTGTGTGTAGCTAGGTTAATAATCCATCAACTTTTTCACCTTTATTGTAATATTGTTGTCTAGTAGTTTCTTTTCCATATTTTCAATCACTCTGAAAGTGTAAATGTTAATTTAGTTCTACCAATAAATAATTGTCAATAAATAGCACTCCAGCTCTATAATGAATATTTTTCACTCTAGATTTCTTGTCAATATAATTTTTACTGGAGTTTTTTCCATTAAAATAAATCTTTATGGAAACCAAATGTAAGTGGGATTTTACGGCATCCCACCAATTCCAAAACTTCAAATGTGAAATTCCAAATGAAACATTATGCTCAATGTTCATTATTAATAATGGTATTTTTGTTTCTAGTGCATCTATTTAAAAATGAGTCTCAGGGATGAGACTTTTAGGTAGCTGAAGTGACCTGGATATTCATTTTGTAATACAAACAAGTGGATTGGCATCTAACTCCACTCGGTCTCTGAAAATCCTATCCTTCATTTTCTTTTTATTTTCAAGTATCAAAATTTCAGATATGTGCATGCATAAAATGGGTCATATGTGTAGCTGGAAATAAAAGCAGAAAATTTGCTGAGGATCAGAAACATTTCTTATTGTTAGTGTGAGAGTAAAAGGTCTGAGATACTTTGCAGTGTGCCCAACAGCAGAACCTCAAGGCAATTGCAGTTGGTTATTGGCCTACCCCCAGAGTAAAGGGACTTTCCACTGGGTTAGAGTGAAAGGTGGCCTTGCAGATGTCACAGCAAGTGTGGATAGTGATTTCCAGCTGCTTTAAAAACAATTTAGCAGGAATAAGGGGTCTCTGGCATTATACATAATATAATATACAGTAATCCTTAGATTCTCTCACTTTCATTGGAGACCCAACTGAGGCAAAAGTGGCCCAGGATCTGAGGAGTGGACAGGCTTTAGCAGCTTGCAAATGTTTTATTAACTACCCCCAAAAATGGTAGCCTGTGCCAATCTCAGGCTTCCTTTTTTCTGAAAACTTGTTTCTAAGTGTGTTAGTATTTTTAGTTTCAAGCACCAGCTCTAGGTACCTTATCTGAGACAGTACATTGGTCTGGTTCTGCTGCTCAAAAGCCAGGTATTTTCTAGCCAATTCCTGTTTATACCTTTGGGCAGTGACTTAGAAAGGTCAATACACTGTATAGTTACCATCCTTCTTCATATGAACCAGAAATAGGTTCAGAGTAAGAAGGCTCTCCACATCTCAGAACGCAAATGACAGTAATGTAAAAAAAAAAAAAAGTTCAAAAGTTCAACAAAAAGACAGAGTTAAATGTTGGACTCAGTTACATTTCTGTAATCCCACTGAAATCAGTGCGACTGCACAAGCATAAATAAGAGAGGAACTTAGGTTAAAAACAGACATTGGAGTTCTCCTGGAACAAAGTCTTGTATTCTGGGATCCTAGAGATGTATAAGCTCATTGTCCCACTTTAAGTATCTGTGGTGTTGAGATAACATTTCTTCTTCTGGGATAATCGGGAATAATTTGAGTTACTTAGCATTCAAGCCGCCTGTGTAAAGGACTGTCCTACACATGCTTTGATGGGAGTCACAGCCCAGGACAACTGGATTCTGGATAAAACTGATGTCAGTTTTTAGCCTTAGCTTAAGTGCTCTATGGGACTGAAAGTCTTCTGATTCACTGAGCCTAGCTAATGGAAAGATTCATACCTGGAGTCTTGAAATTTCTCAGCTGAGATGGTGTATCGAAAATCTCCAAAATCCAGTCGCCTGCTGCTTTCTCACTCCAGCAGTGAGTAGTCATAAACTCCCAGTTTTTAAAACCTTCCATGGAATGATCAAATAACCTAGAATAAATTGGTAAAATATTACCACTTAGAGTGAGAAACAAGAAAGGAAACCCCACCTTTCACAAGTGATCTTCAACCCCTGCATATATACTAACAGAACGTATATTAATGCTAATTCGTATATTTACGCTATTCCATCCATATCAGCACTTCTATTGTACTGATCACCCTGGTTTTTCACGACTTCTTTGAAACATATCCAAATGGGACCATTTTTTTTGTGCAGCAAGTTGAGAGAGGAAGATTCTTCCGTGGGCCATGCTTTCACATAATAGAAGCTTACTCCTTGCACATAAAAATTGTTAATGCAGATTAATAAAATTAATGCATCTAGAAAAAGGCACATCAAGCACATCACAAAGGTTTAAGTTATTTAGTTATTTACTAGTGCTGGGCTAAAATTACTGAAGGTGGGCTTTAAGACAATAAATAATGATAGAAACTAAGAGCATACAAGCATTCATTCAGTTTCTCACAGAACAAACACATACCGTCTAGGAAAGATTTTCCAGGTTGACACTTGGAAGATTTCCCTTGTCGTGAGAGTTTCTCTTGCAAAAATTAATGCCTGCATGCTGCTCCCAGCCAGAACTGGGAAGGGAGTAGAGCAGTAGGGCAAAGTTCCCTGTACTTCTACAGACCGGGGATTGCCAGGAAAGTTTTTGGAGAGACTGTCCCAGTCTGGGGAAGGTGGAGGGAGTCTTTTCCCACTGCTCCACTTTTCCCTGGGGATTGGGAAGAGTAGAGCAGCTGCTGCTCCCCACATCTTTCCCAAACTGGGATCACTGTGGTCTAGAGAGAGTGCAGAGAGCTGGGGAGGTGGAGTGGTTGCAGGCTGAATGCCTTTACTGCTTCTTCTACCGGAAAGATTTCTCAGAACTTTTCTTTGTTAGGGTATCAGCAGGCATTCATTTCTATGACAACACAAGCAATTATTGCAAGGGTCAATGTTTGTGATACCTCTGAGAAAACAAAGGTAATGAAAACTTTGGGGCATCCATTCTTCAGTGGTTAAATCATTGCTATATCCAACAGCTCAACAGAATTGAGTTTTGGTATAATTCAGAGGTTAACTGGCATATAATGATGTCATCTTGCTTAACAGTATTATAGTAATTTAATTACGTGGGGCTTGGGTGAAGAGGTTGAAGATTGGGACTGACTCTACAGTGACTTCTAATATAGGAGGCCCAGTTCAGAGTCTGCAATTTGATGCTGACCGGGGGGGGAGGATTGACCCAGGTTTTTATTGCTTAATACTAAACTTTATTAATGAGATTTTGGAAAAGCACAAGAGAGCATGCACTTTTATTTAGTGCTTGCAGCATGTTGCTTAGAACCCCAAAGCTATTGATGGGAGGGTCACTCTACTACTGGCTGCTCACATATACAGCAGAGTTCAGTTTTAAAAGAATAATTTAACTCTCTTTTCTTTTCTTGCACACAAGCCTACACAGACTGATGAATACTATATTTATCTACATGTTACAATTCATTCTTTTTATGTATGGAAATTCCATGGCTAACATCGGCACTTAAGTATTTTGCATAAAATACTTGCATCTGTAGTGTAGCTGGATACTGGAAGAGCACCACAATTGAATCATTGTGTGTATTGTATTTTCCTTTTAAATAAAAAAGATGACTTTTGCAAATATCTAGGAGGTGTTAAAATCACCAGACTCTTCCACTGAGTTTCTA
This sequence comes from Gavialis gangeticus, assembly GCF_001723915.1. Lineage (NCBI taxonomy): Eukaryota > Metazoa > Chordata > Crocodylia > Gavialidae > Gavialis > Gavialis gangeticus. The sequence goes on from NW_017729024.1 coordinate 98,309,801, forward strand.
GGCCCAGCTTCTATGCCACCTATTAGGTGGACATAGACACCTAAAGTGCAATTCTATTTCATCATGTTCAAGCTTTGTAAAATCCATTATTGGATCTACTTTTGCAATATACACAATCTGACCCTTACGATTGAGTAACAAAATAGAGGAGGAGGGCTGACATTTCTTTTGTGTTAACAGCTTTTCAGGGACTTGAACAGGGTGGAATACAATTGCACTTAGGTACCTAAACCTATTTATATGTCTAATAGTGGAATAAAATTTGGCTCTGTATATCTATAACTCCCTTTGACTTCAGCAGAAATTATGTACATGAACAAATTTTGAGACTCACCCACAGTCCTCTCATATGTGATCATTCAGACACAAATAATGTGCCTGAATGATTCTGAACTTTATACTTGATAACCCTAAATAAAATATATTTTGTAGAAATTAAATACATTCACCCTTCACTGAGATTGTCTTTGGATGGGGCTCCATTGATGTCACTGGACATATATTACCAGAATTTGGTCTATTCTGTGTATGTGCTAAACTGATTATTTAAGTGTATGGTATAGCATACTGTAAATTTCCACGATGTAAATTCCCAACACAATTTTATCACCTTGCACGCTCAAACACTGGGTAAGTTTAATTTATTAGGGAGGTTGTTGTCAATGGAATTAATAAGATTTTCATGCAATAGTCTTCTGATATTTTGCATTAACTCAATAAATAATATTATCACTGTATATTATTTTTAAACAGACTGTCAAACAGTCACTCAAGCAACAGCAATCCTATTTGTTCCTGTGGCAACTAAATTATATGGTATCATGGAAATACCATGTGGTTATTTTTTAAATTCTATATTTATTGGGATTTCAAGTGTATATATTTCACAGAAGCAGTATTTATTGTCTATGTTCGCTGGGATTAGTCCAAGATTTTCCACTGTATTTTGTATTTTAGATGAGGTTATAAACTTGTGCTGAGGTTCATGGAGATTATAATTCCAGATACCTCAGGTGTTTAGTCTTCATATTATGTACGTTCTACCCAAAATGTATTACATAAAAAACAAAACAAAAACAACAAAAAGCCCTCCTCCTTTCTATACAGTAACACTTTTAAAATATGTGCCAGTATTATATATTAGAGTTATAATATTTCAGGTTATGGATCAATTTGGGGTAATACTATATCATGGCTTAATAAAGTATGGACCAGGATTTGGTATGAACACTTTTTAAAAGAAGGGTGGAATTTAATTGTACTTACACACCTAAGACTACTTCCTACTACTATAGGCATCACCTACCAAAGAGTGCAGTGTGAACAAGCCACAGACATCTAGTAAAAGAACAGATAAAAGGGGTTTGTGAGGACTAAAATATAAGATGTTTAGTCCATATACCCTAGGCCCAGCTATGCTTGAATATTTTTATGGTGATTTCACAAGCTGGTATGTGGGTAACTGTGAGAGCATATATAGCTGTAACTGGCTTTCTCACTTAATGTTTGAGTGCTGAATCACAAACATAAATGGACTGAAAGAACTAGAAAAATGTTCAGATGCATTTTTCTCTAATATTAAGAGATGCATATAGCTGAACAGGATTCTCTTATGGACACTAAGGGTGTCTATACACATGCTCTGGGGTTTGGTGGGGTGGGGGGGCACTTGAATTAGAGTGGCTCCGAGAGCTGCTCTAATTAAAGCATCCAGAGCATGTATCAGTGTCCCCATGCTTCAAAAAGGCAGCAGGGACACTGCCACCATTTTGAAGTGCAAGATGTGGAAGCTGGCTGGAGGATTACCATGCCTCAGCTGTCTCAATTAATTGAGTCCGCTCTGACGCACTGTAGTTATTAAAGTGCATCAGAGCAGCCTCTGTGCTCATGTATAGGCACCCTAAGTCCCTGTGCTCCAATTCATAATTGTCCATGCATCAGTTGAATTGTCATGCTTTGTACTGATATTATGATGTTGATTAATCATTATACATTTTTACGTAGGACTACATGTTTCAATAAATGATAAATCCACTATTAGAGTCCTGTGGTTTAATAAATTACTCCTCACTGTGTATAACAACTTCTATGGATAGGTTTATGCCCATCTGTGAAACCTTGATTTATGCCTGTAACAGACCTGTAAGTACTGACTATTCACTTACTTTATATAAATTTTTTTTTATAAATGCTACCTTAGTATAAAGTGGGACCAGTTACCTAATTAACTATGAGAACTTTGGCGATACCAACATGGGCAAGGTAGGCTGCGTACAGCTGTTTTGACCTTCTTCTGCCAAGAGGTGGGATATCTCTGTCCTTAAACAGTACAGTAGTAAAGACAGAAAGTACTAAGGTGGCATTCATTTAGCAAATAACGGTCCACTGTTAGAAAACCTCTTTAAATGTACATTGTTGGCATACTCATACACACACACACACACACACACAGATGTATGTATATCAGAAGTAGGTTAAAATAATTATTTCTTTAACACAAAATCAACTTGTTGAAATATGTGCATTTCTCTCTTTCCACTGCTCTCAGCTTGGGCTAGAAACTGTATCCTCTCTCTATGTAACAGTATAATTTGAAGCAGAAATATTCAGTGGTAATCACATTTTCAAAGTAGAGCCAGACAAGGATCCACTTTCATTCACATTCCACAATTGAAAACATGAGGCTAGTCCTTCACAATTAAATCTCCAAGTAAAAACATGGAAATATATTAGAACTTTAGCAAATGTCTCCCAACTTATAAATGCAAAAAAGAAAAGTTTGAGCCTGTGAACTGAAGATCCTTTTTGTCTGTAGTAGAAAATGGATCTTCAGGTTAGATAATTATCTTCACACCAAAAATCAGCTGCCGCAACAAAATGAACAAAAAAAGGTAAATTTATAAACCTAGATTTTTATTACACTGGTCCTTTTTATTACGCTGATGTCCCAGCTGCACCTGAGAGAACAATACACTGTATACTGAGTTCACTGTTTCAAGAATCAGGAAATGTACATATTCTACATGATTGATGAGAGAGACAGAGGGGTAGTTAGAGTTGGGGGGGAAGGTATTTATCCTCTACAGGAGTGCTCATTGTGCTCCAGCCCACTAAATTAGTGACTTGACATGCAAGTGGTCCTTGCATGCTGGGATAACGGGGCACAAGGCTTGAACTGAACTAGTATTTTGAACACTGCAGAGTTCCTTCCTGAGCTTGCACCTGCAGATGCTTGGGTAAACTATTCTCCTTTGAACAGCTGTTCTCCACGGGGGCTCCAGTAACCGCCTGTCAGCTGGGAGAAGTAACCCTTGAGGAACTCCAGACAGCCTAAACTGACTTAATCAAAGCATTCAGCCCGTTCCTATTACCATTTGCATTACAGTATGTAGAAAACAAGTGCTCCAAGAAATGGTCTGGAGACAAGCAGGCAGGCACTCTGAAAGCTTTCTCACCTACATCTGGTAAGTTAAAGGATCCTTCCTAAGAAAGCAGATGTTTATACCTACTCTGTCTTAAAGCATTTTCATTCCACTGTACTTCTCAGAAGTTTATCTTTAACTTTTACTTACTAAAGCTGGTAGTTGGAGTCAACACAGGGCTTGAGCACTGTTTCAAAGTCTGCCCAAGGGAGGAATACATGAGCAACAGCAAAGGTAACTTCTGAAGTGCACGAAAGCCGAGTCCTACCCTTAGCTTCAAGACACAGAAGCTGCCCCCTGGACACTACAGTTTATCAGCATGAAGTACTGTATTTACTTGATTAGAAGATGAAGATTTCCCCCTCCCCTCCATTTAACGCTGGGGTGGGGGGCTCTTCACCTTACAATCACATAAGTGGGGACAGGGGGCAGATGTAGCTGTTGCATGCTCCCTCCCACTGCCTCTGCATGCCCCACTGCTTCTCCACCCACTTTGCTGCACTCCTTACTTTTGCTCCCTGCCAGCAGACTTTGTCCCTGCTGTAGCCTTGAGCATGGACCATAGTTCCAGGCTGGCCCTGCAGCATCAGCAACATGGAGCCAGCACTACTGTTCCCGCCCCATTGTTTCCCCTCCACCTGCCCTACCACATTTCCCATCTACTGCCTCTCAGAGTCATCTTGTATTCATGCAAATATGGTATTCCATCTTGGTCTATCAGACATACCAGGGCTTTGGGATCCACACACTGCATCTGTTATTGATAGTAATAGATGTTTGCTTAAAAAAGCTACATACACCTTTCTATCTAATTTGCAGAAAATCTTCAGAAGTCCCCTTGGAGGACTGCAGAATCCTAGTGCTAGTGCATAAATGAACACCATACTGTAATAAGGTCATCTTCATATTTGTTAGTAACTTACAGCAGAGTAGTGATCTGTGATTCAGGATGAGGTACGGGAGGGCCGATGGCAGACAAGAAAAAAGCATTCCATTAAATAAGCCAAATTAATCTGTGTTGAAATCAGTGGTAGTATACCAAGGTTGAATTGGAAAAATTCAAAAAATGCTATTTATGTTGAACAGCTTAGACATATCCATGTGGGGAAAGCTAAATTCTTCAGGTCCCTCCTTCCTCCTCCTCCTCCCAATCTGATAAAGTTCTCTGTTTTCCATTCTAATTTATTCAAAACACCATGTTCTGGGAAAATCAGCTGGATCTTAAATTTCCTCCCACCTGTTTGGTGTCTTCATGCAACTGGAAAGAACAAAAGTAAATCCTTTCCCTACTGTTCTGAAATGTATTTATTTTCTAATGTTGGCCTCCACCTTGTCTCCAGCATTTAATATCCCCAGACTCCTGAACCTATTTATTTTCCATCTGCTGTCTGTCTGCCTGCCTGTAACAGTGCTAATGCAATGCAGAAGGATTTCTCCTGTCAATTACAGAAAGTGAAGCAGTCAAAGCTTTTAGGCAACATGAAAACTCTTGCTAACAGGCATGACAAAAGAACAAGTACAGGAATTGGAAGAAATTAGGGGTGGTAGGCAACTCTACAAGAAAGAATGGCAGCATGTTTGTTCAGAGAGAGAGAGAGAAAGGTTTAGGGGCAGAGAGGTAATTTAAAATAGCAGCCTGTGAGGGGTAGAAGAGAGTTAGTCCAGAATCTAGTTTATTCTCTGACATGGTTGGAAGTAGGTAACTGTCTTCTTTTTTCTTCTCATGTAGTTATTGGCCTGGCTCTATTGTAGTTCTAGGTGTTACTGATTGCTGTGTCTCAACATTAAGCTGTTTTCTTTAAATTGCAATGTTTGCCAACTTCCACATTCTAATGTGTAAATGACAGGAGGATATGAAACGGGCCAGTCCAGAAATCCAAGTGGCCCCTCATCAAGAAAAGTCTTTTTCCTCTGCCTCCAATTATCAAGAATGTTATTTGAGTGATACTGCAAGAGAGACTACATTGGACTGTCCCATATTTGGTCAGAGATTAAGTGTTTTTGGTAGATGGCTTTAGTAATAAAAATAACTGATAGCAAAGATTTCATTACCAGAAAGATAATGCAATGGAGGAGCTTTGCATTGTGGTTGGGTAGAAGTAATATTTATTTCATTGACATGTAAGCTTAGGAAGCGATTTGTCAGCACATAGCTCCCAACTTTTCAGTTACACAGTTCTAACGAGCAGCGGCTGTTTTAAATGATAAGGTGCAATTTAAAACAAGCAGTGACTTTGGGAGACAAATGATCTCACATCAAGACAAACTCTTCTAAGTGTTCCTTCCATCTAGATGCTCCTCTGTGACCTCCTCCTTTGAATGCCTATTGGAATAAACTTTGATTTCTCAAAAATATTCAATGGGGTACTGCCAAATCTAAGGGTGGTGTTCCAAGTTACCTTTAACTTTTACTATTCTAAAAGCACTTAAAAAGGGAGTGTCCACTCATTTAAAGGATGTTAAACTGTGCTAAATACCTCTAAGTGTCTTAGAGTTCTTCCACTTGGAGTGAGGGTTATCTCTGAGCTGCTCCACAGAATTAAAGCAACCAATCTGCAGTCATCCAACATCTCAGCATTCACAGCTCCCAGCCCCTCTACCCTGACAAACTTTCCATCCTTCCAAGCTTTACTGCCAAGGAGGTGGTACTAGCCCCAAGTCAGCACCCCTATCTGCCCTCAGTGGGTATGACCTCACCTGCATGGCACCATGCTGCTGGTTCCATGGACTCAGACCTGATCCAGACCATTGAACTGGAGGCCATGCACACAGTCCTCCACTCAAGGGCTAAGGCTTCTCCCCATATTCAGGCAGCTCTCCCCTAGGCAGGTGAATCTGGGTGGGGAGGGGGGGCATGGGCGTGGAGTCCCTCCCCAGCTCTCCACATTCCCAGGTGGGAAGGAGAGACGACTACTGAGTGTGGCAAAAGCATGCTTCCTTGGGGTCCATGTTGTCACCATGGCTCATTCTCAGTGGCTCTATGCTGGGAACAGAGCCAACAGGTGGTGAGAGCAAGAAGCCCAGGGAAGCATGCTTCCTTGAGCTCCATGCTCTTGCTGTGCTTAAACCCTGAGACTACCCCCCACCCGCCCGAGGAGGGATAAAGTCCTGGCTCCTAGCCATCTCCCTGCTTGCTAGGCCCTCTGGTAGTAAGTCACAGTTGTGCAGGTCAGAGATAGCTTTAACCTGCAACTGCTCTCATGCTTTTCTAACTTTAACACTGCCTAACAGTCCGCAGGTTTAGAATGGTTTAAAGGTAACCTGTAACTGCACCCTAATAGGCAACTGTTTTGAAAATGGGAAGCTGCTCCACATTGGACTTCAGTGCAATCATTTTAACTCAGCCTCATCCTTAACCCAGCCAGCACTCTGGGCCTGTATTTTCCCCTGTTGCAGTACATCCAAAGGTAATCATGTTTAGTACTTTCCAAACAACAAAGCAGATGTTCCCTGTAATGCAGCTTTTGAAGAATGCACAAAAGGCTGAAGCCAGTGACAATGTAATACACCAAAAGCCTGTGAAGGAATCCACAGCACCTCTGACTAATGAGTTTTCTTACTGAAGTCATTTTAGGGGATGCCAATATTAAGTTCAAAATATGCAGAAAAAAAGCCAGATATTGCCGGTGGGACCTACTCATCAATGCAACAGAATCTGCATCATGACTCTTCTTGAACTGGCGGATAAAAACTACATGTTTAAAATATACCTTAGCACTTTAAAATGTTTCACCAGCAAACTGTTTCAAATTAAACCCAGATGAGTAATGGTGAAGAAATGAGGTTTTCACTGGGTTCAGTAAAAACAGCTGGTATTGCTGCTATTAATCATGTACGTGTGCATCTAAAGGTTTTGTGTCTGAGAAAAGCATCTTGGTCAGGTAGTAGCAGTGTACAGCAGCCTCTGGGATCTCTGCCTGTGGAAAAAAACCCTAATAATTTGCTTCCAAAGCTTCCTTGCATTACCCTTGCATCTGCATATATTTATTCTGGCATACCTATGACTAGTATGTAAAATCTCTTTAAAAGTGTTTTTTTGGGGGGTTTTTTGTTTGTTTTTTTTAAGCAGACTCAAACAGTTGTTGTATTGAATAATAATAATAATAATAAAAACTTTTCTTAATTGCGTTGGCAAAATAGCACCTAAAAATATGCATCAAATCCAACATCCACAGATGTAATAATCAGTGTCACCAGACTGTTGGATTTATTTTCAGCTTTAGTCAAAACAAAACAAGACAAGCGTAGCAATAATCTTCAACTTTGGACCTACTCTAAGGAAAGGATCACTAAGGCTATAGTTTATTTGCCAGTCTTGTCTTCCTCAAAATACAAATATTCCTTGTTGACAGAATCCTAGAGCTATAAACTGATGTCAGATGAATCTGACAAGCTCGTATATTTCTAAAGTTTGCATTGGAAAAAAAATGTTGATTTGTCTGTGTGTGAGTCTTGACTCTTTCATGAATAATTTGTTTCTGGAAAAGGGCAAAACATTAAAAGGCCGTTCAGGTTCTTTGTTTCTGGGTAGCATTCTGATAACAGTACAGGATATGAAGCAGTCTAACATCTCCAAATCCATAAGATACAGATATCTCTTCTGTTATTTTGTATTCACTTGCAAGCACAGGAAAATGATTGCCTTTTAGGAAGCAAGGGCTACAAACAGGCTGATTGCATTAAACTTTGTACCTTTTCCACAGACCGATCAGCACAAGAGGTGAGCTGTGAACACTGGAATGTCTTTATCTCCCACTGGCAGTGAGTCAGCGGCAACACATGAAAGGCTAGATCTTGAAGCAAGCTGTATTAAAACCCATGGATTTTTGGATATTTATTTGGATTGCTTTTAGATATTTCATTTGGAAGCTTTCATAAAAAAAACTGCAGCAAAAAGCAGGACAACAGTAAAGAAAATCTTAAATACAAAACCTCAAGTCACAAATGTTTAGATTGGAGGTCTGATCTGGCCACCGGAACTGGAGGGCTTTGCCTGTGCCCACACTTATCCCTGCACTGGGTTTGGGCAGTGAGGAGCTGGGCTAGAGCCAGACAACTTCCATTTGTGCCTATGCTGCTACTGCTTATCCCCACCTCCTAGCTCTGACGTGACATGGGTTTCAGCGGCATGTCAACTATGGAGGGGAGAAGGGGACGGAAGCTTTCCCTGCACCCTAACCAGGGGTAGGAATCTGGGAGTTGTGCCTGGGCTGCTTCCAGCAGCACCCTGCTCCCCAGCTGTGGCATGGGTGCAGCTTCCAGCTGATGGGAAGCTGTGCCAGGGTAGCCACCTGCAAACTTCATCCACACCACTGCTACTTCTTCCTCCTCTCCCACCACCCAGCTACAGTGTTGGCACAGCTTCCAGATGTTGGGGAGCTACACTGGGACTGGGCAGCTTTCAGCTGTGCCTACACTGTAGCTGGGGGGGAAGGGAGGAGAAGAGAAGAAGGGAATTGGTGAAGTGGTAACAGCACAGATACAGTTTGCAGGTACCCAGCCCCAGAGCAGCTCCCTATGGGTTGGAAGCTGTGTTCATACTGCTGTTGGGAAATGGGGGCTGAAGGAAGCAGCAGTGGAGTTGCACACCACCCAGCTGCCTGGTCCCATTGTGGGTGCAGGGAAATCCCCCTGCAGCTGATGTGATGCTGAAGCCACGTGGCCTGAGTTGGACTGAAACCAGGTTGTACCAGCCAGCAGCTTGAAAAATGTTGCCAGCCCTTGGTTTAGATGGTGACAATCTGTCTCTGGACTGGCAAAAGAAAGATGCAGTTTTTCTGTATGGTACACAGAGATAGAGCTATGCTCTTGCTAGTGAAGCACCCAAAAGAATTTTGAAGAAGCCATGGAATTCAGAGCAAATGACAATTTCTCTCCATTCCATGTATGAATGTATGTTTGCAGGATATAAAAAAAATGTTTACAGGCATAATTTCTGGGAAAGAGTTTAATAAGAAGGTTGGTTTTACATTTTGTCAGAGCAGGTGGGCTCAGTCTGTCTCTTCTAAAGAGTTCTACAGCTAAAGTCCTGCCATGGAGGACACTCTGCCACCCATGTCTGATAGTTGCATCTATACAGCTGCACCATCCTGGTATAGCTCTGCAGTTTTGGAGTATCAGGAGGATGATGCAGTTTCTAAATGAGACATTTCAATTTGTTAACGAGCTTGAAGACAAGGATTAGGCACTTAATGTTTTGTTCTGAAATGAAGAGGGAACCAAGATAATTCACAGAGCACAGGTCTAGTGTGCCAGTGTCAGCTTGTGTTTGCTGCTTTAGCTTTAACCTTTGTGTCTTCAACCCTATGGAGAATGGCAGTAGCCTTGAATGGCAGGACATCAAGATGAAAGGATCGATTCTAACAGGTTCATTTCTTCCTGAGAGGAAATGGCACAGTGTACTGGCCAGTTAGAACTGTAAGTCAGCACTCCTTGCCACTGCGGCTATGGCATGTTTAGGAACAGCAAGGAGTTTGAGGAGGTCCTTGAAGCTTCTCACCAGTTTGACAGTCGATGTTTGGATGAGAATCTATGGCCCTTCATCACTGACTACTGGTTACAGTTTTGATGAAGACAGGCAGGTTCCTCAAGGATTTTTCCCTTCCTACCAACAGTATTGTTGTTTTTTTCATTCTACCTGTGCCAACTGCTCTTTCATCAGTTGGTGGATGCTGAGAGTAGATAATAATGCTGTGCATCACTTCTGGAATTGTGACATACCTATGCTGGAGGCTTTGCTTTCAGAGAAAGATACTCAGCTGAGTCTGATCTGGATAAATGCAGCACATCTCCCATCCTCTCCAAGCAGGGGGAGGGTGGGAGGCAGAAAAAAGGAGAGAACACTAAACCTTGCCAGTCTCTGATGATGGGGGCCTTGAGACAAACAGCAGGTTTCTATCACAACCCTAGGATCTGTGAGTGGGTCTACCTCATAACTGCCTATTAGAAAATATCACGAGTGTCAACATTGCCTTAAAATCAATACTGCAATTCTTGCCCTTAACAAACCAAAATGTATTCCTTTTTATCCTGTCCAGAGCCTTTCCTGGTTGGAGGCCATTACTTTCACATCTGACAAAAAAGAAAAAATATAAGGGTACCTGTTGATGAAAATAATTACAGAGGAATTAGGCTATTCCATATCAGTTCTGTTATTAAGGAAAAAGTGTTGAGGACAGGGAAGTTGGAAAGAGTAAGTATTAATTGTCCATGGAGTCTTTTTTCCATTCAGCTGCCCTTTTATCATTCAGCCTGTCATCTTTTCATTTGTATCCCCTGCTGATCTCAGGGCTGAGGGGGTGACAGAAGGGATTCTCTCAAAATCTACTGCTGCTTCTTTTAAAGATGATAGTTTTCCAACAGCTTTACTCTTGCCCTCTCCAGATACCGATAAGGATTGCAATCCTCACAGCTAATTTCTAGTTCATTTTCCATCGTCTCTCCTAGAAAAATAATTAGGTGGCTGTGACTGTTAACACACCTACTGTGATGGCTTGACTCCCCTTTAAGCTGTAATCTCACTCCAGACTCTTGGCTCTGACTTGATTGCAAAGTTGCTCAGTGTTACTGTACCTGTTAGCCAATAGCTGCGACCTTGTTCCAGATGGAGATGTTAAATAGATTGCCAAGTCTCCACGGCGAGGATGGGTAATAGTGATGCGCACAACCACATGCTCTAGATATATCACATGATGATTGGGGTTATCTGCACAGCCGGTGGCTTTGTAGATTGAGCGGACATGATGTTCAGGCCGTATTGTTCTATAACATAAACACATAAAAGCAATATACTTATTTCAGGTCCAGCCTCTAGATAATTTCAGCCAAACTGTCATTGTGCAGCCTTTGTACTCCAGTGCCAGCGCACTGTTATTGAGATATCACTAACCTACATCAGTAGGTTTGATCACTATCTTAAAACATTCTTAACAATGAACCACAGTTAGCTGATTTATTGCAATTGTTAGACATTGTATGGCTAACCAGTCAGAGCAACAATGATACTGGCACATGTCTTGGCTGAGACTTGATAGTACAACAAACCTCAGCTTAATTCCCAGGAAATGTCTGGCATCTCTACTGTGGCAGTAACTATTATATATTAAATGTAACAAACAGTAAACCACATCCTGAAATGGTCTAAACTAGCACAGCTCTCCTAAATGTGTTGGATCCTAGTTAGCAATCCAGCACATTAATTACCTATATCAATTAAAACTTTTTGGTAGTGCATTTAATGCTTGGAAATGTGACTCAAGATTGATGTCCTCTTTATATCCAGAGAACAGGCTGGGCACAGAGAGCAAACTTCTCCCTGCACTGCTCTGCCAATGTGCTTGAATGCTGTTCTGTAGAGATTACATTGTTGGTAGGAGAAAGTAGTTTAATCTTCATGCCCATTTAGTTAAATTCTCTTCTGAGACTGCCAGTGAAGAAAAATTATGATATGGGATTATGATGAGGACATCCGCTTACTAGATATTGAACTAAAACCAGAAACCGTGTTATATAAGTGACTATGTAAATTCTGCAACCAGTTTTCTGATTAAAACATTTAGTCACTCTTCATCTGTGCTGAACACCAGAAGCTCTTTTCCACATTCCCAACACCTTGAGACAAGCCATCTGCCCCAAATGCAAGGTATTATGTGCAGTAGAACTTTCAAATGGTCAAATCCAACATAGTACAAGGAAAGGATTACAGCAACTCCTTTACATGTAATTATGCCAGCAAGCGCCTGCAACATGTATTACTTGATTTGCCGATCTATGTTCTCCACACACACGTGCTGCTGGGGGACTCTTGTCCACTTTTCTGCTTCTATCACCATAGCTTCTGCATCCATCAGTCCAAATCCATACAGGTGACTCACTGTCAGATGCAAACAGAAGGGTTACAATCATAACACAGGACATTACAGCTTCAGAGTGGAATGGTAGCATCAGTCATTACTGCTATCTTCTGAATTGCCACTGTTTATTTTCTTCTTAATTCCCTTTGCACAGGGACACAGAAGATCAGTCAGGGCTACACTTCATGTACACAAAACCAAATGGACTGCAGCTGTCCACATCTCTATAGATGTGGTCAATGGTGACTATATATTCCAGCATGCACTGCTATATCATAAGCAGGAGTACTCCAGGGTTGCTTTTTGGCCACCTGCTTTAATTCAGCCTAGACCTCTGCCAGGAATCTGAAGATGTATGTTAGAAAGCGTATGGACTCAGAGGTGATGATCAGGAATCCTGGATACAGGTTTTCCATTTTCCCTGGAAAAACATGGTAAAACCCAGATTTTCTCATTTTAAGGAGAAAAAACCTGATCTTCTTATTTTAAGGAGAAAAACACAGGAAATGGTGGGTTTCCCTTTGCACGCTGGCAAAGTTCTCACCTGCAGGGCACTGCAGGGAGTGGGAGGTGGGCGTTCAGGATTGGAGTGCCACGTGCATGTGCTCACGTACATATGCACATTGCCACCAGGAAGCCTGGTGAGCAGACCCCTGCAGGTAAGTCTGGTGTGGGGCTGGGCGGGGGCGAAGGGGGAGGGAAATGAGGCCCCTGTAGTGAGGGAGGGAGTTGGGCAGGGTTGGGGCTGGGGCTGCTGCTCAGTCCTGGCAATGCATGGGCCTTGGGGCCTGGGGCTAGAATGCACAGCCCCAGGGCCTGGGCAGGGAGCAGGATGAGCCCATGAGCGGCTCGCCCAGGAGGTAGAGGAGGGGGCTTGCTCCCTGCAGCTGCATGCACTCCCAGGAGGGCATGGGGGGCACATGCCCCCCCAGATTAGTGTGCAGGGTGGGGGTGAGCTGCCCACTGTGAGCTTGGGCTCCCTGCCCTACTGCTCTCCCCCCTGGACCTCTGCAGCCCAGTGCATGGAACCAAGCACGGCAGGGCAGAGTCAGGGAGCAGAGCTGGACAAGGAAGCTTGATGCTGCTGCTGCAAGCCCCATACTGCTATGACAAAGTACCTCCTGCCTACCTGGCAGCAGCAGGGGTAGTAATACAGAGCTGTGCACCTTGCTGCTGCCAGGAAGGCAGGGGATGCCTTGCCACGGTGATGCAGGGCTTATGGCAGCAGCATTGAACTTCTCTGCCCAGCCTTACCGCGCTGGACCCCACCTGCTTGGCTGTGGAGGTCTTGGAGGGGAGGGCAGAAAGGTGAGAAGCCTGCAGTGAGCAGCCCATACCGACCTACTCCACAGGCTCTTCTCCAGCTGTGCCACCCATAGGGGACGGGGAGCCAGGCTTCACGCTGTGCCACAGCAGCCACCACCTCCCATGGGTGGCAGCTGGGGATTAGGCACTGCTGTGGAGGGGCAGGGGGCTGCAGACCTAGGTCCCTGGCCCCATAACCCTGACAGTTGGGGGCCCTCTCTAGC
>NW_017729024.1:98323858-98327307 GCF_001723915.1 Gavialis gangeticus
ATTTATTTTATTATAGTGACTGAGGCACTGGTAGGCTTCCAGATTCCTTTAAGTGTAAATATATCAATAAAACATTGTGTTCTACTGATTCCTATATATATATATATAGTGGTGTTTCATTTTAATCACTGAAAAACACAAATTTTGGGGCTTTTAATCAGAGAATTCACAATTTTTATCAGAGAATTCACAATTTTTAAACAGAGAAAACCAGGATCCTTGCTGATGATGCAGATGTTACATACACAAACACTGGCAAAAATGAAGATAATTGAGCCACTGAGTCTTTGGGATTCATGCAATGCCAAGGAGAAGAATTCTATACCAGTCCAATCCCTTTCTCATTACCCCCTTCTCTGAATAATACAATTTGAATAAAACAATTGCCCTGTTCTTTGAATAATAAAGTATGCTCTTTATGTGGAGCCAACCAGCTTCCTCCTCCACTCTCAAGGCAGGAGAGAGACGTCCTTGTACTTTTTCAAACTCAGAATCTACCATTATTATGGCCATGTGCAGAATACAAAGTGGAAGTTTGGTAAAAGCTCCTTCTTCGATTCTGTGCATATCCGTTCAGGACAAGGTATCATGTCCCATAGAGCAGTTTTAACTATGGACTCATCCTATTTCTGCAAGTAACAGTTTTAAAGATGAAACCCTACCACAGTGTATTCACAGTCAACAACACCCTGCTTGTGAACAACTCTGTTTCCTGTCATACCAACTAATTAAGCTCAATGCTTCAGAAGAAGGTTAAAACCTTTTCCTTCCTAGCTTATATGCAAAGCTAATTGAACCTGATGCATGAAATACATTGAAGGCTGTTAGACATTTATGACAAATTTTCTCCCATGAGCTGCAAGCTTTATTTTATAGGTGATAGGCCTATGAGTTTGACCTTGATACCACTGCCTCAGCTACTTCAATTATTTAAAATATACATACCAAAATGGTAGAAAGAAGACTACTGGTTTTATTTATTCAAAAGACCAATTTGGATAAAATGGCTAATGCTTAAAAGGACTTAGTAATAAGCAATTTCATGGCACAGACCAAAGGGTTTTAGTTACTGTCCTAGAAATCACCTGTGTATTTTTTCTTTAGTCTCAATCAAATAGCAAGAGCTTGCAAGTGAATTTTGCTCAATTACATATTTATGTATGTAATATGTGCTGCAACTCTGTCTTTGGTAGGCTTTTAGTGGAGAGTTCTGGGAGGAGGTAGGTAAATTATGTGCAAGACCTGAATCAATAAACAGGTGTAGGTTGTCACCATCGTGCTACAAACAAACCCTCAGAAAAATATAAACTCTACTTTAATCAATAATATGACATGGCATAGTACACCTCTTTTCAGCAACATACTGCAAAGGGCTTCTGAAATGAGTTTCTGCTCAATGCCAAGCCAGAACTTTCCAAGTCATACCACTTCCCAACCTTGTCAAACAAATAACAGTTCAAAGTACAGAAGTTACTAGTGCTTAAGGATCACACATCCTCCAAATACAGCAATATGTAATGCAATCTGCAACTGCTAGCTGAGGTGGGTTCTTCAATGGAAAATCCTGCAGTTAGTAATGAAATGGTTTTCTTTCCATCTCCTTCCCCTTCACCCCAAACTCAAATGCACATAGCACGGAAATATGCATTCTGAGGGCATAAACAGAAATTTCATTTCTCCAAGGAGGAAGCCTTTTGTCCTGGGATTCTGCAGACTTGCAAGCCCATTGTCCTACTGGAAGTATCTGCAAAGCACTGCTAACACTTTTTTTCTGGGACAATGCTATGTGTATTTGTAGGTTAACTGCAGTGCATTCAAACTAACTGCCATAAATTTCAGGGATAAGCCCGTTACAGAGGCAGCAATGATGCTTGGAAGGGTTACGTGGGTAAAAGGCTATCCTGCTCCTCTTTTGTCCTAGTTTTTTATTTGGATCAATTGGGGCAGCTTCAAATGAGATATCTGTATACAGCCCTAGAGAGTGGTGCAGACAGAAGTGCAACTCCCAGCTGTAACTCAGAACAATTTCTGCAAGCATTCTGAGTTACAACATTACCCCAGACCAAACAGAAGTTCACTGTTGGTTTCAGGGGAGAGGGGAATCTAGCTGTGGGCTGGGAGCCTGCAGCCAGGTTCCCATAGAAATGGCCAGGGCTCTCTGCCAGTGCTCCTGTTTTCAGAGTGGTGGTGGGGAGAGGAGGGAGCTCATTCTTGTGGCTCCCCAGCTGGTTCTGAAGGGTGGAATGGGTGAATGGAGATCTTGGGGGGTGGGCTCCAATACACCTGCCCCACCCTCCAGGGGAGCTGAACCGCCCCCCCCTCCTTTGAACACCCTCCACTCCGTTCCCCGCTCCCATTCTAAAAACAGGGACAGACTGGGAGCTCTACAGACACAAGGTACAGAAGATGTTACATTTTGAAACATCTTTATCTGATACCTCATGCATGAGGGGTTAGATTTTCACTCGATCAGCCTTTTTTGAAGCTGTTTGCAGCCATATTTGGTCACAGCTATAAACTGCCTTCCGTCGCCAGATCAGGCAAAAATTGTCACTTCTGTCTGCACTGAAATTGTGGTTCTTCTACATGATGGGGCATTAACATGTGCAGGATTAAATAAAAAGGTTTTCAGAATGCAGGAAAGTAGTTATAGTCAGTTCTTTCCCCATCTTCTGAATTGTTTTTGCTAAAAATGTGCACTCCAAATGTTAATAGTGTTGCAATGTTGTAGCTGTGATAGTACAGGGAATATGAGAGTAGTAGTTTGTCTTTGGTAATAACTTTTTGTTAAACCCACTCTTTAACTGAAAGGGATGTTAGACAAGCACTTGGGCACAGAATTCTTAAGTTAACAATCTGTTTTTATGATGTGCCCATCACTATGATATCACAAAGCCTTTTAGGAAACATTGTGCTCTTCACCTACACATGGATTTCTGAGGACCGAGCTCTAATGCCTATCAGCTGTACAGACCAAATTGCAAAAGGGAAGGATCAGGATCTGTATGGGTGTCCCCATATTTCTCAGTAGAGAAATCTTTGGGATAACTCAGGGAAAGTATAGGGTTCTGCTACTAGAAGCAGTTTGCACTGACCTTAGTGCCATGGGCCAATAAATTGTGCAGGGGGAAGAGCCATATCTGCTCATTTTCCACCCCTGCCCACTCAAACCTGACCCAACGGTGTGGGAGAAGGAGTAGCTAGGTTTCCCCAGGATTATGTTCAGGGGCATAAAGAGGTACCTAACAACCCTGCCCAAGTAGACTGGAGGGCTTCTGAGTGATTCCAAAGTGATTTTCTCCATCATACCTGTACTATATACTGATAAATTCCCTGCAGAACCAGAGCCTTAAGATTCATGCACAAAAAAGACAGTTAAAAACATTTATAGGATAACCCCCCCCCGCCCCCCCCCCCACTCCAAATCTCCTCCCCACAGCAGGTCTTTT
>NW_017729024.1:98332307-98340491 GCF_001723915.1 Gavialis gangeticus
GGGAAGAGCCATATCTGCTCATTTTCCACCCCTGCCCACTCAAACCTGACCCAACGGTGTGGGAGAAGGAGTAGCTAGGTTTCCCCAGGATTATGTTCAGGGGCATAAAGAGGTACCTAACAACCCTGCCCAAGTAGACTGGAGGGCTTCTGAGTGATTCCAAAGTGATTTTCTCCATCATACCTGTACTATATACTGATAAATTCCCTGCAGAACCAGAGCCTTAAGATTCATGCACAAAAAAGACAGTTAAAAACATTTATAGGATAACCCCCCCCCCCCCCCCCCCCCACTCCAAATCTCCTCCCCACAGCAGGTCTTTTCAACATTTAAAAACTATTTTTAAAAAGAAAGTTGTGCTCATTTTTTACTCTCAAGAAGAAATGATCACCCAAGGTTATGGTGCTTATGTTAATTGTCCATGACTATTGTTTCATTTAATGTTTAAGCTCTGTTGCATGGACAGAAGAGGTGGGAGTAAGAGGATCTGACCTGATTTTTATTTTAAACAGTTTAAACCCAAGTACATTTTTCCTTGAAAAATATTCCCATCCAAATCAAAACATCCTAACAGTCAGTGGTGCTACTAAAGATTTCCATGTGGAAGCTTTCCAGACAGCTGATACTTGGCTGTCTGCAGTGCCTGTACTTCAAAGCCCCTGATCAAGTGGGTTTGGCTAGCAGCTGCAGGTACTGAGACAGGCCCATCATTTTCAGAGACTAAATAATAACACTTCAAGAAACCATTACAGAGTTAACAAACGTAGCTGATCCCCCACATCTGAACGGAAAAGAAAAAAACAGGATTTTTGTCTCCTTTTGTACCATCTTCAAATTGCACCCCTTCATTTGGACATGAATTTTTGCCACTCTGGATTGCCTCTGCTGCTGCTGTCTGATAGTAACCAACTCTGGCGCCTCTAAGAGGGGTAGGAAATTACTTTGACAGCACATTCAGGGCTAGGCATGCCTGCAGGGGAGTATCTAGAACTATAATTGCCATTGTATCTTTTTGGACAAGGTAGTGGTCTCACTTCTGCTAACAAAAGTGGGAAAACAATATTAGGGAGGGACTGGTGCAATCTCCAAGTGTGGTGCCAAAGCCAAGTACATTATTCATTTTAAATGTGTTGTGCATTATTACTGCACATATCACCCTGGAGTTTATTGCTCCTAACCACCATGTCTAAATGTGTACCTGGGACTGCTGCACACTGAGCTGGGTTGAAGCAGTCCTGGTTGACAGGGGACCCAGGAGGTCAGTCTGTGAGCCCAGAGCTGCTCCAACCTAGCTCAACAAGCTGTGGAGGGACTGGCTGGGGCATGAGCACAGGCGACTGGTAGGAGGGACATTGGGGGGCACATGCTCCCCCCCGAGATTGACCCCTGACTCAGCACCACTCAGAACAGGGCAGTTTTTTTGCCATGTGGGCTGGCAGCATGTTGGGGGAGGGTGGGGGCACTAAGCCATGGCACAGAAGTATAGGAGTGGATATGGAGCTTTTGGCCCGCCCCTGGGCCCACCCACAAATTGTGCTCCCCTACCAGACTCAGGAGGCACCAGTGCTCCAGTGTGGAGCTACCCAGCAGGCAGCCCCTGCACTGAAGCACCCTCATATCCCAGCCAGCCCTGTCATTGTCTACATGTGCTCTGCTGTGGACTAAAAAAACTCTGCAGCAGGACAGTACTTATAAATAGTAGTTTATTAATTTTTTCCAGCCTAATCGCCCTGCATGTATAGATGCCAAGACATTTACTGAGGAGCTAATCAGCAGGGATTCTGGTTTTCTCTGTTTAAAAATCACAAATTCTCTGATTTCAAAAAATGCCAATTCTCTTAGTAAAACCCTAAATCCACTTTTTTCCATTATTAAAATGAAACACCACGATATATAGGTATCAGTTGAACACAATATTTTATTGATATATTTATAATCTTAAAGCAAGTTGGAAGCCTACCAGTGCCTTAGTCACTTTAATAAAATACATTCTAAATACCTATACATTTTGCTGTTTAATTTTGGGTTTTTTATCATGGAAAATCAGAGCTCCTCCTACTCACTTCATGCACCAGCATGCAGGTTCAGC
The DNA here is from genome assembly GCF_001723915.1 of Gavialis gangeticus. Lineage (NCBI taxonomy): Eukaryota > Metazoa > Chordata > Crocodylia > Gavialidae > Gavialis > Gavialis gangeticus. The sequence continues at coordinate 98,334,397 of NW_017729024.1, forward strand.
TGTGGCTGTCTCCCCTCTCTCCCACTACTTTGTGGTGCTGAGCAGCCGTGATATGCCCTGCCCATGCCATTGCCCCTCACTCCTGACCCACAGCCCCCCCAGCCCTGCTGGTGCCTTTCACTCACCACCCATAGCCCTCCACCCCTGCTGGCACCCCTTACTCCCCAATCACAGCCCCCTGGGCCCTGTCGGTGGGGATCACTCCCTACCCACAGCCCCACAGCCCTGCCAGATGGGGTCCCCAGCTGCCAGGCCTACAGAGCCACAGGCCTCGGTCTGCAGCTCCTTGCTCCTCCCCCAGCATTGCCCAAGCCCTGGCTGCTGCCTGTGGGAGGCATCCCCTGCTGTGGTGGAGCAGAGCACAGAGCGTGGCTCCCCTTCTCCCATGGGCAGCACGGCGGAGTGGAGCCCATGCGGCGGGTGAATGTGGGCTGCCTGCTGAGGGCTCGGGGTTCCCTGCCCTGCGGTCCTCCCCCCCCGGGGCACAGAGTGCTCCAGAAAGATTTCTGCTTCATGTGGGCAGATGAGGAGGGTGATGTTGGAGTACGCTCACTGCCTGACCTCTTCAGGTGTGCTCTGTACCCTCCCTGAATGCCTAGTTGGCTCTGTTGGTCAGTGTATCAGTGCACAGGGGGGAAAGAGTCCAGTCTCCTTTCTAAGTTAATGTACCTTAGGCTACTGAGAAAAAATAGATATTGTGCTGTGAGGCTAGGAAGAGATATTGCATTTGTCCCTGGACAAGTTGTGCCTATGTTATTCTGGAACAGAAATATCCCTGGATTGGTGTGTGCACACATCAGCCTTCTATTCAGGGTTTAGCAAGAAGCTAAATGCAGTTCTGCTTTTCTGCCATTGATTCAGTAATGCAGTCCCAGAATTACTGTTCAGATGCATGTTGCAACGTCCCAGGATAAACTGTTAGTATTTTTTACCTCCTGAACCTTTCTAGGATTTATCCTGAGGTGATAGATGCCTATGCTCGAACAACTGCACTTTGTCTCAGGATATAATGGTTTATCTCAGGACAAATATGATGTCTGTTTATAGCCTGAGTTGATGAACTGCAACTGTGCTCCACTGGTGCTCAGGGTTGCCGGAGTGGGGTAATGATCTAGATTCACTTCTTCCCTCATGCATACACATGTAATCTGGCTCATTACCTTCCATACAGCATCAAAGGGGTGCAGAGAGCCTTTAGATGTACAGAAGGACAGCTTCTGGAAAACTGTCTCATGAAGTACAGAGAGCAAAACAAATATTGAATTTTGGCCAGTTGTTTTACTCCGCGTATCATGGAAAAAATAACATTTCTAGTAGCGAAAGTCTATTTATTTATCCACAGAGCAATTCCCCCATCTCCCAGCATAAATTCAGGGACAATCCAATAATAATTAAGTGGATATCCTTTCCAGCTCTTCCTCTTTTTTTTCTATGCAATTATCATGATCTCTTTATTTTGGCTCCAAACTCTCCTTTAGTTTTACAGGACAAGATTTGTCATTTGTGCCCAAACAGGCTACAAATGTCATGCTACCTGCCAGCCCAGAATCTGAAGAGTGGAATCCATAATGAGGGCTTGTTTCTAAAGGCAGAATCATTAATAGCTATTAATTAACATTACATCCATTCCTCAGTACTATATTTTTCTACAGGTTCTGGACTGAGAGAAACAAAAAAGAACAAAAGAGGATGCAGAATGGCTTCTCATTTGATAATAACCAGCACCTTTTATTATTATTTTTGTTCTTTAATCCCCCAAAACTGTTTTTGAAAATATGCTGTTAACGCATAATATTCACATTAGTATCTGCAATATACTACCAAAGTGAAACCAATGGGTGACACTGATGACAACATGAGAGTTTAGTGTGCCTACAGCTCAGAATATGCAAGTGTTTCAAAACTAAACAGAAAGCACACCTCTAGCATATAAAAAATTATCATGGTTCCAGTGAAGACCATTTATACCAGCTGAAAATCTCATTCCTACTCTCATTCAAAGCCAATGATATGTATCCAACCAAGTGGAACGTGCAAAATAATTGCCTGAAATGTTACTGTGTATAGCATGGTTCTGTATCTTTAGACGGTGCTTAGCACGACTGGGAGAAATGAAACCACAGGATTTTTCCTTGGAGTTTTAGATTTGTTCCTCTGGACCATGGCATTGGATATATGCATAGAAACAAAACCCTCCCTGAAAATCAGATGAGGACATAGCCATCTGTACTGAAATGCTTAAAATATACCACTGTGCTAAGTATTTAACTGCATCTGAAATTTGTTTCCACAGCTGTATTGGTGCTGCGCATATTTACCAGGCAGAGGTGCAAGTGTAAACTAGCCCTCCAGTCAAAGCAAACAGGAACACTATTACACCTGATTAGGAAATGTTGCAGTACTGCTTTTTACACAAACTTGCTCAATTTGACTGTGTTTCTTCTGATCCTGTCTTTTTGTATGCTGATGCCAGACTATTGTGCTGGCAGCTTTGTACTTGACAACAGACACTCCAATACATCTGTGTTTGATTGGCAATAGAAAGCTTCCCTTTTCCACTCTCCTTACTTGCCTCTTGACTGTCTTCCTCATCTAGAGGAATTTCTATATTACATAGGAATGCAGTCAATATTTAGAAAAAAGGATTTCACAATATTTTAAACATAAGGAATTCCTAGGATCTTCAAATGTATCATCCTGCCTTTCTCAGTCATGCTAGAATTCCTTCCATGCCCTAGTGTTTCTGCAAGGTGATATTTAGTTAGATCTTTCCCCTACTCTTTTCCTCCTTTGTAAACAATTTACAGTTCGAATGCTCTTTTTATTAGTTAGTGTGATTAAATAAATTGGGTTTATAATCTGCTGTACCAAAAAGGTTTTGGGGATTGTGAAAATTCATTTTTTTGAGCAAGATTACTTCAACTTTTTAAAGTTGTTACTCCAGCTAAAAACAGATGTTGGATTTCTCCCAAAATAAAGACTTTTATTCTGGGATCCTATAGACATACAAGCCCATTGTCTCACTTTAAATACCTATGAAATATCTGTGAAGGACTAATATAGCTTCAATTGTCCCAGGGAAAAAGTGTTAATTTGTGTTAGTTGCCATTCAAGCTGTACAAATGACTGTTGTCCTGTTCTGTAACCCCCACATCAAAATCAGGGGTACAAAGAGGGTACAAAGCCTAGTACAATAAGGCCTAGGATAAACCTGGCTTCTGTTTTTTTTCCTTTGAGCCTATGAGAGAGAGGCCACTTGCTTTAGGGTGAGTCTACACTGCAGTCAGTGCCCAGTGCAGACTCAGTGCACTTACACTTACTCACCTCGCACATGTAACATTCTCAAGTAGCTTTCACAGCTCATATTATTGAGGTCCCTGCTTGGGGTTAGACTGCTACTGGAACCTGAGTTAGCAAAGGCAGGGTTCATCTAGGTCTATGGTCTATGGATGTATTTGCATCCACATTAAAGAACACCATGTCAGGTATCTAGGTTGTAGCTGTATTGGTCTAGTGGCAAAAGCAATCAGCACTCGTGGTACAGGTGGTATCTTTTACTGGAAGAACAACATTGCATTTGCCAGCTTTGTGGAAAATCTCAGCAAAGTGATCAAGAAACTTGGTCTGGACTTTTATCCCTAGAAAAGTTACTTATAGGGCAGAGTTGAGAGAGAACAAAAAACCTAATGTGTCCTTACTGGTTACCTGTTATTAGGACTGACGCCCAGTATAGGTGGATGCCTGTTATTAGGACACAGGCAGGCAAGGTTCTTTGAGTAGATGTGATATCTTTTATTAGACCAACTGAGTACAGTAAAAGCTCTGTTACCCAGCACCCCCCAGGAATGGGGGATGCTGGATAACAAAATATGCCAGTTAATTGAGCAGCCCCGGCTGCCGCTTCTCCTGCCGCATCTGGGGCATTTCTCCATTCCTCCTGCAGCATTGCCGCCTGTCCCGCAGGCCCTGCAGGACAGGGAGCAGGCCCCACACAGCCTGTTATGCCCCTGGGCCTTGGGGGCTCGGTGGTGCCAGCTGCTTTGCCGCCGGCCGTGGGGGCTCAGAGAAACCGGACATGCCGTGGTGAGCACTTCCATTTTTCACTTTATCTTACAAGCTAGCATGCTGGTTAGTAAAGCATGCCAGCCTGTAAGATGCTAGATAGAGCAGCTTTTATTGTAGTTGGAAAAAAATTTTTGGCAAGCTTTTGAGCCCAGACACCCTTCTTCAGGCATGGGGAGTCTCTGCTGTTACAAGACTCCAAGAAAAGAAAGAAACTAAAAATGTGGCAGGATGTCAGTGAAAATGTAAATAGGTGAAATTAGAAAGACAAAAGGTGAGGCAGAGAGATGAAGCAGAGTGCAGAGAGGGAGGGGGAAGAGAACAGGGGAAAAAAGGCAGGGGAGACAGTGCAGTGATAGAGACAAGGTAGAAAAGAGGCTGTCAGGAAGGTACCTGGTGAATCAGATGTCAGGCAGATTGTAATGTATCATAAAACCAATGTCTATATTGAGTCCATGATTTTTTGTATCCAGTAGATTTATGAAGTGAAGCTCATAGGTTTGTCTACGGAAGGTGTTTTGTAAGTTCCCTTTGAGGATGAGAACTGAGAGATCAGAGAGGGAGTGATTGTCCTGTGACAAGTATGCACCCACAGGTAGTTGGGTATTCTTGTCTTTGATAGATTACCAGTGTGTGTTCATTGTGGTGCACAGTTGTTGTTTGGTTTCTCCAGCATATTTTCCCTCAGGTGCACTGGGTGAGATACATACCATATTTCTGGAGGTGCAGCTGTAAGATCCAGGAATGGTGATGGTTCTGTGTGGGGTATAGTAATTGCGGGGCTGTTGGAGATATGTTGGCAGGTTTTGCATTTCTTGTTCTGGCATGGTCTGGATCCATTTGCCAGTGTGGTTTGGGTCATAGGGAGTTTGCTTCCGGTGATAAGGTTAGTGAGGTTCAGTGCTTGTCTGAAGGCTAGGATGGGTGGTTCTGGAAAGTTATCTTTAAGAATGGGGTTTTCTTCTGGTATGGGTTGCAACTGTTTGAGGATTTTTTGTGTATGTTCCAGGGAAGGCTGATACGTCGTCATAACTAATGGTGTGTGATTTGTAGGGATTTTCTTTTTGTACTGCAGTAAATCTTCACGTGGTATCTGGGTAGCTCTATCTCTCTGGAGGAGTGTCCTTATTGGCTCGAAGGCCCTTTTGATATTAATGAGGTTGTGGTCATGGATATTCTCCTCACTGCTAATATGGTAGCATTAGACAGCTTGGCTATATACTACAGCTTTCTTGGTGTGCTTAGGGTGATTACTAGTTGGCTATTACTCACATCTATGCACTCTATAGTTTTTAAATTCATTGATGGGCATTTTATATTGTATGCTTCCAAAAGACCAAAAACACCATTGCAAAATGCAACAATATGTAAATTTTCTTTAAAAAAGAATAAGTCATTTTTGACTAATGCACACAAATGCATGTATCCCCTCACTTCACTCCCCCTCCCACACACACACTCACACACTTATTTTCTTTATTAATACCAAATTTCCTTTTGGGCATGCATTTGGGGTTGCTTTCATGTTTTAAAGGCAGCCAGATCTAGTCATATTTATTTGATTAAAATGATGAATTAAACTTTCAATGAGAATTTTTATAGAATCATAGAAAATTAGGGTTGGAAGGGACCTCAGGGGTGTGTCCAGATGAGCCTGGCTGTGCCATATGTGGCACCACAAACACATCTGCAGAGTCACATACCATATAGTCCAATGTTCTCCATGCTGCAAGGGCGCTCTGCCCATGTGTGCGCTGCTGCATTTTTTCCCATGTTTTTTTTTACTCTTGGATATCCACGGGGTGATGTGGATCAGGAGTGAGAGCCACTATCATGGCCCAGGGGGCAGGGTACTGCAGTTTGGGAGTGAGGGACACTGGCAGGGCTGGGGTGTGTGGGGCGGGAGTGAGGGGCAGCAGCAGGGCTGGAGGGCGCTGTCGCTTGGCAGTGAGAGGCAACAGAATGGACCAGGGGCAGGGCACTGACAAGTCACTGCCCCCCCCCCCCCCCCCCCCCCATCAGGGACCCAGAAA
>NW_017729024.1:98340626-98351332 GCF_001723915.1 Gavialis gangeticus
CCCCCCCCCCCCCCCCCCCCCCACTGCATATCAGGGACCTGGAAATATGGTAATCCTACCTGGAGACAAGTAACTGTGGCATAAGGTGGGCTGCTGCTACTCGTCCCCAGGGAACCAAATCTCCACGCGTCTCTGGACATCCCCCAGAAGGACGTCTAGTCTAAACCCCTGCTTAAAGCAAGACCATCCCCAATTAGATCGCTCCAGCCAGGGCTGTGTACAGTCAGGCCTTAAAAACCTCCAAGGATGACGATTCCACCACCTCCCTAGATAATCTGCTCCAGTGCTTCATTATGCTCCTAGTGAGAGAGTTTTTCCTAATACTGAACCTAAACTTCCCTTGCTTCAAATTGAGGCCATTGCTCCTTGTAAGTTTTATCAAGTTTTATCTTGGACTATTTCATTAAAGGTGAGATAAAGGAATGGGAACTGAAAATGATCTTGACTGAGCACTGTATTTCAGTAACAGAAAGTTAAATGACAATATCGGGATAAATAATAAGATTAGCGTTAGCTAAGAAATAACAGAAAAAACAGTAATAATTCTTTGCACTTAAACTACACCCATATTATTCAAGGATCTTTAAGTACAGCACCCACTAAATACTTTGCTAACAGACAGAGACAGGTCAACTGAGTTGAAGAGGTTAAGCAACTGGCCAAATTCACAAAAAAGTCACTAGCAGTATTAGGAGTAGAATACTATAATGGTTGAAATCCTGGATACACTCGAGTTAAGGACAAAACTGCCACTGTGTCCAATGCACAAGATTTTTACATTAAGAATCCTGAAAACACGAAGAACATACCTACATTAATGGCAGAGTATTTGTTAATTTAGGAATTACTGAACATAGGAAGTACATATCAATGATAAAAAGAAAAAGAAAAGAACAAAGCAACACATACAGAACTATACACCTAATATTTATGCATACAGTTACCAGAAGGGTATGTGCAAGTGATTAATGAGGCAATGTATTAACCATTTACTTGCAGAATTTCCACTTCCGCTGTGCAGTTGTTATAAATGCTCATATAGATGTAACCATGTTATTGGCATACAGCTGAAAGCATCTCTTTTATAAACACATGACCTTCAAAGTCCAAAAGCAAAGCGTTCTGCAGTTCCACCCTAATCCATTCTCACACCTGTTTTAATTCAGCTACACCGATTTAATTCACCAAGAATAGTTATTGCTACAAATTGGAAGCCTGACATTTTCTGTTTTGTGGCAGTTTGAGTTTGTCTTTTTTTTTCCCCTCAAGGCTTTTGAGAAATGGTTGAGTCAGGATATGCCAAAACATCTAGGTGACATTATTTTTGTCAGGCCAGTTAGCAATGTTTATAACACAGATTCTTGAAAGCTCTGTGTGTACAGTATAAAGTGTGGAATGGCTTTCACCGCTGTAAGCTCTCTAGGGAAAGAACTGCCTTTTTTATTCATTCTCTGCACAGTACAAAGGGACCCTTATTCTTTAATAAAGTTCAAGGTGTTAATGTAATACAAATGAAAAATAAATGTAAGATCTGGTTTACAGACTTACTGCTGCTTTACTCCAGTTTGAGGCCAATATAAGTCCACTGAAATAATGGAGTTGTAAAACGGGAGTATCAGAATGATTAAACTAGGCTCATAATATTTGAATGCTATAACTGAAGGGGAAGTATGGAAGGCACAAGATAACTTGGTCGGTCTACTTTTCTTTATATGTCCAGGCATTAACTTCCCCTCAGGCTGCTACACTTCAGCTCTACAACCAAGGTCCTGGGTCAGGAAGGAACAGAGTGTTTCAAGGCAATGGCATGAGAAGTTTTGACAGAGATGGAGGAGGAAGGGGACTTCTCTCCTGGCCCTTTCCAGACAGCCCTTCTTCTACTCCATCTGAAGTTCCCTAACTATGCTCCTACTCTCAAAAGGAGCCTGAACTATTTTAATTAAAAACGGCAATACTAAGAGGCATCTCAGTTATTTGAAGTGAAAAAAAAAAAATCACAGAAAATTCCTATGAGCTTTTGGGCTTTGAAAACGTACAAAGGATCTCTCCTTATTATCCATTCTCTCTCCCTACTGTCAACTGAAGATTTCTTAGTTCTTGCACAGTTATACAGTTCAGAAAGTAGATAATTTGTTTAATCTGATTTTAAATCATAGAAAAATATGGGTAGAAGGGACCTCACGGGGCAAACCTCTGATCAAGGCAGGATTGTCCCTGACAAAACCACCCTTGTTAAAAGGCTGTTTACTAATGAAAAAGCTTTTACTAATGAAAGCTTCCAAGAATGGCGATTCCACAACTTCTCTGGGTAGCCTATTCCAGTGCTTAACCACCCGGAGAGTGAGAAAGTTCTTCCTAATATCCAACCTAACTTGCTATTTGTCCTGTGGCTACAGAGAAGAGTCTATCTCCTTCCCCTATATAACCACTCTTCAGGTAGATGAAAACTGTTATCAAATCCTGTCTCAAGTCTTCTTTTGTCCAAGCTAAATAACCCTAGTTCTTTCAGCCTTTCCTCGCAAGTCATGTTTCCTGGGCCTCTAGTCACTTTTGTAAATCTCTGCTAGACTCTTTCTAATTTATTCATTTCTTTCTTGCAACAATGAACCCCAAACTGTACACAATAAGTAAGGCCTTACCAGTACTAAATAAAGCAGTAGAATCACCTGCCTTAATTTGCAACTGATGTTCCTATTAATATAATCCAGTACAGCCTTTTTTGCAACTAGATCAGACTCTTGGTGAATCTTCAGCATAAGATGCACCCCCAAGTCCCTTTCTGAAGAACTGCAGCAGAGCCAGTCATTCCCAGTCTGTATTTGTGCATGTGATTGTTTTGTCTCAAATGCAGAACTTTGTACTTGTCCTTACTGAATTTCATTTAATTAATTTTGGACCATCTTTCAAAGTCATTCTGAATCCTAACCTTACCCTGCACAGTGTCTGCAACTCACAGAACTTGGTATTATGTGCACTCGATCCCACCTTCGAGACTGTTAATGATGATAGTTGTCAAACAATACTGAACCCAGGACAGAGCCCTGGGAAACCCCTTTCAGTGCCTCCTCCAAACTAGACATTGAGCCATTGATGGCTTTTAGTTGAGCAGGATGACCCAAAGAGTGAGGTACCTATCCTACATCTTTTGTCCAGACTATATTTCCTTAGCTTACTAATGAGAATATAATGGAAGACAGTGCATTGAACAGGTCCTGATGTAATTTTAATATTATGTTGAAAATTATTATTCAGAGTTGTCAGCTGGGGGAAAGAAATCAGCCATCTTGAAAGGTTGCAGTAACTGAAATCATTCATAGGCATCACTTAAATCTCAGCTCTCAAACATCCAAGAGTTATGCCTCATATTTCTAATTATTTACATCCTTTCTCTACTGCTCTACATTTTCTGCAATAATAACTGTATAACTTTATATAAATGAAATGATAAAGGTGCCTGTGTCACCCCTGTGACTGCTGTGATATTTAAACACAATCGTGACATTTCTGAAAGGGCACCATTATCATTGGACACTCTTCTCTTCCCAACCTGCTCACCTAGACTGCAAACTTTGCCAGTGTGATTCTTTAGGTAGGTGCCTATGCCTCTCCTTCTCATAGACAGTGTCCCACTCACAGGATCCTAATTTTAGCCACTTTGTCTGCTTCTCCTAGTGCCCTCAGAACAACGCCAAACCCCGGTGCTTTAAGCAAAGGTTACAAAATGAGCGCTCTGAGATGAAATTACCCAGTTTAAGCAATACAGTAACAATGCTGAAGCTCTGGTCTCCATTTGGCTCTTGTTGGAAAATGTACATTCTGATTGTTATTTCCACCCCTTGACAAATATAATGCAAATGGTATTAGCAGAGTGGGGCATGAGAGGAATTTGAAAGGGAACTCCAGGGTCCTCCATTTTGTTTCCCTAAACTTTGTGGTCTAGTCCAGTGGTTCTCAACCTTTTTTGTACCAGGACCCATTTGTAAACATCAATGACCAGTCCTGACCCAGTGCCCTTCATTCTTGCCCCAACCCCCAGGCCCCAGCCCCCAGTGTGTGAGATGGGGGGGGCACAAGCAGCCCCTTGCAGGCTGGAAGTCTGCTAGCCTGCAAGAGAAAAGCCACGGTTTCCCAAGCTCCCTTAAAGGAGAATCCATTCTTAAAGTTTGCTCACAGCCCTTTCATATATTTTTGCAACTCACTTTTGAGTCATGACCCACAGGTTGAGAAACGCTGGTCAAGACCATGCTGAGCTACAGGCTTTTTTATGCTGATCAGACAGTATTGCTTGTGGAGCCAATACCTGACTTAAAGAGATTTCTTTGGCATATGGTGCTGTTGAAATTGTTCAGTAGCAGCCCCTGTGTCAATGAGGAAGGGAGGAACAAGGTGTGACCAAACAGCACTAAACTTTGGGTTTATTCAGTCTCTTTGAAATGAAGATATTGTTGCGCAGATGCTGCTGTTGGTCCCTGATTCCATATTTGAATACTTACCTTTCAGAGAAGTTTTAACTGACCTGTTACCCAAATACAAAGTACTGTCTTCTACTCTTTCTAAATTTGCCCTCTGCTCTGCGTGCAGTGTGCTTGTCCAGATGAGTGTGCAAGAGTGTTTTGCCAGGGGGAAACAGCAGTGGCATATAGTTGCGCCGCTGCTACTTGTTCCTGGGGAATGCCGGTGCATGCACACTCTGGCACCCAGCAAGTTGCCCCAGGTCAGGTAAGGGAGGCAGGGGTCAGCACCTGGGATAGCCGCAGCAGCCCTACCTGGGCTGGGCTTCCCAGGGCTTCAGTGGTGGCGATCTTGTAGGTGGAGCCTGGCCGGCAGCTGGAGCATGGCTCAGGCTGCCCAGGCTCCAACATGAGACAGCACACACTGCCTCCATGTGTGCCACCCCACTTTTTTCAGGTGTGGGTTTTTTGGCACCGGCTTCTTCCAATGTGAAAAAAACCCACCATGCTGCAATTTAGCAGTGCGGCAAACACCCGCATGTGTGGTGCATGTGGTTTGTGATGTTCCGTCCCCATCTCCAGCACTGCATACTGCATGTGGGTGCTTGTCTGGATGTGCCCAGTGAGAACATTCATGGTAATACAGCAGTTTACATATTCAAGGGCTCACACCACTGAATTTTGGCTTCCATTTCTAATGATGTCTATCAGAATACATCAACTGACATCAGTGGGACAGGATTAGGCCTTGTGTGCTTTGACATTGTTTTACAAACCACAGTTGGGGATACAAAAATCCCCATATTACTTGTAGTTTCTATAGGAAGTGGAGGCCAGCTTCTACAGGGCTCCATGTGCTGTAGAGATGATCAAACAATGGAAATGTACTGTTAAATGTTTGATGACAGTTCCCTGCATTTTTCATGGAAATTTGATTTTGCTCTAGGGTAGGGGTTGTCAATCGGGGGGTTTGTGTACCCCTAGGGGTTAGTTGAGAAGGCCCTAGACGGTATGTGCGGGCTGGCAAGGATGGAGCACCACCACGCACCATCCTGCGCTGCCATGCACCCGCCTGGCCAGACCTGGGGGAAACTTGCACACAGTGGCTGCTGCCACTCCACATTCAGCCGCACCTCCCCCCCCATATCTGACTGCATGTCCCTCCCCCCCACGCTTAAGAGTCATGCACCACCCCTCCCTTTGTTCGGCGGCTGGGGGTACTCTGCCCTGTGTCCGGCCGCCGGTGGATACAATGATCCAAAAAGGTTGAAAACCCCTGCTCTAGGGAAAGGAGTTCCTCATTTCTAATGCTGTGTATAATACAGCACACAGTTGGAGTTACAGTAGCATGTAAACACTTTTTCCGAAGATTCAGTTTTTCCTAAAAATACTTTGTTGTATTCTGTTTTTTCAGGCTGTAAATGAGTCTTTGCTAATATCGTACTCTTCTATCACTTCATTGTGACCTTTTACTCTTGATAAGACACTTGAAAGAATGTGAAACCTTTCCATAGCACTTTACCGTAGTAGATAAGATCAATAGTTTTGATACTTTTAAGTGAAGAAGAGAGAAGAAAAGTGTGCTCTAGTCTAATCTAGAGTATGTGTCTGCATTAATTAAAAAATAAACCATTTGAGGTAGGATAAAAGGTAGAATCTAGCTATGCAGAGCTTGATATTGCCTTCCTTGTTATAGTCTTCATAAATACATTGTAGCCACCTAAACAATTCATCAGATTTGTTTGTGACCTTGAATGCTGGTAAAACAAATTTTCAAAACTATTTTTGAGGCTGCTTGTTGATACACCAAAATGTAAAGATACCTGTTGGCTGACAATGAAATAATATAAAGCTTAAAAAGGCCTCATTGCCATCTTGGGGCTTCATTCATTTGACATGTATTTAATGAGTCTTGTTTACTTGCCAGAAAGAAGAGGGAGTACAAAAAGCATCACTACGGTTATAAAGCACAGGACAACTTGTGTGCTTTTTATTAAGTAATCTTTTTCATTAATATAAAGAACAAAACAGAAATCTTGTAGCCAATAACTACATTTACAAGCTCCTTCGATCCGTTTCCCAACAGACGAACAGTACAGGTCACTGTGATGAAGGACAGCGTTGCCATGAAGCCCAGTAAAACGGCCCACTGAAAAGGCATGCTGACCCACTTTCAAGTACCAGCTTTTGCTGACCCTTTGTTGAGTGAGAGGTTCTTCCAAGTTTTTGTTGTTTTCGCCCTTTCAATTCCCATTTCTAAAGAAGCAAGCCTCTCTCATTAGCCCCCTCCCCTCTTCTAGCATTCATGGAAGAAAGGCAGATTGTTTTTTGTGCTTCACTTTGCTTTAGTCAGTTCTAAAAAACCTTTTCCTCCTTGTTATGAACATGCCTTGGAAGAAATATGGGTCTTGCCATCAACAAAATTAGGATACAATTCCACAAGGAACTCAGCCTGATCAGAGTAATTCATCTATGAAAAACTGTACTTTAATTGTTACTCTTGGCAGCAGGGAAGGATAATAGTGAAATATTATACTAAATATTGCCACGTGCAATAGTTAAATACTGTTTTATTCTTGCCAACAGTGGTGTGCAAGCACCCCTTTGAGTTCAGGTTTGGATGTTATGATTTAATCTAAATCTTTTGCCTCTCCTCCTTCCAAAACCAACAGAGGTTTAAAGAGAGCTGGATTTTTATTGGAACCATTTGCTCAGACTAAGTTGCCAACATAATTTAGTTAAAACTAGTGCTTTTATTTGGGTTAAAGTTGATTCCTTAACTCCACAGAGGTCAAGATACTTAGTTTGTCTACCTTCTTTTCAATTCTATCATGAAGTCTACAGCAGAGTTTTGCCAGGTCAAACTGTGTTTCCTGACTCCCAGTCTTCACAGTCAACTTTGTCCACATTCATGATTTTATAAAAGAGGGGGAGAAAGCCCCTTTACCTCTCTGACCCTTTTACATCTGTAAATACTTGCTATCAAAAATGAGGCATGGCACATACATGGCTCTTAGAGGGTAGGAGGTTAAGCCAGATATAGAATTATTATAAATACACAAACTCCACTAGTGCTGCTGATTATGCTACTGGTACTACCTAGTCTACCATGCATTTGAGGAATTTTTAATTTCCTAATGAGTGACAGCTGCTGTAAAACACATCCTAGTGTGGACACTGGGTGTGTCTACACCTGTGCCTGATTGCACAGTTGTTACTGAAGCTAACTTAAGCTATGGTTTTCATGTGGTGTAAAATAAAGTCAGTTCTAGCTAATTTCCCAAATTCTATCCTTTGTATTTTCTCACCTGTTTCTCAAGGGAAGCAATAACACTGTTATACTGGGCGCGTCTACACGATGTTGCCGTAGTGATGAGCTACAGCTATAGCTTGTCGCTACAGCAATGTAGAGTCAGCGGGCACAAACCACGACACCACCGCTACTGTGCAGTAGCAGTGAGTTTTTAATATGCAGTTATTTAGTACTTCCTTTAGCACTGCATGGGTCATTTTCAACCCTACTGCACTGTATTAATAAGCTATGATGCAGTAGCTCATTGCTACTGTGCAGTAGCAGTGGTATCATGGTTTGTGCCTGCCGACACTCGTGTAGACATGCCCAGGACAACAGTGTTATTGGTTCCCTTCAGAAACAGGTGAGAAAATGCAAAGGATAGAATTCTGGAAATTAGCTAGAACTGCAAAGCTTTATTTTATACCACATGAAAACCATAGCTTAAGGTAGCTTCAGATAGCTGCCCAGTGATAAGATATCACTACCTTTTTCCTGCCGATATACTTTTAATTCCACTGTACTGGCATCATCATCAAGGAAATATATCATTAAGAAAATTATTTTCCTCACACTTCCTTTTTTTTGCCTGTACTAGCATCCTCATACATCTGTTTTTCTCTCTTCATATGAATTTTAAAGGACACTAAACAGGACCCCTAATTATAAAATAATTTTAATTTCTGAGGGGCCTTGAAGCTGAATCTGTGTCCAAAGTCATTTTTTATTGTTCAGTTCTGTTTTGGATTCAAGAATGAAATTTCTATTTCTAATTCACTTTCAGAAATGTTACAGAGATGTTTCTTATAAATTCTTCTAATATATTATATTCTTTATATAGTAAAGTCCTATGACTGAAGTGTCTTGATTTGGAATGGGTTAAAGCTATGGTCCAGATTCAGGGCTGAATCAAGATGAGAATCTGTGTTCAGATTTAGTGGCTCTAATATTTTATGAACTATACTCAGGAGGTTCTGACACAAATTTCAGGAAAATGGTCATCTTACAACAGGGTTGCAATCCTGGGAACAAATCTCATGAGAGAGGAGCCAGAAACAGGTCATTCTGTTTCTGACTTCTACCCAGTATTGCAGCCATAATATTATCTTGCCTTGAAAAGTATTGCAAACTACCTCAAATGCAAATTACTTTGAAATTCAAAGGTATTTTATTTCAAGGACCAATTTTAGCTTATCTCTAAAACAGAACATAGTCCCCTTCACGATCATAGAACTGCTTGCCACTGACAAATCTTGGTCAAACACAGTAAAATATTTGATGAGAGGTTTTAAACAATGGTCCATTTTTAGCTAAATTTTGAAACATGTTTACATTGCAGTTAATTGATAAATGGAATTTCTTTCCTACAAGAAATTATAATATCTCAAAACTTGCTGTCCTTCCAAGTCACAGGAAAAAAGCTCAGTATCAAACTTTGGATATTTAGAAAGAATCAGAGTTCAGAAATATTTCATTTGAGAAATGTCAAGTGTTTTGTTTTACTGTTTTTGGTCCCAATCCTCAGCATTTTCAAATCAAAATATTTTGCTTTAACTTTTGCCAAAATTAACTACTATGGCCTCATCACCAGGTTATACCAGTAACTGATCTGTGCCTTGGAAATCTACATACACCAAGTTAAGTCAGCTTTCTGTCTACCCTTTTTGGGGTTGACTAGAAACTACCCCATAATGTTCACAAGCTTTCATTTTCTCAGTTATTTCATATCCTGATCCTTTAAGGATAAGGAACATTGTTATTTTGTTAGTGGAAAGCCAATTAAGATGTACAAGGCATAGGTGCTGAAAAAGTATTTGACGGTCTTGTTTAACCAGGACAGGCTTCTATCCCTGCTCTAGGTGGGGGTGGAGGGTGAGAAATGGGTTGGTGGCAGGTAGGAATAAGAAGTGTGGAAGTACAGAGTTAATGGGATGGGAGTAGGTAATGAAATGGGAGATGGAGAGGAAATGGGAGTGGGGGAAGGGTGTTGAAAAGAAGGAAGTCAGCCACTAAAGGACAAAATAAAAACAAGTTAAAAAAAAGAATATAAAGAAGTGAATTAAAGAAGGTTTCATGTTTTAAGAACTTACGATTTAGGATCTTGGATTGGGGTGTGGAGGGTGCTGGTCATGCTTGCTGGGATGGCTGGAAGGTGCGACTGGTAGAGGAAGGTGCTTTTGGAGGAGCTACTGCCCCTGCCCCCCGAAGGAAGGAAGGAAGCCCCAGCTCATGAGGACCTGATCGGCCCCTTACCTTGTTCCCCTCCTCACCCCCCAACTCTTGACCCCAATCCAGGGCCCATTTGTGCCCTGTGACTTGGCTACCTGGCATGTGCTCTGTAGGCTGTTTGTATGGTGTTGCACCCCTGTGGATGGGAAGGTCACAACCCTGGGAATGAGAGGGGGAGTTGTCTTGGTGCCAAAGCTGCCCCCTGGTCAGTAGAATTCAGGGAATGGAAAGTTTGTCCACATTCGACATGAGGGTGGGGGAGGGAGAGCACTGCAGCCTGGGATACTCAAGGACTGCAACTCGGCTATCTCATATGTGGGGAGTGGCCACACTTTAATGAAACAAGAACTGGGTAACACAGAAGAAAGAGAGAACTGCCTTGGAGTGGCATAACTTTAAGCTGCCTAAAGGATACTTAAAACTACAGTTTCAGGTGTTAAATGTGTGGACAATCCTGGGGTTAAGAGGTCCAGGAGCTGCTGAAAATTAATGTGCAATAAGGCCCTAAAATGATCTCTCTCTCAAAAAAAAAAAATCATTTTGCCTCTACTAGTGAATAAGAAAGAAAGCTCTTACCCTTATAACCAGCAGCATTGGTTTTCCAGTCATTAGCATTTAGATGTCCTGCACGTGAAGTCCTTACAATGATATGCTGTACATCTCGCCAGGTCAGAAATGGACTAAGGAAAAAGGAAAAAACGAAGTACAAATTAGATTATTTCTACCAAAAAGGG
>NW_017729024.1:98356332-98368734 GCF_001723915.1 Gavialis gangeticus
TTAATGTGCAATAAGGCCCTAAAATGATCTCTCTCTCAAAAAAAAAAAAATCATTTTGCCTCTACTAGTGAATAAGAAAGAAAGCTCTTACCCTTATAACCAGCAGCATTGGTTTTCCAGTCATTAGCATTTAGATGTCCTGCACGTGAAGTCCTTACAATGATATGCTGTACATCTCGCCAGGTCAGAAATGGACTAAGGAAAAAGGAAAAAACGAAGTACAAATTAGATTATTTCTACCAAAAAGGGAAAAACAACACTCACAGGCAATAAACAACTGAAGCAAAACCCAAATCTTCAGCAACTCCACTAATGGTCAAAATTACCCAGCCTAAACTTACAGGGTAATGCTCCAAATTAGTTTTACCTCAGCCATTCATTTCCAGTTGAGAAAAGTTCATTTATTCATAAGCAGCCGGTAATATATACAGTATTGCATACCCATGAACCTGTCATGCTTTTTTAAAGAGGGAAAGATAAAAACTGTTTTTCACCTACAGATAATTAATATAACACCAGCTGCTTCATGTTACATGTGTATGTGATTTCCTATGCTTATATTAGAGATACACAAGGGAAGAAGCTTCACTGAAATGCTTCCTAAATCACAATCATCAGGACTGCATTCCAGCAATATCTTTCATACTTAGAATGCCCATTCTACCCACTATGGAAGCACAAACCAATGTTGTCACTGTCACCCAGATTCACTACTGAAAATCATGGAGAGCTCAATCTTTAATTCTTTATGCAGCTAAAATTGCCAGGCATGGTTTTTGCCATTAATGGGAAAGTGTAATATAGGTGTAAATTTTGATAATGGGTAAATGATGACTCCATCTGCCAGGATGACAAAGAGGCTCTTGTTTGGGTTTTCAGTTTGAAATTACCTACCTATTTATGCTCTCAGAATAGAGGAAAATATCAGAAAACATAACCTTTCTGGTGCTCTTTGACAATCATATGGTTTTGAAGCAGACTTCCTTTTGAAAACCACAGCTGAAAACAACATAGTTATGGTAGTTTTCTCATTTGTTCTGTTATTGATAAGGGGAATGTTTTTGCAAAACCTCAGTTAGTGGGGAGCAGGAGGAGCTGAAGAATGGAAATTTTTGCATCATATTTGACAACAAGTAAATGAAAAAAGAGGAATTGAGGAGCCAAGCTCATTGTCACTACCAAACATCCTCCTCTGAATGCTCATATGGCCACAGAAATGAATGGTAAAACTTTCATTAATTTTAATGTTGCAGAACCAGGCCCAATACTGGTTGTCTGTACTCTCCAGTGAAGTCAGGAAGGCCAAAGCTCAGCTGGAGTTGCAGCTAGCAAGGGATGTGAAAGGTAACAAGAAAGGCTTTTACAAGTACGTTGGTAGCAAGAGGAGGATCAGAGGAAGTGTGGGTCCCTTACTGAATGGGGGAGGCAACCTTGTGACAGAGGATGCAGAAAAGGCTGAAGTGTTCAGTGCCTTCTTCACCTCAGTCTTCACAGGCAAGGTCAGCTCCCAGATTACTGCACCAAGCGGCTCGATTATGGGAGGTGGTGAGCAGCCAACAGTGGTGAAAGAACAGGTTAGGGACTGTTTGGAAAAGCTGGACATCTGGCCATGTGGCCAGAGGGGATGCACGTGAGGGTGCTGGGGGAGTTGGCTGATGAGATTGCAGAACCACTGACCATCATCTTTGAAAACTCATGGCGATTAGAAGAGGTCTTGGATGATTGGAAAAAGGCAAACATAGTGCCCATATTTAAGAAAGGGCAAAAGAAGGATCCAGGAAATTACAGTCTTCCTCACCTCAGTCCCTGGAAAAGTCATGGAGCGGATCCTCAAGGAACCTATATCTAAGCACTTGGAGGAGAAAGTAATTAGGAATAGTCAGCAAGAATTCACCAAGGCCAAGTCTAGCCTGACCAACATGATTGTTTTCTGTGATGAGATGACTGGCTCTATGGATGTAGGGAGACGAGTGGATGTGGTGTACCTTGATTTTAGCAAGGCTTTTGATACGGTGTCCCACAACATTCTCACAGGCAAGCTAAGGGGATTTAATAGCAACAACATTCATCTGCCTGAAGGGAGTTTCAAAAGAGAATGGAGCTAAACTGTTCTCAGTGGTGACAGATGAGAGAACAAGGAGCAATGGTCTCAAGTTGCAGCAAGGGAAGTTTAGGTTAGATATTAGGAAAAAAGTTTCTCACTAGGAGGGTAGTAACACACTGGAAGAGGTTACCCAGAGTTTTGGAATCTCCATCCTTGGAGGTTTTCAAGACCCAGCTAGACCTTGGCTGGGATGATCTAGTTGGGGATGGTCCTACTTTGAGCAGGGGGTTGGACTAGATGACCTCCAGAGGACCCTTCTAACCCTAATTTTCTATGATTCTATGATTCATTGATTTTAATGTTGCAGGACCACGCCCAATATTGGTTGTCTATACTTTCCAGTAGTTAGGATGCTAACCTAGAACTTGAGACACTAGGGTCAATCCCTTTCTCCAGAACAAATTTTTTGTGTGACCTCATACCAATCACTTAAGGCATGGAGATGCATACATTTAGAGCCATTTTGAAAGTGGAACACTTTCAAAGGGCAGCAGCTGTTGCATTCTAATTGTTATGTCTGGATGAGCCAGGAATGATGCACTGTACCAAAATCATGACAACTTTAACCCTGGATGAGGCAGTGTTAAAGCTGGAGTGGTTTTGCTCCATTGTTATCATTCACAGCTTCTCCACATGCGACAATCAAAACAATTAGAATCCATGTGCAACAATCAGAATTAAACGTTCCCCTTCTGAAATGGCTCGAAATGTATGTGTTCATACCCTTAGCCTCTCCATGCCTTACTTCTGCCATTGAAAACATGGGGCAAAACTTCCCTGATTCAACAGTTACTGTAAGGAATGAAAATTATGAAATGCTCATATTCTCCATAAGTGGGTGGATCCTGAAAGTGCTCCATGAATGGAGTATTTAATAGTTTCAATAAGAAATTTCCTTAGGTAAAATACAGAGAGTAACAGGAATAATCCAAACAGGTTGATTCTTCTGTGACCATTTCTTGTCCCAGGAAGACACAAAAGAAATTCCCTGCCCTGTGGCATTTGGTGTCAGAATGCTTTTCAATATTTTTCTAATCCCTTTTCAAATCTGCCAGAACATCTTTTTTCATGAATTTAACCTTTTGATACACTTTGGTGGATGCAATATGGTATTTTGCTTGTTTTGTTATAGAAGTGTCTAAAATCAAGCTGCAATGAAACAATCTATGAAAATGCATATAAAGCTTGGTATGAAGAAATGAATGTATTCTTTTCTTGCTGAACTGCATACACGGGGGTTTCTAAGCAATACACAATTAATATCACAAACTTTTGTTTCAGGAAATTGGAACTCCCTAAGGAAGCAGTAGGTACATAGAAACAACTGCGAACACTCAAGCCTTCTATGGAAAAATCCTTATGCTTTCTTACATAGTGCAAAGACTGAAATGTACTGATGGGAATTAGCAAATTTGTCATCAAAGGAATATCATCTGTCTGAATGAGATTAAAGCAAATTAAAATTGATTACACTTGAGCATTGCAATTCACAATTTCACGCAATGCAGTTCAGCCAGGGGAGTACAGAAACTACACAGATATATAATATAAGTTTTATATCCTTCAATGTCCTTACAATTTAAATGTTTGAAATAGGACCAGAGGTTTTCTTAATTCTTTTGACCAAGTAGGTATTGTCTAGAGTAGCTCTTGTATACTGTCATGGAGTTGTGAGTCACATATGCAAGGGACCGAGTCATTTACGCAGATGACAACTCCACAGTTTTGCCTCTTTTTCTCTTCTTAATGTTTATTTGGTTGGTTGGTTTTGTATTTTGGATGCATTCTATTTTTCGTTGACCCTTGTTTCTTTGCAGCAAGTCATCCTTCAAGTTGTGTGGGGCCAACTGCACTCTGATACAGTCTAACACCAAGAACCCTTTCTAACTACCAATGGCATCATGGAAAGCATTCTGCATTTCCTTGGTACCAACACAAAAAGTGTTCCTTATAGCAGAGGCTTGGAGAAACTGATATATAAAGTTCAGCTGAAGAAGAAAGACTAAGTGAACTCATTTTAGTTGTTTTTAGAACTTTGTATATGTCCTTCTTAGCAGGGTCAGTTTAACTAACCATTTAATTTCTCCCATGTGCATAATGGGTGGTAAGGAGGTTTACTGTTAAATTATTGCATTATTTTTTAAGATATACTGGTACCTTTTGGTGATAGACACAATAAAAAATGTACATAATTAAAATAATGTCTTTTCCAAAAGGGAGGGATCTCTTCAAACTAGACAGAGTGGTAGGATAAAAAGCATTTATCCAACTGAAAATCAGTAAAAAAAACAACTGCAAAAGTGAATGTCATGGAATGTAATGGGCATTAAGGGCTTGTAAGATATGGTATGTCTGGAAAGACACATAACATGCTTTAGAAAAGAATCAATAAAATTTTATACCAGCTCAGGAATTTCATTGGGAGTTCACGTAAAATCTTAGGAAAACAGCACTGGTGCAGGCTTTCAAGGCTACCTCTGAGAATCCCACATATTTTTTATAAATTGAATTCTGTATAATCTACAGCTTAACAGTGTTTTGCTTACAACTGGTTAAAAAAAGGCACTAAAATATTCTTATCAGTTTTAAAAACAGGATTGTCAAGACTGCCTGATTATTTTAAATGGATGAGTGGCATGGTAGAGTCTCCCCACAATGACTACTGAATTCTTATTAATGGGAATTACGCTTAAGGTTCCAAGAGGAGAATGCATCCTTCAATTTGGGTTTAATAAAAGATAAACTCAAAACATTTAAGGCTGATCTTGAAAACTGACCTACCCTGAAAACTAAGCTACCCTGCCAGCTCACAGGAAGCACCTGCTGGATCCAACTATTCCCCAAGCCTCCACTGGAAGCAGCACCTGGTGGGCTTGTAGTACATGCACTCAGAGAAGAGTTGGATCTGGTGGGTGCTGCCTGTGAGCTGGGGCAGCACCTGTGCAGCTAGGACCCTGTCCAGACAGCCCTGGAGGCTACCGCCATCACAGAAAGGAGGACTGGACACTCCTGCAGCTCAGGAGCGGCATGGCCTGGCAGCAGTTTGCACAAACAGGCTCCACCGAGGGGGAAAAAAAAAGCAGTAAAGGGCCTGATCCTTTTTCTTTTGAATAGCTTGCCTGCCTCTCCCACAGCTGAGGGGTGAACTGCTGGTGGGCCCTGAGCTGCAGGGGGCCCTGGACCATCCATCTATAGCAGCGGGTGCTGCCCCAGCTTGCAGGAAGCACCCAGCCTATTCCAGCTGTTCCCTGAGCACGAGCTGGGGCAGCACCTGCCCACTAGCACCCTGCCCAGGTGGCCCCAGGGGGCTCTGCCATCATGGAAGGAAGGCCTGGGCCTTCAGTAGCTCAGTGGCAGCTCAGCTTACTGGCAACCTACCCCCCAGCCATGGGAGATGTGGGTAGGCTCCATGAAACAAAAAGGATAGGGCCCCTCACTGCTTCTGCCTTCAGCCCACCTCTCCTGTAGCAGGGGGGTGAGGACTGGCAAAGGATGCAGTGTTACAAATAGCTAGGTTGCAAACTAAGCTACATGTGGATGTGGTTTCGCTAGCAACATAGCAAACTCATTTAACTTGTAGAAAAGCTCTGCACGTATACAGCGTTATGCAATTAAACAGCAAAAATAGGTAATTTTCATCACATGTACAAGTGCCCAAAGACAGTAAAGAGATATGACAGCATAAGAATATTTAGCACATTTCTGTAGCTTACAATAGGACCTTCACTCTACTATGAAAAGAGCTAATGCCAGACTGAAATTTCCTTTCAACAGTAGACACCTCATTTGAAACCAAATAGGACTCCAACTGTTTGCCTAAAAACTTATATTTTTGTCAAAGCTTCTCAAAAAAACAAAGAAACTGGAAAGGAGTCAAACTAGCAGTTCATTTGGAGAGAGAATAGTATTTTTCAAAAAAAGAAGTCAGATCAGCCAATTTTAAAGCACCTGGAACAATCACAGAAGTAGTCAATCATTTGTAAAACATGTCAAAATTGGACCCTAAGTAAGTAAGCAGTTGTTCACTAGCCATGTGGACCACAGATCCAGACAAGATCTCACTGATCATAATTGATTTACCACGTGATTAATCGCGGTAGAGATAATGGCTATATATTGTGAAATGAAAGTATGTATTAACAAAAGCAGTACTAACACTGCTAGATAATGGGGTCAGTTTAAAAAGTGGACAATTTCCTTCAAAGAAGAAAGATCCTTGAATGTCTCATCTGAAACTCCCTTGGGATTATGCATATCAGACAATGCTCAAAATTACACCAGCATGAGCAGAAGTGAGAACAATTAGATACAAAATTATGTGTCCAAGGACCCTGCTAGCAGAAAACAGCTATAGTGTTATTGCACATTTTCAAGCACTAACTTTATAGCTGATTGGCTCTTTTTAGAGCTGGATAGTCATTTTATCATGTGATAATTAGTTTGCACATGTGGCCGGTCTAAATTTATTGTGTGATTAACCAGTTAATTGTTTGATAGTTACTTTGCATTTGTAGCCAGTCTTACTCTGCATGTGCAGACAGTCTAAATTTATTGCACAAATAATCAGGGGCCTAACAGATGATAAAAAAATGAAATTTAAGTCCTCATCTTTCATCTAATACTCCAAAGTATGGTCCTTTTTCTTTCCTTTTTTTCCAAATGTTTATAAAAGTGGTAAAAAAAATGTGGATATTGAACAAGATTAAAATAATGGATTATTATTGGATAATAATAGAAAGAAGTTCTGCTTTGTTAAGAAAATGGTAATTGGCAGGCTCAGGGGTGATCTGATGGCCACCTATAAGTTTATCAGGGGTGACCACCAGTATCTGGGGGAACGTTTGTTCACCAGAGCGCCCCAAGGTCGAACGGTTATAAACTACTGCAAGACCATTTCAGGCTGGACATAAGGAAGAATTTCTTTACTGTCCGAGCCCCCAAGGTCTAGAACAGCCTGCCATCAGAGGTGGTTCAAGCACCTACATTGAACACCTTCAAGAGAAATTTGGATGCTTATCTTGCTGGGATCCTATGACCCCAGCTGACTTCCTGCCCTTCGGGCAGGGGGCTGGAATCAATGATCTTCCGAGGTCCCTTCCAGCCCTAATGACTATGAAACCTATAAATTATGGCACAATTAATCAATCTGAAGATTAATCCTATTCTTAAGCAAGAACTAATAGCATTATCCTAACTGTCTAGAAATAACACAATAACAAAATGATCAGAGTCAAATTTTGAGCCTTTTACTCATACTGAGCAGCTTCCTTCTCAACAAGTAGTCCTACTGACAACTTTGGAGCAAGCTGCTATTAAATATGAGTATAGGGATCCAAATCTGTCCCTTTGTGTAATATTTAGGGCATAAATAAAAGTCAAATGAAACAAAAA
This sequence comes from Gavialis gangeticus, assembly GCF_001723915.1. Classification (NCBI taxonomy): domain Eukaryota; kingdom Metazoa; phylum Chordata; order Crocodylia; family Gavialidae; genus Gavialis; species Gavialis gangeticus. The sequence goes on from NW_017729024.1 coordinate 98,363,828, forward strand.
GGTGATCAGTGAAAGAAAGACAAGAAACTTCATTGATTGTGATATATGACACTTGTAGGAACACATTGAGAGGGAGTAGAAAGAGACAGAAGTTATGCTTTGTTAAGAAAATGGTAAGTCAGTTAGAAGGAACCATAATTATTATATCAGGATGGACAATTAATACTTCATCATCACAACCGGGAGTCTGATCAGTCTATCTAAAAGAAATTTCTCATTAAAATGGCAGAAGAGTCCTTGAGTCTAATTGTGAAAAAAAGGTATAAGAAAATATATTTTAAATAAGTCAAAATAAAACACAATTTCTCAAGATTTACAAAGAGGAAACGTAGGCAAATCCAAAGTTGTCAGTTGTCCTATTTTGGAAATCTTAGCTATGACCAGATAGGCATGGATTATTTGTGCTATGAGTCATTTAAACAAATGGTATCTTTGGATTCCTCCATATCTGCTCTGGAATACTTTGTCAGATGATCATTTATTGAGGATTTAACAGGTTCTAAGGAATGCTAAAATTCAACTCTTAGCTCAGCAAAAGCATTTCTAGCACTCTTTCCATATGACTCCACCTCAAGAGGTCACACAGTACTTTTTTTTAAACAAAACACAACAAACAGCTGCCTGGCTTCTCCATAAATTCCCTGTCTCTCACAGATCAGCAAAACTCTTCTAGTGTTTTCTGCAGCCCTAAGGCAAACCCAACTCCAATGATTCATCCAAATTCTTATTCACATTTTCTGAATGATGAATTATAATATTATTCAAATGAACTGACAAGTTTCTCTCACTGCAAACAGAATAAAATATTCTTGGCTTCTTTTAACTCACCAAGATCTCCAAACAATTCTCCACTAGTAGTCAGGGTTGCTGGTAGAATTGGCAATGAAAAGCATTATGTTTGCAGCTTTTCGTTTTGCACCTTTTCTCCCCCTATCAGTGTCTGAGCTTTAACACCAGAATACCACTTCCAGGCTTAGCAAAACCTGTTGATGCCCAGAACATTGGGGTAAGGATGCTGAGAGTTGCTGCAAATTTAACTAGGAATGGACAATAAGAAATAGCACAGGCATAGGTAAAGCTCTATTCAGCACAGCACAGCCTTAATTTGGCAGTTGCTTCTCTGATACATGTACAGTGCCTGCCCCTGTTTTACTTTGGTAGCACTTACAAAATGAGTCATGTAAACAGAGATTGTGAGATGCGCTGCTCTGTGATAAAGGGTCATTCTTACCCAGTCCCAGAACAAAAACCAGAAAAAATTCTTTGTCCCTTGTGTCAGAAATCAAAGTGAGCCAGGTGAGAGATCACTGTCCTCTTCTCTGTTTCCCTCAGCAAAAGGGAGGTGTGTTGCCTTTTGTGATATGCTTTCATGATTTGTTGTCAGTGCACCTTACCCCTGTGTACAATGATATTCTGTGCTAATGAGAGCCAGACCTTCCCTGTCTGGCCCTCAGAGAAAATAGTTTTGAAGATCTTCATGGCTTTTAAGGTACACCATTGTCTTTCATGGCAGGTGAAGAGGGTACCTTGGGAAGATGCAGCCAAGTACATAGATGTCAAAATTGTAACCCACATATGTCTGAAAAACTGCAGATCCAAAAATGGAGCCCAGTGTTTGAAAGTCTAGACATGCAAACACCACACACTTTTGGTACATTTTGAATGACTTCACTTGTGTTGAATAGCATCTTCCTCAGCAGTCAGTACTGTTTGTTTTAATGCAGTAAAATACATCATGAACACATCTATTAAAATCTAGCCCTTTCATTAAATATGGAAATATCTATCCTGACTCCTGGGGCCTCCTCTGCTGATACAGTAATGGGGTCTCTAGTCATTATCCCAGTAGGATCAGAATTTCAGTCATTCTTCTTTTCTATAGCTATTTGTTTCTGCCCATTTCCCTCTACTTCCTTTGCTTACATCTTATTCCAGGATCAGGCAAACAGGTAAGGAGAAACTGTGCAAAAACTCTGCAAACAAAGGCCTCACTGAGAGTGAAACTGATTAGGATTGTTCAATTTAAGTTCATTTCATTCAGAGCTGCCTCTACAGGTGGCTTACTCGGTTGGCTTTTCTATTCAAGAACAGAACACTCCTTATGTAGAAGTACTGATATTGGTCAGTAAACATCTGTTGGGAGCGGGCCAGAGAAAGCAGACTGTAATCCATCCAGGTGCTCTGTGGGAAGATACTTTTGTGGATTTGTTCATGCCTTTGGGGCAGTAGTACTGGAAGTACTAACATAATCCTTACACTAATACACTCTGTCACCTGGAAGGATAAAGAAGGACTTGCTCAGGAGTTGTACAGCTTTGTCTGGCTTCTCCGAGTTCACCCTGAAGCAAGCCTAGGTGGCTTCTATAGTGGAGGGAAGCCCTGGGTGTTTCTGACTCTAAGACCTTGGCCTTTCGGTCTCTGTTTCTCCCTGGCTATCTGTGGGCCTCTCTCAGAGACCTACCTTCTAGTTCAGCTCCCGAGGAAGGGTCTTTACTTCTTGACACGGAGAGAGAAGTACACCCCAAAGTTCCTAGCAGCAAGACAGCTCCTCTTAAGTAAAGGCATTTTCTGGGGTAAAAGCCATCTAGCCAGAGATGTTCTGCTCCTTCCAAAGGGTTAAATAGTCTTGCTGTCCTCAGGCCAGCCTGCAGAGCCCCGAACACCCTAAAGTTAACTCAGCTCTCCTCTTTCCAGTCCATGTGGTCCTGAGCCCAGAAGCTGCTTGGCTATTTACACTCTTTACACTCTTCCCTTCACAAGATGACACCTTTCTTTTTCAGGCTGTTCTATCCATTGTGATGCTTATCTCAGCCTGCTTTCCTTGAGGCCCAGGACCTCACCTTTAATTCCACCTTTTTGAAGTGTCAAAAAAATGTCACATCTGTTAATATGCAAGGTCTATTTTGTCTTACAATAATCTCTGGGACCTCCCAGGGACTCTATCATCTTTTTCCATGTACAAGATAGTCAGGGAAACAGAAGCACCATTATTAAAACATGAATGGATTTAAAACATAAATACTACAATAAAATCCGTAGTCCATCACACACTCCAAATACTTGGTGATACTATCACAAAATAATAAAGCACAAAACTCCTAAAGGTTTGAATGTTTTCAATTCAAAAGTATGTTCTTAAACTCCTGTTAGAGCTCCTAGTTTGTGCCTTTGGTAATACCATTTTTTCCATCAGTTTACAACTCAATTTACATAACTTACTTTATACTTTCTAACTTATGTGCTTCAATATCTCCACTGTTTACCTCTGCATTCTAAAGTTTTAGGATGCATTTTATACCATGAGGAATTTAAAGTTTCCTGATTAGCTACAATTGCCTTTAATCCTTTGGATTATAGTTAGGGCCTGGTTTAAATTGCGGGGCCAGCTCACTTCACAGCAGCTCCTTTATTTTGGAGTTCCCCCCCATGTACCCTCCTGCTGCTGATTGGCGGAGGGGCCCTGACAGCCCCACTGCTTGCTCCTGATGCCCAGGAGGCAAAAAAGCGTGCTTTTAAATATGCCACTGTTTTTACTGCCCACTGCTTGCTGCTGACCGGACAGGAGGCAAATACCACAGCATATTTAAAGTTGTGGTTTTCACCTCTCAGCCATCAGGAGGAAGCAGTGGGGCCAGTGGGGCCCCTCCACCAATCAGTAGTGGAGGGTATATGGGGGAAACTCCAAATTAAAGGAGTATCCATGCTGCGAGCACAATTTAAAATAGGCCCTAATTACAGTCTTCTAGGGCTCATGTACATATATTTTTGCTGTTTCATGCACTGCAACTGCATGACTGTTTGCATGAGCAGGATTTCTTGTGCATTAAACTAAAACTCTTTGGACATAGTTTGGTTTGGCTCAACAGGAATTAAAGTGTCGCATCCATGGATCCATTGCATGTAAACACAAAGGCACTCAAAGATGTGTAATGAGTTTCTTTGTCCACCAGATGACACTGCAACTTTTTTATAGTTCATCTCTTCAAATTGCTTTGGCTTTCAAGTTGCTTCCACTTCTTTTTCTTGTGTGGCTTTTTCTTTTTTTTTCTTGTTTGCCAGTTCCTTGCTTCCACAGCTGCATGGCAAGGCATGGGCATGGGGTGGGTGGAGGGCCCCAGGCCAGGGGGGCGGTGCTGGACTGTCACGTTCTCCTGCAGCTCTGGCCAAGGACTGGGCTTAATTCGTTTGAAAACCTAGTGTGTGTAAACACAGCTGTGATGCTCCAAAATAAACAAGTTTAAATTTTATAAACCCATTTAATTTAATGAAGATTAAAACCTGTGGTGTGCACCAGTGCCCCTATTCTCCATGGTCAAAGGGGACAGGACAAGGACCAATGGTCTCAAATTACAGCAAGGGAAAATTAGGTAGGAAGAACTTTCTCACATGCATTGGAACAGGCTTGGAAAGGCTTTCCAAAGAGATTGTGGAATCTTCATCCTTAGAAGTTTTTGAGCGTAGGTTAGATAACACTAGCCTAGGATAGTTTAGACAGAACATTGGAACACATGACCTCCTGAAGTCCCTTCCAGTCATACTTTTCTATTATTCAATGATCTATTTATGTTTTTTACGAAGACACAATCTTAATTATATGCACACAGAATATGATCTATCATCCTAATTAGCATACATTATAAATACTGATCTGGGGTTATGCTCAGTCCTATAAAAACATGTAGAGATCCTGTCCTAGTTTAAACAGTTTACAATCTAATAGGAAGATAAACAAAGTCCTTCATACAGATGAACTGGGAGCTGGAGATGGAGGTGTGGTTGGAGGGCTATTTGGAGAGATTTCCCAGGAGTACATTTTAGAGGTATTGAAAAAGGCACACAAGAAGAAACAGACTGTTCAAAAGCTAGTGGGTGGGATGGGGGAGAAACATGAAGGTGAGAGAAAAACC
>NW_017729024.1:98373734-98411801 GCF_001723915.1 Gavialis gangeticus
TAGCAGCAGGTATTGAAAAAGGCACACAAGAAGAAACAGACTGTTCAAAAGCTAGTGGGTGGGATGGGGGAGAAACATGAAGGTGAGAGAAAAACCGCAAGTCCCTAAAAGGGAGGATTTAATGAGAACAAAGGCATGAACTTGTGTTGAATGGGCAGAAAGAACAGGTTCTACTGCCATAAAGAGATGGACACTTTTTTCAATTGAATTTTTTATTTTGTGAAGAAAAGATTTAGTGAAACCAAAATGTTTCACTGATTTTACCAAACTGTTCATTTTGAAAAACAAAAGAATGCAGGAATTTAAAACATTTTTCAAAATGAAAACTTTAGATTTTTATAAGAAATATTTTGTTTTTCCTGCCAGAAATAATTTTATTTTATTTTAAAATGAAGAGAGGTTTAAAATATTCCTTAATTTGATTTGAAATATTTTAATATGTTTACAATGGCTCAAAATTAAAAACAAAAAGTTATATTTCATTCAACATACATTTTTTTTTACTTTCAATTCACTAAAAATGTCTAAACAACACAGTTTTCATTTAACCCCAAGTAATCATTTTTAATTCTTCAGAATTGCCAGAAAACTGATAAATCTGTTATTAACCAAGTTCTATTGTGACATTGGAACTTCCATGGGTATAACCAGTCATAAAACAAGAAATCAATGAGGCTGTACTCACTTTCATATACTATAAACCTCATTCTCTTTAATGAGGAATGAATATTACTCAATAGTTTCATGATTTCTTACCACAGTATTTCACTATGTTTTGGAAAGCCATTCTACTTCCAAGACAGACAGGTAATTTAATCTTGCCAGGGGCATTAGTACCAGCTATTGAAGCCTCAAACACTTTGCTGAGCTTACCCATGTTATGTTACTAGATATCAAACACACCCAACATCTGTTTTACAGAGCATCAAGGATCTTTTTTAATGATCACTGAACCAGGGCCAACATTTTCAACTTTTTTGCCTGTGTAAGTGCTAAGCAACTGCAGTTCACACTGAGGTCAATAAGACAAATTGGTACTGAGCACCATGAAAACCAGACGACTTTTATCGTGGATTCTAAATATGAATTTAGGGGCTTAACTTTGGGTATTCACCTTTGAAAATGGTACCTGCACTAGAATGGATGGTTAGGTACTAAAAGACAATTTGGTGCTTATGATCAGAACAGATCAAAAGTTGGCTGTATAATATTCTGAATCATATGTAAAAGGTAGGATGATCATTAGGAACACAAAAAGAAGGCATTTTCCATGATAAAGGTAATAAATTTAATGATGAATACTTTCCCTTCCAAATTGTGGTATTCTGCTTTATGTCATATAGCATCTAAATACATGGAGATGTTAAACATGAGAATGCATTGTCAGTCAAAATTAGCACTGTATGAAGAACAAGCCAGCAGATCCTCTAGTTTCAGTCATACCTGATATTGAAACAAATATGCTTTTATGAACTAATTTGGCTCAAAAATTGTTTGTGATTACTTGAGCAGAAAAGCAACAACACATATATAGAACATGATCTGCTACCTTGCTACCTTGAATTGTGATCTCATCAATTCTCTTAAACTAAGGAACAACCATAAATTGGACTGGAGAACCCCAAGGGAAATATTCCATCAGTACTGAAGTGATATTGGTAAACATCATGTGACATCTTTTCTTTTTAGCAATCAGCACAAAATAAATGCATCTACATAGTACTTGAAGCTCAATTCAGTTCTTATGGGCAAAGTAAAGCCTTACAGGTACTTAGGATACCATAGCACGTTTTCACAAATGTAACAGTGCCTGTTCCCATATTTTGGCCAAATTCCAAAATGGCTTATTAAGTTCCTTTTGCCTCCCTAATATTAAACATCTACATATTCATTCTTTTTTAATATTTCTTAAGAAAGGGCCAATTACATGTCATAAGGTTGCAGGTGTATATTAAATATGGCACATTCCCTCTGAATAGGAGGAAAAAACAGGCATTCCAAAGTAATTTTGCTAAATAAATTATTCATTACTAATTATTCACACATTCGTAATCGACAGCCCTCCACTGAAAAAAGTGAGTCTGCCTGTGCCCAGATTGCTAAATTCAACCTCTATTTTACTTCAGTTGCTGTGGTGACTCACAAGCAGTGATAATTTTTTAGCTCTTTTGAAGAGCTTTGTATATCAAAGTTAAAACCTTGAGTTGCGCCTGGAAGGAAATAGGTAGGAAGTGCAGTTGTCAGAGGGCAAATCTTAGTAGGTTCTTTGAGATGGATGATATATTTGCATGGCTAGAAGGGTGATATATTTGCACCAGCTGTAGTCTTCAAGTCCACCCCTGCCCCCAAGACTAGAATGCAATAAAATGACTAAAAGAGGTCACATGCCCACCAGACACACACAATGGTAAGTTCTGATGAAAAAGAAACAACCCGAAGATCATTTGCTTTGATGTTGATATCCCTGCTGCTCACATGTTGTGGTTCAGGCATACACAAACATACATGTGTAGAACAGGAGTAGTGAGAAAGCAGTACTTCAAGGAAAAAATCTCAGGTAGCCCTCTCAAGAAGAAAAGAGAACTGCTGAAGAAACACATAGTCTACCCAAGCTGTGGACTATAGCCTAAAAGCCAAAGCAACAAGAACCTGGGATGGATTTCGATTTTTAGCATCAGCAGGTATATGCATTTGGGTGAGCCTAATCACCTTACCTTCAGGGACAGAACCAGGATTTCCCGAAGTGAGGTGCAGGAGCAGCATTGCACTCTGCACAGAGCTTCACCTCTCTGCTCCCAGCCAAGTCCCACCCCCCATTGGCGCAGGTGCCATGGGCGCCTCTGGGAACTTTTTAAAAGTCCGTAAAGCAAGTGAAAATCCTCTCTTCGTACTCAAAGATGCATCCTCTTCTCAGCCTCACCTACTGCTGCAGCTTTCCCCACTGTCCCAGGGGGCAGGAGAAGCTCCAGCTGCCTGCCCCAGCCAGGGTGAATAGGAACTGGGCTCAGTTGGGGGTAGGGACTGAAAAGCAGTGGCAGGGATGGGAGGACGGTTTCCCCTCCTCAGATCTGCTGCTGGGGACTGGGCAAGGAGGGGAAAATGACTCTCCCACCATGCTGTTGCTGCTGCCCCTGTCCTGGGTTGAGCCCAGCCCCCTGAGCTGCCCAGCTGGGGTGGACTGAAGTGGCTCTGGAGCTCCCTTTGCCCGTAAGACAGCCAGGAAAGCAGGAGCAGCCAGTGTAGGAGGGGTGGGGAAGGAATGTGCTTCTGAGCACCCAGGGTAAGGGAGGAGGGATTTTCTCCTGCTTTAGGGACCTAAAAAGGCTCCCACAGTGTGCTCCAATCTACAAAGACAGGTGGGCGGGGAGGGTACAACTGCATCATTGCACTGTCTCTGGATCCACCCCTGTCTACATTAATAAAAATATAGGCAGTTATGGAATAATGCTCAAGCTGACATTTTGATCGAAATCTGAAAATGCTCAGAAAGTAGCCACATTTAATACGTTACATCCGACAAATAATATTAAAACAATGTTAAATTTGCACAGTCAAGCATGTGTAATGTCATCTCTAAAACTAAGAACTTAAAAGATGAACTACTGGAATTCTGCTACCCTCTCTGCCTTCAAGTCAGGCTCTTCCGCCATCTCATCTGGTTATGTGTAATAGGAATGCTGATAGAACAACAATCTGGTGTCTACTAGATTAGTGAATAGTAGTATCTAGGAAGAATAACTTCAGAGAAATTCCTATTCAGTCCCTGCAACCCAGGCTGAAGAATGCTCCATGAAGGCAGAATTTTCATAGAATGAGCATATGCAAACTGAAAGTTTTTCAAGGGTCATAACTTGGACAAACGTCATTGACAAAGCAAAATGGACAGACCTGACATGTGAGTAACTCCTACCCACTCAGCTTCTAGAATGGAGTCTCCAGAGCTTCGCAATGAAAGGTTGTACATTTTTTTAACAAGGAAAAATACAATGCAACTTCAGTGAACCACTTTTCCTGGTGTTTTCTCACACCAGCCAGGGAAAACCATTACAATTTGGCAATGTTTTATATCTGAAAACACAGTCTTTATAATGGGAATTACTGAGTCACCTTAATTGAAGGCATTGTTCCTGGCTTTGCCTAAATACAATATTTAAACTATTATCAATAGAATATTAAAATTCAGTTATAGCTCAAGATGAACTGGGTCCAAACCTGATGACATATGCTTACACTTGTCAAATATATAATTTGTTAATAAAACTATTTATAAATTGATTTAAACACATAAATTTATAAATGATAAACAGAAACTATTTAAGCCCAGAGTATATTTTACTACCTAGTATGTCAAAGGTCCCCTCAAGAGTAACAGCTCATAAGTCTAGCATGGTCAAGACAGCAGTTTCTGTCACTAACAACATACAAGAAATGATATCTGCTATCATGTGTGACTACTTCTGTCTCCCCAGCCCAAGTGGTCAGGTACCCATTTAGAGCAGGGTCACTTGGGGAGATCCTTTAGCATAGTGTGACAGAGTACCTTTGGTGCCTGCCACTTTAAGGCTTGAGAGCAGGCAGCAGTGCAGCCTGCAGGTGTGGGCTAGACATAATCAGGATTACATGACCCTGGGAGGGCTCTGGGGGTGGAACAGCCTCCATTTTAACCCAGGTCCTCAGAGCTGGGGCAGCAGGTTGCTGCTAGCAGCTAAGGAGGTAATATCTGGCTGAGCTTCTGAGAACACCTTGGAGGTAAGGGCAGGAGCTATGAGGATGGCAGGAGGCTCCTGGTCCTGGGTATGACTGAAAACTGCACCCTGCCAGGGAAGGGGGGGTCTCGTGGGGCTGTCTGTGGTAGAAATCAGTCCCCCAGAAATGCCAGGCCAGTTGCCTCCCTGGTAAAAAGCAGGTAGGGGCACCTTAAAACCCCATTCCTCACATCCTGGTGGGTTACCCCGAGGCAGGGACAGGCATGGGGCTAGGCACAAACTAGAGAGAGGCACCTGAGGCCATAGGGTGAAAGACCCCGATGGCATGAGGCCAGGCATGCCTAGGAAGAGACACCTGAACCCATAGGGTGAAAGACCCCAGTGTTAGCGGGGGCTGGGCATGCTTAGGAGAAGCACGTGAAACCCACAGGGTGAAAGACCCTGGTGGCCCCAGTGATGGGGGCAGAGAGAATGTGGCCCCAGTGAAGGGACAGAAGTAGGTAGAGGCCTGCATAGAGTAGGGTGCACGATGGTGGCCCAAAGTGCTGTGCATGAGACGGGCCAACAGTGGAGCTCAGCCTGGAGTACAGCATAAGCCACATAGAGTAAGGTCCGTGAGAGGATGGCCTGAAGTGATGAATGCACCCTGGAGAGTGAGTAGGGAAGCCCAAAGTGCTGAGTAGAGTAGGGCCTGAGGGGAATCCAAAGTGCTGTGTAGAATAAGCAGATTGAGCGTGGCCTGTGAAGTGGGCAGTATGTGAGAGGTATGGTGAGAGCAGGCAGAGTATGAGAGGCCCTGTGAGAGAGGGTTGTGTGAAAGAGTGCCGGTGGAGGACAGACTGTGTGCGCTGAATGTTACAGGCCTACAAGGGGCAGAATTTGGCCCGGCCTCAGGCTGGAGCTATTCATCAACTTAGGTTGTCATCTGTGAGGCATGGGAGGACAGAGTCGTGTGTAACGCCCTTGTCGCCAGGGTGAGCAATGGGCAGCCTCTCGCCTTAGTGACATCTCTCAGAATTATTGCTATCAAGGTGTGGCAGAAAAGGAAGGTGGGTGGTTAGCCCAGAGACAGGCGGGTGGGCCAACATTACGACCTAGCCCTGAGATGGCCCCCTGTCACATATGGTCTGGAGATAGACTCAAACTCATGCTTTTGGAACCATTGGGAGATGCTACTCTGGTAGCATAAAAATTAGTGGATAAAAAATAAGGGGAAAGAATACTTTAGTTACTCTGCCATGGCTTCCCCACCTCATATGTGGCTTTCTTAAATTTGCTTTTTCTTATCTGCAGCAATCAGGCATGATGGGTTTAAGGGCCCGCTATTCTTGTTTCATGGACTTGTGTGTGTGGGTATCAGTTTATAACAGAAAAAAGAAAAGATTTAAAATGTGCATTTGGCTATAGATGGGGATAAAGTCTAGGTGGTACAGACTTCTTTACATCTCAGTTTTTTACCTTATACTATGAGCACGTCCACGTGTCACTATGGCGACATTGTTTCTGCACCATGATTTAGTACTTCCTTTTGCTGTGTATGGTTATTTTTAGCAGCTACTTTACTGTAGTGGCGTGCTATAATGGGGGAGCACATTGCTACAGCAAAGTAGCTGCTGGTCAAAAGTAGATCCCTGTGGACTCTACATTACTGTAGCACATTACTATGGTGGCATAGTGTCATGTGTGGATGTGCCCTAGGTTGATCTTTTCTGAAAAATTCAAGGTAATTGCACTGCTACTTTGAGTGGATCAGTGCTATCAGCACATTAGTTCTTTATTCCTTTCTAACTTGTTCTAATCCTGCCTTCACATTAGCAAATACAAGTGTAAAAGGTAAGTCATATCAGGGGAATCAGGGAAGGAAACATGGTTGCTTCATGTGGCATACTGCAGCATTAGAGAAAAAATAGCAGGTTAATGCTGCCTGATTTCAGCTGCTTTTTCTAAGTAATATAATTATAGTTTGTCAAATCATAGAGAGAAACACTGGTTCTTGTTAATAAAGGAACATGATTTTTTTCCTTTGGAGGTAAGTAGCTTATTTCTCCTAAGTGTAGGAACCACCTCGAAGGTAATTTTGAGACATTCCTTACTTGAACTTTCTTTAAGAAGATGACACAATGCTCACTGGAAAGAATCTTCTTTCATATAGGCTCTCCCCTAATTCTGATTTATGCAAATCCTGAGTTAAAACCCTCCCTCAATTGGAAAGCTTTTTTGATCTGGCAGTAGAATGGTATTAAGTAAGTTGAACATTTTGTATTTAAAGATAAGAGTGCTACCCAAGCCAAATTAATAGAATATTACAAGTTTACCTCCTCCTGCGCTGCTTTACAGTGAGAAAAATTTTGCATTATTCAAAGATGATGAAGGAATGGAATACAATTAAACATCTATTTACAGAGCTGAAGCAGGATACTAACTCTAATAGGTACTGACTGTATGAAGTAAATGACTACTTGTATATTATAAGACAAACTGAAATATGAAAGATAAGGAGTCTGGCTTTTTGTGCATGGTACTGTTTCCTTAGTTATTTCAAAGCAACAAACTTCTATGTATCAAAGCAATAACCTTCTGAATTCTGTGCTTATGTTCTATAGTACAAACATTTGAGAAACTTGAGTATTGGCAGCAAAATTAGGCTCCTTTTGGTGTCCGCGTCTGGACATGTAGTATTTTTTTATACAAAAATACTGGTGAGCAGTTCTTGTTTGCAAGAAAAGTTTATGATTATTATAGGTTAAAATATTGAAATGAATTCAGCAAATCCCCCCAAATTCCCAATCATCAGTGTTCTAGTTGGAAGTCAACAGAGAAGTCCCATTACAGGGGAAGCAAAGCTGCTCAGGTGGTACAGCTGTATTCTGTAGCAGGTGTCCTGCCACATTTTACTGCAGGAAAGGGACATGGCAGGCTGAGGATGATCAAAGAGAATGTTATAAGTGATCAAAGAGAATGTTATAAAAAGCCTTATTCCATTGTGAAGGAGTTATTCTTTGTTTCTAATGGTCTACAGTTCCAATTCCTAGCTCTCAAGAAAAATGAAATACTGGACCATAAATCTATCACTTTGCAGGAATGAATATTCCATGTCCTAGGTATCAGGTCAAGCTAATTTTGTAATATTGGTGGAAAATTCCAATGGGGAGTAAAAAGGAGACAGAAGACATTTCTTCTGCCAGTTTTACTTTAAATGACAGTTGGCTTTAGACATATGATTATAAATAAACCCAGTGAATAAAAATTAGGTGGGGGGGAAGAGTACAGGTAAAAATTCAAGAAAAGCATATATATTACATAGCACAGCATTTGTCACGTTTGTAATAACATTTTTAATCTATCCCTGTACACACACACATAGAGCCATATCCAGTTTTGGAAAGGAAATGAAGAATTCTTTATCCACTGAAACTGCCTGGGGAGGTTAGGAATGAAGAATGTCATTGGAATTTGGACACTACTACGGTTATAATCCTGACTCTCCTGTAAAATACTGCAGCATAATTAAAGAGACAAAAATAGTTGGGGTCTTGGTCTGTATCTCATCTGCATTCAGCAGTTATCTACATTACTATTTTAGTAAGTTATTTTTTTTATTTCTATAGTGTCTGTTCTCATAGCATAACTTGGAAGAAGCTCCTGTATCACCAGTACTACCTTCAGTTCCCATCAAATAACTCAACAGGTCCAGTCCTGCTGAGCAAAAGGGAGCCATGGAAAGTGTAACCAGTCAGCATGTTATAAAATTGTAACCAGAAATAGTAAGGCTGCAGATATTGTGTGTCTGCTACTGTACTTTGAAAATTTCAGTTATAACAATGAATCATCTGAAAACCCACTTAAAATAACATAAAAAGAGACACAAATTAAAATTACAGGAAACATCAATTTGTTAAAAAGTAATTATAGAAAAAACCTCTGGCAGCATGAAATTTTGGTGCACACAAATGTAATATTATCTGTATATGTGAGTTCTTTAAAAATTAATGTACACATTTTTACAACTGAGATTAAGAAGTGATTGAAAGAATACCTTCTTGAAATAATAGTGCTATATTAATTTTTCAAAGTAGTTTTTGTCACTAAGCATTGCATTAAGAAAATCTAATTATAATGACAACACGTGCTTCTCTATTTAAGATTATATCAGCTTTTCCATTACAATCCCTTACTTTCCTGGCTATGTAACACAGTGGTAAAAAAAAAATGTGTCCTGCATTGAATCCTGGTGAAAAGATTCTCTATAAAAAAGCAACATTCCTAAAAAATGGAAGTAGAAATCTGTTTGTTATTACAAATTACATAGCTGAAATAGGTACCATGCACACATTTTTTACTCCATTCAAAGCGGGGTCTTGTAACGTATTGGGGATACCCTCAATAGATTAATCTCAATGTAGTTAAATGCTCTCTGACCCTTAGACAATACATTCTATAAATTAGAAACATTTGATAGTAGGTCATTAACCTACATAATGGACACTTTATACACAGATAATCTAACACAATATATAGGGAAATAATCTGAAATGTGAATTTATGTGTGAATATATCAATTTGTAATGAATTCCCAATGGTTCTTCCAGGTCTAAAACACACATTAAAATATGTTCTAGATACAAATGACAAAATACAGCAGTTAGAGAAAAGTTCATAGGATTTTTTCTTGACTAGGCACTAGTCTATGTTTTAAAAATCTGTAATGTAGATACTTACATGATGGAAAAGTTGAATTTAGCAGCAGTGGTGCCTGCCGCCCACCTCCCTGGTGCACCATGCCACTCCACCTCCCCAACAGACTGTGCCCCATGCCCCTACAATTCTGGTCAAAGTGGGATGTATGTTCACCCTAACCATGAAGGTTCCCTAAGCCCTTCAATAGAGCTGCAAGTGCCCTAGTCAAAGTATTATGTGTATTATGTCAAAGTTTTAAGCATCCACCATTGAATATTTTGCCTTCATCTCTGTATCTCAATTTTTCCATGAGTTAAATAGGGATGATAATGTTTCCCTACCTTTCAAGTATATTGTGAATTTTTACTAGGGAGTCTCTCTAAAGCACTTTGAGATCACTGGGTGAAAGCTGCTAATTACTTATTACATTTTTTTTCAGAGTAAAGCTCAAATCTTACTTCGCTTCCAGTGCCAGTGCAATGATACCTGCAGCCATAGGTGCAGAGGCTGAGGTTCCAGTATGGCTGTCTGTGCAACGATGCCTCAGGTCTGTGGTGATCTGGAAGAAAGGGAATGTATGAAATTTAGAACAGTGTCAGAAATTAGAACAGACTTCATTTGCTCTAGTGAGTTGCATGCAGATGGATGGATTTTTTTTTCTCAACTGAGGGAAGAGTAAGAAAGGCTTCTGAATATGTTGATTTGAAGCTCTCTTATTCCACTTGGAGCTGAAAGATATTTGTGAATTTAAGTGTTCATTTGATTGGATAGCACTGAAAATGTAAGTACTCTATTTTCATGGCAAAAAACTTGCCAACTGGGCAAACACATAAGCAAAAATGAGTTAGACTTTCACTGTGACATTACTTTGTACTTATACAGCACTTTCCCCCAATGAATCTCAAAGTGCTTTACAGATCTGATGCATTATACCTCACTACATTCTCATAATGCAAGCTGGTATCAGTTATGTCCATTGTGCAGATAAGAAAAGTGAGACATGGAGGGGTTAGATGATTTGCTGAGGTCACAATGGAAGTGTGTGGTGGAGTTTGGAATAAAAAACAGATCTGCTGACTCTATGT
Source organism: Gavialis gangeticus (assembly GCF_001723915.1). Lineage (NCBI taxonomy): Eukaryota > Metazoa > Chordata > Crocodylia > Gavialidae > Gavialis > Gavialis gangeticus. The sequence goes on from NW_017729024.1 coordinate 98,384,203, forward strand.
GGTATAGTTTAACTGCAAGAGCTTCCTTTCTTCCTTATAATAATTCATCTGAAATTAAGCAATAATTCATGCAAAAACTCTGACTTGCACAAATAACTTACTTCAATCATGTTAACAGTCAGACTAACCATCTTCATATGTAATACACAGTCTTATCTTGTAATAAGTTGCTTACAAAATAAAAACATTTTACCAATCATTTAAAATATGGCCAAAGTGGAGGTATACAATGCCCAGCACTATATTAACTCATGAGACAAGACAGGATCTTGCACTCAGCATTAAGACATGAACATCTTGGAGAGTACTTATAGGTAGGTACTTCTGTGTGAGTTCAAGACAGCTGTAAAAATGTATTCAAACTGGTTTTGATACTGATTATTTCAAGGGATTAGCACAGAGGTTCCCTCCCTAGATTCCTGATTCAAATACAAGAGATTTTTTTTGGGCTGAGACCCATCCGATTTCCGATACAGCTGCGTGAATCTGGTAAGTCCATTGTGGTGAAAGTGGAGTGGGGGGAAGATCAACAACCCCTGCAGTGACGGAGGGGACAGAGACAGGTGCTATCCAGCCAGGGTGGGGCGGGGCATGGTGTGGGATGAAGCCAGAGCTCCTGCAGGGGGCAGCTCCTGCCTCTGCTTGCATCCCGGCAGTGGGCATGGGGGCAGCATGTGCCCCCAGATCTATGTAGAGTGGGGCGAGGTAGGTGCCCTGCAGCTGCAGGCTGGAGCCGGGGCTGCGTTAGGCTCTTCCTGGAGGAGGCTGGGCTCGGGCAGGGGGCTATGGAGGGGGCTGCAACCACTCCAAATTTTGCCATAGCTCCCAGTGCCACCACCATGCTCCAGTGCAGCCCCAGCTCTTCCCAGCACATGGGTGGAGGCAGGATGTTGAGACACGGCTGCACCGGGTGCGTGATAGCAGCAGTGCTGGGAGCAGTACTATAGGTGGAGGGGCTAAGGTCAAATCTGAGGTGGCTGCAGCCCCCTCCATAGCCCTTGCCCCGAGCCAAGCCCCCACCAAGAAGAGCCCAGCACAGCCCCAGCTCCAACCTGCAGCTGCAGCCTGCCTGCCTGCCTGCCCCATGCATATCTAGAGGGGCACACCCCACCCCCCATGTCCTCCTGGGGTGCAAGCAGTGGTGAGAGCCATGCCCCCACATGAGCCATGGCTTCTTCCTGTGCCCCACTCCACCCTGCCTCGTTTGGGCAGCGCCTGCCCTGTCTCTGCCCCCTCCCTCACTGCGGGGGGTGTTGATCTGCCCCCCATTTCCCTCCCCTTCCCCCTTCCACTACAATGGACTTACCAGCTGCATGCAGCTCTGCTCCTTGCTGCCTGAGTGCTGCGCTGTGGTGGTGTGAACGCACAATCATTTATCGGCGAAATGATCGGCCACATCGGGCCGATTTTCTGATACAGCCAATTTTCTTTATATTGGTACCAATCCAATATCAGACTGATGTATCAGTGCACCTCTAGAAACAAGGTCACTGCCACCTGATAATTCTTCAAAAGAGAAGTTGAAATGAATGGGTGGTATAAGCGTAGTTCCTTGGAGACAAAGAGCTTGGTTGTAGAGTGCATTGGCTATAGAGGCAAAACTGTTTCCTCAGACCTTTAGGCTAAGGACAGAAAGTACACATTAAACTGGTTCAAATCTATAACACAACAGAAGTGCAATAAACATAAACTGCTTCCAAAATGGCCAAGACCAGCTTAAGGGAAACCTAGATGGATGTAGTATCAGACTTAAATGATTTAGGCTAAATTGGTTTACTGAATTTTTGTCCCTGATCCTCTCCAGATTCAAACCAACTCTCAGCCTCCCAGCACCCCAGAATGCTTTCCACCTCCCCCTGCACCCCTCACCCTTGGTACAGTGGGTAGGGTACCCTTGGCCCAAGCTGTCTACTCCAGCCGAACAGAGAGGTGTGCTCTAGGGCTCCCTGGCTCCTGGCCTGGGCCACTGCAGGCATGTGGCTGCATTTCCAGAGTCAAAAGTGAATGTTTGTTCACTTGGTTCTTGGTTCAATCTACACATCTTAGACTAACCTGCAAAGATTGAATCAGTTCAGCCTTGGGCTTTTTGACTGTCTGTATTTAGCCTTAGAGTGTATCCTTTAGGTTAAGTCCACTGGTGTGTGTGCACACGTGCATGCAACGCTGGCATAGAGCGGGGTTGGTGTGGGGTTGCGGTGTCGCTGCCTGCAGTATACCTCTTCCCTGGTGGTACTTTGTGTTGAGTCTCTTGTGCTCTCAACCAAGTACTTTTCACTGACGTTATATTTTGTTTGTCAGAACATTAGGAGAAGGGGAAAATCTGGTAAATAAACACCAAAAATATAAATATGTCTGGCTACCATTGGACTTGTAACCAGCTACAATATGCACTGACAACAAGTTACATTTTACATGACTGGATGAAAAAGTAACTGAGAAGTGAAAGTGCCACTCATACTTTTTCCAATAGACATTTATGCATCTGTTACAGATTTTGATAAAAAGTGTTAGGAGCTTTAGTAATATATACATATGTGATCATGTCAACACAAAACACTATGCAAGGGAGTAAAGTTAACATGGAACAATGAGGTGACAGGCTTACGATGAGCTAATTTTGAGACAAAGTGTAAAGTTCTGGAAAATGGAAAAAATATACTTGAGGCATTTACTAGGTCATGTTTCTAAGCTACCAGCCTTACCAAATATCTATCTAACTCATCTTCAAAATTCACAAAAGTTTATAGAGAACCACTTAGGTCTATTACTGATTTCCCATCATATAAAAGTATAAATTCTTGATATATCATTTTCTTTTATCCATGACCTTTAAATAACATTTTCATACTGTCTTTCTAATTCTCTGTCTCATCAATTGTGCAACAATTTAGTTAATGTAAATTAATGACATCGAGTGTGTGTACAAGTTCAAATCTTCTAATGAAAACCATTTATATAGAGCATGCATTGCACCCCCTCTAATATAATTTAACTTTATATTATAATTGTTGTTCCCATAGTAACTAATGTATTTCAAAGGTGAGGTAAAGCAGAGAAAATCTTAAAAAGCTAAATTGGAAGAAACAGCCAGAGCACTGCACCGACTTGTGTGAATGCAAATTAAGTCTCATATTTGCAAGAATAATGCAACACTATGTGAAGAAAAGGAGCTATATGGGTTTTGGACATGCCTTTCTGAAAATCTGGTCCAAAACTATGGAAAAATATAGTGTAATGAATAATGTGCTCATCCCCTTCACACACTGACTAGCACAGCTAGTGCATGCTCCTCTTTGACAAAGAGTAGTGCACTATTGAAGTAGTTGTACTGTCCCTGAGCTGCAAGATGCTTTGCATTTTTACTGAGGTACAACAATGTACTCAGGAGGTCCAGCAGGGAAAAGATGCTGAGTGATCTCTCCCCTACAGTAGCTTTGTCTTAAATGAAGTTTAGCCCTCTATATATAATGCCTATTGCATTATGTTATCTATGTTACCTATCTATCAGAATAAAGAGAGTGACTTTATTTCTGTACTTCCTATGACTATCAAGTATAACAAAACCATTATACTGTTGTGCTTTATGGTCCCATGTAGTAAGTAGTCACTGTGGCAACATTTTGAACTATAGCCCCTTGTCTCTCGTTTGCACTCAGCAAATCTTGCAGGAGAAAGCATGTTTAATAAAAAGAGAGAGAGAGAGAAAGCAAGCAAGCAAGCAAACAGGCTTCCTAAGGTGGAAACTCCAACTGGGCTGAGCCACTGAAAAGGGAAATTAGTTGACAGCAGTTGAGATGTTTACTATGGAGATCTAAGGCATGTTTTTCAGCATTAAAGGTGCACTGTCAAAGAAGTCATGTGTGTATCTATAGAAACAAAGGTGACAGCAGAATCACCAACAGGCAAGCAAGCTTCAAAAAGAAAAATTATGTTTGAAATACCACAAACACATGAGGAAAACACCATAATCATAAAAAAAAAGATGCAAGACTGAGGGGGACATGAAGTTGACATTAGTATATGAAAGTTGAAACTCTGTTTGGTAGGGTGAGCGGAGGTGGCCACTGATTTTTGCATCCTTCACCTGGAGTACAATATGGCCTTGCTGTTATATTATTTTAATGACTGCAGATCTAAAAAAGTACTGATCACACTGCCTGAGGTCAGGCTCTGTGATATGCTCTGGGCTGCAATCTACCCCTGCTTCTTGTTTAACAACCAAAGAAAGGAACAATTGGATTTGACTGACAATTACAATGTGGTTGGTAAAAGGATAGGTTAATTAATAAGAAATTAACAGCCTAGGATACTGTGATGAAAGTTAGATAAAAATTATTAGCCACTACAATGTACTTCATCCTGACCACAGATGGGAGCCAGGTGTCATTCAGGCTAGGCACTGTTTTGTTACAGAAAAAGCCTAAATGCAAGGTCTGTAATGTTTCTGTATGAGTGACTTGCTCTGAAGATTTAAGAAATGTAATATCGTTACAGTTATTATTAAGGTTATATCATCGCCATTTTGCTAGTTTCATCTGTTGGAAGGTTAGTTATTCAAGTCTTAAATAGGATCTTTCTTTGCAGAGAATAATATCACTTTTCCCATCCCCTAAGCCTCTGATTTCCAGATATTTCATATTTTATAAATTGAGCCCTTAGTAATAGGCCTGTGCATAGCGGCTCATATTCACTTCGGATTCAGTTACAGCTGATTCAGGGGACAGTGATTTGATTCAGTGATTCGAATCACTGTCCCGAATTGAATGAGCTGAATCTCCAAATGCAACAGGCTCCATCCCCCACCTGCTCTCCCAGCCCCGCCAGTAGCTGTCCCACCTGGCCCCAGCATCCCGGCATTTTAAAAAAAAGCCCTGCACTCACCAGCTTCTGCCAGCTGGGGGGCGATCCCTGCTGCCCCCCACTGCCCCGTGCTGTGTGGGGGGGGCTCTGTCATGAGCCCCCAGAGGCCCCAACAGCCACTGCAGAGGACTGCCCAAATCTCTGAATCTTCTCTGAATCTTTTCAGAATTGATTCGGAGGCTTTGAATCAATTTGGACCTTTTAATTGGTCTCCTAATTCAATTCAAATTTGGAGATTTGGCCATCGAATCAGGCCAAATCACCTCTGAACCAAATCAGCAACTGAAGCTTCACACCACCCTATTAGCAATGACTGAAATATTTTTTACCTGCTGCTGTAATTCCCTGTGGTATGTCTGATGAACCAACTTGTGCTCTAAAATGACATGTGTTTAACAAAAACCTGGAGTTCCCATTTCTTCCCTCTAATCCAAAAAAACACTGCATGTTCCACAACCACTCTACGTTGGGAGTGGCATATTGAATCACATTTGTGCAATTGAGGCATTTGAACAAAGAAAGATTTGTGTATTTAGTTGACAAGAAATTATATTGCTTTTAACTGTTAGTATCATGATCTACTATAAAATAACCAGGGAAAGACAAGGCAGAATCTTAAAAGAATCTTAAATTACATCAACCTGCTCCAATAAGCAAAAAATTGTGAAATAATATAATGAGCCATCATTTTTTCAGAAGCAATTGTGCATGGTAGAGTTTGGAATTTCATCACATAGTGGTGTTATTTGGTAGCCAGGTTGGTCTGAGACAAAACAAATGCAAAAAATCTGTAACTCTTGGTTTAGAAATGATACTTTTTATTAGACCAACTGGGAAATCACAAAAGACTTTTTTTTTGCAATTTCCCAGTTGGTCTAATAAAAGGTATCATTTCTGAACCAAAAGTTCTAGATTTTTGCATCACATAGTGGGGGATTTTCACACATAACTCACTACAGCTGTTAAGAGAAATTATTTAAGTAAAACTGTAATATGCCAAAAATATGTTATTTGTACCTTTGATGACCTAAAAACAATACAGACCTACAGAGGTAGATTGTACCATTAACAGATACACCTTGGTATTAGGCTATTGGACAGAGCTATGTGGCTATAGAAGGAGTACCAGGAAGCATTCTGCCTTGGGGGGTAGAATACCTTTCAAAGCTGTCCAGAAACACTGGCAAGAGTTATATTCCTACAGATGTGAGGGTATAACTGGCGTTGTTATGTCAATTCTGAGATCTTTACAATCTCATTCTCAGTATGTTCCCCAAATGATGATCCATGTGAAAAGGTACATTTTTCACTACACTTCTACCTTCCTCCACTTAAGCATATCCTAAATTCTGCATTTATATACCTGTGCCTATACTTTGCAGCTGGTCCTGTAAACACCTGAATAACAATTCTAGCCCCCGATTCTTATATTAAAAAATGTGTGCAATTGAACTTCTGAAGTGCAGATCCACTCCGCATCTGCCAGAAATCCTTGCTTCACTTTTGTCTCCCATTAAGCATGCAAACACATCAAGTTGTAGTGTTTAACCCTTAAGTCTTAATGCCAGTAGGCATTTTGCCTGTGTCATAACTACTGACTCAAACTCTACAAGTCAAATTCTCTCTCAAACCTCTCATCCTAGTATAACTCTGACGTCAAAGAACACACTTTGTATTTGCATGAGCTTGCACAAGATCAGAATATCATTTACATAGCTAAAAAAGTTATTATTATAAAGTCTGAAATGAACAAAAATGGAACGGGGCATGTTTGGGAACCTGACAAAACTTCTGGTAAGAAACATTCTGTGTACATTTAAAAATCATATTATGCTCAGTCCAGGATGGAATTGAGAATTTTGTAACAGCTTTCACTTGCTCTCAGTGTTACCCAACTACGAATCTTTCATGAGATCTGAATCAGACTTAGTGTATTGCACTAGTGCTTATTTTCTGTTTTCATAAATTTACACACAGCATACCAACCTGAATTACCACCTCTAGCTAAAGACTTCTGGAAAATCACCCAATTTGAAAAGGTTGATGCAGTTGCATATGAGGAAACCATCAAGCTCTTTGTATGTGATTTGCTTGATGTGTGTGCGCGTGCATGCATGCATAGGTGCATGTCCATAAGCACAAACCAATATTTAAGAAAGTTTAAATTTAACCTGTAATAGAAAAAAACATAGACACATTTTTTGGTAGAACCTGTTTTAATATAGAACAGGATTTTTTTTTTTCATTTTGTGGAAGAGGAAGAAAACAAAATTTCTTCCTCGCAGGTTTGTCCATCTAAGTAGTCAACATAAAAAAAACTGTGTGAATTGATCATGCATTTTTTAGCTCCAGAGTTTTGCTTTTTATAGAAGTTTGTTCTGTTTTGATTTTTAGCTGTATATGTTAGTCAAAGCATCTTTATAAGTGACATTTTGCAAAAGCCATGTTTTGGTGACCAAGTTGGAGAATACAGTGCAGATACTAGTTTTACCATTATACTCATTCCTACAAAATGGCAGGCTTGTTCAGAGAGTGAGAGAGAGAAGGAAGTGGGGGAAGTTGTCACTACCTGTACATGCTGGGGGAACATTAATTACAGTTGTTAAATTATTTGAGTTTAAAGGGTTGGTTCTACAAAATTCACTTGACTTCTGAGTTCTCACCTTACCATAGTATAAGAACACAATTTTTTTCCTTTTAAAATGTAACTGGTTTGAATGTAACACTGAGGGAGAACGCTACTTCATGTCTGAGAGTGTTATAGGAGATTAGTCCTGTTTAACTAGCTCCAAGTGGTAAAATATCTTGAGATGAAGTCTTGTATCTCATAGGTCAGCTGGTAACTTGCAGGACAAAGTAAGAGGGAAGAGCTTTAAATGGGAAACTTAGCACTTAGAGACCTTTAGAAGTAATATATTATACAAGTGCAAAGTATTATCAATATTAGAAATGTGACAGTGCCGTAAATTCTGAAAGCTGTGAAGGATAACATCTCTATAGACAATACAATATTTTCTTTAACTTTGTTCTCTTGGTTTCAACAAGTTGCAACTACAGTTAAAAAATGAGATAACTACAAAAATGCATGAACAGAAATAGGTGAGGTACATCTTAAAATGAGCACTGCAAATGTCCTGGTGTAGTGAAGCTGTTTAAAAGTAAATACATGCAGTAAGACTTATCTAAACGAATGGAACACCGATTAAAGAAGCTATGACTGAAGAAGCATGGGAAGATTGCATAAGATATAACAAATCAGCTGGGAGAAATATGAATGATATTTAAGAATTGTTTAAGAATATGGTGACAAAGAAGATAAGTAAAAAGCCACAACTGAAAAAGAAGGCTGTGTTGGCTAACTAACCAGCCTGGTATACAGGGAATGGGAAAGCAATAAGTAACCAAATAATAGTAATAATATATTACACATGGATAAAGGGGAAGTTGATAGCAATGAACATAAATATAAACTAGAAAGGAAGCCCAAAACCACAAAAAAATCCATGTTTAGCAGAGTAAAGGAGAATAAAGAAACAGAAATAACCAATAATGGTAGTGGTCTATTACTAGATGGAAAGGATAGAATTGCATAAAAGAATGCAGAGGCAGCGGATAGATTCAATAAATATTTATATTCTGTGTTTGGAAAAAGTCAAAAAAGTTTTCGTATCATAAAATGATAATGAAATACTTTCCAGTTCACCACTAAGCAACATGTTATAACAACAGCTCAAGTTAGCTATCTTTAAAAAACAAGTGTGGATACATGAGTTTCACAGCACCTGGCCAAGGAACAATCCAAATCATTACTACAATATATTTACTTTTAAGTCTTGGAGAATTGAGGAAATTTCAGTGACGCTGGAAGAAAACAGATATAATTCCAATATTTTAAAATGTAAATGGTATGACACAGATTGAAGGAAAGTACCACATTTACCAGAATCAAAAATAACTGCAAATTCAAGACAACCCTCCAATAATTAGATCCTAGACATGGACAATTATAATTTTGTTATCATTTTCCGTGTTTAGAGTCTAATTATTTGAGTGTCATCTTCAATTTCCACACCCCCCCCACCACTGCAGGAGGAAAGTAGAAGCAGTGGGGGCGGGTTGTGGGGAAAGTGTATGGGGAGGAAGAAAGCAGGCAGTGGGGAGGCAATCAGCAGGGGGAGCAGGCTGCCTTACTCCCACTCCTTGCCCCCTAAGGCTACATCCAGATGTACAGGGCGTGCACTTAAGAGTGGCACAAATCATAGTGGCACAAATTCATGCCACTGCTTTGTGCCTCAGTGCACACCCTTGTACATGCACTTTGGTGAGGGACAAATTGTCCTGCTTTGGGAAAACTGCCCTTTCCCCACTCCTCCTGTCCCCTAGCGTGCTGGAGCAGCCCAGGGCAAAAACAAAATAGTAGAGATGCTCCCTGGAGGACCGAGCCTCTGTTTTGCCGGCACATGCTATTGCAGCGTGTGCTAGACCATTTCTTTCCTTGGAGTTTTTTTTTTCTCCTATTGGGAAATACTGGTAGCAAATTTTGCCCCCATGCTGCAAATGTGTAGTGTGGGACATGTTTTAACATTCCAGGAGTGAATTATGTAGTGCCATAAACCGAACACGCCTGCATGTCTCGACACAGCCCAAGTGTCTTTCCTAATCCAAAATTCTAGGTACCTTTCCAGGTGCTTCCACTTTAAACATGGTTTTCATGTTAGCTTCTTTCTAGTCCCTACTAGATGCCTTCCATTTTGCCAGCGAGGAGTTAAATGTTTCTCCAGCTATTTTTTTTTCATATTGCCTGCCTTGTCCTTGCAGGATTCTGGGATGCTGGCCATCCCCTCTTGGAACCTTCCCTCTTTGCAGATGATCTAATTTTTGTTTTAAACTTGTTCTGAGGTAACTCTTCGTTCCAGTAATTTTTTTCTTCTTTCCTAGCTGCTCTCCACAGAAATCGTATCTCTGTTTCTGGCATGTTTCGCATTCTGTTTGATAATTAATAATAAGGAAAAGAAATTATTCAGTTTCCTAATAATACTCAATCTGGTGATGAAATTTCTATACTGTTGTTTAAATGACCTTTCCTAACCTCTTTCTTATTTTTAAACATGATTAATAGATTTTAAGGCCAAAAAAGACCATTATGGCCATCTAGTCTGACCTCTTGAATAACACATACCACAGGACTTTCCTGAATTAATACTGCTTTAAGCCAATAGCCACGTTTGACCAAGAGCATTTTTTTTTTTCAGAAAAACATCCAATCTTGCTTTAAAAATTTCCAGTGATGGAGAATACACCATGGCTCTGAGTGAGTTGATTAAATACTTAATTACTATCACTGCTAAAAAAAAATATTTTATTAGTAGTCTGAATTTCTTTAGCTTCAACTTCCAGGAACCGGATCTTGTTATATTTGTCTGTTAGATTAAGGATCACTTTATTCTTTGCTGTCTTTTCCCTGCAAGCTATAGACTATGATCAAGTCAGCCCACAATTCTTTTGATTGTGTCTCTTAATATAGTGTTTATTTTTTAACCTTCTCCAGTTTTTAAACATCTTTCTCAAAGTTTGGACACCAGAATGGGACGCAGTATTATAGTTGCAGTTGCATGAGTGTCAAACACCAAGGTAATTTAACCTCCCTATGCCCATTCAGCACTGTGATGTTAATACATCCAAAATATATTAGCCATTTTAGTCACAGTGTCATGTTGCAAGATCGTGTTCAGCTGATTATGCAGAGACCAATGGCTTTTTAATCTTGCTTTTCAGTATGGAGCCACCTATTTTGTAAGTGTTATCTATGTATTCTTTGTTCCTAGATCTATGCATACAGTACAAAATGTATATTGTCTGGGTAGAGACAGCCTAAGACTTATTTTGACTTTAGGAAAGATCTCCACTTAAAAAACATATATACTATATTAGATCAGTAATGATTACGGCAATAACAACATTCTCAAATGGAGTAAAAAGAATGGGCTTTGCATTTAAGATCAAAATATAATGGAAAACAGCAATAGCCTGGATAGGAATGAGATAAATTGCACAGAGAAAGGATGAGCACTCCACTTAATCTTGCTTACCATCATCAGTACCCTGAAATATGCATCAATATGAATAACTATTGAATGTGAATGAATGCAAAAGTGAAAGTAAGCTGCATACAAATATACCTGAGGAAATGGGGATGTGGGCTGGAAAACTGTATTAGTAAATGCCCACTTAAAATATGGAAAATTGTGAGGTCTGGATGGAAAAAAAAAAATCCCAAAAGGAGATTTGCTCTGAGTACTGCTGATACACTGAAAGAAGTTAGTCAGGAAACAAATCTGTATAGGTGACAGTGGACTGAAGCTTTGAAAACACTGCTCAGATATTTTCAGCAATGAGGAAAGCAGCAAGAATATAAGGCACAACACAAGTGAGAGCAGAAACTAGGAGCAACCACATTGGCTCTGTCACCAGTAGACCTCATGAGGAGTATTCTGCACAATTACAGGTATCATAATACAAGAAGGATGTTGATAGAGAAGGATTCTGGTGGCAACATTTTACATTTAAATATAAGCTAAATATACAGATTTATTTTTTTCAGTTGTTGAAGTTTTTAAACAAGCCCACTCAATAAGAGCTAGTGGTCAACTTACTTTCACCTAAAATATTAAACAAAATACAGAAATGCATAAATTTAAAAAACCCAACACGTACTATTTTCCTGTCGTACGATTCCCCACTGCTGTAAGTCGTAGCTAGCGTGGATGCACATTCTTCCAGATACCAAGGTTTCTTCCCACTTTCAGCTGTGCTGCTTATGGAGATAGTGTAGATGCTATTAGTGTAGCCATCACAGGAGCAGTGATCTCTACTCCTTCCACCATTTCCAGATGCCCAGACATAAATGGAACCTAAGCCTCTTCGTCCCTGTTTTATAAACAAATGGAAAATTATGATTAATGTTTTTTTTTCACTTAACAAATGGGCCCTTCCCAAACTACAGCTTCCCCCCCTCCCCCAAAAGACAAAAAGGCTCACTGCAGAACAATGAGAAGTAACAACAGATTGTAGAAGGCCAAAACGTTATTCTGTCAAGCCCCAAAAAGAGATGCTGAAGACATAAGGCATGCATTACAAGTATTATACAGGGTTTAAACTGTAAAAGAAAAGAGTATGTTTGTAACTAAAACCATTCCTAATATACAGTACCATCTGTTTATAAAGGTCTCTTGCCTTTTACTTCCTGGAATTACCAAGTGATGCTATGTTCTGTTTGGTTGTATTAAATACCATGGACCACAAGGGAGTCATTCCAAAAATATTATACATGGTAAATGTAGAACACTTTATAAAAACAAAAAATGGACAAGTCGAGAAGGTCCTTATAAATATATCTGTATTAAACGCTAAAGCTTTGATTAGCAAGACACTGGAAACACATGGGCAGCTTCACTGAAGTTAAGAACATGCTTAAGTAATTTGCTAAATGAAGGCTTAAAATATATAATACAGATGAAGAAGATTTAAAGTTTTGGTCTAAATTCATTACACTGTCTGATGACCAGCAGGGAATTGTGGTCTTCCTGATTTATGTTTTGAGCACTTAATGCAGGTCCAACTATCATTCCTATTCACACACAAGTCTCCTCTAACTTGTGTCATCTAACCATCTTCATTCATTACAAGGAAGCAAAATGATATTAATTAGGTAAGGTGGGAATGGCCAACCTGTGGCACACATGACACAAGTGCCATGGACAGTCTTTGTGTATGGCATGCAGCATATTAGGGAGGGGGCAGGCAGCACAGTGGGAGACACTGCAAGGAGCAGAAAGCAGAGCAGCAGATCAGGCAGGGGTAGGGGATCAGAGTGGCACCTGGGAAGGGTGGGGGCTTAAATTTGTGGCACAGCTGCTAAAATGGTTGACCCTTACTGAGGTAAGAAATTTTATAGATAGGATGATATAATTGGGGGTTGTCCTGCTTTGAGCAGGGGAGTTCCTTTCCAACACTAATTTTCTATGATTCTATGATCAAAAAAGTAAACTTGTCTTAATTCTTTAAAATTAAACCACCTCATTTACTATTTTTAAGGCAAAGAAAAAGCCCCTGTTAAATTAGACTTAATTGTATCTCTCATTTGTTTGTAGCCCACCATGAAATATATGTTTTGTGTAACTGGTAGGACCTTTCTATGTGTGATAAAGTAATATCATACTGTATCGCACCCTGTGATCATGGATTACTTGCATATGTGTTGTGTTGTTCTTATTTATAAACTGCATGGACTTGTGTATTGCAAATGACATAAGGCCAGCTGTTGGATATCTACTAGGTCAATCTTAAACAATTAGCAGTTCAAAGATTCATTTAATCCAGATGCACAGGGGGTTTTCGTTAGTGTATTTTGTTCCAAGTGTAATAGAAACTAAATCAATTTCAGGGAAAGATCCACACAGTTCACAATATAGGCAGATATGTGTGCTTGAGTTCTGGTATGTTGATGATTTTCATTCTCTGGGTTTTAAAAAAATGTAGCACCTGGAGAGACTTTTCTCTCCAGCACAATAAGTTAAATATCCAATTCTCCTGGCTAGTCTTTCCATAACATTATGCCTCTAAAGTACAATTTCTCATTTTAAAAAATTTCAAGCGGAGGAAAAAAAAATCCCAGGGTTCCAAGTTAAATGTATTTTGAAATTCACACACACTAGACAAGATCAGTCTGACCAGCCAGGAAGTACAATTTTTTCAATTTCTTTTCCTCTCTTTGGCTGATCTTAGCTGCTCCAATGATAAAGAGGAGTATAACAATAAACTTTTTAAAAAACCTAACAGTCTCTTTTTTTCTCTCTCATTTGTTCACTTCCTTTCTCATTTGGGTTTTCCTTTATTTGCTTTCCCTCCAACCCTGAAATATTGACTGAAGGACTAATTATTTTATCCTAGAGAATTCCTGAAAGTTTAAGCAGAATGACAGCATGGAAAATGTTTCAGCTTACTCCCTTAATAGGCCCATACCTACGGTTCAGGACTAAGACAGGAGTTTGAAGGATTATGCCAAATAAATGCTGTTTTTCCTCTTTAAACATGTTCTTGACTGGTTTCTGTTGGGTCTTAATCTCTTCTAATCACATTAACTCCATGACTATAATACTTTTTTCTGGTACTCAGCTACTTCACTTTCCCCCTTAAATTCCCCCTCAAAGTTCAGTTCTATTTTGTTACTGCTGATGTGACTCCAGAACAATGATCACATTCCTGCATACACTGAAGTCATCTCATGAAAGAAAAACAGAAAATACACACACACTTGCACGTATAGTATGTACACACATGAGCAAATGCATTCAAGTGCTACATCTATTGGAACAAACAGCATGTGCAGAACAAAATGAATCACATAACTTATCACTTTTGCAACTGGTCTGGTAAACAAATTCTTTTCAAAACCTTTTTGTTGGAAAATTGTGTTTTCATAAAATAGCAACCTCCTGCAGCAATTTTTTATTTTCATCTAAAAAAAGAAAATACCTCTGCTCAAATAACAATATAAATGTGAAATGAAAAATTAAATATGTGCCACTGTGAAATGCCCCTGTGACATCTCTTAGGACATGGTTCTCTTACTTTCCTTTGTGAGTCTCTCTGTCTTTCTCCACAAGTAGATTTCATCCATTAACATGAAGACAGCTACAAGACCCTGGTGCCTTCTATGAAATGTACTCATCAATGAACCCAAATTAGAGAAGAGATTGGGAACAGATGGTACTCAAACCCCAGTTCCTATGAAGGAGTAGTTTGGAATCAATAATTTGCCAAAAAGCCAATTTTTTCTTTTACACTTTTATAGAAATTTTTCACACTTTCTCCACAAAAGGGAAAAAAGAAATCCAGCTACCTCTAGTTCCTCACGCCCTCCCTTTTTCCAGTTATCGTCTTGTATCACCATTAGCTGCATTTGGCTAATTTGTGAACTAGACCTACAACCCTTACTCAAATTATTCACATCTATTACTACAGTTAGTGCAATGTGACTTCTTAGTCTACTAAGACGGCCTTGAATTTATAGCTTGTTTTCTCTGGAAACAGGTCTTATTTTTTATAATGCACTATCACAGCCCATGGTGCTATCATCATAATGAAAAATGAGAATTATGCAAGCAGAAACTGATATGCAAGCATATTTTGTTCATGCACAGAATAGCAGGCTTCCAGAAACATGGCCCAGGTGTTAGAAATGCTTCAGTACAGTATATAAAAAAATAAACACAGCTTACATTTTGTTTATTCATAAGTCTTTCTAAAGAATTGTTAACTTCCTTATGCACTGAATTATTTTGTAAACAATTTATTAGGGATATAAAATAAATTTCTCCAAAATTAAAGTCTCCTGCAAAGAAAAGTTTAATAATCTATGTCTTTTCCCTAAAAACTCGGTACCAAGTACATTGACTAATGGAAAACCATACCCTTTTACTCCACATGAAGTAAAGAATTCCAGTTCCTCTAATGTACTGCACTATAGTACATTTAACTACTCAGCATTTCACAGAAAACAACAGAATTTAACCTTCAGTCTAGACAATATGCTAAACCTCTTGTCCAAAAAACTATTTGGCAAAGCAAATGACAGTCCAAAAAAAACCAAAATTCAACCTGCCCAAAATAATACGTCAAGTACATATGCTCTGGTTTTCATTTACTGCCTTTTGTTTGATTACCATTTGTTTTTCTCTTCTCCCCTCTACCCTCACACCCTACTTTAATTCAATGGACTCAGTCATGCTCAGGAAATTATAAACTTGCCAGTAACATTTTATACCAAACAAGTAACTAGAGCTACAGCATCGCCTGTCCTACTGCATGTGAACCCCTTTACAATTGGTCTCCTTTCAGTACGTGAAGTTAAATAGCAGACATTTGGACTATATTATAACGTTCAGGTAAACACGTATACTATGCACTCTATAGCTTTTTCAGTTTGCCTAAATCTGTCATCCCATCATGTTCCAGATGTCCAAGGGTGTCAGGATGAAGAGTCAGTTTGTGGGATGCCAGGAAGTTTTGTATTTTTTTTTATTACTCAAAAGCAAAATCTGTATTTACTGACCATATGGGCACAAGCTCTTAGACAAAAGCAAAATGCATAGTCAGTGATGTGAATTGTAGTGGAGAAATGGCATGGCTTGGAATGTGTGTGTAGTGGAACATCCTCGGAGCTCATGCCAGTGATGTCACACAAAATTCATTAACCATCCCCTCTGGGCACGGTGCTGTGCCGCCTTAGGTCTTGCATTTGCAATGGTACTACTGACTCACTCTTCCACACATTATAAAGCATTCCACAACTGCAGTTGTGCTTGACTGTATTTTGTACCCTTACAAGATATTTTCCTATTGTTTTGTCTTCTCTGATACTTAAACATTAAAAAAAAAAACAAAAAAAATCCACTCCCAATACCAATCTAGCTATATGAAGAACTCACTAGGACATTTCATGGGTATTGCTGATTTGCACAAAGCACAGTTCATAACAATGGGTGCATCTAAACGAGATGCTTCTGTGCAGTCACTACTGCACATTTATTTATTACTTGTAGGAGCAAGTATGAAATAAAGGCACAGTAACTGGAGTTACTGCACAGCAAGCACCAGCAAACATCTTTTAAATGACACTACTGCACAGTAGTGTATTGGCACTGTCTGTGCTGTGGCACAATACTGTGCAGTATTATTCAGCTACTGTGCAGTCAGCATCTTATGTAGATGCACCCAGGTGTGTGTGAATGCTATTCTAAATTAAGCAAGCTGCAAAAGGCCACAGGGACCTCTAATTGCATCTGAAAAACTGCAACATGAAAGTGTAAGGCATGCCCCTGTCCTTCTGGCCATGCCTCCTTTTCCTTGCTCTGCTAGCTGCAGATAGTGTAAATGTTATAAAAGACCTTGCTGAATCTCAACATCAAAGGATGATCATTCCTGCACAGGGGTGATCTTTCCTAGGCAACCCAATCCAGTTTTAGTGACATTACATCAGGAATCAGAGCCGATATGAACATTCTTCTAATGATTTTTTCCAACAATACTGAAGGAACATCCAATGTTCCAGGGGTTTATAATTTTATTAATAGATCATGATTGACTGTGGTAGACATCATTATAGCGTACTGGTCTTCACACGGTGCTCCACGAACCAAAGTGGTTCAACATGCCAAACTGTCTCAGGAATACTTTCCATCAAACAAGTGAAGCATGTGCAAGTGTTTCACTTCTGTTTGTTGACCTGAGATCCTGGAAAGAAACGGTCAAGAATGCTCTTTCTTTACTGGGAATTTCTGTGATGCCAACTGAGCAGTGATCAAATCTGTCGAAGGACAGGAAACTAAATGTGGAGGAGCAAGAAACATGGGGGAGGCCAGAACCAGTGACCTGGAGAGATTACAGCAGTGGGGTCTGGAGCAATGAAAGGCAACTGGGTACTGTACTACTAAATATGAAATCCTGCATCCAAGAGGAAACAAATCAGACAGAAAGGAAGGAGTGGGCATCCTATGCACACTGAGAATTTTAAAGTTTCCTCTTGTTGACTTAATACTGTATATTCCAGAATTACTGCAGAAAAAGTGGGGACAGTTCTGATTGGGAAGTTGGAAAAAAAGTCCATGAGGGATCAATCTCTTTCATCAGAATTGATACACAAGGTGAAAAGTTTGGTAGTTAGTGTCCCAGAGTTTCCAGCCCAGTACACATTCTGTAGGCCCAGCAGACCTCCAATTCAGCTAATGATAAGCAAAGTGTTATAGGCACTATAGAACTAAAATAAAAAGAAAGAAAAAGAAGATGGATTTATCAAAGCACTTTATTTCCTGAGAATCAAATGTAAAATTATAAAAAAGGCTATATTTTCAATAAGGATATATATGCTTTCCAAGATCAGTGCGCTCAAGAACATGGACACTTTTATGCATAAATTCAGCAAAACTGTGTGTCTGATAGATCTGAGTAAAAAATGTACACAATGGCTCTGCACATACAATTCACTGACGTAATTTTAGAGACAACTTTAAAAACTGTGTCCAAAATGGTTTAACACCTGAAATTACTTTTTCAAAATTATATTTTTAGAAAAGTTAGAAATATCATAAATGGGGATTCAGTAAGTGCTGTAGCGAACGGATGCACTCAATATCTGCAGTACACAAAATCAATTGTGTATGTTGTGTACTGTTTAAAGCCAGTCATATATTACTTGAAACTATCAGTGGTGTTACTATGTATTTGCTCAATTAACTGGTCACAGAGTGATGCCACTTCTACAATAGAAATAATAATGAATTGTAGGAAGTAAAATATATCAATTGTTCTTAAGTACACCAATTTCTTTATTTTACAAGATAAAGAAAATCTAAAGAAGGAAAAAACCTCCAAAAAGCATAGATTCTTTAAAAAAAAAAAAGCCCATAGGATTTGCTACCTTCTAAATCATTATGGAATGAAAATATTTTATGTACACATAAAACCACAATGTATTAAATAACCAAAGTAGATTATGCAATAACATAGTGATTATTGTGTTATTATATATATTTTATATATAAAATGAAGTATATGCCTGTATGTATATTCACTTATAACTCGAGAATGGCTGGTCCTACATACTCTAAACTAGGGGTTGTCAACTGAGGGTATGCATATTGCCAGAGGTACTTGAGAAGGCCCTAGGGGGTATGCGCGGGTGGGCGGGGATGGAGCGCTGCCACACATCATTTCACGCTGCCGTGCAGGTGCCGCCTTCCCAGATGGATGCAGAGGGCAAGTGAAGTTTGCTTGTGGCAGCTAGTGCCACTCCATGTTCAGCTGCATGCCACCACCACCCCTCACCCGCGGTCTGGGTACACTGATCCAAAAATGTTGAAAGCTCCTCCTCTAAACTTTCCAAAATCACTGAATACCACCTGAAGAAAATTATAGGTGGGTTATTTTTCACTTGACTCTTTTTGGGGCTCCCACTGACTGGGATGACTTCATTTTTCAAATAACAGACTGGTACCACTCCATTTTGGATGCAGTGAATTCAGTTCAATTGTCATTATTATATTTACATTTGCCTTTTTTTCCAACTCAGCTGTCATTATTATATTGACTCTTGCCTTTTTTTCAACTCAACTGTCAGTATTATATTGATGCTTGCCTTTTTTTAACTTCACGCTAAATATTAAATGTGAAATACGTTGTACTATGTTCTTTAAAAGTAAACAATATTTTTGACCTAAATATGTTGTACTAAGTTCGCTGAGAATAAGCAAACACTGCAATTACAAAAATAACAACCTGGTCAAAGAATGGGTACTTCAGCTAGTATATATATAAAACATTTCAACATGTATCCTTGCGTGTAGTTTATTTTTTACTTTACTCTTCACTAGAACAACAGCTTAAACAACGTCAAGCTATTCCCCACAGAGCTATAATTAGTGCTTAAAGTGCAACCAAAAAAAAGTGTTGGCTGAAACCTGAAATCTGAACCAGTGGAATGCTGGAATGAATTTCTACTTTTTCTAAATAAAACGTAGCCAGCTACAGGGCTCCGTGTATCCCAGATTCTGGTTTTGGCTGTCTATTGTATTCATATCATGTTCATTATCTCCATCATAATCATTATGAACTAGCATACTGTACGCCATACAAGTGCATGACTATATAGGTGTGTGTAGACGTGTATGCATGTCTCTGCTTAAGGATAAGTAAAATTCACTCTTTACACAAAGCCAAAGTAAACAGGTATTGTGAGAAAACTCTGTTATGTTTAAGGAAATTCACCTGCCTTATCTACAAAGAAAACACTGGCAAGACTTACAGTCCCTGTCTGTAACCTCTCTAAGACCCCTTGAAAAGGATTTGGGGGCTGACAGTTCTGACTATATCCTCTGATCCCTACCAGCCATTCACACGTAGAGTGGTGCTTAGTTACATGGCACATAGAGGCCACATCCAGAAGAGTGTGGCCGTGTGGTATGTGGCACTACAGACATGTCTGCAGTGCCACATACTGCACACCGGAGATCCTGGGGTAAAAAAAAAACCCTGTGTAAAATATAAAAAAAAGCAGTGCAGTGCATGTGGGGGCACTGAGACACCCAAAACAAAAGCCTGACAAACCAGAGCCATGCTCCAGCTTTCAGCCAGGCTTTGAGTGGCAGGACCGCTGCTGCTGCAGCCTCAGGAGGCCCCCAAAACCCCAGATAAGGCTGCTGGAGCCAGCCCAGTCTCCAGCCTGCCCTACCCTGCCATGGCTAATCTGCTGCTTTCCAGAGGACGCGTAGCACGGGCATTCCCCAGGGACAAGCAGCAGCGGCAAAGGTTTTCCTGGGGAAAAGAAATGCCAGATGCGAGTGGATGAGGCCAGAGAGTGCAAATTCTGAAGCTGCCCATCTGCATAGCAGTAGCACCACGAGATGACCTGCAGCCCTGGTGCCATGAGTGGATGAGAAATAAGCCCTCAGTTTTAAGGTATGTAAATAGGACAGGCAGAGAATATTTCCACAAGGATTGCAGGAAGAAATTCTCCTTTCAAGGAAAGGAACAATATTGACCTGCAAGAGTCCCTGGGCATGATTTACCCCTTACTTCTGAGTGCACCTTTATGTTCAAATCCCTGCAATTCTGCAGGGAAGAGGGATGAAAGACTTCTCCCCACAAGTTAACTGGATTCTTTTATTTTGTGAATTCTTCCTTACTGAAATGAGTTTGACACTTTGAAGCTGACATGAGTTTCTACAAAGTTACATTTTAAAGTTGGCCCTTTCCTGAGTTGAGCTGATGTGTTTTTTACATTCAAGTGTTTCACCTGTTTCAAGCTGGTTACCCAGATTCCACTTTTGGAAAGCTGGCCTTCAACTAGTAACACCCGTCTGGCTTGTTACAAGTTTCCATAAATGCATGAGAAATGGGATGAAGTAATCAGTATAGCCTCCATTTCCAGTACATGCTGTGACATTATAAAGGAACTGTGGACATTTTGAGATACATTTTCCTGTAATTTTCTTTCCAAGCTTTCCCGCCTTTTGGATTTATATATCCCATTAAATTGAATGAAAGAATATTTCTGTTACATTGTTTTATTTTTTGTAAGTTTTTGCTTTGCGCTACATACTAATCATCTGCAAAAAATAGCACTTACCAAATAATATTGCTGGAAAGGAATCTCCTGGTTTGGTCTGTCGGTATGTTTTCAAAACAAAATAGCATAGATAGTATTATAGCCCAACCAGATATGGCAGATCCTTAACTCTGCTACTTCACTTATTGGAAGATAATATTTGTAATTGAGAGTACCTGGACTGAACACTTGCTAACAGTTGCTAAATACATAGACAAGCTGGAGAACAGGGAAGGACTGTTCATTTTGTGGCACATATCAAAGGTATTAACCATCCTAATTTTTGCTGGGCAATCTTAGTTTGGAGAGGGCTACATCACATCAGTAGATATTTTTCTTGCAAAACTGTTCCAAATGCCCTGAAACATGTTCTCTACTACAGACAAATGCAGGATCAGACATTCTGTAACGAAGAATAGAAGTGAACTTTAGAGGGGCCAGGGGGTTGTTTACTTATTTTTCCTAGCAAGCAATGGCTCTGGAAGGAGCTTAAGGGTAATGGTGGAAAACCCATTGAAAAGGAGCTATAATGCCATTCAGTGGCTAACAGAAAAAACCTTGAGTGCTTATACACATGCTCTGATGTATTCCAATTAGAACGTGCCAGAGCAGACTCAATTAACTGAGTCTACTCTACATTCTAACTGGAACGCTCTAGCATTACCACAGTATCATGTGTATAAGCCCCCATGGGTTTTAAAATGGCTGCTGGGGTGTTTTAACTAAAGCTCCCCACGGGGGCTTAATACACGTGATGCTGCAGCATTTTAATTAGAGAAGCTCTCCAGGGCCCACTCTAATTAAAACATCCCTACAAGTGTATAGGTACCCTTTGATTCTACAATCTGTAAGTAGGGGATTTATTACCACTACTTAAGCATTAATGATACCATTAAAGAAATACTATGTCCTGTTCTAGTGTTGGGGCAAAGATTTGTTAGAGTGATAACTTTTATGCCTTCATGGTGTAGGTTGTTAGCATACAGGTTAGTGACATCTATGGGTGCAAGTATAGCCTTCTCAGGGAGGTAGCTGATGCTCTGGATTCTGTTGAGGAAATCTGTGTTATCTTGTAGAAAACTTTAAGTGACAACTGCCAAGCTATCAAGATGCATAGAAACTATCCTGAAACTACTTGTCCAAGGACAAGTGCATAACTAGGTTCCTACCAATTTTACAGTGGACGTGGGCCACACTGTGGCTCCTTAGATGTCACAGGTTCTCCCTCATGCCCCCTTGCCACTGAGTGGTGGAGGGGCCCTGCTGCTTGCGGCTCGCTCCTGAACAGGGGGGAAGTGAAAACCATTGTTTTAAACATGGCACCGTTTTTGCCTCCCGCTGCTGATTGGCTGAGGGGCCCTGGAGGCCTTGGTGCTTGATGCTGACTGGCAGGGAGGGAAAAATGGTGCCATATTTAAAAACATGGTTTTTGCTTCCCCATTGAGGAGTGAGCGGCAAGTGGAGCCCCTCCACCAGTCAATGGTGGGGGGATGGCATGGAGGGGAACCTGCAAGCTTAAAGGAACTGCAGCACAGCCCACCTCTGCTGTGAATTTAGTGGGGCCCTACATAACCAAGTACTTAACACTAATGTTACACTATAATCTACCTGACTCTTGAAATCTTTCTACACATGAAATGTAAGAATGACTCTGCCTTTTGATAGGCTTTGATCTCCCAATATCAGAGTCTTTTCTTTTCTTCTGCTAATTGTTTGTATACCATCCCTGACAATTTTATTTCTCCTCTCACCCCCTCCCCCACCCCACAAATGTTTTTTTCTATGCTGTGCTTGGCTTGTACTGGTCACGCCTTGTGAAGAATGTCTTGCATTCAAAAGTTGTCTAACTCAATTGCAACTATGCAATTGATCCAATAAAACATATCACCCTAAGAAATCCTTGTCTCTTGCATAAGTTCTGGATCATCCTGGCTACAAATTCACTCTTACACTACCTGTTCTAGTGTCTACACTTTGAAAATTGAGGTTTGTGAACTGAAAATTTTTCAAAAGCCTGGAAGACTAAGCTAGAGGGAGACAAAAGTAGCTCATGTATAGTATATAATGCTTCAGAACAATTATGAAGGCAAGAATAATAAAAGATACTGAAGTAATTGAAGTCAATGGGATAAAATTCAGCATACCAAAAAAGATCATGACAGATTAATGTAACATTTTGTTTTGATAATGGAACTGATCTTTTAGATAATATGATAAATCTAATCATCTTGGACTTAAGTAAAGCATTTGATATGGTAGCTCATGGAAATTAATAATTAAGCTGGAGGAGATGAAGATTAATACAAGAAGTGTACAATGGTTAAAGACCTACGTATAGTGGAGATGACTGTGATTGGTTGGTAGAAGAAGCTGGAGCTGGAGGATAGTTTGGTACTGGAAGATAATTTGAGGACTGCGGTTATTTAATATTTTCAATAATGACTGTCGCACACAAAGTTGGGAGGTAACATCAATAGAGAAGATCAGAATGTTATATATTAAGACATAGATGATCTTGAGGATTGGAGAAATAGAAATGAGATGACATTTACTAGTACAGTGTAAAAGGTCATACATTTAGGGATCACTGACAAGACTATGCTGTAACCCAAGGGCTCATCAGATGGAAACATCATAGGAGGAAACACACCTGGATGAACTAGTTGACTGACCGTGAATCATCAGTATGGTGAGGCCATGAAACAAATGTGATCTTAGGAAATATGAAGTGAGGTATTTCTAGCAGACATGTACAGGGCTGTGGTAAGACCACATCTGGAATACAGGAAACAATTTTGGCATCTCATACTTAAGGAAAATTCGTTTAAACTGAAACAGGTACCGAGAAGGGCAAGTAAAATAAGCATGGAAGAGATTGCCTGTCTTATGAGAAGAAACTTAAGGAATGTCTGTCTGGTATATATCAGCTCTGTGCTAAAACATGTCTTGTCTGCCCTGTGTGAGCTTGTTCCTCAACCAGGACCAGTGCAGCCACATTACTGCACTGCTGTGCATGTGCCAACAGGCTCTAATGAGGACTGAGCAGTGTTTGCTTCTTTAATTCAGCATACAGAGGAATCAAAACAGCTAATGTGTGGAAACAAATTGAACACATTCAGATGAACAGCAATGACAATGACATTTTTAATAAGTGAAGGTAATTATTCATTTTAGCTAGGGGAGTCAATGAACTCTGCCATGGAGAGACCCTTAAGTAAAGATTAGATTTTCCAAAAGATACGCCGCTGTTCAACCAGAAGTTGTGGGTTTGATGCAGGAACTACTGGGTGAAGTGTTATAACTTATTTTATGGTGTATGTTGAGCTAGATAGTAAGAATGGTCTCTTCTAGCCTTTAAATGATGAATCTGTGAAAATTATTAAGGAACAATGATGTTGTATCTCAGGGTATCCAGAAGCAGCATTATGAGAATAAAACACAGATAGCACTGTGCTGTGATAATAAGTCTATCTTTCAGGAAGAACTATTAGAAATATGTAAACTATACACATGATCAGTTATAATACAGAAACTCCCAATTTTTCGCACACAATGTTGAAATGCCTGTATGCCCAGATATACCTGTATGCCTAGACAAGCCTGTGGTATTTTACATGCTGCAGGCTAAAATAAGGGAGAACGTAAAGATCTGTAAGAGACACAATTTTCATGGCTAGTCCAATGGCTAATGCTGGCAGGCTAGAAATCATGGCCGCTGAGTTCCATTCCAAACTTTTTGAATGATTTTGAGCAAACAGTTTTTTCCCTGGTACTTAGAAGTCTCTGTGCACTTTTGCCTATGCCCAGCTCACCCACAGGCTATGTATGCAGTTATGCACATACAATTTGGGATTTATATGCATGTAAGTATGCATTCATGCAAATCCTAAATTGTAGGCATGAAAATAAGGACATACAAAAAAGTGAACACACAATTTAAAAGATGTAGCCTTGACCTCCCTGTGCTTTGGTTTCCTCATGTACAAAATGAGATAATCATCATTTTTGTGACATGCTTTTGAAACACTCAGTTGCAAGGTTCTTTCGAAGTGCAAAATATTATTAGTAACATTACAGTTTCCATACAGCTTTGCAACAAAGTTTAAAAAAAAAAAGGTTCATTTTATGTAGACAATGTTAACAGTTTTCATCTCAAGGTAATTATGCAAATTATCATGCAAATGTTGATTATTGAAGATGCTAAAAAAAATTCTTCAATGCATTTAAAACCAGCGTATTATTTTCCAAACATAAGTAGCAACCCTGCTGGCTGAACGCTAACAAATTAAAAACACACACCCCACCTGCCTTTGGAATCTAATAGCACATATTTATAAAATTAATAAATATGCATGTAGTTCTCTCTTCCATCTTCCAAATGCTCACCCTTTGTTTTGAGGTTTGTTTGGAGATTATAAGAGAGCCTTTCTGCTCCAAACAAATATTTGGAACACAGACTCCGCAGTCAAAGCTGGTGAAGTGAGAGAGATGGAAAGGGGCAGTGAGGATGGGAGGGGAGGCACCAAGCAGAGTTCTCACAAGAGGTTCAGCAGCACAACATCTGATCATTAACGGCCATCAAACATTCTGGCTTCAGCTTACTAAATAGAATGATGCAGTGGGAACAAGATGAAGGCCCTGTGCCGACACCTAGGCAAAAAGCCAAAATTTCTGATTTAGATTTCACTGCCTGTCCTCCTCTTGTATGTTACATTAAGGCTGATCTGTCCTGTCACAGCTTTGGATTAGCTCATGGTTATGCAGAATAGGTAATGCAAAACAAAAAATTGAAAAAGTGTGTCTTTGTCAAGCACCTTTTAACAGGAATGGCAGAATACTTGAAAGCCATGGTTATTTAAAAAGATTTTAACTGCCTTTCATCAATTGCTTTTGTGGACAGAAAAAAAATGTCAAAGAACCATAATGCAGATCTTTAATACAGTTATAACATATGGACTATGATATATGGGCAATGAGATTAGATAATCTAATGGTTCCTCTAGGAAATATTTGGGGTTCTTGACACCCTACCAAAGAAAGAGTATGTTCTTATTTCATGATTTGGCCACAAGCATGTTTTACAACAAAAAGTCTGTTTTGTTTTTGTTGGGTCAATAGGGCTTAACATGACATTTCAAAACCAATTTTTTCAGCACAATTGTTGCAATTGGATATGCTCCAATATACTTGGTTTTTCAGGTTTTCCATTGGTTTGTACAATTATAATGTTTACTAAAACAAGTACTTTTTATGCACTAGTATTTAAAACTCAGGCCTTCTGTTATTTCCATACTAGCTACTGCTTTAGCAATACTACTTCTAGGAATAGAAATTTTCCACTTGAGATTATGATGAAAACATACTTTTGCCAATGAATATTGTTTGAAAGTAAACCTTTCAGAGGCAATAATACACCTTAAATGCAAACACTTAGTTCTAATAAAATTAAACAAATTAATCCAGGCTGACACAAAAAATAATGGTATTTGAGAATGGTTTATAAAGCTTCCTGTCATTGTTCTTTGTCCAGATGTTGCATAGCATTTGTATACCATGTTTCATTTATGTTTTAAGGTTTTGTTTCATAAACTTCTGCTGCTACATATTGTCCTTTTAAAATAGATTTTGTTTTTTCCAATTCATGGCATGCTTTTCTGTTTCTATGGAACTCTGAAAAATGTACAGCCATTTATCTTTGTTATTTAGTGCAGGATTTAGAAGTGGTAATCATATTACAGCAGCAGAGCAGCAGTTTAAAAAAGTCATAGACACCCTAGATGAGCTTATTAATTGGAACAATACAAACTGAAGATAAATTAGGCATATTTTCAAGAATCCCATTCTCCAAGTGGCCTGAGGAAGAAACTGTGACTCTCAAGAAGTACCCATTTCATTTTTACTTTGTTAGTCCATAAAAAGGGATCACTGAGTTTAATTATATTTTAATCAAGGTAATTATTCAGCACCTCCTGTAAATTTCTTAATTAAACATACTGGGCATAATTTTTCCTCCCAGACCCGTTTAAAGGATCTTGGCTCAATGTTTTTGTCTGCCTACACCTGCATTAACATCAAGGACAGAACTGCATTTGTAGGGTGAAAGAAAAATATCAAATTAAGATCTTCTGTGTGGTTCCAAAAGAGAATCCTGAAAAGTATGCCACTTTTATTTGGATTGAAGATGCTAAATTTAATACTATGTTTGCTATTTAGTACCAATATTTTTCAAGTAAAGGCCAGGATCTGTGTGCAAACTGCGTGCCCTTTAGATTGCCTACTTGTGTTTGAAGCTATTGTAACTTCTTGTGCAACTCAGAGTATTTGGAATGGCACCTAACCATCTGTTCATGAAATGATCTGGTTTTAGGAGCCCAAACACTTGCACAAAGAGTCCAAGGTAACCTTTTTCAAAATCTGTCTCAATCTTGTAAAAATGTAAAGGGAATGTAAAGGCAAACAATAACCAAAGGCCATGGATGCAGGTGTCGCGGTGGATGTAGTCTTTCTGGACTTCAGCAAGGCCTTTGACACCGTCTCTCACCCCATCCTAGTTAAAAAACTAGGTGACTGTGGCATC
>NW_017729024.1:98412310-98422625 GCF_001723915.1 Gavialis gangeticus
CTTCACCGTTAGGGCGGCTAGGAGCTGGAACCAACTTCCAAGGGAAGTGGTGCTGGCCCCTACCCTGGGGGTCTTTAAGAAGAGGCTGGATGCCCACCTAGCTGGACTCGTTTGAGTCCCATTTCTCTTTTTGGGGTTTTTGTTGTTCTCCCGCCCTGGCGGGGGGTCGGGCTAGAAGATCTACTAGGTCCCTTCCGACCCTTAATCTATGAATCTATGAATCTATGAAAAACCTTATTCTAACTTCAAAGAAGAAACTTTATTGGATAAAATAAGGAAAATGGTTCTACCTTTAAAGGTTTCCATGATCTCTTGCTAATCCATGGGAGAGCTTTGTCAAAGAGCACTTTTTAATCTTATCTTAACTTGCCTCCTTCTACAGTTCAAACAGACAATACTTATATTTTCAGATCAACTTTTAATGAAACATATCTATTAGTCTTATTGAGACATAACTTCTAACTTTAGGAACAAAATGAGCCATTTATTACTTCAAATCAAGAAGGCAATGGGTGACTTAACTGTATTCTGCTCCTCTGTTTGCCAAATTAAAAAGTTATGCTTCTATAATTGACGGGATGCAGGTGACTTACAGCATTACTGAAAACAATGGATTTTTACTGGTGCCAGTGGCCATATCCCCACATGCATTAATGCACCATAGTTATGGTGCATTAAGTTTAGTAGCTGTAATAACAGCTACAACCTCAATGGATAGTAACCAGCACTACTGCGCAGTCGTGCCAGTGCATGCCTTTTTAGTGATGCCAATGCTCAGTAGACTAATTCTACTAAGCATTAGCACACGAGCTTGTGTAGACGCACCCAGTGAGGACCTTCTTTGATCTGTATGACCTTTACTACTAGTAATAATGTGGAAGATAGGAAAAGCACCATTTTATTTTTTGAAGGCAGGCTGTAAATTAGAAGCAGTATATTTTAGCTGTAAATTAAGCCTATTTGGTACAAAAGACACCTGAGCAAAACCCTATAATATCACTGTTTAGAACCAATTTTCAGAGTAGAATTTCCATTTACCATTTTTTTTCTTTCCCAGTACAGTGGTCTGGTGTTCAGATACTTTAAAAATATTTCAAATTTTATTGATTAATTCCTGAGTAAAAAAAAAAAATACGTTAGCAGAAATGTTAGTGTGTAACTTACATTTTTTTTTCACTAATGTAGAAGACTGATGTGAGTAATTTACACTGATGTGAGTAACTTACACAGGCATTTGGAATAGACAGATGATCAAGCCTCCTGAAATAGCTGCCTGCAGCCTGTGCTATTACTGTGCCTCTCCACTAAGGGGTGAAGCACTGGTAGTAGCCTGTTTGCACTGAGCAAATGCTGCCCCAAAAAACTATGGGCATGCCACCCATATGCTGGCTTAACTTACTCTAGCGTATAGTTTCACCTGACATTTCAAAAGATAACTCTGTCTCGGAGTAGAGTGTAGGGCTGTACATATTGCACCCATTCCGCATTGACTGAACTAAATAAGAGCTTCGTTTTCTGAATCTGAACCAAAATTTTGATGCATTTAACCATTTAATTAAATGGTTAAATGCTCCCTTTATTCCCCTCATGAATAAGTATTCTGTGCTGATCTTATCTTTTTCAGTCATGTAGCTAGTCAACTTTTTTACTAGAAAGCATCTCATAGCATTCAAAATAGCACTTAGATCTTCAGAAACAAAATTTTAAAATGGTTTCCATTTAACTCCATGTAGTGGGAAGTGATTTAAGTATGGGAAGACCAGGAATTACTTAATCTATTTAAGAGACAGGAGGGGAAGCACCTGACATCAAAAGATTTTTTTAAAAACTGGACTGATTTGCCTAGTAATAGAGGGAAAGGTAGTTAGTCAAATTAGTCAGAAGTTAGTAGAAGTCAGGTAGGAGGCAAGTTACAAATTAACTTATTCACAGAGGCATAAACCTTCATATCTAGCCTACTTCATCAGACACTATGAATGGAGTGGAAATAGGCTGTAGCCTACACAAGCTCATCCCTCTCAGAACAAGGTCACCTATAAGGTGTTATCCTTCCTGCCTTTTGCCTGCTAATATGTGACTGAAAAAGTTGGAAAGATCTTAAAAGTTATTTTCATGCAGCAGTTTTTAGAATTTTTTGTACTGTGCTTTCTGTACAAAATAAGCAACTGAAATAGTATAGATTAGAACAGAAGTGAATAATTATATGGTAAAGAGGGTATGTGTTTTCTGAAGACAGATATAATTTTTCTAAATGAATGTGGATATAGCCTTTTCATGCTCCTTCACCATTAAATAGGTCAAGCTTAAATTTAGAAATTAAACAATTCAAAACAAGAGCGAGAAAAAAGGAAAAACAAAGACTTTTGCTTATTATTTCATAGCAGTTTGGATGTGATGACTTGGTCCTATCCTTCAGAGTACAATTCCTTAGTTTTAGTGTTTAGTAGTAGATGACATCATTATCTCAAGGCAAAGTTTTAAAGGACACTGAGGATGATGTATTCCAAATGACAATGCAGAAAGTTTGCTTATTTAGATAGGATGTAATATGCACTAGCTATAAAAATTATTTTTCCTCTTACAGTAATGAGTGTCTTTTTGTTAATAATGTTTTTTAAGAACTTCAGTTTTCTTTGTCTCTTGCCTTTGCATACATATAGAACAGATCCGTGACATATGTTTTTATGTAAACATACCGCTCTGATGCCATTCTCGAAGGCCTGACGTGCTAAAGAAGCAGGTCCATCCACTGTCTTGCCATCATCATCTGGACCCCAGCTGGCACTGTAGATGTGGATATATTGTGGATTAAGGCTAAGAGACTTTGCTTCTACCATGTCTGTAACATCACCATCCAGCATCCGTACCCCTTCAAAACAAGAAAGGCAAAGAATGAGACTACTTATACAAAGTTTGTTTTCAAGGAAACAATGTTATGTAGGAGGTCAGTTAATATAATCATTATGGTCTCTCATCTTTAAAATCTATGCATTAAGGATAGTATTTTTTCTAAAATGGAAAAAAAATACCTTTGCAACCAAAATACAGAGAATTACAGAGGAGATGCAGAGAGCTATGTGTTTTAAGACTGTAGCCTACAAGTTTCTCTCTTTCTGAATGGATCTTGAAGGTACCACCCCTGCCCTGGCTCTCTTTGTAGACTGTACTGCTTTTGTTCCTTTTCATCATGGCATTTAGATTGTGTGTTCTGTAAATATCTGTGTTCACATTCCTTTACCCAATACACAATTTTTCAACTTCAAAGAGAGATGTTCATGGTAGGGAAATTTAAATAAAAATCAACCTTACTATATTTAAATTTATCATTTAAAAATAATGATTAAGTTTTTCTTTCCTTCTCTGTGAAACTCCCAGCATTTAATTTGAGATATCAATTTAATAACTTTGTTGACAGAAAGAAACAAAGGACCTATATATCAACAGATAAAAACAGGATTATGACTTAATTTAGGTTTGTGCAAAAGAGAAGCCACTGAGAAAGTTATTGCGTACATACAAATCATTCTAAGCACTAGTTAAAAGGATTATATATACAGAGCAGACAGAAGTTACAGAAGATGCTATGTTTTGAAAAGTCTTCATCTGACCCCTTATGCAATAAGGGTCCTGATTTTCACCGAATCAGCCATTTTTGAAGCAGTCTGCAGCTGTGCACTTACATTTGGTCATGGCTATAAACTGCTTTCTTTGGCCAGATGAAATGAAAACTATCACTTCTGTCTGTGCCTGTAGCTACTGGCAAAATAACCATCTGCATAACCATCACTCTGCCCCAGTTTACCAAAATGTGAACATCCTTCTTCATTAAAGAAGAATTCTTAAATTTCAATTCTGAAACACATTTCTTGTGTGCAGAACTCACATGCACGTCATTTGGGCAGCAAACAATGGTATTTAACTAGCTAATGTGCCAGTACTGGCAAAAAAAATACAGAGGTGGCATTGTGTTTTTTTAGGATCAGGTTAACAAGAAAGCATAAAGGCTATAAACTTAGAACATCTTGGAATTTAAATATGTACATACATATCTTCAGGTCCATCACAATATTTCAGTCTAATTTAATTCTGAATTTGATGCCTTCTAAAAACTTCTCACACATTTATAAATGGCAGCAATAAATAGAGGACCTCCCTACAGCCTATGTGGGATTTGATCATAGGGATTTTATATTGTAAAGGGCAATTAGCATGTAATTGTGTGAACTGGTATATGATGATGCTAACTTCTACAATTAACAAATCCAGAGTCTTTCTCCTTTAAAAGGACCATTGGTATTTATAAGCCCAATTTGCATATTTTAATTATAAAAACATTTAGCTTTGCTCATGAGTTTAGACTGAATTAACTTGAGTGTTTACCAAGGCCTTAACTTCCAATTAACACAAGGTGTATGGATTGGTAGGCTGATAGAGGGCCTATTTTTCTCATTCTAATTGACCTGAAACTGAGAAGTGATCATATTAATAAGTTCACATAAAAACTGCTCATGTTCTGTGAGATAATAAACTTGTCCAAACAGTGATCTCACTATGAACTTTACTTTATTAAAAAGGCCATTAAAGCAACTTTGGGAATCTCAGGTTTTATTTTTCAACCTCAGCATAATCTTGGAAAGTTAATGAGGAGTGACAGTTATGTTCTCATTTCTTCAAGCATATACATATATATGGTATTTGACATGCTAATGTGCCAGTTCTGGCAAAAAGAATACAGAAGAGGCACTGTGTTTTTTAGGATCAGGGTAGTAAGAAAGAATAAAGGCTATAAACTTGGAACATCTTGGATCAATGGATATTTGACTCCATATTAAGACAACAAAGGGTGTATTTAAATGAAGCAAGATTAAAAAAACATGGAAAGAAAGGTTCCATTTGTGTTTCAAGAACTGTATGATATTCTTTAAAGATTTAACATTTACTATAGTCAATAGTAATTCCAGGTTCTGTCCCTGGCATCTGAAATAATCTATACCAGAGTTTACATTAACAACTGGTACAATGGTAAAATCCAAAGCAACCGAGCTAAGACTATGAAATATGTGCTGTTCTGCCAACAATTGGTTAATGTACTTCAGCCAGGTACAAGACATTACACTTCTACTGGTACAAGTGATCAGAAACTGGTCTATACTTCTAACAGAACAGAAGTTTAGTGCACATCCACTGATTTAAAAATGCTGGAACCTGGTCTAAGATTTGCACCCCACCCCAACAAAAAGGGCAAATGTGTGTTCTCTTTGCTATTGAACTGAACACCACCACTTACAGAAGACTGCATACCTTTGATTCTGCCTTGGATTTTTTGAATGTCTGTACCTAGCCTTCAAGTGTACCTTTGATCAGTAGATACTGCATTGGCTATTTCAAATAACCTCTGATTTCTTTTTTTTTTTTTTAATTGCAATAGTTGTTAATTTTGCTTTGCCACAGAATATACAAACTGCTTTTGGCAAGCGGTGATAGCACAATAATGACTATCCAGAAGGCAATTAGCAGGCTTGGTTCCCAGACTATCCTACCTAAAATTTCAGAACTCTTTAAACTTTTCCAAATATTTGCAATAACGTAGGTGGAGTTATAATTAACATGAACTTCTAACAAATCACAATAAGGCATGCAGAAACTAAGTGAAAATTTTTCCTTTCAAATGTTTGTTTTTAATCAGTCTCTTTCTCAAGCATAAAGAAACAGCTGAAAAAAATCCTTGTCAGTTAAAGACAATCTACAGCTGTTCTGCCATAATTCAGTGTAACTGTTTTCCCATCAGGACTCAAGCTCAGCCAAGTAACTAGGCACCCAAATCCCCACAGATGCTCTGCAACTTCCACATTAAGGCTGAAACAATAACAAGCTACCCATCCTGTCCTATGAAAAGTCTAACAAATCCGAAGCCCTGTAGGTGGTAATTGCTATGTATAAGTGCTGTAAAGAGACACACTGGCAAATATTCAAATAATCAAACTCCCTTTGTTTGGCAGACTATAACTGAGATCTGAAAGAACTGGCTAGGGGAAGCACAGTATGAATTTAAAAAAAAATGTATCTCACAACCAGCAAAAAACCCCGAAACAAACAAACCCCTTCCCCTCTAAGATCCAGATTAATACTGCTCCACACCATCAGATTTACTCTTGTTTTACTCTGTTGTGAGAGAAGATTTGGATTTTCTATAAAATTGTTCCATGATCTGTTTTATGGCCATTGCTTCTGATATAGGTGAAAATGAGACAGAGAGGACAAAGCATTTAGAAAAAGAGTGAGCATTACTGGTGGAAAGTCATTAAGATGATATCCATCACAAAAATCATTAATCATGTTTGTTCTGCTTCTAACATTTGATGAAATATTGATGGAAAGGATTGTCTTCCTATTCTCTTTATCTTTTCACTAACCCTTCATGGACTGAGAGATGAAGTAGCCCAGATTTTGGCTGAAGTGAAAGAAGTATGAGTCTCTGTAAAGAGGGAACTTCAGTGGAAACAAGTACACGCTTTTTGAGGAGGTTATACTACTCTACTTTATCTCTACGCAGGCTCTTTAAACCATATTATACTGGGTATTAGCCGCTTCACTTCAACATGGTTTAAAATTTATGGTTTATCTAGTCCATGGAGAGGAAACGGTACCCTTTTCAAACAGCTTTTAAGAAAAATATTCCTGATAGTAGCGCCATTCCTGCTAGCATTCCCGTAGTACCCCACTGCCATTTTTTAAACATGTGGGTAAAAATCTTCATTTAAGTCAGTGGAGTTGCTTGACCAGAGCTGTTTACTTTGGTGCAATAACTTTCTGCAGTTCCATCTCTTGTACCCCCTCCCCACATCTTTTCATGCACATGTACTCATCCACTGTTTCATGCTTCCACTTTCCCAGATGGCTTCTCTGTTACTGGGAATCACTAGTTCTCTCACTCTGTTCTCTGTTACTAGGAATCAGTAGTTCATGAGCCTGAATTACAGGGTTTCCCAGTTTTAAACTCCCTTCCCCTGCCTCTCCTCTCTTCTTGCTCTGACAGTCCCTTTATGATGGGGAGGGGTAGGGTTGGGGGGTACTCCAGCAGCCTCCTTGGAGGTGTGTAGTAGTGCCCCCCACCTGCTGGCTTTGGCCAAATCAGGCAGACACAGAGTCCCCCCACACTGAACAGCACAAGTCTGTTCAGTTGGAACACACTCTAACTTATAGCACTTTAAGTAAGGTGTGGTAGAACACTTTCTGCCAGGGGCTTTTTGAACATCTGTACTTAGCCTTAATCTATAATAATAATAAGAATAACAGTAGTCTCGTGTAACCACTAATATCAGCATCATCTATGCCCATCTCTTCCTACTTTCCCTTAAGAAAGCCTCCATCACTCTCACAGACCTTTACTGCTACTTACAGTAAATCCTGCAAGTCCTCGGTGCACATCACTGTCACCTTTCCCCTCAACTTTTCTATTTTTCAAACAAAACTGAGAATCTCAGTTAAATTCTACACTGTATCACTCTGGCTAGAAAATCCACAATCCTCTCTATGAGGCAGTAAGAGTTCCAGGACCTTCTTTCTAATCCTGATCAGCAAGGCTCTGAGAGAGAACAATATTCTGGTGCACACCTCCATCACAATGGGATATAATCTGAGTACAGTCGAGACACCATATTTTAGCCTATCCAAAGATAGCTGGGCAGACAAACTCTTTTCTTTGTAAAGTGGCCTGGGAATCTGGCTAGATACATACTTGCCTTCCCCACCAAACCCACAGGGAACTTTATGCGTGTGTCTGCCATTGAGAATGCAGGGGTGGATGTTTTGGGGTCATAAGTACTCTAGCAAAATTGTTTTCATCCTTACTTTTAAAATCTTAAAAAAAAATCTATACTAGTAACATGATGATAATTTCTGAAATGAAGAGTGCCTTTGAAATATAAATAAAAGAATGCTGGACCTTTGTGACAAACAAACAAAAAAGATCATAGATTCCTTTCCAGATCTCCTGAGAGTTGAAAATCATTTCTTTTGTAGACACATTTGTGAATTTTTCACTGTTGGTGATATGGTACTCCAAACGGACAAAAATAAGTTTTATACACTAGCCACAAAGATTCCGTAAGAGAAGATTTAAAAATGCTGGGCTCCTACACAAGTATGCAGAGCCTGATCCAACGTGCTGGCAATTCACATGGTGGAGCACAGAAGTTGGAACATGGAAACTGACGTGCTAGAGCTCCAATGTGCTGAAGCACAGAAATTGGCATGCTCTGGCAGCCTTCCGCATCACTGTGCATCTGAGACATTGCAGAGAAGATCCCTAAACTCCTCCAGCAAACTGACCACTATCCCATGCTCCTTATCCTTGTGGGCACCAATGACATGGCTTGGAGCACTCCCAGCCAGGTCATGAGGCGCTACAGGGATTTGTGAGTGGGGCTAAAGGGTCTCGGGGCACAGGTGGTGTTTTCTTCGATCCTCCCAGTATTCTCAGCCATACTGGCTGACCTCCTCCACCGGGCTTTAAACTAAGCCCACCGGGGGATGGGGGACTACTGCCACTGCTGGCCCTCTGAGCAACCCTTGCAAAGCTAGCAGGCCAGGCACTTAAGGGAGCCCACCCATGCCCCAGCCCTGGAACAACCGGTAGGCGAGGCAAGGGCCCCCAAGCGGACACTTGCCGGCATGTACACAAATGCCAGGAGCTTGGGGAATAAGCAGGAGGAACTTGTCCTCCTGCTTAGTGCAAAAAATTACGATGTCATAGTAACGACCTGGTGGGACCCCATCCATGACTGGACTATGGGTATAAATGGCTATACCCTTTACAGGACAGATTGGGTAGACAAAAGGGGCAGGGGCATAGCTCTCTATGTCAAGGAGAGCTATGCGTCCCTGCAAGCCGGCATTGGCAACCAGGGTGGATGGCTGGAGACCCTCTGGGGTAAAATCCATGGGGAACACGGCACAGGGGACACAATGGTGGGAGTCTACTTCAGATCTCCCACCCAAAGTCAAGAGCTTGACCAGGAGGTCGGCAGGGAATTGGCTGGGGCCACATGCTCCAGGTCCATAGTTGTCATAGGAGACTTCAACTACCCAAACATCTTGTGGGAAGAGTGCTCAGCTAAATCCAAACAGTTGCAAAGCTTCCTCTCCTGCATGGATGACCTCTATGTGACACAAGATGTCTATGGGCCAATGAGAGGTAAAGTGCTGCTTGACCTGGTACTGGCAACCAGGAATGACCTAATCAGCAACCTAATGATCGAAGGGAAGCTGGGTGACAGCAACCATGAGCTGATCACCTTCACCATCTGCTGTAAAGCTGGCAAGTCAGTCAGGAATACAGAAGTCCTTGACTTCAGGAAAGCTGACTTTGACAAGCTCAGGAGGCTTGTCGGTGAGGCCCTAAGGGACCACAACCCCAAGGGGAGAGGAGCTCAGGAAGAGTGGTTGCTCCTTAAGGGAGTGATCCTCGATGCACAAGCTAATGCTATTCCATCTCGGAGGAAAGGGAGCAAAAGGGCACAGCAGCCCCCTTGGCTCTCCAGGAGATTAGCCGACCTTCTGCAGCTAAAACAAAAGGCCTACAAAGGATGGAGGACAAGATCCACCTCCAAGGAGGAATACTCCGCACTGGTCTGGTCCTGCAGGGAGTGAACCAGGAAAGCCAAGGCAGCGATGGAACTCCAACTAGTGTCGAGCATCAAGGACAATAAAAAGTCCTTTTTTAGACATGTGGGGAGCCGGAGGATAAGCAAGGGCAACACTGGACCCCTGCTAAACCAGATGGGACAATGACAACTGAAGCCCAGGAAAAAGCCAACCTATTAAATGGGTACTTTGCGTCGGTCTTTCATCAGTCCCAAGGGACACTGCTGCCCACTACGGGACAGCAGGGCCTGGGTGAAGGAGATTCCATGCCCTGCATCAGTGCTGACCTCATGAAGGAAAACCTTGAGAGGCTGGACTCCTTCAAGTCAGCCAGCCCTGACAATCTACACCCCAGGGTACTCACGGAGCTGACTAGCATCATAGCTCAGCCCCAGGCACGAATCTTCAAGAACTCCTGGCGCTCTGGTGAAGTACCTGAAGACTGGAAGGCCAATGTGGTGCCTATCTTCAAGAAAGGGAAGAAAGTGGATCTGGCAAACTACAGGCCCATCAGCCTGACCGCCATCACGGGGAAGGTCTTAGAAAAGATTATTAAAGAGGCCATTCTCAACAGACTGGCTGATGGCAATGTCCTGAGAGATAGTCAGCATGGGTTTATTGTGGGTAGGTCTTGCTTGACCAATCTTATTTCCTTTTACAATCAGGTGAC
>NW_017729024.1:98423690-98463579 GCF_001723915.1 Gavialis gangeticus
TCCTCTCCGGGCTTGTACCCACGCAATCACCCTCCTTCAGACAATTAATGGCGCCAGCCCTGTCTCGGGCCTTCACCGGCGCCCACCCTACTTCGGCTCCAACGCTGGCCCCTGCCCTTCTCGGGGCTCCAGGGTGTACTTGCCCTTCTATGGGTGTTATCCGCGCTTCCTGCGCCCCTGGCGCTATTGCCCTGCTGTGGGCTCTGTCCCGCACCCCTGGCGCCCGTGGCTCTCACCGAGCCTGTCCCGCACCCCTGGCTCTCACCGAGCCTGTCCCACGCCCCTGGCTCTCACCAAGCCTGTCCCACGCCCCTGGTGCCCGTGGCTCTCACTGAGCCTGCGCGCCAGCCCTGGTCTCGGGCCTTCACCGGCGCCGGGGCTCAGGTGGCTTGCAGCCGTGCCTGGCCCCCTGACCCTTCTCGGGGTCCTATGCCTTCACTGGGCCGAGTACCGCCCTACCGGGCTGGGGTCTCAATCCCACACACCACACCACACCGGTGCCAAGCCACCGCGCCTTCTCGGCACTGCTCAGTGCCCAAACAGGGCACCCAGGAAACCCCCGGACTACTGGGGATCTCCTGTGAGGCCTCCTCACACCCGTACAGCCTCACCTGGTCCTCCGGTGATGTACATAACTGAACCATAAGCCAACCGGCTGTAACAAAACAATCAGCCTACTGGCTATAGCATAACAATCATCCTACTGGCTATCGCATAAAGTCCAGGCCCTCCTGGCTCTCTGGCCAAAGCCTCCTGGTCAGGCTTCTCTCCACCCTCACCATAAGGCAGCCCTCTCGGTGCTCAGGCTGCCCTGCTTGGCTTAGCTCTCCTGCAGAGCTCTTACCCCTCAGGCTGCCAGAAGGGAACTGCTAGCCAGGCTCCGGCCTGGCTGTTTATAAGGGTCCAGCCCTGCCCCCTTCTGGTCACCTGACCCACCTGGTTGCTCCAGCAACCAGCAGCTGAGCTGCCCTGGTGATTGGCAGCTGTTCTTTACCCTTTTCTAGGCACAAGGTCACGTAGGTGCCTTGTGACAGACATAAGTAAGAACTTCTTTACTGTCTAAGCCCCCAAGGTCTGGAATAGCCTGCCACTGGAGGTGGTTCATGCACCTACACTGAATGCCTTTAAGAGAAATGTGGATGCTTATCTTGCTGGGATCCTATGACCCCAGCTGACTTCCTGCCCCTTGGGCAGGGGGCTGGACTCGATGATCTTCCAAGGTTCCTTCCAGCCCTAATGTCCATGAAATCTATGAAATATCCATGCTGACGAAATTATGGTAGTGCGCTTCGAAATAAAACATGTTTGATGAGATTTAGTTCAAAGCGCCCCACTGCCATTTTTTCAGTGCAGGGATGCACGGCAACGCTGATACACGTGACGTTCAGGTGCTTTGAATTAGTGTGGCTTACTAATTAAAGCAACCAACACTGTGTCCCACAGCACATGTAAAATGCTCTTTAATGTAGTCTATTTTATCTAAGAATATCAAGCCACTGTGCAGGCATTAATGAACTCATCTTTACACACAAATGCACAGACTCCTGTGAGGACGATAATTATTTTCCCAGTATCAATTGGGCAAATGGTTTACAGAGAAGGTAAGAAGGAGAGTTGAGAATGTAACTCAGATGTTCTCAATCTAGGTTCTGTGTTTTAAGAAAATTTTCTGTGTCTTTGTGGTGTTCTAAAGAGCACTGATGAAACATCACAACAAGTCTTTGCTTCAGTAACTGCATTTGACTACCTCTGTATCACAGACATTTCTTTGACGACTTAGTTAAGATTGTCTTGCAAACAAATTTTGACTATTTGTTCAGAAAGGTTCACGTGAGTTATTATTTTAATGGTATCAAACTGTTTCACATACCTCCAATCTTGGCAGTATAGGCAATTCCTACTATGCAGTGTGAGTTGTTTGCAGTGGCTGCCACTTCTCCGGCGCAACGGGTTCCATGCCTGCAGGCAGACAGAATTTTTTTAAGTAAGTAAAATTATCGACCAAAATGCAGATTGGGAGTGTTCAGAGTTTTTGATCTTGCTCATCCTTGAATGTTTAAAATGTATCTGGATGCCTATGCAAGATAGTACTAGATGATCCCTCCCCATAGCTCATGTTAGACACAAAACTATCACATATATGTTTAATCATTTCTTAGACTATTTGCTCTGTCACAGCAGTTTATGAATAAATTCCATCTTTTCCACTAAGGTCTATTTGATAATCATATCATGGCTATCTTTTTAAACTTCTCAGTGCAAATTTTTTTAGCAATATGCAATCCACACAGCATGTTACAAAGACATATTCAACTAATGCATAATCCATAGTGTCAGGTATCATGTCGGTACAGTATACATGTCAAAAAGGAGGCTACCAGGTCTATAAACAGAACTTGGACAAATCTGATTTGACCAGCTTTTTTCCATTTGGTGCAAGACCCAGATAAGAACAGGATTTTGTACTTCATTCTCCTGAAAGAACTGGTAAGCATACAATACAACTAGGACTCTCCTCTCCCCATTGCTTCCATTGCAACTTTTTAGCAAACAATAAATCAGGAAGGCTGTGTCTGAATCACGGTCCTACAGTACCTGCTAAAGTCTACTCTTGGGCTAGGGACAGACATAACACATAAAGAAGCTTAAGTGATAAGAAACTGATTTAAACCTGTAACAGAACAGATATTCAGTGCACATAAACCAGTCTGAAAATAGCTGAAACCAGTTTGAGATAAACCTGGTTGAATGTAGCATCAGACTTAACTGACTGGGGTCAAATGGGTTTATGCAATGTCAGTCCCTGAACCCTTGCTGGTTTAAGATAAACCAGACTCCCCCAGCATCCCAGCATGCTCTTTGGGCTGGGCAGGGCTCTCTGCTCCATAGCAGGGCTGGCCCCTCTCCTCTGCTCCCTGGCTGAAAAGACTGCAGGCAGATCAGGGTATGATCCCTGCCCTACCCCTCACCTTGCTCACTGCTCAAGCAGGGATCCACCCCACTCCTGCCCATCTCCCACAGCACAGCCCCAGCCCCAGCCCCAGCCCCAGCCCCATGGACACTAGGCATGTGGTATGCCAGTTAATGCTGAGTGGTGTCTGTGTGTTCATGTCTCCAATATCACTGAGACAGGCAGGCAGAACAGTGACAGCTTAGGGCTTTTTGGAGCTAATCAAGAGGTCAGCTGGTGAGCTGTTTAAGAAGAGTTGAAGTAATGCAGAGAGGCTATTATTTTGCTGATGGGGTGATAAACACTGGTTTGAGCCCCCCCTCCCCAGCTGGTTTGCCTGTCAGTTTGCTGCAGACCATATAAAAGAGCAGGGAGGGAGATTGAAAAGCTCTGTATCATCAATAGGTGCATGCACTGCACACCCCCACTTACCTCAGAGTGCTAGCAGGGGGATGGGGTCTGGCAACACTCCTGCTCTTGAGCAACGAGTGGGGAAAAGCCTGGGATGGTGCAAGCAGATCTCACTAATCAGAGACCTGACAAGGCCTGGCCATGCTCCTCTCAGATCAGCACTCTGGAAGGAAGGGAGGGCTGCTCTAGTGCCCCCAGCTTCTAGCCTGAGCCACTGCAGGTATGTGCCTGCATGTTTGGGATCTCTGGGCAGTTACAAACTGATTTAGCCTAGCAAGGTTAGACTAACATGCAAAGATTGAAAAATCCAGGCTCAGGCTTTTTGAATGTCTGTCCCTAACCTTGAGGTCACTGAATGGTGACTTTTATATGTAATATATTTTAATGTTGCTTCATTTCATAAGGTTGCTTTCATACATAAACTTTATCTTAATCCTCTGCAGAGTTAAATAAAACAATCAGAGGCCATGTCCAGATGAGTAGCAGCATTTGCTTGCAATAGCACAAACAGCAGTTGCACCAATTAGTGCTATTACTTTGTGCTGCAGTACATTCCCCTGCATGTGCCCTTTGTTGTAAGACAATTGTCCCACTGTGGTCAAACTCCCCATGGCCAGTTTCAGTTTTTGGCCAGGCTCCATGTGCTGTGGGTGGGAAGGGGGAGGTGGTGGGGCTGGAGCACAGGGTGCTCCAGCACATGGCTAGCCGGTAGGCAGCCCCACACTGAGGCATCCTGTGTCACAGCAAGCAGGGGACTGTCCGGGGGCTCCACAGCACATGGAGATGGGGGAGCAGGCACCCCTGGGTTGCCTGCTCCCCCATATCCATGTTTGTCCTGATGTCTTGACACATGCTATTTTTGTGTACTTTGTGTCACGTTTTTTCGGAGGTGTTTTTTGCTACCAGGAAAACCTGGTAGCAAATTTTACCCCTGTGCTGGAAATTTTCAGTGCTACACATGGTTTAATATGTGGTTTGTGGTGCCACAAAGAGGTTTGTGGTGCCAAAAACCAATGTGCCTGCACGTGTGGACATGGCTAGAGTCTCAAAGAGCCAAAAAATGGAACAGATGCACAGAGAGAGAGAGAGAGAGATAAGAGAGAAAACAGGATTTCAGATGAGATTAAGAGTTGGCTTGTTGATAACCTGGGCACATCCAGATGAGCACACACGTGCCTCTTGTCCCATGTCAAACCCCTTTGAGACAGGGTA
Organism: Gavialis gangeticus; assembly: GCF_001723915.1. Lineage (NCBI taxonomy): Eukaryota > Metazoa > Chordata > Crocodylia > Gavialidae > Gavialis > Gavialis gangeticus. The sequence continues at coordinate 98,428,264 of NW_017729024.1, forward strand.
AGAGGCATGTATGGGAATGAAAAAATGTTCCCTGCACTGCAAACTTGCAGCACGGGGAGAAAATTAGACCCCTATCCAGGGGTCTAAAAAATGTGGAGTTTAAAAAAGTGGGCCAGGGCACAGTCGGCCCCTGTTGTGGGGCCACAGCCCTTGTGTGGGGGCCATAAACCCTACTGGGGGGCTGTAGCCCTTGTGTAGGGGCTGAATCCCCTAGTGGGGGGCCATAACCCCTGTGTGGGGGCCGTAGCCCCTGTGGGAGGGCAGCAAATTATATATTAATGTATTCATGAATTCATGAAACATGTATTTAGAGTTCACTTTATTATTATGATAAGAGACACCGGTAGGCTTCCACATTGCTTTAACATTGTAGATATATCAATAAAACATTGCCCAACTGATCACTGTCTCTGTCTCACTTTCTCTCTCTCTTTATAGTGGTCTTTTGTTTTAATTGTGGAGGAACATGGATTTGGGGGTATTTTACAGAGTGGTCTGGGGACTTTTTTTATCAAGGATTTTTCAGTTTCCAATAGGGAACACCAGAATTCCTGCTAGGGAGGCCAGTGGCAGGACCGTGCCTGCTCAGAGCTGGCACCTTGGACCCAGCTGGCAGTAGCTGACCTCCTGGCCCCATTTGGCCAGGAGGACATGCTTTGATAGTTCAAAGCAGGCCACTACACCCAGAATGTCTTCTGGGCGATAGCTGCTCAGATGGCCAGGCAGGGGGCACACATGGCGGTAGTGCCCCACAGAGGCCAATTCTGCAGCCACAGCCCACTGGCAGCTGGGCCAGAGAGGCAGATGCCTCGACTGGCTGTGCAGTCCCCATCTGGGTCTGGCAGGTGTGCAGCAGGTCACAACCAGGCAGCAGTCTCCACTGCCAGACTGCTGTAATGGGTAAAGGGTGCAGAGTCCAGCTGGCACAAGGGGTAGTGTCCACAGGTACCAATTGGCTGGGCCCCAGAAGCTCCTGAGAGCAAGTAGCCCTCTACAGCACAGGTGCTGGCCCCAGGCTCTAGCTCCGCCTGGCTGCAGATCCACAAGGAGGCAGGCAGCATTATTTTGCCCCAAGTGGCACAAGTCGCTCCACAACAAAGTGCATGCCCAAGCACGTGCACTGAGGCAAAAAGCCCGGGCTCAAATTTTCACCGCTTCTATTTGAGCTGCTGCAAGCGCACATGCTTGCATGTGTGGACACACCCCATGGAGTTATACAGAAACCTGGGGCTTGGAAGCTTTAAAAGTCACGAAAAAATTGGACAGTGGGAGGGATGAGCTTAGGTGCTTATGTACACAGGCCATATTATATAGGTACTATTAGATCTGAAGACACAGGGCATTTAGGTGAAGAATTGATTCTTGGGATCAAGAATGATGTGATGCTACAGACAATGGCCATAGTTCCTGTTTTTCAGACTGAAGTAACCAATTTGACTTCACTAGATTCAGTCCTGATTTATGGGGCAGTAAGAACTAAAGCATGTTTGAAGATGCTTTTCTTACTCAAGATTTATTCCTTTGCGACATTTAGCTGAGCGGAACTGAGACAAAGCAACTAATCTGCTTGGTCAAGAAAGACAGAATGAGTAGACAGGTATGAGATAGTAACAGTGTCAAAAACATGCACATTTCAGTGGTATCACTGTGAAAATCCAGGCCTACTGGTAGCTTTTTGTTACTGTGATTATGCAAATTTATGAATATCTAAAACCTAAGACAAAACTCAGAGCATGTGATATCATTTTCAAGTCTATATTTTAGCATCAATCTATTTGACTACTTTTATTTTCACATTTGAGAATTCGTTCTTTAATATGCTTTCCCATAATTTATATAAAAGTAAAAAGTATCACAAAAATTTCAGTGGACATTTCTACATGAGACATTTACTGCACAGTAACCTAATAACACTGCACAGTAGCATGCCAGTCAAATACCATGCTAATGCACTATTGTGCAGTGTTATTAGGCAAGTGCACAGTAAGTGTCAGAAAAAAAATGTGCTGGCACTACTGTGCAGTAACTGTACTTACTGAGCATTTAGTTAGTACTTCATAAAGCAAGTAGCAAACTAAATGTGCAGTAACTACTGCTCATTAATAAATGTGTAGATATGCCCAGTATGAACCAGTTTGATGTACAAAATCATTGGAGAATTTTAAAACATCTGAAAAACCTCCAGCAATCAAGTGGAATAGCCTAGAACTTTTAAGGAAGTATTGTAAGATAGAAGTAATTAAAATATAATTAGTATACACATGTAAACAAAAGAGCAAAATAAAAAAAAGATAAGACTAGGGAAGAAAACTAGAAGTGGACAAAAAAAATTCATAATAAGTTACAAATTAAGAATTTCAGAGGACATCTTTTAACTTGTCAGTCAAATGACAAACTATATTTGGCTGAAAAAAGCTTCATTGTTAAGCAAGAGACCAACTTAATAAGATAAATGCTGATTAATCAGAATGCTGGATTAAGGTATCAGAATGATGTGCTTCTCAACAAGTCTCCTCTTTATTAATTTGTTCATAAATCAGCCAGATCATAGCATCCCTCTATGCCTAATTTTGAAGCTCATTCCTCATTACTAGTCTAATTTTGAACTTCACTTGAATCAAGCAAATCTACCTTACATTTCACATTCCACATCTCATTCTGAGGTATAATTATTTTGGAAAGTCTTGAGTGATACATGAAAGGAGTTACAGAAACAAAGAGCTTTAAATGTTTGCTGTTTTTCTCTTTTCAAATATTTTCCCAACACTGTTTTATTTCTGTATATCTTTGAAAATCCTCTGGATATCCTTCTGGGGGTGTATTTACCTGAATATAAGATTAGGTTTTTTACCCCAATCAGCATGGGGAAAAAAATATTCCTTGTTTTACAACCACATGCAAGACAATCACATTAAATATGCTATCTATCATTAAACTGCTGCCAAAGCAGCATGTGCTCAGTACAGGAAACCAAATATGAAGTTGATTAAATACAGCCAACACTGACCCTGGCTATAAAACACACGGCCCATTATGGGCCAATGTACAGATAGGAACCTATCACAAAGCTATATTAATGAAGCTCATCTGAATAGGCTCATTGTGCTCCATCCCTGCAGCATCAACCCTTTTTCAAGTCACAGTGAGCCACTAAATTGCATGCATTTCCACTTTCTCTTCACTCTCACAGCTCAGCTGAGCCTTTATTTCTCCTTTCCAATGATTCCTGTTTCTTCACCAGCTTTAAATGTCTAGCAAACATTGTCAAATGGGGATCCAAAAAGTTTACCCAGAATCCCTCTGTCACCCCCTCTTTCAGCCTATCACATATTGGAGAGTGTGGTCCCACTCTCCATGAGATAGAATTGGACCAGGTTGCACTACACCTCATCTGCATATAATTTTTTGGAGGATCCCAAGACTCATTCTAGTCATAAGTTGGGGGCTGATTAGCACACGAATCCTTTGGCAGGGGGTTATCTGGAGTAAACACACATACTGAGCAGTGCTGAGCTCTGGGGCCACCATGCATTGAGAAGGTGTTAACTCTGCTGGAGCCCAGCCTAATGAACAATATGTTAAATTATGAGCCTTTGGGCCTTGGACTAATATCATGCATAGTTTGTATTCTATATAAGCAGGTAGTACAGTGCTGCTTAAAAGTATGTTTCTGGAATACCTGTGCTAAAACTTGCATCAGTTTTTAAAAAAGTAAAATGTATCAATTCATGAATAATTGTTTTCAGATTTTCCCCTCACTTCCATGTGCTCAGCAAGGGCAGGGTTTCATAGTAAGAGGTGGGGGAGGGAATGAAGGGTAAAGAAGAGGGCAAAGAGGCCGCCTGATGCCCCAGATTTATTTTTCCTGCTGTAACAATGGAAAAGGCACAAAATCAAGGCAAACCTCCAAAAATTAGATTCTATACCTGAAAAATTATAACAAACTTACAAATTTTCCATATATAGAATCTAATTACAGGGCAAGCAAGTGTGGTATTTCAACTTGTAGGAAATACATGTATCTTTAGAACTACTTACAAACTTGATTCTAAAACTTTACATTGTTTTTCTCATTTTGATGAGGCTTGGTTAGGTGTCATTTAGATATTTCAATGTTTGGTCATTCAAACACTGAAGCACAGATGGCTATAATCTTAACAATGTAAATTTAATTTACCTAATCACATCACCTTGATGTATCCATTGTATCAGCCCATTATTACCAGCTTTGTTCCTGGCCCAGGTGCAGAGAGGCTTTAATAGGGAGAAAGAGGAGAATGTTTGGAAGGAGCAGCATAGGAGAAGTGAAAAGGCCATAAAAGGATTCCAGTACAGAAAGGAAGACAGGAAACTGGAGAGAAATGTGGAGAAAGTAGATTTCCTAAGAAGGAACAGATCCATTAGCACAAAGTTTGTGAAGTCCAATATAGTTCCTACATAGCTTGCAAGTTTTTCTGGGTTTCCCGCTATCTGTTTGAAATCTATGCTTCTGAACTTGCTGCACATTCTCTACTTCCAGTAGTCAAGAGTTATTGCAAGTGTTCAGTACTTTGGGCAAAGGGTTAAACTACATACGTTTGCTGAATAAAATTGTCATATGAACAGTTTTGATGAACTATACTTACTCCCAAAAGTATTACAGCTCTTGGATAGTCCTGGATCATATGAACTAAACTTACTCTGCTGAATGCTTCAGTAATTTTCACCTATTAGAAGATTCATATTTTTCAAAAGCTTTATTTTTAAATCTTTATTTGAAATCTAACAGACATAAACATTTATATTGTAGGCAGATGTTTATTTTAGACCCAATAATGTTTTGCCAACATAAATGATAATTATGGTACAACTGTATAAGGGAAATTTACATTATTTAAAGTTGTTTCACTCATTTCTAGATGTACAAACATGTATTCTTAACAATCAGCTCTTCAGCGTATGAATTAATCATATTATTTTAAGCTATTTTTCTCCTTTTCATATATTACATTTTATTGACTCATTTTATTTTAATTATTGTTTTGAAAGGACAGACTTTCTAAAGAATCAATATTCCTTCTAATCATCCTTTTTCTACAGAGTTCCAGAAAGTGTTTGAATAATCGGAATTTAGCAACAGACTCTGAATTAGATGACTACATATAGAAAGAGACCCCTAATTCAACAATGCATGCATTCCAGCTTTGGCTAGACAACTTAAATAATGAAACTGATCCCTGAAATGTGGCTATACTTGTTTTAAAAAACTGTAAAAACAATTTTACTTGATCGAATTTATGAAAATTTAAAATTACATATACTGAATGGAGGCAGTACGTTACAATAGTAACTATCTACAGTGAATGCACCAAATAAGCTGACATTTAGTGTAATATTTATGTGAATAAGCATACTGCAAATGGCAACAAACCTTTTATAAGTTGTTTGTATTACACAAGACCACCCACCATAACACTAGCAAGCTTCTAGAATCCCAGAAGTAATTTAGCTTGACTTCTTACAGAGGCCGGTCTTGATGTACTTACAGAAATGAGTTCCCAACCGTTCAAATTACACTATAAAGAGATGCTTAGCTAAAAGGCTTTGCAGTTGTCCTTTGCATTAATGGCAAGATAATGTAGAATAAAAGAATGAAGGAACTATTATTTATTAGGGGTGTGTGAAATGGGCCCTATTTGATTTGGATTCAGCCTCAAATGGGGACAGTGATTTGATTTGTTGATTCAGATCGCTGTCCCCAATTCGATGTGGCCAAATCCAAATCTGAAGATTCCGTTCTGATTCAGAGAATCAGCAATTCAGACACAGACACAGCTTTAAATGTGTTTTCTACATACCTTGAGGTACCAGGCTCAGCTCATGAATGCTGTGATGCTGGGGCAGATGGAACGTCCCACAGAAGTGTGGGGGGGGTCCCACACATGCTTAGTGGTGAACCCGGAAGTGGGCTGAAAGTACTTTCAGTTCACTTCTGGGTTCACTGGGGAGTGCACTGGCTCTCCCCCTCCCCCCCCGCCTCCCCAGCTCAGCAATCAGCTGCGGGGGGACCCCAGGTGCCCCCCCAGACCCAAGAGGTACCAGTTGCTGAGCCAGGAGGGTGCGGGGAGGCACCCCAGTGCACTCTCCAGCAGATCCAGAAGTGGACTGGAAGTGCTTCTGGTCCACTTCTGGGTCTGCTGCCACGTTTCTGTGGGACACTCCATGCACCCCAGCATCACAGCATTCATGAGCCACCTGCGACCATGAGGCATGTAGAAAAAACATTTAAAGCTGTGTCTACGTCTGAATTGCTGAATCTTTCTGAATCTCTTTGATTAGATTCAGAGAGATTAAAGGGTCCTCTGATTTGATTCTGATTCAGAGATTAAGCCACCGAATCGGGCTGAATCTCTGCCAAATTGAATCAGGGACTGAAGCCCTATTATTTATTATATGTTTTTCCCATCTACAATATGGGTATGCTACCTGAAAATAAAAAGAGCATTTTTTTTTTTTTGGTTTGAGAAACTAAAACTTGGGGAAAGTATTCAAAGTTAATATAAGCTCAGCAGCATTCTGTATAAAAGAAGGAAGCTGTCATATTTTCAAATAATCTCTCCTATAAGCTTATAATTGGAGTTAAAATTGTTAAACACTGTACATTATAAGAATCCTGTTTTCTTGATAGGATTTTTTTTTTTTTTTTGCCAAACTAACTGTTTTGGCTTAGATTTTTCATGCCAGGTATCTGTGTCCAGTTGAATTTTTCTTCAACTTCATCGTTATATATTGAATCTAAAATGGAGACAGCCTAAAAGTAACAGCTAATTTGCTGCTTTCTTTTTTCACGTAGAGAAGTTTCTCCGGCTGTCATTAATAACAAGCAGAAATGTGTCAAAAAAAACCCAACAACCCACTCAGGAAGTTCTTAATTAAAATTGGATTTACTGCCTTGAGAACTTGAAATTAAGCTTCAGTTATCACAGCTATGCATTATTTCTCTGTGTTAGTTCACTGGTTACCAGGATAGAGAGCATCGCCACATCTATGCTGAGTAAAATCAGTGGAAGATCAGAAAGCTAATGTATACTTCTACACTGAGGAACACCTCTGTATCCTTAACTCATATATAAGAATGGATAACAGTGTTCTTTCTTCTCTGCCCTCTTCTTACCCACACACATTATTACTGTTCTTTGAAGTCTCTTTCTACTTTAATTAAGTTAGCGGCAACATTTTGCTGATCTGATCCTGTTATGATTTGATATGTTGCACAGGAAGCAGTTAATATGATGATTTTATAGGCATAGGTGATTATCAAAGTTAGGCAAATCTTGTACTCGTATAATGAGCTAACCCAATTACAATTCCAAAGCCAAGAGAGTAAGCTGGAAGTTGTATTTTCAGGATACACACATTATCTCCAGAATTGTTTAGAAGACAAGCCTTCTTTGAACCTACTTTTAAAAACTTTTCTATTATGTGTCCTCTAAACCAGGGGTGCCCAAACTCTGGCCCATGAGCCAAGTCCAGTCCATGGAGCCATAGGCATCTGGCCCCCATGGCACCCCACGGATTAGGAAATTTGGTGGAAGAGGAGCTGTGGCAATAAATATGGCTACCGTCCCCTGCTGCCAAATTCCCAAACTCCAAGCCCCTCACAGCAGGTTGGGGCTAGTTCATGACCCTTCCCCCATCCCACGGCTGGATGAAGCTGGGTCATAACCCTCCACACCTCTCCTCCACCAGGCTGAATGGGGCTAAGCCAGGCACCCTCTCCCCTGCAGCACCCAGTTGGGGCCTGCTCAAGTCCCCTTTCCCCCTCATGAGGGACTGGGTCAAGCCCCTTTTCCCCCATGGGCTACACTATGCTCCCTCATGGGCTGGGTTGGGACTTGGCCATGCATCCTTTCCCTCACAAGGTCAGGCCATGCCCCTTCCCCCTCCCTGTGGGGCTGGGCCATGTACTTTTTCCCCACAGGGCTGGGCCACAGCCCTCCCCTTCCCCTGCAGGGCTAGGTTGAAGCCAGGATGCACACTGCCCCTTCCGTTCCGCTCAATGTGGTCCTGCAGTGACTGCCCCATGTTGGATTGGGACCACCAGTCAGAGGTGGCCTGCAGATAACCTGGGCACTGCCTATCCTTCCCACCAGCCAAAAAGGTTGAGCACCACTGCTTAAAACTACCTAAATAAGATTAATACTCAGTTTCCCAAAAAATATATCTCATAGCAGTTATGACTAATTACTGTATCTTTATCACCTTCAATCTGTGTGCTGATCACATGCCCCTCACAAGAGTCCCCATCAAGTTTTCTGAATCAAAAGGTTTTGATAATTCTTACCAGAGATATCATACCTGAAATTGTCTAGTACTTTATGTTTACACTTTTCACTCTATGACAACCTGTGTTGTCTGTGACAAGTTTCTCTCATAGGCAGACAAAACTCTTGGGGTAGAGACAATATTTTTTATTAGACAATACTAAGTAGTTACAAAAACATTTTTTTGCAAGCTTTCAGGCCCAAATGCTCTTTTTCAGGCAGGCAAGTTTCTTTGAATAGATGTCATATCTTTTATTAGACAAACTGAGTAGTTGGGGGAAAGTTCTTAGCAAGCTTTTGGGTGCAGTCACCCTTCTTCAGGCATAGGGAGTTTTTGCAAAGATTGTACAATTTCTCCCAGGTAGAAAAGAAACTTCATCTTGCACAGGGGAAGTGAGAGATGGTAGGGTTCCCCTGGTTAGAAAAGTCTGTTTATAAAAAAGCTGATCTGTGAGTATGAAAATTAAGTGCAGACAAAGTTTATCTCGTGACATTCAGCCATATGGCCAGAAAAGGTTTATCACTAACCAGACTACTTACTACAGAGATCTCATGCTGTGAGACCCATTCCTGGGATCATTTACACTAGTTTCTGTTTTTAGGTCTGTTTTCTTCCTTCCCTTTCCACTTCCAATTCTAAAAGTACCATTGGGTTGTAGATAGTTACACATTTTTTAAAAACTAGGACACACAGAAGCAAGAGAGCCAAGCAGAACTGCTCATGGACAGGTCTCTTGTTTTAAACATACTAATCAGCTAACTGGATTCTGGGTTACCTTGGGATATCTACTGTCAACTGGTTTACTGAAATGACTACTTCTTGCTTTACAAATGTGATACCTCAAATAGGAAAAGGCTTAATATCACAGCCATGTCAAATTTGGAAATGCCTTCTGGATAACTATTCAGAACTAATCGCTTGGTTTACAGAGATAAATATGTTGTAAAGATCTTTGACGAAAGAAATGTTCACACCACCAATATATGAGAGCTACACAAGTGATCTATAGAAAAATGTTAAAAATGGCAAAAATGTTAAAATCCCTCTCCATGGAATTCACCATACCATAAAAAACTACATTTAAGGTCAGAAAAATTGGAATTCAGAATAACAGCTAAAAAACAATAGTGATTTTTATTCAATAGTCTATTGATATCTTAGAGCTAAGCAACTGCTACAGAATGGTATTTTTGTTCAATTAAAATAAAAAACAAAAAAAATGTACTTCTGAATTATTTAAAAGTATTTTTATTCACTATTCCTATGCATTCAATAAATCAAACTTTTGCACAAAATTAATGTTGGCCAGAAAAAGTGTTACAAATACTCATGTTACAATGTATTTTCATGAATACTCACATCAAAAAAGATCATGTAGCCATTTTGAAAGCTTTTTAAGAGTCTGGAAGTAATCTAGTCAGCCAGCCCCAAAAGCAGAAGGTGAATTAGGTGGCCAATCACTCAGTTCAAGTAATGACTTGGGAATAGTGATCACTCAAAACAACAGTTGCAGTGAATGGTTTGGAAACATTTGATACTTAAGGTTGAGCTAGGTTTGTACCAAGGACTTGTCAAATAATTTCAAATAATGAATCAATATTTGAAAATTAATACCTAGTTAATACTCATTAACTAGGTATTAGCTAGAAAGAAGAGAAGAAAGCTAACTTTGTCAAAATATGTTGTTTGCTATGACTACTTTGTCTAATCCTAGTGGTGAGGAAATGATAAATAAGCACAAATATTTCAAAGGTCCTTACAGCTTCATAGTGAATCTCTCAGCCATTGACATTTTGCTTTTCTAGCCTTCCATGCTCTCAAATAAAAACCAAATGGAGGTAAAAAGTCTCCAAGCTATCAGAGTGTTATCTTTGCTCGATCCCTATTTTCTCTGCCAAAAGATAGCAGAGAGTCTCCTAATATAAGGGCAGTCTTGCAATGAAAACATTAACTTGGGACTTAGAAGACTGAGGTTCAGGTTCCTGCTCTGCTCTAGAATTACATTAGGACCTTGTGCAAGTCAATGTGTCTTCAGTTTTCTGTCTATAAAACTTGGATATGTGACACCCCCCTACCTCCTGTGGTGCTGTAACTGCAGATTAATTAATGTCTATAAAATGTTCAGAACTGAAGGCAGTGACTGCCAAAGAAGTATCTAGGTAAATCAAAAGGAGATTGCCCAGAGATCCAAGTCTGTCAATCATGAGGCAATAAGGCAGCAAAAATAATCCCATCATGTTTCCTATCATTAGGTCTTTCTATGGAGTGAGACATGCAGGCATTTTGGAAACTTCACTTCTGGCAAGGTCTGTCTTTTCTGCCTTATTTAACAATGTGTGTTCTTCAATTTGGCGTCCATTTTTTAAGGTTCATCTACTTCTTGAACAAATGTTTTATCTTGCTTTTTAATATTTTCTCCAACATGGAATAGTTTTCCTTCGTTAAAAGTAAAATGATAAAGAGAGGGAAGCCAAGGTCCAATTTCTACCACTTCAGCTATTGTTTCTTTACTGACCACTAAGTGGGGAAGCTATGTTTCTTTGGAATCGTTTTCTTAGAAGAGCCCAATGATTTATCACAATCTTATGAGGGTGTTCATGGAGTGAACCTAGAAGCCTCTCACAATAGCAGTCTAGACTCTAATAAGCAGTTGCAACATGTCAGATTTGTATCACTATAGCATGGCACTTTTAGTTCTGTGCTGGATAGTGGCACCTGTAAAAGAAGAAAGGGTAAATCTTGTCACTCATTCTTCTCAAGTGCCTGGGATGGATTTTGTACGAGAAGAGCCAGCCTGCTGTTATGAAGAGCAGTTCCATGACAAGTAAATGAGTGAAGATGCTGGAAAAGTTGCAAATAATTCCTTTGTTCTCCAAATTTCAGTAAAGAAGAGAGAATTTAAAGAATAGAGAGGAGAAAACAAAAATCAGAAGAGCAGATTCAATTTAAAACATTCTTCAGTGCCTTCTTGTCTGTGTCTCAGAAGGCAAACTGTGGGTTCCAGACACTCAACATTGATTCAAGACATGCTGTTTCACTTGAAAATTTCTAGAGAATGAGGGGGAAAAGAGTAAAGTCAACTCTCTGACTTTAGAGATAGAGAGCAAAGAGGTTAAAGCTTATCTGGAAAATACTTCTAGATGTATAAAACAAAAAGAGATCTTAAATATTTCAATTCTTTAAGTTGTGATAGAATTATAATAGGTACTGCCTATAAAATGGAGAAACTTAACTATTTCCATGCTGTGTTACATATCTGATGTTTCCAGGTGTTTTATTTGATGTTATACAGCAGTTGCAAGTGCAGACAGTAGCTGAGGGAGTTAATAGGTAGTACCTACTTTTCACAAAAGTAGGGAGTACAAGCCAGCCTAGATATAAATCTCTAAACGTTGCAATACAATCAGCTTTGCACACAAGGCATCAAAGATCATTCCTGTGTATCCCGAGAAGACCTTTTTTTCCTTTCAGACAGGTATGACCTTAGAGAGAATAATTATATTCATGTTCCACAGCTTGCTGGCATTTATGCTCTCATATATTTATTATATTGAGGTCCATATCCTAGAACTGTGAGCCAGTTTCTACTGAAAAAAAGTGAAGGAGCTATTCCTATTAGGGCTGTGCAAAACAGCACCATTTCATTTCAACTTCCATTTCACCAGGACAGTGTTTCATTTCAAGTTTTGTTTAGTTTTGAATCACAGTTCCATTTCATCAAAACTGTTTCACTGTTTTGATGCTGTTTGGACATTTTGCCCATAGGCTATAATGGGGAAATCACAAAACAGCCTATAACTTTGTCATTTTTTGGCAAATTTGGATGAACACAGCAGAGCTGGTAGCTCCTTCTGATTCCATGAAGTCTCCCAAGTTTCATGGAGATAGGTGCAGGGATTTTTGGGAAACAGCACCTCAAAGTCTTTAAAGAAAAACCTGTGTCACTTGTAAGTGCAAAGGCACACGGGAGTGAAAATAGCAGGCATGGTAGCCCCTGCTGAGGCCATAAAGCCTGTCAAGTTTCAAGGATACAGGTGCAGGGGTTTCTGGGAAACTGCACCTCAAGCTGCTGACAAGCAAAACTCATGACGTGTGACTGTGTGTGTGTGTGTTAAGGCGTGCCCTCACCAGTACTGGAGCTTCTACATGACACGGTAGTGTGCCCCAATGAAGACTCCTCCTCCCCTACAGCCTCAGTCTGGTCCTCCACTTTAAATAACAACAGGTACTAATAACTTAGTGAGCAGGACAGTAGCACTAGCAGCATCTCAGGCAACCAAACTGTCACAGAGCCTTTCTTTCCTTTCCTGCAAGAGCTTCTTCTCCAGCAACTGCCAGAGAACTCTCCCTGCCAGCCCCCGGCCCTTGAACTTAGATGTGCCTAGGGCCCTGCGTCCTTCCGGTCAGCTGACTGGGGACTGGAGCTAGGGGCGCTGGTCTAAGGACATGGCACTGACAGACAAAGTTCTTTGGGTCAACTTAATCTGGTATCTTTTAGTAGACCAACTGAATAGCTACAGAAATATATCTTAGCAAGATTTCAGGTTGAAAAACCCCTCATGAGGCTGAGGAAGCACCTGCAGTTGTTGTGTCTGTTGGTCCTGGATGGAAGGAATAGTAAAGAAGCTAGAGGCTGTCATGAAATGCAGGCAAGAAAGTCAGTCAGTTAAAATGGAAATGGAGGCATCAGGGGGTGAGGGACAGGCTGGGGTGGCAGGTGGGGAGAGGAGGGAGGGAGAGGAAGGAGGGAGGATGTGGCAGTGCAGGTAAAGGTGGAAAGGTACTGGAGGAGCCAGATGTCTGGCAGGCTGTAGCCTGTCAGAATGTGGGGGAGGAATAAAATTGAAAGGAATCAAATCAACAAATATAATAAAATAAAAGGAAATAAATAAATTTCTAAATAAAATAAGAAAGCAAAAGGTATTGTAGAATCTCACTTGCTAGGCTAGCAAGTAGGAAATCAACGGTAGTAGCCTTTGTTGTCTAAAGCTGCTGAGCTTCTGGAAGAAGGCTCAATAACTGACCCCAAAGCAGAAAGCAGGCCTGTTCAAACAATGCTGCTTTTTATGTTGCTTTTCCATCCTTGCCCCAGAGTACTGAGATTGGGAGGGATCTCAGGGAAGGATCATAGTCACTGGCCAGCTACAAAGTCAATATCAGAGCAGTCCTTCCCTGCTCCCTCACCTTACTTTGTTTCCCTGCAGGCAAGCCCAGTTTCCACTTTAAAACTCAAACTATATTAAAACTTTGGAAATGTTTTAACTGCCCTTGTTTCATTTTGAGGCTGTTTTAAAGCCTTACATTTCAATTTCACTGTTTTGAGCTCAAAACGAGTTAAAATGAAATAGCCGACAAAATTTTCACAGCCCTAATTTCTATCATGCAGGGCTGTCCAAGTTGTAGCCTGTGGAATGGGAAGTTACCTTGCAGCCCCTGGGCTCCTAAATCAGGTGGCTATTCCTAAATCCAGGCTTCCACTCCCTTCCCCAGCTTCTTCATTCTGACCCATCCCTGAGGGCAACACAGGGCAGTGCAACACTGTCTGCAGGACCCAGGAAATCCATGGCTAGAGAGGGGATGCGGAGGGAGGCTGGGACTTCCACGTGGCATGGGAATGCCAGTGCAGCACAGCACAGTGTGGGAAGGGAAGGTGTACAGCTCATGCACACAGCATTCAGCATGGGGGTAGGCAGCCCCTCCCCATTCAGAAGCTGATATAGTCATGATAAAGTGCATGTAAGAGTTCAAAATCAGGGGGATGATGCACTTCAGGGAAAAGCATCAAGAACCATGAGCTGATGAGTATCAATTTGTCTAAGGTGAGCACTATTGTTAGCACTGTCAGCATTTTTGGGAACAATGGGTATTTGGAAAATTCTGACGATGCCATAATAGTATTGTAAGTGAACAGAATGGAAGCTTGCGGTGGGGGAAGAAGAATCACTTTGTGTCTTGGGGCAAAGCTACTATTTCAGTGTACTTGGTCTTCAAGCCATTCCCTTAATGGGCAGCTGATAAATCTAAATGCTACTAGAGTTTGCCACTACTTTGCAAAGGTATGGGCAATGGTAGGGTCAAAGAGGTGGATGATTAGATCCTAACTTTGTAAGTCCTATATGAGAATACTGTAATGAAGCTACAAGCAGCAGCTTTCCACTGAATACTACCAATAATGCTTCTGAGAAAAATGCAAGTATCTTAATAAATACTCAAGAGTTATCACATTATATAGCTATTGTTTAAATATTTGTTTTTCAAAGCAGAAGACTGTCTTTCTGTTTAAGACAAACCATAGCTAAAAAAATTGTCTTATTACATTTCTCAGAAGACAGTCCATCTTGAAAGAGCAAGAATTCTGTCATTGTTCAAAACCAACAAATCAACATTTACAAAACCTCACTTCTACAGTGGCAATTACATTGGATGAGTCATAATTTAAAGTTTTGTCAAATACCAAGGCTTCTGTTTTCTTTCTAAAAGAAAAGGGGGTCCATTTTGATGGCTGATTAAAAGTAAGAGCAAGAGAGAAATTTAACGTATAACAATATTATGTGAAAGATCTTTTTTTGGCCCCGGGTTCTCTTTGGAATGAGAAATTAATATTACAGATTAAAGATGTGAAAAAATCATGGCAATCTGGGTATCTGTTCTATCATTCTTCCAGGTGCTTAATGCTACAGTTATAACTTAAACATCAGACATGAATCTCATCAGTCAGCACAAATTAATTTGCCTTCTCATTAGAAGATAAAGTTGGTACATGGGACCTAGAACATCTGACCTGAAGGTTAAATAATTCTGAATTCTCTTTTGAATATTCAGAGTAAGGAAATATTCCTTATTTCTTGTAAGGAACACATATGCAGGTAATTTGCAAAGCTCTTTCCATATATCAAATTGGACAAATTGGTCCTCCATTTTGAAGCCCCAAACACAACTAGAAACACTCAAGAATGCCTTTCTTTATCATCCTTTTTTCTTTCATAGTCTGTCAAGTCTTTTAGACTATAAACAATTCTAGAGACCAGAGGGCTTAAAGCCCTTCAGCTTTTCATGTCACTAACACTATATTCCAATCCACTAAGTTGTCACTACTGAGTCTTTTCAGAGAATGAAGTTCAGGAGAAAAGGATTACAGAACATTTCAATGCATATCCATGACAAACATCTCAGGAAATACCATTACCTTAATATTTAAGCACTCTAAACTAGATATTCAAGTCAGGAAAGAGTTTGTATACAAATTGAACAAAACAAATATTTATTGATTTTATCTGGGGAAAAGTTTTCCATCAGGAATAAAACTGAAGACAGGTTTTACAGCCCTTTACAAATCCCACAGTGCACACCACTGTGGTGACAAAGTAGGCAGTCTCAAATTTTTCACAGGACATGGCACTTATTAGACTATTATTAACAACTATCTTATTTCTGATCAACCTCCGCCCTCAGCTACAATTGTATGATGTACCAGGGCCAACTACCTAAATGGCCCACCTGGAAAACTAATACTACCTTTAATGCAAATTGTCAGTTGGAAAGAAAGATGAGCATCGACCACTATGTGACAAACCTAGTCTCCACCAGCTACTAGCAAGGTTTCATGGAACACCAAGAATACACAGAACCCCTTAGAAACTTGTTATTAATAATGTTCTACTTCAGCTGTCTACCACTTCAATTTTATTAGGGGTGTTTGTTGTGGCCATCTTGATCTAAGGACATAGGCAGACAAGGTTCTTTGGGTAGATGAAATATATTTTATTAGACCAACTAAATAGTTGGAAAAAGTGACTTCTATTTCATAGAACTTACTGGATAAAAGGGATGTAAAAGATATACAATTCTCAACCAGATCTTCAGCCAGTATACAGCAGCATTATTTTAGTAAATTTTGACTCCTTCCTTTGAGCAAGATAACATGAAAATACACATGGGCGGCTGGTGCCATCTGAGTCAGGGGGGCATATGCCCCCCCAGCAGCCAGTCAGTGACTGGGGGGTCCCCCCACAGCCGATCTCACCAACCAGGAAGGGGGTCCCCCATGGCCAAATTAAGCGGACTGGGAAGTACCAGTGGCATTTCACCTGGTACCCCCACTCCCTGTCTGGTGCTCCCACCTGGCCCCTCTGCCCATCACTTAAAGTGAGGAGCGCTGCCTGTCAGGGGGTGCACCAGCGCTCTCAGGGAGTGCATGTGCACCCCTGTGCCCCCCCTACACATCGCCACTGAAAATACAGATAAACTAACTCAAATTGGAATGGCTATGAATACCCCCACATGGATGTGGATGGAAAAGTGGCCAAAAGCTAGCATGTAAAACAAACACTTGTTTGCCATGGCTATTTTCAATACTGAGAAGCAGGTGATCCATAGGTTTCTGAAGGCCAAATGATAATTATATTGTCATCACTTAATATCCAGTAATAAATTACCATAATTTTCAAAATTTCCTTGGGGAAGCCATTTTAAACACTTATATTTAGCCAGATTTTATGTGAAAACTGAAATTCTTTTATGTATCATACTTATTCAGTTAAGGTTTTAGACAACTCCCAGGATCTCTGTTGTACAGGAAACCCTTACTATTCACGGGTTTTGCATTCGCTGTTTCAAGTATTCGCAAATGCCAAACCCACATTTTAAATGCACTTTAGACACTTACAGGAGCTCCTCGGGAGCTCCACACTTGTGGCTGCCATGCTCCCACAGCTGCTGCCATGCTCCTGCTGCCACCACCAGAGCTGTGCCTCCCCCACCCCCAGCCGCTGGGGGCACCGTGTTCATGAATACAGTGCCTTATTCATGGATTTCACCATTTGTGGGGATATGAGAATGTACCCCCCGCGAATGGCGAGGGTCACCTGTATTTATCTGTAAATCAGAAAATGGTGATATCATAGGTGTCACAACACGGTAACTCTTCAAAATGGTAATATTATTAAAACAGCAACCATTGGAAATACACTTAGTGAATACTGAGGCAAAATGCATCTTTAGAGGTGTTTACCAAAAAGTCTTTAATGAGCTAGAACATGGTAGAGATATTCTCATTTACCTTTAAACTGCAAATCTATTGAAATTAAAAGCGTGAGTAACAAAGAAAAATGAGATTCAGCCCTTAAAAACGTAGTTTATTAATATAATGTAAAATAATCAATGTGAAGATGTTTCATTGGAAGGAGATATTGAAGAATCAGCAATGAATAGAGCAGCTGTGGAGAACAAATCAAACATGATTATCATGTAAAGTAAAATAGTAATATGGTTTCTTACAACAACAAAAATGATATAATAGTATGGAAACAAATACATAATCATAGTTGTCACTGTTTCACTTAATAGGTTCTTAGATCTTTATGAAAAGAGCAGTGGGAAAATTCAGATTCTCATATTCTACAAAGATGCAACTAAATACAGAACCCCCATTACAGTAAAGACCAATGTTACACAGGTGTGAAGCTGTGATACCACCTCATTAGAATATCAGCTACTGCACTGTAGTTACGTGTGTGTGTGTGTGTGTGTGTGTGTGTGTGTGTGTGTGTGTAAATATACTGCATATGTGAATACATACACACAAATAACAACTTAAAGGTTTCAGATTAATTAGACTCTAGGTCCTTTGTGCAGGAAATTGGATTTTTAGTTCATGTTCACTGGAGAATGTCAGGAGTAAGAAAAATAAAGCCAATGGCTTTAAACCTAGTATACCACTAATATCAGAGTCAAATTCAATGGTTTTCCTCACAGTGCAATGCCTACTTCTACTGCTGTGCAGGAATATAATAATTCTTCCCTGATACCCCCTGGGCCAAAGAATCATAGAATCAATAAGTCAGAAGGGACCTAGACAGATCATCGAGTCTGATCCCATGCCATGGGTAAGAATGAGCACAGGGGGTGGGAGGGGTCATAAGCCCCCAGACAGGTGCCTATGTCTCCTCTTGAAGATTTCCAGGGAAGGTGAGAGCACCACCTCTCTGGGAAGCCTATTCCAGGCTCTGGCCACCCTTATAGTGAAGTAGTTCTTCCTAATATCTAACCTAAACCTATCCTCCCTCAGCTTGTGGCCATTGTTCCTGGTGACTCCAAGGGGGGCCCTCGTGCACAGACCTTCCCCAAGTCCCTGCTGCTGGCCCCTGATAAGGTTGCAGGCAGCCACAAGATCCCCCCTCAGTCTCCTCTTGCGGAGACTGAAGAGATTCAGGTCCCTCAGACTCTTCTCATAGGGCTGGCCACGGAGGCCCTCAACCATATGAGTGGCCCTCCCTGGACCCTCTCCAGGTTCTCCACGTCCCTCTTGAAGTGCGGCACCCAGAACTGGACTCAGTACTCCAGCTGCGGCCTGACCAGCGCCGCACAGAGGGGGAGCAAGACCTCTCTGGCCCTGTTAGTGATGCCCCTGTTGATGCATGACAGGGTGCGGTTGGCTCTGCCTATTGCTTCGTTGCACTGGCGACTCATTCATCCTGGAGTCAGTCATGACTTCAAGATCCCTCTCTGCCTCTGTGCTGCCGAGAGGGTCAGCCCCTAACCTATAACCGTAACGCTGGTTCCCTCTCCCCAGGTGCAGCACTCTGCACTTGTCCTTGTTGAACCGCATCCTGTTCAGACCCGCCCACTTCTTTAACCTATCCAGGTCTGCCTGGATGCGGTCCCTGCCTGCCGGTGTATTCACTTCACCCTGTTCAAGTTTGCTGATGACACCAAGCTGTGGGGTACTCTCCACATCCTCGTCCAGGTCACTAATGAAGATGTTAAAACAACACCGGCCCAAGGACCGAGCCCTGGGGGACACCGCTGCCCATACCCTTCCAGGTTGACATTGACCCATCCACCACCACCCTCTGGGTGCGCCCCTGGAGCCAGTTTGCCACCCATGTGACAGGGTAGGAAACAGCTCTGGTTATTACATATATGAAACTCAGCCATGTAAGCAGCAAATCTCCTCTTCTCCCAATCCCCAACTTGCTTGAGCAGCTGTGGATAGGATGGGAGTCACAAAATATGGAGGATCATATAATTATATGCTTGGAAAGATTGTTCCTTGATTCCCTCTTTTAATGTGTAGCCAACAGAAAAGACTGGCATAAATGCAATAAGAAAGTATTTCTTATGCCAGGCCTTAGCAATATTTTGCAGTGGGGGGCTGCTTTAACTGAACTTAGATCTAACAGCAGGCTGCTTCAACACATCCCACAATGCTGCTGCCACAACCAGAGCCACAATCACCGCTCCTCCCTCCATCACAGTGCTGCTGCCACCGCTTCTGTCTAAAGCCTCTGTCCCACAAACACCTCAGAAACCCCCCAGCTCTGAGGGCTAGAAAAAATGGCTCCATGGGCCACATATTGACAACCCCTGTAATATATATAGTTATCCTTTCACCTTCCCCCACTCCAAATCTGCAGAGACACGACAGTTCTGTTACATTCATGATACACAGCAAAGAGCATAAATACAGGCCCCAATTCTAATCTCCTGAACATGGAATAGTGTTTAAATTGGGAATTACTAACAGTCTACTACATTAAACAACTTAATGAGAGAAAAAGATAGACAGAACAAGATAAGCATGTAATTTACACAACACAGATCATTGTAATGATTGCATTAAAAGTGTCAATCTGAGTAATTTCTCAGTCTTGCACTTTCATGACTTAATACAAGAATAAAATTAGTTCTCTCCACTTTGCTAGGAAAAGTGTGGACCATTAATACAATCCTTGAAACGTCATTCTACAAAAATTCTGATGTTCTTCTAGAATTTTAGGATAATGCAAAATATCACTTTTGAAACACAACCCCCTGGACAAACCCAGAAAACTTAAAATTTCTCTTGAACAAGGCACAAACAGTGCAGAATAGATTTGATTTGTGGCAGCATCACTCCCTTGACACAAAAAAAAATAAGATACTGATGCTGTCAGAAACATACAGCAACAACCAACCTTCACAGGGGGTGCATCTAAACAAGACACTTTACTGCATAACAGACTAATTTGTTGCACAGTAAAGCATCACTGTCTACACATGCATGGCAATTAGGGTGCAGTAGACTAATTTACTGTACTGCTGGATAACCCCATCAGTTACAAATGGTATCCAGCAGCTCAGTAAATTATTGCGCTTAAATGCACATGTAGATAGAGATGTCAGGATTAGTTTATTTAGAATACTCAGTCTCATTAATTGCACATGTAGACACATCCAGATTCATTCATTACCTCAGATATCTATAGCGGAAGTTCACAATGGCCATGTTTACACATGCTCCTGACTGTGCAGTTGTTACTGTGCAGTCATTTAGTACTTGCTAAATTACTGAGCAGTTGCAGTGGTGCACGAGTCATTTCTGACCCTATTGTGCAGTAGTGACAAGCTACATTGCCATAGCTTGCCACTACAGCGACATAGCATCTTGTGTAGACGCACCCAGTGTCTGCATAAAACCAAAACAATCAAGCTTTATGAGGATGGAATGGTAAGAAAGGTAATTTCAGCAGTCAAACCTGAAGCACAATGCAGGCACACCTACATGTACAATTCATAGATTATATGAGGCTGGAAGGGACTTTGCAAGATCATTGGACCTAGCCTCCCTGCACTAGGCTGGAAAGACAACTGGGGTCAGGTGAGCCCACCAAGGTGACCATCCAGTCTCCTCTTGAAGATTTCCAGGGTAGGTGATTGTACCACCTCTGGAGTGGGTTTATTCCACAGTCAGGACATCCTAACAGATCTGTGAAGTTTTTTCCTAGTGTTAAGCCTAAAACAGTCTTCCAGGAGTTTATGGCCATTACTCTTGATTTTCCCCAGGGGTGCCCTGGTGAACAGCTGTTCACCAAGCCCTTGATTTATTCCCCTGGTATAGAGGTAAGCTGCTACCAAGTTCCCTCTCAGCATTTTCTTTTTTAGGCTAAAGAGTCCCTCAGCCTTTCCTCATATGGCTTGCCTTGCATACAGGTTGCTCTTCTCTGGACTCTCTCAAGCTTTTCCATGTCCTTGTTGAAGTGCAGTGCCCAGAACTGGATGCAGTACTCCAGCTGTGATCTCAACAATGCTGAGTAAAGTGGAAGAATCACTTCCTTGGTTTTTCTTGAAATGCATTGGTTGATGTATGCCAGAGTATTGTTTGCCCTGCTGGCTACAGCATCGCACTAACAGCTCATGTTCATTGTAAGACAAGACCTGCCTGCGAGGAAGCCATGCTGGATGTCATTCAGAATCCTACCTTCTGCAAGCGCATCACACAGACTCCTTGATGAATTTTTCCAGGATCTTCCCTGGGATAGAAGTTAGGCTAATTGGCCTATAGTTTCCTGGGTCCTCTTTCCTCCCCTTCTTGAAGATGGCCCTCTTCCAGTCATCAGGGACCTCCCCCAAGCGCCAGAAGTTTTGGAAGAGTTTTGCCAGAGGTCTTGTGATGACTTCAGCCATCTCCGTCAGCACTCTCAGATGAAGTTCATCCGGTCTTGCTGACTTATGTGCAACTTTTCTAACTGATTGTGTACCAACTCAATGTCAAGGCAGTCATTCCCACCATGCCCATTCTTAGCCTTATCTAGTATGATTTTCCCCTTAGTTCAGTAAAATACTGAAGCAAAATAGTCATTCAGGAGTTCAGTTCTCTCTTGAGTGTCGGTAACCAGCTGTCCTGAGTTGTTAAGCAATGGCTCCATACTTCCATTTGTTTTCCTCTTGTTCCCTACATACTTAAAGGTTTTCTTATTGTCCTTGTTTTCTATTGCTAGTTTAAAATTCAGTCACCACCTTATCCTTTATAATCTGCTCCCTACAAGCACACGCTGTTTCTATATATTCCTCCTTGGGGACTGTCCCAAGCTTCCATTGTTTGTATACTTCTTTCTTCTTTTTCTAGAGAATCATGATATCCCTATTAAGCCAAGAGAGCTCACCAGCCCTTCTGCACCTTTCCTCCACATGGGAATGGACTTCTTTTGTGTTTTGAGGACCATGTCCTTAAGGAACAACCACTCTTCATGCACTCCTTTCACCTTTGGTCCCTAGTCCCACAGCACTTCACTACTATTGCCCTAAGCCTGCTGAGATTCACGTTTTTGAAATCCAAAACTTCAACCCTGCTAGCTGATTTGCCTGCCTTGCAATGGACAGTGAATGTGATGGTTTCATGGTCACTGTCATGCAGGCTATCCTCTATCTTCAAGTCACTCACCAAATTGTGTCCTTTGACCAACACTAAGTCTAGGAGAGGGTTACCTCTAGTTGGCCCATGCACTTTGAGTCAGGCAGAGCTCTTTGATACAGGTTAGGAAGCAATGAATATGCCCAAATTTTATGCAAAGAAAATTCAGGCTCATTAAAGTGCTCCCTAGTGAACATCTACCCATGCACCCGGGTCGGAAGCAAATTTGCTTCCAATGGGAGGAGTTCATCCCAGGGCTGCTTCTGCCCCCCCAACCCTGTTCTTCCCCCCTGCAACAACCAGGGTGAGCTCTGGGCTTCCCTGGGTGCCAGCCATGGGCTGGCAGGAGGTACTGGGGTCAGGCCTGGGCTCCAGGAAGTGGGGGCAAGTGAGATGTCTTGGAATGGGGGACAGTTCCCATCTATGCAGAGCTTCGGATCTTAGCCTGGTTCAGTGGTGCTGGTTTGGGACACTGCCAGGTGCCTGAGAAGAGGGGTGAGCAGCACCAGGATTGGAGGAGAGATGTGAGGAGGAAGTAGTGCTAGCACCAGGGGGAGAAGATGCGAGGGTGAAGCAGCACTGGCCCCTGGTCCTGGAACTCCTGGCTTCCCCTAGGCACAGGCAGGGAGTAGGAGCCGACCTGGGCATGTACTGCATGAGCAGTAGCAGGGCTGAGTGGAAAGGAAAGCTCTCTGTCCCCTCAGCCCTGCCATAGCCCATGCAGCACATGCCCTAGTCAGCTCCTGCACCCTGCTCATGCCTGGGGGGGAACCAGGAGTTGGGCAGTGCTGGGACTGGGAGCTCCCTCGTCCCTGTGCTGCTCAGCTCCTGGCTCCTGAGGTGACCCAGGCTGAGCAGTGCTGGAGCCATGGACAGTTCCCCCCCACGCCTCCTCGCTCCCTTTGGCAATTTGATGCCTAGGCTGACCGAGAGCAAATTGCTCTTGGTAAGCATCTACATGTGTGCTATTGCAGAGTAGCTAATGCACCATTAATCTACTACTTGTATTTGTTGGTACTAGCAAATAATGCATTAGCTTAATTTACTGCAGAGTAAATCCCATGCATGTGTAGACGCTGACATTTTACTGCACATTAGATGAATCTATTGCACAGTAAAGTGTCTTGTATATATGCAACCTTCATATCTGCAACTGGTTCTAACTTACAGAAAAGAGTCATGGCTGGAATCCATGGGTACAGCTGTACAAAACTACCATTCCATTTAGAGAGGGACCCTTGGCTCAGTCCCACAAATGGATTTCTGTACTGGGTTATGCAGGACTGGCACATGTGTCATGTGGCATGTTGGGAAGAGTTGCTCTGCCAGTGCAGATATGACGTGGGACTAACATGATGCATGGAGCCTTGCAGTGGTTCTCTGTATAACAAATATATTTAATCTGTTAGGCAAGTAGTTCTCAACTGGGGTGCCACAGCAGCAGGGGGGCCACCAGTCCCTTTCAGGAGTGCCATGGGATGGGCACTGCTGTTGGAACCAGCTAAAATTGTCCTGTGTGCCAGATGCACAGCCAGACCAGGAAGGGCTGTAGCCTGTGTGCATGTTCCTGCCTCCATTGAGGTTACCTGTTAAGCTTAAGGCAGGCAGAGAGCCTCATCTTGCCACAGACCTTCCCAGTCTGGCCTCTCCCTATACTCCTTAGGGAAACAAAGGTGGATGAGACAGTCCCTCCTATCCCACCCATTTTTACTTTCAGGAGACACCATGAGGGATACTGTTCAGGAGCATGTGCACATGCCCAAGCCTTTCCTGCCTAGCTGTGCATGAGGCACATGGGGCACTTTTACTTGGCAGTAGTGATGGCAGCTGCATCCCAGCTGAGAACAACTGGGGCAGCACAAGAGTGGATCTCATTCAGGATGCAACCAAATTCAAAAAAGGTGTGGAGAGGAACCCTGAATCTAAAAAAATAATAAGAAGAAGAACCACTGATTTAGGCATTTCAAGGTACATTTTTGTAGCAGCACAGTCATAAATTAACCCACAGAATTTTTTTGTTGACCCCAAGGAAAAAAGAGAAGGAAACTTTTGAGGAAGGAACACAACACTTCCAGGAGCAACGCAAGATGCTGATAACAATTTTTAACACAGTTTCAGTGCCAGTCCACTTACTGTACCACATTAAAATGAATTCATCACCACCAAATAACCCCAATTTTTGTTAAAAGTTTTTCAGCTAGGGGATGTCTCTCCAGGCCTTAGAAACATAGAATTATAGAAAGGTAGGCTTGGAAGGACCTCCAGAAGTCATTTAGGCCAACCATCTGCTCAAAGCAGGATCACCCTACCCAAATCATCCCATACAAGTCATTGTCTACCTTATTCCTAAAAAATAATCCTGTTGCACAACAAGGCATATTGCCCAAAGAAACCAAAAAGCATCCTAAATGGCCACCAGTAAAACAGAGGCTGTCAGTATCCTGCCACTGCAAAGGACATAAGACATCCAAGGAAGACAGCCAGGCTCTCTGCTACAGAGCAAGGGAAAAACCCTCACAATCCATACCAATCTGCCTATATTTTTATTGTGGCAGTTGTGACGGATTGCTTCCCTTCTGTTCCAGTTAGGGTTATAAACAGCGGACATACCCTTTAGGAATTAATGAAACATGTCTAAACACTCTCACACTAATACAACTATTGAAAATCAAATGGATTAGACTCTGGGTGGCAAGTGCAAAGTGAATACTTTAGTTGCAATCTGGGGTAATGGGAGGAGTCAAAAGCATGGGCTTGGTGTCAACAGCTTCCTTCCCTGCTGTTTTTCTTTTGTCTATACCAGAGCACCTCACAAGGATACTGTGACCTCTGAGCTTCTGGTATTGCCACTGCTAGAGAAGAAATCTAGAGAGTGACAAAGGATCTCAGTGGGCTGCATGTGAAAATAGGCACAGGATAAATGCTGAATAAATCTGCAGAATAAAAATGTCTCTGAAAATGCTCTTATTCCCACGCCACATTCACTGTACTGTTTCCCAGAGTCTACAATAGTACTCCACCATTTGTCTGCAAAATGACCCCTCCCCACTCCTGATAAGTACTGACTGGATGTTGAGATGTCCCAATTTGCCAGATAATAATTTCAGCTGCTTTAACTTTTTTATTTCTCTCTCTCCTCATCTCCTGTCTGCACTGAGTGCCTGTTTTATGTTCTGTATAACAAGAAGGCAATCAGATTGTGATTTCCTTGGTCATTGACAGCATTCCAGTTTAAAAAAAGCAAACTCCCTCTCCCCCCAAACTGGTATATTTTAGGACAGTGATTCTCAATTAAGGTGATGTGGCACCCTGGGATGCTGTAGGATCCTTTTAAGGGTATTCTGCATTGTGTAATATTAGCAGTTAGGTATGCAAACAACAACACATGATTGACAGGATAAATCCAGAGATTTCAAATTGCCATCCCTGGTATCATTTCCCACCAGATATAGGAAATGGGTGCTTTTTTAATGTTACGCAATGTATTGCCTTATTGAGGTCAACTATGAAAACCTAGTCTACTCACAAAACCGCACTAGTGATGTTAAAGCTATTCATATCAGCATAACTTTGGGTGAAGTTACATATTACACTTGGATTATATTAATAGCACTTAAAATAAAAATGTCCACATGTTAAAGCTCGTTAACTCATGCTAAGTACCCTCTGAACATATCAAAGTTATGCCACTTCAGGCGCGGGTTAACTCTGGGCCTGGCTACCTAGCTCATGTTAGGGTAACTGCTTAACATTTCACAGATTCAATATGGTCTAAGTCAGTGGTCTACAACCTTTTTAGGTCAAGAGATCGCTGGAATTTAAAAGGAACCTAAGATCTCTGTTCCCCCCCACCACACACACACGCACCCAGCAGGTCAGTCTGTGGGGAAGGGAGGGGAAACAGGGGAGGGGAAAGGGTCATGGGGGAGAGTGGGGCAGATCAAGGCCCCAGCCCTAGCCCCACTTCCTCCCTCATCACTGGGACCTCAATCTGTCCCCCCATCCCACCCCCCCATGGCAGGGAGGTAGAGATCATCCTCCAATCAAGGGATTGACACTGATGATCACAAGGCCTTACCTGGAGTACTGTGTCCAGTTTTGGGCCCACACATCAAGAAGAATGTGGAGAATTTGGAAGGAGTCCAAAGAAGGGCAACAAAAGTGATCAGGGGCTGGGAGACGAGACTTATGAGGAAAGGCTGAAAGAACTAGGGTTATTTAGCCTGGAAAAGAGAAGACTGAGTGGTGGGAGGGGGGAGGGATTTAATAACAAATACTTGAGGGGTCGTTATAGAAAAGATAAAGATGGACCTTTCTCTGTAGCTGTAGAGGACAGGCCTAGGAGCAACAGCTGCAGGCTGCAGCAGGGGAAATTTAGGTTGGAAATTAGGAGGAACTTGCTGACTATGAGTGTGGTCAAGTATTGGAACAGGCTACCTAGAAAAGTTGTGGAATCTCCTTTCTTGGAAACTTTCAAGGAAAGGGGCTAGGGACAGAAATTTCACATAAACCAGTTTAACTGATCAGAAACTGGTTTAAACCTGTAACACAATGGGAGTTCAGTGCATATAAACCAGTTCCAAACTGCCTGAAATTAGCTTAAGATAAACTTAGTTGAATGTAGTATCAGACTTAACTGATTTGGGTCATACTGGTTTATGAAACTTCTCTCCCAAGCCCCTTCCTGGTTCAAGTTAAATCACAGTGCCCCAGCATCCCAGCATGGCTTCCAGCCCTGGGCTGATCTGTGCTGTTTGCTCCAGAGAGCAGGGCTGGCCCAATCCTTCTGCTGCCTCGCCAGAGCAGTGAGGGCTTGCTGACAAAGGGGTGGGGGGACAAGCCCAGTTGGAGATGCAGCCCAGTCTACAGGAGAGGTACTGTCCTCCCCAAGCAAACCCTGTCTGCGCCTGGGGCCATGGAAGGGGGTTAAACACCCAACACCTCCACCCCTGCTCAAATTTACTGCTGGCTGCAACTGTGGACTATAAATCCCAGAGGCATCTGGAAGCAGAAAGAACATCAATGCTCTCAGGGGGTGCATGAGCACCCCCATGCACCGCTTACTCACCACCACTGGGTGATCCTGTCTTGATCAGGGGGCTGGACTAGATTAATTTGTGAGGTGACTTCGAAGTCCTAGTTTCCTATGAACCTATGATACTAAGAGAAAGAAGAATTAGAGTAATTGTAATACAAGACAGCATTGGAAATCTATGGTATATTAATTAGATTTTCCAAGTAATTTAACTTATATTTAGGAGATACTATGAAAACAGTATCTATTTGATATAAAAACCAATCCCATCCATAGTAATAAAAATGTACTCACACTTACTTCCTTCATTTGGAAGAGAAAGGGATAGCCCAAAGATTTATCCTAAAATTATCTTAGAAAAAACAATTCTTGGCTAATGAAACTGTATTTCTTTAGGCTAGGTTTATACAGTCCCACTTGTGGTTAAAAGTTTTTACTTTAAAAACAAGTTTCACTCACCACCTTTTGACTATAACAAAACAGGGGCTCTTATCAAACTTGTAGTTAAAGATCTGCTTTTACTGCTATATCAAGAGGAAATGAATATTTATATATGTATTTCAGATGCACAACACAGAAAATTCTGTGTCAAATTTTTCACTCTATTGTACTTGTATAAGTAAACAGTAATCTGCAAAAGCTAGTTAGTCAAGCACAAAAACGGAAACAGAATGAGGCCTACACTCTTCAGCTACCTTTAAGGTCTGTAGTATGTGGAAAAGAAGGTCATAAGGAAACACATTTTTGCAACTCATTATTTGTCTATAAGTAGTACACAAGAACCAGGAGTAGTGTTACAGAACTCAAGAATATTTCATCCATGAGTTCACATTTTTCATACTTGAAGTAATTAGAACTGTAGGACCAAATTTACTATTCTCTTAGTGAGCTACAGAAAAAGCTAAAATATGAAATTATGTTTTTACACATTCTAAAAGGGAAAGCTGCTTTTCCTCATTCACCTATTATTCAAGCGAGTTATACTGCTTATTAAGCCACAGCAAGGCAAGAAAAATGTGTTGTGTTTTTTTTGCTTTACCAACAAACAGGACTGCATTTAATTTATGCAGCATTTTGTAGGAGATCATTCTCAATCATCCAAAAATACTACTATATACTTCCTTTGACCTTAGATCCATAATCACTCCAGCCAGATCTGCAATTCAGAGATTTTATAGTATGTTAGCATAGCACACTGATTTCCCAATGAAGCATTTTTTTTCTTGTTGACAAAACTTTTGTCAACTAAAGTTTCTCAGGTTCAGAAGGGTATCTGGGGTGAAAACCAGAGAAAGAGATCCAAAGTAATCAGTAAGTAATTAAGTCTTTTTCCTTCTTGCACGGGAAGTAGTCAGTTGTTTAGATCAAGAAAACAGCTCCAACAGGTTCTCTAGCCAAATGATTAGACAAATGCCTCGGATAAGTGAATCAAGCTAAGCAAGGACTTAGTATGCCCTCACATCTGGATTACTGGCTACCTGGGTCTGCTCTCTGGGAAAAATGGCAAAAGGTCTAATTTTCATTCTGATGTAGAATGAAAATGATTTTCAAAATTTTGACATTTTTCATGAAGGAGAATTCTTGTTTTCAGGCTAGCCTAAAGTGCAAACCTAGATCTATACTTCAAGCATTGGTTATAATATCGTTTTAGAATAAGGTAATATTTTGACCATTTTACACTGGCAAATCTAATACATTGTAAGATGACTAGCAATAATCATGCAATATGTTTTAAAGGATTCTGCAAACATGCACCACTGAAATGCAGCCATCTGATATAAGTACACAGAAACTATGTAACATTTTGGCCGCTGACAAACGCGAGGAAAAAAACAAAACAAAAAAAATGGCTCTTTACTGGAAAAGGAAATATGTCAGTTTGACCCGGCTCTGCAGTATCTGTATACATTGTGCGCTTCAGTGGGGTTTTTTGGTGCTTTTCTGTAATAGCTTTTATCCGATCGAATCAGCAATTAGATAAAAGTGCCAAAAAGCCCTGCTGAAGTTCACGTTCTATATACACAATGGGCAACCTAGGTCAAACTGACGTGGTTCCTCTTCTGAGCATGTGCTGTGCTTGGTGTGGGGGTGCACCAAGCTGAAAGTAAAGGGCTGTTTCCCTGCCCCCCACCCCTCCATCTGTCAGTGGCCTTTAAGAGAAGAAATGAGAAGACTTTTCTAAAATTAATATGCAAGGAGAAACTAGTTACACATAATTATATTATTGATGCTCTTATAAGCAGTACAATGGGATATTAAAAAATGGTAACCCCCACCCCAAGATAACATGATTTTCTATTTTACAGTGCCTTTCTACATGATATTGGACCAATATTAATTCAGAGGCTAGCTGCTGAATGACCAGCAGCTTTCCTTGAAAAACTGTAATAAGCAACATGGCCTAATACTGTTTAGTTATTAACAACTGTTACAATTAGAGCATAAATTTGCATGGCCATAGGAGCATTACATTTAGGAAAAGCCCCAAACTTAAATGATGGGAATGTTGTGGCTAAGGTTGGCATGCACTTATTGTAGCTTTCAGGGCATGTGTCTGTAATTTACCTGGCTTGCCAATTTGCCAAGTCCCTCTTCCTCGTAAAGCAGCAATTCACTCATTGTCACAGGGCAGGCCCTAGGAGCGGCTGTGATCTCCCTAGCGTCCCCTACCGTGCCAAGTTAACTGTTTAGCACCCTCTGTCTCGCCTGCCACGTCTTGCTGTTATATAAGGGAGGCTGCCTTCCTGTTCTCTATGACACGGTGCTATGTTTGTCCTTGCCCATATCCTCTAAGGAGTGACCTCATGCACCCCAGTCTTATGGGCTACGCGGGCCTCCAACCTCCCCTTTAGCATGCCCCAAGCCTCACAGATGTCCCGGACGTTGACTGGTCAGTTTGCTCTCCATGCCCTGACTGGCGCTCTGGGCTTGCCACACAACTGGTGCCTCCCGCAGACGCTCTGGCCTTGTCACTCAACCGGCGTCCTGGCTAACGCCCCAGGCTTGTCACGCAACCAGCGCCCTTACTGGCACTCCCAAGCTTGTCACACCACTCATCTGGGCTTGTCTATACCCTCACCCAACTGGGTTTCTCCCAAAGTTTGCCCAGCTGGGCTCCCCAATAGCTTTGCCCCTGCTGGGCTTCTCAATAGCTTCGCCCTCCCTGGGGCTTCTAATGTAGAGGCAGCACCCCACTGGGCCTGTCTCCCCACGCTCACATGCTCTCACCCCCACTGGGGTTTCATCGCCCGCGCTTCTCGCAGTATGCTACCCCCACTGGGGTTTCGTCACCCGCGCTTCTCGCAGTATGCTACCCCCACTGGGGTTTTGTCACCCGCGCTTCCTGCGGTTGGGGCTCAGGTGGCCTGTAGCCATGCCTGGCCCCCTGACCCTTCTTCTGGGTCCTATGCCCGCTTGGGCTCTACACCCAATATCGCCCCACTGGGCAGGGGCCGGGACACCCCTCTAGCTCTACCCAATGTTGCCCCACTGGGCTGGGGTCGGGACACCCCCCACAGCACTCTCTACCACGCTGGGAGCACCCCCACCTTACTGGGGAGCTCCTACTGAGGCCTCCTCCTTCCCCTTATAGCCTCACTCAGTCCTCCGGTGTAACAATAACAACGAAGAAATATAAAACCATAAGCCGACCGGCTACAACACAAATAAGCCTCTCAGCTGGTCTTACCTAAACAAACACAAGCCATGAGCCAACTGGCTACAACATACGCTCCACGCTGCCCTGGCTACTCCTCATCTCCGTCGGGGTCCTCTCCACTCCACCCCATTCTCCAGACTATCAGGCAGCAGAGCAACCAGGCTGGTTTACTGTGCCTGGCTCGGCTCAGCTCAGCTCTACAGCAGAGTTGTTACTCCTTTGCGTGTCAGAGGGGAACTGCTCTGGCCTCAGCCTCTTCTGTTTATATGGGCCAGGCCCAGCCCCCTGGCGGTCAGCTGACCCAATCAGCTGCCCTAGCAACCGCCAGCTGTGTTGTCCTGTTGATTGGCAGCTAAGCTCTCTCACCAATGTCAGTAGCAGGCACCCTAGGGCCTGCTACACTCCTTCCCCCTTAAGTTCTTAACTCTCATTAGGAGCAGGGCGCACAAGCGCCCTGCGACACTCATAAATGTGTAGAACAACAACAACAAGGATATCTGCAGTTTCCAAACACTCTCTCATAGTGGCCAGCTAAACTTGCAAGAAGCTATGGGTTCCTGTAGATGGGTGCAGGATGTCTGCTCTGACGCACTGTAATTACAGCACATTGGAGAAGACCTGATTAATTGAGTCTGCTGGAGCATGCTAATTAGCATACTCCAGCAACCTCGGCATCTTGTATATTCAGCATCCCTGTACCTCAGAAGAATGGTAGTGGGAGCACTTTAACTACGTTGAACAAGCTTTAGTTAAAGCACCCCCGCTGCCATTTTGAAGTGTGGGACCCTGAATACACAAGACACTGCAGGTACTTTAATTAGAGTGGCTCCCAAGAGCCACTGTTCTTTATTTAAGAGACAAAGCCCAAGATAATATAGCTAATTAACGAACAGCGAAGTTCCTGAAGGTAATGTACTTCCATCAAGTTCACACTTCCCACCCTTCAGACAGGCTACTTATGGTGTGTCTTCTCCAACTCTTGACTGATGTTAAACCTAAACGCACACTCCTCCCACCACAATAAACCTGTCCATCTCTTCCCTCTCCTGCTCACTACTTTGTGTTCTCTCCCCGTCTTTCCTCTGTTAATTGTATTAAAATTCCTTCTTTTCACCCCTGTCTCTTTGCCTTGCTGTCAGTAATTTTCTACATACACCCCCTTTCTTCCATTCTTCTAAGGTGCAGGACAAGGAGGCTCTTCCAGTCCCATCCACATTTTTAGCATATCCATTGTTGGTCCAAATGCACCCTTCAAGTTAAGTGCTCTCCATTGTCTCTAGTCTGGTGGATTTGTATCGTAGGCCTTTCAGCAAAGTGAAAACACACTAACAAAGATAATTATGATACAACCTTTTTCACGTGAACCTTGCATTATACTTGCACAACATGCATCAGAATTCAAAAGCTGTGCAGAAAGGTTCCCCAAATGGTCACAGGTCCATTTTATTATGAAATAAGAAAGAACACATTTTTGGATTGATCCTTTCAGCTAGCAGTCAAAGAAATTCAAGCTCTCTCTGTCTGAGTGTACGGGGTTCTTCAGTGTTCCACATTTGAATAACAATACTATAAAGTCAATGGAACCTTCTACTTTCACTTTATTGACCATCCAGGATGCAGGAGAAGCTAATCCACCTGTCAAATATCTAGTATCTGTCTGATCGACTGACTTAAAATGGGGGGGGGGGGGCGGTGTTGCCATTATTTTAGACCAACTAGAAACAAAAACTCAGTGACTTGATAACTTTCCTTCCTTTTTGAGAATGGATATAAAGTTGCTGGACACTCTACTATCTCACTATTAGGAAGTCAATGTAATGTCATTATATCCTTTATGATTTTAGACCAGCAAAAATTCCTGATGTCAAGATATTGTATCAGGCAGTTAACATGGAAATACTTTCTGGTGAAAAATACAAATTCATTTCTTGAAAATGAAAAACATTTACTGCGTTACTAAAATAAAGATAATTAATTGTATCAAATGTAAAGCTGCAAAATTTGGAACTCTATTCTAGTAGGATATAGGAACATAAGAACTATGAGTCTTTATCGGACTTCTTCACACCTGTATAAGAAAGTCAGTGGGTCTTATTTGGAAGAGAATAGGGTCCTGTATTTTTAGAAGATTGTAACTGGTAGAGGAAAAGAAAGCTAGGCTCTGAAACATCAAAGTAAAATCTTAGCATGAAACAGACAAACATCATTTGCGTTCCAATACAAAACTCCTTTACCATCATGAACATTCATTTTCATTTCTTTATTTTCTGAGTTTATGCCCAGCAAGCCTGTTTGCTTTGTATCCAGTAAGCTCGGATGAATACATGATACAGGTGTTTTAATATGATGTTTACAGCTAAATAACAGACAAAGAAAAAAGCAGCAGCACTCAGCATTTAACCAAAACAAGATGCCTTGCATAGCAGGAATGACTTCATCCACAGCTGACTGCTGTCTTTAGCTGAGCAAAGGGAAGTTCTAGTATAGGCCTGTACCATTTACAAGCTTCATGATTCACTGCCAATTTGTAGAAACCAAAGTAAACTTTTGGCAGGACCCTTACATACCATAGTAGTTAAAGAAACTATCGTCCCACCCTGGTTTTGACTACAAGGCTCAAATGATTGATTTAAGGTTTCTTTCTTTCCCCACATCCTCTTCACCTACTTGAAGACTTTGTTTTTAAATATAATTTTAAAAGAGATCATTCCTTTATCTACAGCCTGTAATTACTTCTCATAAATTTATATTTGCTAATAAGCCTGACCAACAGAAAACCTTCACTACTAATTAAAAGTGAAAAGCTAGCAAATAGATCCAATACCCTGATGATTCCCAGCTGTGTTCTAGTAAAGCTGTACAAAGGCACCTGCTTATTTTTGCAGTATTTCTTTTTTTTTCCTTTTTATCACTCTGTTCCCTCAATAATGATTCATGAAATGGGTTAAATAAATTAGCTTACATAGTTGGCTGATAGGCCATTTGTATTTTGCAGTTGTTAGAGCAGGAGCTAGGGATCAGTTTGGTAATTTGGGATTCATTCCTATTTTTGCATGTGCTGTTAGGTACATCAAAAGTGTGCATTAGTGTTCCACACCTATCTAGTGACACTGAAAGCCAATTTATCAGACATCCTGAACATCCAAGTCAGTGGGGACCAAACCCCTAAATATTTTTAGAGGCATGAAATGCAGATAGGCATCTGTGATTTTTTTTTTTTTTAATGCACAGAAGTGTTCACCTCTTATCAATTCTAAGAGTTAGGCATGAATGGACTAGAGCTACAAAAGGTCTAGGATGTCTTAGTGCTGCCGAATGCAGTGGTTTTCAACTTGCAGTCCACAGATCCCTAAGGATCTGCAGACCATAGCTAAGGGGTCCACCAAAGATGACTATGATCAATCAAAAGTATGTGAATACCCACACATACAGTTCAAAGGGCTCTGCAACTCCATTTGAAATTTCCAAAGGGGTCCGCACCTTTGTTTGAAATTTTTTAGGGATCTGCAAATACAAAAAGGTTGAAAACCACTGGCCTAAGGGCCACTGTAGACACCTAAATCAATATTTAGACCTTCAAAAGCACCACCCAGTGATTATCTAACCCTGGTGATATTTAAAGTCCCAAGCACTGAAGTTTCCAAAAGTAAAATCCTCTAGACACATCAAAGTTTATTTCTGGGCAGAACCAGAATTGCCTGAGTCTTGACACTGCTGAGTCATCTCAGCTCTATGCACTATTTGGGAGAAAACCTACATTACCTGAGCAGCCTGACCTGGGAAGGAGGAGGCATGGGACATTTAATAACTTTTCAACTCCTCTTTTCTGTTTTAATTAACATATGTCCTTGGAACATCTCCTAAGAACTTCCATCCATTAACATTTTTCTCCTCAACATGTAGTCTGTAATCTTTCGTTTGCTGCTGCCTTCACCAAGTTAGTACAGCTTGTTCCTTACAAACCCTTTGGTTTAAAGTTACCGTAAACTATAAATGTAGCATGTTTACCCATTTCAGAGCTAAATGGTTTTACTGGAAGCTACTGTCTTTTTGTAGTGATATTTTAGAAAATACTCCAGTAAAGAAAAGGCACACGATTCACTAAACTGAGCTTCCGTACGAAAATAGGACAAGAAAGTTATGCCTAAG
>NW_017729024.1:98463663-98464811 GCF_001723915.1 Gavialis gangeticus
GGAGGGGAGGGAATGAGCCTGGGCCTGAAACGATGGGCGGTGAAGGGACAGAGTGGGCCTGGTCCCGAGGCGGCAGGTGGGGAAGAAGGGGGAGCCGGACCCCAACCTGAGGCAGTGAGGGGAGGTGGAAGGCCTCTGTCTCCGCCACCAACCCCCTCCCCATCATACTTGATGGGCAATTTGCTAGTACATTAATATACATTAATGTATCTTACACCTATGCTGAACAAACTTCCTGGTCACTTACAGCCCGCTCTATCACTCATACTTAATGGTGACAATCTCCTTTCATTCCCATCCAGATCTTAAAACATACAAATGTGCAAATGCAAGCCCAGCACCCATCCCAACTAAACAAGCTGGGTACATAGCAGTATATTGTGCCATGGCAGTCCTTTGCCACCCAATGCTAGGAATACATACCAGCTCCTTATGCAGCTCATCCAGAGAAAAGGGGAAAGGCAACTGGCTATGGGTAATCTAGCTCAGTACCATTACTTTCTTCCTCCTCCCATACTTCATTCCTGCACTTGCACAAGTCTCCTTAACCAGTAGAGCTCTCGGACAGGGCAGGAGATATACACCTGTTATGCAGTAATCTCAGTCCTGCAGCAGTGGCAAGGTTCATCCACTCAAGTTAGTGAACACTTTGCTACTAAGTCCAAGGAGAGCTAGACAGCCCCCTCTGACCACAATGGCTATGGCACTGACTGACTGCAGACAAAACAAATCCATTAGGACTAGTGTGATATGGTTATTATGAGACTGACGAGAAAAAGAAATAAAAAGCCTGAGACTCTGGAGCAGTAAGAAGGACAAAGTTTTCTCTGTTGCAGCTCCCCTTCTGTAAATCCATCCTATAGAAGAGTAACACTACAATTCTTTCCATGCTAAAATCACGAGATCCTGCAGCATACATACAATGAAGCAACAGTCAAGAAAACAGGACAGTCTAATAGGCCCCTGCCACCTCTGTTTACAGCAGTGATTCTCAGCCAGGGTGCCTCAGCACCCTGAGGTGCCTTGAGATCTTTCCAAAGGTGCTACAGTGTGACACAGTGTTAGCACTGTTAGCTATGCAAGCATAATTCCCAAGTTAAACCCAGAGATCTCACACAGGAATCCATAATGTCAAAAACATTATGATC
>NW_017729024.1:98469811-98552868 GCF_001723915.1 Gavialis gangeticus
AAAAAGCCTGAGACTCTGGAGCAGTAAGAAGGACAAAGTTTTCTCTGTTGCAGCTCCCCTTCTGTAAATCCATCCTATAGAAGAGTAACACTACAATTCTTTCCATGCTAAAATCACGAGATCCTGCAGCATACATACAATGAAGCAACAGTCAAGAAAACAGGACAGTCTAATAGGCCCCTGCCACCTCTGTTTACAGCAGTGATTCTCAGCCAGGGTGCCTCAGCACCCTGAGGTGCCTTGAGATCTTTCCAAAGGTGCTACAGTGTGACACAGTGTTAGCACTGTTAGCTATGCAAGCATAATTCCCAAGTTAAACCCAGAGATCTCACACAGGAATCCATAATGTCAAAAACATTATGATCTGTTGGGGTCTTTCTGAGTTCTTTGCAACAGAAGAATTGCTTTATTACTTTTCTGGAGTCAAAAAACAAGTGAAAACTAAATGCTGGCATTTTATAAGGAGTGTCTTGAGTCTAGTAGATGGTGCCTTGAGTCTAGTGAGGGGTGTCTTGAGCCTAAGCAGGTTGAGAACCATTGGTCTACAGTTTTATAAAAAGGATGCTTCAGCATCATGATATTTAATAGGAAAAATAAATGTCCTCCAGGGACCCAAGGGCATCTCCTGGGTCCTGTAAAAGGGAGTTCAGAGTCCCTTCTAGATAACCTCCTGGGGTGGTACCCCAAGGAAGATGAAGGAGCCTCAAGGTTCATGAGCTATGGGCACGTCTACATGTCATCGTACGGTGATGTTGCTACAGCACTGTGCTTTGGCACTTCCTTTTGGAAGTACTAAAGCACAGCACAGCAGGGGCAGTTACTGCACCATGAGTGCGGTTCACAGTTAGATTCACCACTGTGTCGCCGTAGCAGCACGCTATACTGGGGGAGCGTAGCAGTACAGCGACGCAGCTGATGTTCATGCGTAGGCTCAAGTGATCGCCACATCACTGTAGTGTCCTGTATGGCACCATAGCACGTCACTATGTTGCCATAAAATATACCCTATGAAAGAGGAACCCATTACTCAAACAAAAATATCTGACCATTGGCAGCAAGGGGCATATTGTTACAATCACAATGGACTGAGGTTTTTTGGTGTTTTCTCTAAATGGTCTCTAGTAAAACACCCACCCAAAAGGCTCCATTAACTCATAACTGAGGTGTCTGAAGTATTTTTCATCATCACACAAAAACTAAAAAGTGCAATGAAATAACAAGCTAAAGCACTGTTTGCTCACAACATGTTATTAGACTTCAACAGTAACCTCAGAAACATCATCTGAAAAAAATCTTACACTCACCAAATATAAGTTTAGACTCACCATCTTCTTGTTCTCAAACTCTTTAATTAGCATTTTTACTTACAAATTTTCCAATAATTCCAATGTGGTCAAATAATATTCTTGTGTGTGAGGGAAATACATTAAAGAGAGAGAGACAGAGAGAGAAAGAGATCAGAGAGGTAAATGTAAATCATCCCAGTGCTTGACAGACACATTAGGGTGCATCTGTGATGTATTAGCAGAACTGATACGTCTTACATGAGGAATTGCATATAAAATGTCACACGTCACAGCAAATAGGCCTTACTTGTTTTCATTGCTGGCATCATACCGAGGCATGGGGTCAAAATCATTGCCATTGACATCAAAGCTGGCATAGGGATCCTGCAGTCAACAGAGGAGAGAGAACCAAATTCTTGTTAATTAGCCATTGACTCATATGGCCCATACATTCTTCAGCAGGTTTCTACAAGAAAGTAATTAGTAATTAGAGTAACATTCCTGTGGTTTTGTGATGACTGCCTGTTTTAGGAAAGGATTAGATGTTCAATAATTATAGGATTTGCATTTTTTAATTTTTGTTTTGAAAGAGTTGGAGGATAGCAAATGTTCTAGGAAAAAACACTGTTCCAACAACTATTATGAAATGGGAAGAGCTGCTTGACACACATGTGTAAGTTTACTAAATGAAATACTGACATTCCTCCCCTGAGACATTATGAAATAAAGACTGTGTGTTCCAAAGCAAGATTGCATTAAATTTATCAAGGGTCAACAAACTATCCCAAATAATGTATAATAAAAGAAAAAAAAGTCCTATCTTCTATTTTGGGAAGATAATATATATTTCCTCCAAGAAAATTTTCTTGTAGGTATTAAGATACATTTCAAACACACAGTGGGAAAATGCATCAAATTTGGAAAGGAGTATACTTTTCTAAATTTCCATCACATTTTCAGTGAGCATATTCATTTCTAAGGTATGTGCAATGAGTGTTTTTGTGATGTTTCCTGAATTTATGAAGATTTTAATGCTGAAAATGGTTTACAGTGAAAACAGCTGTCGGTTTGTGTGGCTTCTGTTAATTGATGTGGTAGCATGTGGTGTGTTGACATAGCAAGTAGTTCTCTTTAATCTCTTCTTTGTTGAAAACCAGTTACCACATCCACCTCAAATGTTCCTCTTTGCAGCAACCGGACATATAGAAGGGATTTGTCATCAAATCAGCAATGTTAATTTCAAAGCAGAATTCCATATGTAGGACTGGTGACAGGATACGTCCTTAAGCATGGGTAGTTTAAAATAAACATCTTCAGAACTGCGAACACCACAGTAAGTTTTTGATTGACTGTTAATAATGCTACCATTAACCCCATATCTTAAATGCTCTGTCAACATGAAATTCACCCAACATAAAGCTTGTATACCACTGAAGTCTTACAAAAGGCCCATGAACTTTTTACAGGTTAATATGTGCACAGTTTTTCAGCTGGCCCGCTGCATGTAGGCAAGTTTCATTCCCAACACTACTGGTCTGTTTTCTTCATGTCTATGCACATACAGTGGGCATTTCCTATTTCCTAAAAACATTTAATACTCAAGGTTGCACAGTTCTAGGTAATGACTATGCCTGTATCATACAATAGGCACCTCTAGCAATGCATAGTGCTGAGGTTCTACCATGATGTAAGCCAAACCATAAGGTAGCCATAAAGCGGCCTGCTGCATATTAAGATCCTTCCTATTTATTTGAAACCAATCTTTTAAATACAGTTAAAAACACACAAATGGAAACCCTCCAAGGGCATGTGAAAACTAGTGTAGACAATGGGCCTGCTTCTTCTCTCAGTTACTCCAGTGTAAATAGGGAAATAACATCACTGGAGTCACAGGAGTCTTGACCCCCAGGTCAGCCACACTTGACTATTTACTCATAATGATACACATTCTTTCTCCTCTATGTCATTTCTAGCAAGGGAATACATAGTTTTATGTAAGTGGATAGATGTAGTCAAAAGACATACAAAAAACTAGAACCCTTGGTTCCAAAATTATACCTTTTATTAGACCAACTGGAAAATGGCAAAATTGTCCTTTTCTGCAAGCTTTCGGGATCAAAGTCCCTTTGTCAGGCTCTGGGAAAAGTGTAGATGGTACAACATGGTAAAAAGTCCCCAGAGGTAGAAAATAAATTTCATTTTTGCACAGAGGGAGCTGAAGATGAAAGTCTGTCCCTCTGTCTATGAGAGTATGTTTGTGAGCTGTGTTGAGTAGCTCTTTGATGTGTTGATCAGGTAGAAGTAGTCAAGACCTTCAAGAAGTCCATTAGCTAAATATTTTTGGTCTATAAAAGTTTATATTGGTAATCCCTCTATATAAGGATAATGTCTGCCAGGGGGAGGAGGGTGTTACTTGTGAGTTTTAAGGCAGATGAGAAGTCCAATCCATGCTCTGCAAGTTTTTTCACAGATGTGACAAGTGGTGCCTTGGGGCGGGCACAGCTATTGGCCAGGATGTTGTGCGATTTCCTTCCCCTTCTGCCTTTTCTCCACTTCCTAAGTAAGATGGTTCTCTGTGAAGAGGGCTGTAGCTTGATGTGTGGTGCAGTCCGTTGATACCTGTTACCAGCCAGCACTTCCCAATTATGGTTAAGGTCACCCTTTTTAAGCTACGCTTTTCAGGGTGTCCTTGTGATGCTTTCTCTGTCCTCCGTGGGTCCTCTTAACATGACTAAATGGAGAGAAGAGGACTTGCTTTGGGAGATGAGTGTCAGCCATCCACACACAATGGCCAGCCCAGCAGAGTTGATGTTTCATGATCTTTGTCTCGATGCTGGTTATTTTAGCTGCAGAGGATGCTGGCACTGGTGAAGTGGTCTTCTCATCTAATGCAAGGATCTTCCTAAGGCAACGCTGATAGAAACATTCCAGGCACTTAAGATGGCTTTGATATGTCACCCACGTTTCACACCCATAGAAGTGCAGGAGGATAACCACTGCATTGTAGACCAGGATCTTAGTTTCCATCTGCAGATCTCAGTCATCAAAGACATGGCAAAGCAGCTTTGCAAAGGATATTTTGGCACAGCGAATCCTGTTGGATTTCTATATCAAGACCGACTGACTGACTGACTGACTGACTGACTTGGAGAGGTGACTGCCTAGGTATGGGAAATGCTTAATGTTTTCCAGGGTTTCTCCACCAATGGTAATTTTTTGGGGGAGAGGAGCTGCTTGTGTTGGGGCAGGCTGATGGAGCACCTAAGTCTTCCCAATGTCAAGGGAGAATCCCAGGCTGATAGGCACCTGAGAAAAGGTCAAGGGTGGACTACAGAACAGTCTCAGTGTACATGAGGATAACACTGTCGTCAGCATACTGAAGGTTGATAATGCCAGTCTTGGTAACTTTCATTTTGAAGAAAGTTCAAGAAAGACCTTCAAGGAAGTTCCATTAGCTATATATTTTTGACCTATAAAGGTTTACAGCTGGACGCTCATGAAATCAGCTGATGTGCATTCTATTTAGTAACTCTAGAAGTGGTTGTGGTGAGATAATCTTAGGCTACAGTAGTTAGAGAAGGGAGAAAGAATAAAAAAACAGATTGTTGAATTCAATGCTTTATAAATGCAGCACTTAGACTCCCTATGGAAGACATATTAATAGTCTTGGCAGGATTCAAATTTTATCAGTAAACATTAATAAATGTTGATTTCACCTTGTACTCACAGACTGACAAAAAATATTTCCATCGTTAATAAATGAAATTTATAGAAAGGGGACGTAAGAAAAATGATGGGTGATGGAGTATGTGATGACAGGAAAACGAGCCGTACAGAACTGTGCTGACTGTAGTTTGGACTATAACTCCAAGAAACGCCAGGGAAGTGGGAACAAAGGAAGAGGAAGTACTACCAAATGAACAGAATCACATTATCATAGAAAATTAGGATTAGAAGTCACCTCAGGACATCTAGTCCAACCCCTGTTCAAGGCAGGACCATCCCCAACTAGATCATCCAAACCAAGGCTTTGTCAAGGTGGGCCTTAAAAAACTCCAAGGGCCACAACCTCTCTGGCTAAACTGTTCCAGTGTTTTACTACCCTCCTAGCAAGAAAATTCTTCCTAATATGTAACCTAAACTTCCCCTGCTGCAACTTGAGACCATTGCTCCTTGTTCTGTCATCTGTTACTACTGAGAACAGTCTAGATCCATCCTCTTTCAAACCCTGTTTCAGGTAGTTGAAGGCTGCTATTAAATCCCCTCTCCATCTTCTCTTCTCTAGACTAAATAAGCCCAGTTCCCTCAGCCTCTCCTCCTAACTCATGTGCCCCCTCACCATTTTGTTGCCCCCCACTGGGCTCTCTCCAATTTGTCCACATCCCTTCTGTAGTGGGAGGCCCAAAACTAAACACAGTACTGCAGATATGGCCTGACCAGTGCCAAATAGAGGGGAATAATCACTTCCCTTGACCTGCTGGTAAGACTCCTACCAGTGCAGCCCAGTATGCCATTTGTCTTCTTTGCAAAAAGGACACATTGTTGGCCCATATTCAGCTTATTCTCCACTGTAACCCCCAGGTCCTTTTCTGCAGAGCTTCTGCCCAGTGAGTCAGCCCCCAGCCTGTACTGGTGCATGAGATTCTTCCGTCCTAAATGTAGGATTTTGCACTTGTCCATGTTGAACCACATGAGATTTCTTTTGGCCCAATCCTCCAATTTGTCTAGGTCATTTTGAATCCTAGCCCTACCTTCCAGTGTATCTACTACTCCCCCCCAGCTTGGTATCATCTGCAGATTTGCTGAGGGTGCACTCTATACCATCCTCTAGGTTGCTGATGAAGAGAAAACCGGCCCCAGGACTAACCCCTAAGGCACTCCACTCAATACTGTCTGCCAACTAGACATTGAGACATTGATTGCTACCCTCTGAGCCTGATGCTGCAGCCGGTTGCTATCCACCTTATAGTGTATTTATCCAGCCTGTACTTCCTTAGCTTGCCTGTGAGAATGTTGTGGGAGAACATATCAATGGCTTGCTAAAAACAAGCTATATCACATCCACTGGTCTCCCTGCATCCACAGAGCCAATTGTCTCAACATAGAAGGCAATTGGGTTGTAAAGGCATGACTGGCCCTTGGTGAAACCATGCTGACTGTTCCTAATCACCCTTTAACTCCAAGTGCTTACAAATGGATTCCTTGAGCATCTGTTCCATGATTTTTCCAAGGACTGAGGTGAGCCTGACCAGTCTGTAGCTCCCTGAATCCTCCTTTTTACCTTTCTTAACTATGGGCATGATGTTTGCCCTTTTCCAGTCATCTGTCAGCTCTCCCGATCACCCTGAGGTTTCAAAGATGATGGCCAGCAGCTTTGCAATCACATCAGCCAACTCCCTCAGCATCCTCAGAACATCCCATTTGGCCCCATGGACTTGTATATGTCCAACTTTTCTAAATAGTGCCTAACCCGTTCTTTGGCTACTGTTGGTTGCTTACCTTCTCCTAAGGCTGTGCTGCCAGATGTAATAGTCTGGGGGCTAA
The DNA here is from genome assembly GCF_001723915.1 of Gavialis gangeticus. Lineage (NCBI taxonomy): Eukaryota > Metazoa > Chordata > Crocodylia > Gavialidae > Gavialis > Gavialis gangeticus. The sequence goes on from NW_017729024.1 coordinate 98,476,642, forward strand.
ACTTGCCTGTGAAGACTAAGGTGAAAAAGGTATTGGGCATGTCTGCATTTGCACCCAACTGCACAGTAACCACTGGTACTGCACAGTTCAGGCACTGCATGGGTTATTTCTGACCCTAATGTGCATTAACAATGAGCTACTGCACAGTAGCTTTTTGCTACTACACAGTAGCAGTGGCATCGCAGTTTGTGCCCACCAACACTACGTCACCATAACAACAAGTTACATTGCCATAGCTCTTCACTGCAGTGATGTAGTGTCTCGTTTAGAAATGCCAGTTGAGTACTTCAGCCTCTTCCACATCATCTGTCACTAGGTTGCATCCCCTATTCAGTAAGGGACACAAACTTCCCCTGACCTTCCTCTTGGTATTGACATACTTATAGAAACCCTTCTTGTTAGCTTTCATGTCCCTTGTTAGCTACAACTCCAATTGCGCTTTGGTCTTCCTGACTTCATCTCTGCATACCCGAGAAATACTCTAATACTGATCCCTAGTTGTCTGTCCAAGTTTCCCTAAGCCAAGCTAAGCTGGTCTTCTGGCATATTTGCTAACCTTTCTGCATACCAGGATGGTTTGTTTCTGCTCTCTCAGTACGACTTCCTTAAAGTACAGTCAGCATTCCTAGAGTCCTCTCCCCCTCAGTCTGGCTTCCCAAGGGATCCTGCCCATGAGTTGAATTTTGCTTTTCTCAAGTCCAGAGTCCTTACTGTGCTGCTCTCCATCCTTCCTTTCCTCAGGATCCTGAACTTAATCATCGTATGGTCACTGCTGCCCAAGTTGCCATCTACTACATTCCTCACCAATTTTTCCCTGTTTGTGAACAGCAAGTCAAAAAGAGCACTACCCCTAGTTGGCTGCTCCAGCACTTGCACTAGGAAGTTGTCCCCAACACTTTCCAAAAACTTTCTGGATTGCCTGTGCACTGCTGTATTGCCCTCCCAGCAGATGTCAGGGTGATTGAAGTCTCCCATGAGAACGAGGGCCTGTGATCAGGAAGCTTCCGCTAGCTGCTTGAAGAAAACCTCATCCACCCCCTCCTCCTGGTCTGGTGGTCTATAGCACCACTATGACATCACCCTTGTTGCCATTTCCTCTAACCCTAACCCAGAGACTTTCAACAGGCTATCTCCAGTTTCATATGGGAGCTCTGAGCAATTGTATGGCTCTTTTACGTAAAGTACAACTCTTCTTCCTGTCCATTCTGAATTGTTTATACCCATCCATGATAGTGCTCCAGTCATGCAACCTGTCCCACCAAGTCTCTATTATTCCAGTGTAAATGAAACTTTTTGTAATTTCCATCCTTTTATCATTACTGGTTGGAGATAGTATTCACTGCTTTTCTTCCCTCTCTTTTTTCTGCTAACAGCCAGAAATCTAAATTCAGGACAATAAAACAGCAATATGAACCATTAGAAAGACTCACATAATTCTGTATCAAGTCCGGGTGATTTCTTTCAATGCCGTCATCCAGGATGGTGACTACAACATTCTTCCCAGTGTAGCCTCTCTTCCAAGCACCTACTATGTTCATGTCTGATTGACAGTTATGGGTGTTATCATTGCAGTGCTATAGGGTGAAGAAGAGATAAATTCATTGGATGTTGGAGTTTACTAAACAGTGCCAAGATGGGGTATTAGCTTATTCATTAACATAAGCAATTAAATTATAAGGAGATGAGCATAGTGATTTGAATAGCAGATACAGAAGACCAATGTCTTCATTAAGTAATATCAGGATAATTACGAATATGCTAAATAAAATGGACATCACTGCAATTGTTTATTTCAAGATGAGACTGCATCCCAAGCAATAGAAAAGGGCAATTCTTAGCCACAATGCAACACTGGAAGCAGCTTTTTTTTGTGACCATTAAGCCTTTCATTTGAAACATGCACTTGAATTATTTGAATTTTTCAGCAAAACAAACCATATGTGGATAAAAGTAGACAAATTTCCATAGAGAAACAGTCATGGAAACAAACCCTGCTTTTTGGAGCTTATGTACTGTATAATTTCTTGACAGAATGTCTGGAAACTAATCCAGATTCATTTCTATCTACAAAAGCAGGCTTTTGGCAGGTTTTGTGCAATATCAGCAGGAGATGAGCAGCAGTTAAGAACCTGCAACCAAAACAACCCTCTGAAAAACTTGCAGTTTAAGATAGCTGATGAATTGAAGATGGCTACATTGTCAACAGTCTGGGATACCGCTTACAGGGGTACACAGAAATAGAATGACTCTCCTTTTGCATGAGTACACCCCAGTTTACTTGACGGACTTTGGCTTGCTACAGAAATGAGATGCGAGATTTGGGTATTCACTCCATTAGCAACTCTGACCCACACACAGAATGATTCCCTATAAAGCCTGTTCCAGTCAGACCCTCATCACCATTGCTTTTCTCCAGCTTTTCCAGGCTCAGTGAAAAACAAAAAAAAGGGTAAAAAAGAAAAAAGAAGGAAATGCTTGGAATGAGTATCATAGCAACAGTAGCCAAATGAGAGCTCTCAGCCTTCACTCTCTCCTCTCCATAGCCTTGCACCCGCAACTCAGTGCAGCATTTTAGCACTTTTGGAAACTGTAAATAGCGCAAGTGAATTAGAAGGGATGGATCTGCCCTCACAGTGTAACTCCATTGAATGTAACTGTTAGTATAAAATTTCGTGCAATTTAATATAAGATGACGATCAAGCTCTCCTTTCCTACTGCCTTCTTTCATTCAACCCCACACACCTTGATACAATACACAAACCAAAGGATTTAACAGTGTTTATTAGCTGTTACTAAAGCAAGACTGTGCTATTAAACATTGTATATACAAGGCATCTGTACAACCTTAGGAACATATTCCAAAGAATTTCGTTCTATGTCTTGCTTTAAAAAACACACAGAGAATGCTTGTTTCATAACATTACCTATGCTCTAAACTTTCCTTGTTCACACTTTATGCCATCTTTGTACAAAAGTCTTTGTGATATACAAACTACAAAGTTATAACACTGCGTAATTCTTGTACATCCTCTGGATATTCAAGAATGTTACTGACCTCAACCAACTAATCCTTAGAAAACAATTGTGAATATTCAGTCATATTTGTGTGCCACTCCTACTAACACGGTGCCATCTGCTTAACTTTAGATAAGTCCAAGAGTGACATCAACAAAGCTGATATGAAGCTCTAGGGGTCATTTTTCTTTGGAGTGTACTTGTTTAAAAGACTGACTGTGGGACAGGGGATACACCTATCCCACCAGTGCCCATGGAAAAAAAAGGAAACTAAACTTTATGTTACTATGCAAAATATTCGGCATGACAAGCCCTTTTTATAAATGCACCACACTTCGTACAACATAATTATATATTTAAAATAAGCAAGACAAGCTAGACATGCTGACAGAATCCTACCTTACCAACTGATTAATTCAGACATTTCCTGCACAGGTACCATGACCAGAGACTCAGAGAGTCATAATAAAACAGCAACATTTCAACATACAGGCTAGCAACAGAAGTTACCTACATATACACCAGGATAAGTGGTCGGAAACTAATTCCAACCAGTAACGTACGTAAATTCAACACCATAAGAACATAAATTCAGTACACTGAAACAAATTTCAAAATGGCTGAACCTTGTTTAAGATAAACCTGGTTGAACGTAGTACGAGAGTCAACTGATTCAGTCTACTGAACTTGTGTCCCAGATCCCCTCCCAACTGAAGTTACCTCACAGTTCCCCAGCATCCCAGGATGCTTTGCAACCGTGGTCTGTGCTGTCTGTTCTGGTCACAGAACTGAGGCAGTAAAGACTGCTCCCTAGCCTGCATCCTGCTTGTGCCTGTTGCCCAGTGGGATGTAGGGGCAGGGGAATGGATCCTGGGCTTCTCCTGCCCCCAGCCCAGCAAGCCCCCAAGCTGCAAAAGCCTCAGCCCCACCTCCTCATCAGCAGCCAATCTCTCTGAGAGGTGGAGGGGGCCATGCACCTCCCAGCCTGGCACCAGCCCCAGACCCGCCCCCCAAGCAGGGGTCTATATGGCACAGGCAGGGAAGCCCCCACATGCAGCCAACTGAGCGGGTTCTCTTCCTCCCTGCAGCTGACACCAAGCATAGGGGCATGTTCAGCAGTCACATGTCCAGCAGACACATGTCTAGCAGTCAGTCAGACATGGGCTGCTGATCAGCTGTGTTCAACAGCCTTCTGCAGTGTCTGGTGTGACGGGAAGTGCATGAGTGCCCCTGGCTTCTGGCCTGGGTCAGTACAAGCTCCTGCCTCCTTTGGCTACCAGAACACTGTATGACAATTCAGTTCATTACTGGTCATGAATGACTGGTGCCTCCCAAGACTGGCGGGGGGTTACAATTTGCAGGCGGCAACGTTGGCGGTGAGGTGGCGAGCGGCGACTGCCCGCAGAAGCCAGCAGCAGCATTGGTGGTGGAGGGGGCCAGGTTGTACGTGGCAATTGGCAACCACCCGCAGAAGCCAGCAGCGGTGTCAGCAAGTGGTGATCAGCAACCACCTGCAGAAGCCAGTGTTGGCATGAGCAACTGCCTGTAGAAGCCAGTGGCAGTGCCGGCAGCAGAGGGGTGGAGGGCGGTGAGTGGTGACCACCTGCAGAAGCAGTGGCAGTGGCGGCCAATCTCGGGGGGGGCATGCGCCCACCCCTACATGTCGTGTATGTTACTGGCCCAATCTACGTAGCTTCGAAAAACCTGTGAAGGTGGGATTGATTCTACCTTAGGCTTTTTGAACCTTTGTACTTAGCCACATTGTGTTTTGTCCACTGGCTGAAGGATACTGTTGAAAGGAGTACCCCATCACACAGTGTAATTTGACAACAGTTTTTAAAAGGCAGTTAAAGGACAATGTTTTTCTTTGGACTGTTTAATTGGGAAAAATTTAATGACACTGCAGTTAGCATTTAACAAGAACCATCTGCAGGGCTGAGACATGCCTGTATTGGAAAGATGTTTTAGGAAGCAAAAGGAGAGTGGAGAGAGAGAGAGAGACAGAGAGAGAGAGAAATTTTCTCATTCTCGTAGTTAAAATCTGAAAAAGGTGTAAAGCCAAAAGAATTATTCAGGGGTCTTCTGTATCCTTTCAGTGTCAGATGCATGCCTACAGTTCCTTAGCTATTTTACTAAACCCTCTCAAATGTAACTGACTGTCATTATCATTATCTTAATGTCTTCTGTCTGGTGTGCTAATTTCAGAGGCCTGAGACTGGTTATATTCAATTAGGAATCAATACCTCAAAGGAAATGCTAGGCTAAGGCATCAGTAATCATTTTAAGGAACAATATCTTATGAAATTCCAAAGCCAGAAATAAATTCAGAGGTAAATTATATAAGGCATTCTATTTTGTATTTCCACTTATAAATATACAATATTGTAATTTCATTCTGTTTTACCCCAACGTGGATTCAAACAATTTTAACAGCCTGTGGCTGAGTCTACATGAGACACTGACTGTGCAGTTACTGTGCAGTCATATATTATGTCCATGCACAAGTACTAAATGACAGCGCAGTAATCAGTATTACTGCACAGTAGTTTCCTTAAATGGCCTTTTGGTGAAGCTGACTGTGCAGTAGCTTGTTACCACTGCACAGTAGCGTCACATCATGCTTTGTGCAACATGACAGTACTGTGCAGCAATAATAAACTACTGCACAGCAGTAACGAGCTCCTGTGCAGTCAGCATCTCATGCAGATGCGGCCAGAGTTTCACAAATTGATAAAATTATGCCCACTGAGAGCTTTCCCACTGTACAAAATACTGCTTTCTTCTGCTTTTTGACTTACTAATAGTTAAAAGATTAGTTCAAAATCCAAGTGAGAAAAGTAAGATAATCAGAAGAATGAGATTAGGTCCAAATATCTAAGGTGGCAGGTATAAAACTAATTTGGTAGAACAGTTTAAACGCAGTAAAACTCCCAAGTGCCAGCCCCCAGATAGAGATAAGGGGAAACAAAGGTAGAACTTTGTTGACAAGAAAAAAGAGACACTTTTTGAATTTCATTACAATAATAGTGAAAAGAGTCTTGGTAAATTGTTATTACTGCGTGATAATCTTTATTAAAATGATGTTTCTTTTTAATATATTTTTTATATTTTCAGGAGAAAGTAATGTTGTAAAACTTTCATCAAAGCTGGTGGAAGATGAAAGTGAACTCTTAGAAGTAGGAGGATATTTGCTAGGAATAAACATTTGAGTTTTCTTAAGTACAATATGATATTTACTGAATATTTTCCAGGAACTGTTATCTGAAATGAACTGCTTTCTTCTTAGTTTCACATCTGAATAAGTTTGGAATGCTGTTCCACTCAGCATTTTGAAGGCCTTCAGGAGCTAGAGATAATATAGGAACTGTTTCATCTCATGCATGAATGCTTTGGATTAACTAGTATCTGAGTTCTGAAACCACACAATCTATTGGATCACTACCTTTTCTACCAAGGTCTTTTCCCAACGAAACATTTGAAACATGTACTACCTTCAGTATTTTAGCACCAAAATGATCCCTGTGTAAATCTAAAGAGTTCAGTTCATTTACATCAGGGATAAATTTTGTTCTTAATCATTACTGATGCTTCAGGTTATCAAACGATACCAATTTAGAGACCAGTAAAAGGAAATACATATTAAATGTGCACTAGGTTATGCTTATTTAAACAGTAAACCAGAACAAAAACTCAATACAAAGGGATTCTTACAGTTTTAGAAGTAGCTGTTGATTGGGACAGAAAAATATTTCACAAGACGAATGAGCTTTCTTTTCACCTAATTTCTACACTATCCAAAAGCAGAACAATTCAAAACATGTTTAGTTCACAAAGATTTACTATTACATCACTTCAGCCCCACTGGCAACGTTTGAATCAAGACTGAATAAATCTCTAAAAACTATATAGTAGTCCAAGCAGAAATTAATTCAGGGAATTCCTATGGTTTGTTTTATACAGAAGGTCAGTCTAAACAGTTACAAGAGCAACACCGAACACACCTACAGGCTTGGCAGCACTAAACTGACTAGCACCATGAATGAAAGGGACCTGGGGATAGTAATAGACCATAGTATGAATATGAGCCGGCAGTGCAATGCTGTAGCCAGCAGGCAAATACTACTCTAGCATGCATCAATTTATGCATCTCCAGCAAAACCAAGGAGGTGATTCTTTCACTCTACTCGGCATTGGTGAGACCGCAGCTGAAGTACTATGTCTAGTTCTGGGCACCGCACTTTAACAAGGATGTGGACAAGCTTGAAAGAGTCCAAAGAAGAGCCACTCATACACTCAGTCTTAAAAGGCAAGCCATATGAGGAAAGGCTGAGGGATTTGGGGCTCTTCAGCCTGAAGAAAAGAAGGCTGAGAGGGGACCTGGTAGCAGCTTACCGCTACACTAGAGGAGTACATCAAGGGCTCAGTGAGCAACTGTTCACCAGGGCACCCGAGGGGAAAACCAGGAGTAATGGCCAAAAACTCCTGGAAGATTGATTCAGACTCAACATTAGGAAAAACTTCTTCACAATCAGGGTGTCCAGACTAGAATAAGCTCCCTCCAGAGGTGGTGCAATGGCCTACCCTGGAAATCTTCAAGAGGAGACTGGGCAGGCACCTTGCTGGGGTGACCTGACCCCCAGTTATCTTTCCTGCTTGGTGAAGAGTTGCTGGACCCAATTATCTTGTGAGATCCCTTCCGGCCTTACAATCTATGAATCCTATGAATATACACTGAGATTTGTGAGGTGTTGAGATGTGCATTGTTATGTCTGTCATACCACTAAATTTGTCTAAATATTAAATAGTTGTGGTTTAATATAAGAACCCTAAGAACAGAAAAATCAGTATGAAGGCCACTATTTAGTATGAACATTCAGTAAATTCCCTTCTTTAAAAACAGGAAACAGTCCATCACAGAATGTGTGTCCTGTCCTATGTGTAAAGCCATACAAGAGATGAATGTAGCAAAATTTCTTGCCAATGCTCTCCTCAGGCAAGATGGTTTAGAGTTAGAAATAAGGTGAGAGACATAACAATATAACTTCCAAATCCTGTGGGTCTCAGTAATGAGAAAATCGGACCAAAGTCACATGGGCCCAGAGACCTCCTTTTGGCTTTCTATCAACATCTTTCCTTGCTGGTGGTGGTAGTCTCTCAGGATACTTCAACTGATTTATAAACATCCTACTCCCCTCAGCAGAAAGAGAATGGAGTAGATCAGAAGCCAACACATTTTTACCTGCTTTAACTATTGTCTAAAAAAATAACAGAAATCTTGTTGTTCAGAGAGAGGGACCAGGTGTATACAGTGGCTGCTTCTTGACCTAAGCTGTGCTACTACAACTAATGAGTTGTGGTATTCAGGAAGGATGAGTTATTCCAACTTGTTCTTTCCATTCTGCCATTTGTGTGGCCTTTATCTCATTCACTACAAGCATTTTACCTCCTCAAGTTGCAAAAAGAAAGGTGGAAGAGCTGAATTTATTGAGTCACATGATACATAGAGTATCAGATCACAGAATTATATGATTAAGAGAGACTCTCAGCTTTCTAATTTTTAAAAGCTTAATGCAAAATATATTGTGAAAGAAAAAATAAAACCTTGACATTTCAAATTCAAACTCAAGATTATATTTTGACTCTGACTGTTGATTTTTCAGTGTTTGAGTTGGTAATAATATTCTCCTTAATTCATGACAACCTGTTTCATTACTTGTAGAGGTCTCAAACACAGCTACAATTAGTGCCTGTGAGTGTGTTTGAGACATATGCATGCAAAGTTTCAGCAATCAGGTGAATTAAAGAAAGCATCCTTTACAAAGATGAATTTCTTTCTCTTCTTTTTCTAGAGCTCCTGTTACTCAGGTATTGCATAGTAAAGCCTAAAATAAATCTAATTCCCCTCATTTGTTACTATGAGATGAACTCCAAATATGGCTTTGGGATTTCCTATGTTTTATACAAAAGGTCCTAATTTTTTTTAAAAATCTGTTGCCAGCTTTAGTAAGGTGTTCAACTCTGTTGGACACTATGCTCTCTGGTGCCTTCTTGCAAAGTTCGGCTGCTCAGACAAACTAATTAACCTCAGTGCTAATTAATACAGTGCTTCCAGGACAACATGCAGGCCCGTGAATCAGTGGATGCTGACTCACCTGATGTGTTTCCTGTAGCCCATGGGGTTAAACAGGGATGTGTGCTTGCCCCTACATTATTTACTCTGTTCTTGGCTGGAGTGCTAGAAGCCACCACATGTGCTACCGCTACTGGTATCACCCTAACAACATGATCTGGTGGCAGACTTCTAAACCTTCAATGATTCAAGGCCAAAAGCAAATCCCAACAAAGTGAAGTAAAGGACCTACTGCCAACAACTCAGCATTTGTCACCCTTTCTGAGAATGCCCTATAACATTTACTGAATTCCTTTGCCCATGCTGCATCCCTTTTTGGCCTCTGTGGGTATGTCTACACATGTCCCTGACTGCACAGTTGTTATTGTACAGTCATTTAGTACTTTCTAGCAGAGCAACCACCATTATTGCACAGTCCTGGTGGCACATGGATCATTTCCAACCCTACTGCACAGTAGCAATGAGCTACTGTGCAGTAGTGTTGGTGTCACGGTTTGTGCCCACCAACACTATGTTGCTGTAGCAATGAGCTACATTAGATGCACCCTGTATTATCATGTAGACACACTCTGTCTTAAAGTAAAGAAAACTGAAATCGTGTACCAACCACTGCCTGGCAGAAACCTACCGCCTCCATCACCACCAGAAATAAAATTGAATGGTAGCCAATTAAACAGTGTCAAATCCTTTTGCTACTTAGGTAGCACAATCACTGATAGCACCATCATTGACAAAGAACTTTCAGCACACTTCAAGTCAGCTGCCCCAGCTTTCAGTTGCCTACAAAGAAGACTGTGGACAAGACGGGAGGTCAAAGTGTCTACAAAATTCCAAGTTTACTGAGCTGTTGTGCTCCCTGGTCTTCTATACTCATTAGAGACCTGCCCCTTTAATGTCACCATATCAAAAAACTTAATTGTTTGCGATAACACCACCTACACAGCATAATAGGTGTTAAATGGTCTGACAAAAACAGCAACATTGAAGTACTATGGCTGGCATCCATGCCAAGCATAGAAACCATGCTAGCATGGAGGCAAGTGACCTGGGTGAGCCACATCATACGTATGAACAACAATCGACTGCCTAGGAGAGTTTTGTACAGTCAATTTGAAAAAGCAGTGGGAAGGCTGGCAGTCCCAAACTCTGCTACAAGGACTGCATTAAGCAGCATGCACAGTCTGCTGTGCTGGACTTAATATTGTGGGAGGATACAACCCATGATAGGCGAGTTTGGCACTAGACTATGAAGGAACCAGAATGAACAGAACATTGTGCCACCTTGGCTGACAGTAGGAGGGAACTTAGACACCAACTTGCCCTGGGCCGTCTCTTGAACCCTACATGTAAAAAGTGATTTCAAGTATCAGTAGCAGTCATACTTGATTACATGTGACATTAATTAATTAATTAATTCATTCATTCATTAAAAAAGCCCCTAAAAATTTAAGAAAAAATACCATTGTTTTTTACATTGTAAATTCAAATTGTGTTTGCCTTTTGTAATTTTATGATGTCCAGAAAACTATTACAGTGGTTCACATCACAATATTTGATAATGTAAAAACTGAGCAATTCAGGCCATGTCTACACAAGCCAATTAACATGCAGCAATAAGCTCTGTAGCTTGTAGTTGCTGGGTGCACATCTGCATGTACACCCAGACCACAGCAAATTGAGCGAGGTTGGAGCAACCCCAGCTGGCAGGAGACTCAGGGGGGTTAGCCTGCCAGCCCAGGGCTGCTCTGACTGGGCTCAACATGCTGCAGAGGGGCTGGCTGGGGCACAAGGGTGCTTCAGTACAGGGCTAACCAGCAAGCAGCCCTAGTTCTGAAGTCCCCTCATGCCCCAGTCAGCCAAGTCAGCATCTACACATGCGTTGCTGTGAACAAAAATATGCCACAGCAGGGTAGTACTTATATTTACAAGTACTACCCTGCTGCAGAATGTATTAGTTTTGTGCACTTGAATAGGAGCACACGTGTAGATGCTGAAGTGTATACTACACAGTTAATAAGGCAACTGTGCAGTAAATGTCTCATGTAGATGTGCCCTCAGCTAAGTAAACTTTACTTAGGTTATTTAAATATCCTTTTTTTAATACCCATTCTGTTACCATGACTAATTTAAACTTTAGATGACAAATTACTTGGTTTAAAATTCAGTGTGCCCTCCCCACCATTTAAGTCAATGTATAATCATTGAAAATTTTGCTGGGATATTGATGGCAGTGTGGAGAGAAAACTGCTTCACAGAATGATGGGGACTTGTCTCCCTGGAAGATGCTGGACTTGCCAGAGTGATGAGGCAAATTATAGGGAAATGAGACTAAATGATAAACTAAATACTGATCATTCTTTTTTAATAGAACTACTGCATTCTGCTTTATTGATTCCTCCTTCTCCTATGATATCATCCTGACTCAGTAGTCAAAGGTTTGATGACACCTGGTGCCAGCAGTGGGATGTCATTGAGGCAACATAAGTTTTGAGATAGAAATGAGAAATTAGAGAAGGCTGAGTTCAGAAGATTAAGGGGAGGATGGAAAATGCTGACAGTGATTCCAGGCAGCAGCAATAACCCCACAAGGAGAAAACCCCAATGAGATACAAGGATATGACTGGCTGACAGGTCCTGACTATATTGATAAAGAAATATGAAACATGAGTTCAAAAGTGGTCACCATAGATGAGCACAGATGTGGTAAGGCTGCCCAAGATACATTTGGAGATGCATCAGGCAATGCCACTATTAGGGACTGTTTTAGTTCCTCTTCTAACTTTGCTAATAAACAGCAAAACTATGACTGGGTAATGAGAATGACGGTAAGAAAAGGAAAGTGGCCATTTATTTGTTATTATTGTGTAATTATATAGGACACACAACCTATATTATGTATGTACCGATGGAGGAAATCTATTTGCAAAAGGACAGCAACAAATGTGCTCCTTTACACCAAACAGCAAGATAGTAAAAGTGCTATCGGATATAGGAAGTTCCACTTCTCTAAATAGAACATAGTCAAAGGATTACTACAGTGGTGCTCAAACTTTTCAGCCTGTGGGCTGCATAAGTGGTGCTAGGGTCATCTGCGAGCTGGATCTAGTGCATGGGCCCAATCCAGCATGTTGCTGGCCCACCTCAGGCCCAATGCAGCAGTGTGGAAATGGCCTGGACAGGGCCTGAAGCAGCCACATGGTGCATGGATCCGATACAGCCAAGGGGGACCAGCTGGTGCCCAATCACACATAGCTGTATCAAGGCCTGGTCAGCTGCTCCTGTATGGCTGCATTGAGACCCAATTGCTCTGTGCAGGGCTGGTGCAGCCAGGGCTGATTCAGCTTTGTGAAGCTTGAAAATGTGGTGGCCAGGTGTGGGGGTAAGGGGGCTGGTGTTAATTGCCATAGTCCCCCCCCAAAAAAAATTTCCAGATCCATGGGGAGAACCAAGTGCCAGATTACGTAACTCAGACTGGATCTTGAGGCTGAACACTCTGCATTACTGGGACAGACTTCACTCAAGAGAGAACTAAGAAAGCAGACAGTATACCTACAGACTAGAAAGCTATACTTCACTATAGAGATGCTACTTGGTATAAGAACTCATTACAATTTTATGCAAGATGACAGATGGAACAATTATCCCATATGATTTGGTTTTAAGCCTAGTTGGCTGACTTTCTATGTAAGGAACAAATATTTTGTGGGAAGATTATGTCAAGCAGGAAGGAGGAATTCCTTCTCTGAACTAACCCAGGATTTTTGGGTATCTTGAGAAGCAGTGGAAAAATAAATGCAGATGAATAATCAAAGAGAAAATATATGTATATATTTCAGGGTAAGGAAAGTTGAGGTTGACTATTTTTGAATTTTATCACTAAACTTGAAGCAACATCAAACCAAAGATCCTCCCTTCAGCCAACGCAATTAAAACTGATGGAGTACTTGTTGACAGACAGATACAAGATGCAACCACAGAAGGATGTATATGCTAAAAGATTTACTTTATGCTCTGAGATCTTAAGGGAGGCAGTAGATGATTCCAAAAATTTGTAGGGAAATGGTTTCAAAAGTAGCATGTACCTTTCCTTGGGCTGAACACCTATGGCAAAATAAGACATGCAATAGGATAGCAAGGAGATTTTTCTGGGCTGGCGTGTATCAATAGGCATATGACTGTAAGGGTCTCTCTACAGATGCAGGTAAAGGAGCAATAGGGTCTGATGCACAATCCAAACAATTGTGCCTCCTGCCCTACCACATGTGCATGATAAGGGGTGTGGCTGTGGGATCACAAACCAGATCTGATCGCACCTATCCTGGGCTCTGCCTGCACCAGCAAGGAGCAAGTTCCTGCAGCTGGGAGCCCCCTCATCTGATGAGGCTCCCAGGCCTGGGGGCACACCATGCACTCACACAGCTGGGACCCTCAAGGCTGACCTGAGCTCCCAGCCATGGGCGTGCCCCATGAGTCTCCATGGAAGGAAGACTGCAACTGACATGGTGTCCCAGCTGTGGGAGTGCTTGGAGCATCCTGTAGCTGGAACACAGCATCACTTGTGGTTCCAAAGCCATAAAAGTGCCTGGGAAGCCCCCACGGTTGGAAGCCCTGTCAACTGATAGGGCTCCCAGCCACTGAGGATGTGCTCCTGTGGCTGGAAGCCAACATTAGCTAAGAGTTCCCAGGCTTGGGGTTGCACATGACCCCCCTAAGATGGGAGCTCTGATCAGCAGATGGAGCTCCCAGACACAGGCGCCCCTTGCCACACATTCAGTTCATAGCATAACAGGAAGCAGCAACAAAGTTATTGTTACACATATTCTGTGGAATACCTTTGCTGGGTTTTCGGTTGTAGCCATGTTGGTCTAAGGACACAGACTGGCAAGGTTCTTTGAATAGATGTGATTTCTTTTATTAAACCAGCTGAGTAGCTAGAAAAAAGTTCTTAGCAAGCTTTTGGGTGCAGTCACCCTTTTTCAAGCATAGGGAGTCTCTGCTGTTCTGAGACTCCAAGGAATGAGAGAAGCTAAAAGTGTGGTGGGATGTCAGTGAAAATGTAAATAGGTAAAAATTAGAAAGACAAAAGGTAAAGCAGAAAGTGGGGAGGGGGGCGGGGCGGAGAGAGCAGGGGAAAAAAAGGATAAAGGGAGACATTACAGTGATAGAATACAAGGTAGAAAAGAGGCTGTCAGTGAAAAAGAAAATAGCTGGAATCAAGAAAAGAGGGGTGAAAGAAGCTCAAAGTGTAAGAGTATGTAGTGAAAATATAAATTGGTAGAAAGGAGAAACAAAAGGTAAAGCAGGGGAGAGAAAGGGAAGAAAGCAGGGTGGGGGAAAAGCCAAGGGAAACATCAGAGGTAATAGTACAGGATAAGAAAGGGGCTCTCAATGAAGAAGGAAATAGTAGGAAATCAGGGAGACAAAGGACAGAAATAGGGGAGGGGAGAAAAGGTAAGGGAAAAGAAAAATATAAAAGGTCAGTTCAGGCAGGAACCTGTTGAATCAGATGTAAGGTAGGTTAATGTGTCATAAAACCAAGATTTATGAAGTGAAGTTCGTAGGCTCATCTATGGAAAGTGTTCTGTAAGTTCCCTTTGAGGATTCAAACTGAGAGATCGGAGATGAAGTGATTGTCCTGTGACAACTGTGCTCCCACAGGTAGCTGGGTATTCTTGTCTACAATAGATTTTTGGTGTGCATTCACTATGGTGCACAGTTGTTGCTTGGTTTCTCCAACACATTTTCCAGAAAGAAAATATGCCTTTTCAGGGCATTTGCTTCACTGGATGAGATATATAACATTTCTGGAGATGCAGCAGTAAGATCCAGGAACAGTGATGGTTCTGTTGTGGGGTGTAGTTGTAGTGGGGGAGGTGGAGATGTGTTGGCAGGTCTTTCATTTCTTGTCCTGGCATGGTATGGATCCATTCGGTGTGGTCTGGGTCATAGGGAGTTTGATACTGGTGATGAAGTTAGTGAGGTTTGGTGTTTGTGTGAAGGCTAGGATGGGTGGTTCTACAAAGATCTCTTTAAGAGAGGGGTCTTCTTCTAGTATGGGTCACAATTGTTTGAGGATTCCTGTGGAATAACATTGTAGCTTATTCTTCTTTTTATCATGCCATTAATTGAATGAAAGTGTGGCTGGGTGACCACTTAAGACATGATTAACTGGTTATTCATGTCTTAAGTGTAACGTGGATGTGGCCTAAGAGACAACCATGAACATCAAAAAGTAACCCATAAGGGAACCCACATTTTATTCCACTACGGACTAAGAAAGGTAGATCTTTCTCAAATTCTTATACACATGTTGAGACTTTTAAAGTGAAGTCTTCTTGGACACTACTATAATTTGGTAGTAAATGGTCATGCTACTTGACATCCAGAAGTATTTCCCCTGCTTACAGGACTTATTGAACCATTAGGTTAAACGCCTTGGTCCCATTATGACTGCAAGCTGGAGCACCAGAGGAGATTATAACAATTTACCAGAGGACAGACTTTGTCTAAATTAATTAAACAGATTGGGAATTATGCATACGAAGTATGAAAGCCATCCTTACTATCATCTCATAGAAAGATTTAAATCAGACTTTGAAATGCATGGTACAAAAATTAATTAGCAGCACAAGATCAGATCAAGACAACGCTCATCATTTTTCTGTGTGGAAGCATTCTGCACGCCAGCAGGCTTTTTCACCATTCTAATTTCTTTATGGCTGATAAAAGTGAAGCCAACTACGTATTAAAAGAGAAACCTAACTAGGTAAGACTAAGAGGGAGTGGCTAGTTATATCTTGCTCCCTCTTACACTTGCGATCATCTGATAGGGACACTGGCTCAGTTTTTTAAATGCCAAGGCCCTTATGAAATATGAAGAAAAGCTGGACATGTGACATGAGATGTAACTATACCTAAAAGACAACTCAAAGCAGATATGGTATGTAAGCATATTATGATAATAAAAAGAACCCCAGCATTCAGGAAGTATCAGAGGACACAGGCATTGCAAAAAGTATGTAAAAAGTGAAGACAGATACTTTAAGAAAAGGGTACTGATTTGGAGACAAGCTGGACATGGGGTAAGGCCTGCTTCATTAGGACACTTTGGACTTGCTAAACTTATGGACAAGTGGGCCTAAAAGAATTGGGGTATACAATATGAAAGTAAACTAAACAAAGATACATTCCGTTTTAAGGAGTTTTACATTTTCTCCATATTTCTCCCTCTTCCCTTCATCTGCAGAGGTGATTAGGTCATTCTTTCCCATCATGCAGTAATTTGGTGACAACAAAGAAGTCACACTTTTTGAAGTACACCAGTATAGTTAAAGCAGTACAACCCCCATAAAAATGAAGGTAGTTACTGCCATATACAGGAGTTTCATAGTTAATATCTTACTATCTGATCCCTGCAGGAAACGAGAAAAAGCTATCACTGTATGAGAAACATATATACCAAGATAAGGGCATCCACAGCAGGAATTAGACTGGTATAATCATGGGTAAGGTGAATCATAGCTATAACTGCATTCTTATACTGCTGTAAAATCTGTGTTTTATTTATCAGTAAGAGCCTTTAAAGTTTTCAGAGATCATAAGTATCAGGGAAAGCAGAGGGAGATACTGGATGACAAAAAGACTTGAAGTAGATGAAGAGAGATCCAAGCACAGTAAAGCAGACACCAAGAAATGCATTATTGCAAGAAGTATTAATTCTATGGTCATGGACATTTGTATCATTTCTGCATTTCTACAGTGATTTGTTCTGCATTACCGTTGTGATCTTCTCCCTACCCCTTCTTGTAGAGCACTAGTGTTCTTTCTGCTAATTTATATAATTTCTTACCCATGGGGGGAGTGGGGCAGAACCTTCACTTTCATAGGTCCTATCTATGGAACTGTTTCTTTGGATCCCCTCTGCCTTCTTTTATTCAGGCATGAAAAAAATCTATTTTCTTCCTTCTTTACTTTTATATTATTATTTCCTGGTTTATTGCTGTATTGTGTAACTGTGTACACTCTTTTACAGTACAAATTCCATGAAAAATACTATACAAAGTAAAATGGCATTGTAATTGAAGAAAGTAAACTCTCACAGGAGTGTATTGTATCTGTACAATAAAGACAGTTTCAGCATTTTAACTGTTTTACTGAGTCATGCCATGTTTAAAAATATTTTCTATTTACCCAGTATAACATAATAGGATCACTGAAGTCATAGAGAACAGTGTAAATCTGTAAGCAAACAACTTTGAAAATGCTCTTTATTTACTCTATTGCAATCACTGATAGGGAAGTTAATGGAGGGTTTGCCATGTCAGTTTGTACTTTGAAGCTATTATGATAATCAAATAGATAGCTGAATTAACAAGATTAATGAAACATTACTAAGCATGCAGAGTCATCAAGTTTTAAACATTAGTAACTTGGCAATTACTAAATAGAGTAGGCCATGCGCACTCTGTAGAACAGGACAGTTTAAATTGCACTGCCCTAAACCATCTTCCCAGAGCTGAAAGCAATCGTGAGCAAAACTGAGTGCAGTCAAAAATTAAACATTAAGTAAATTACAGTTAGTTACCAAGTAAATACAATTCTGGCAATATGCAAGAATGCTTCTTTGATTAAAAACCTTCTAGTTAAAGAAAGAAAACAGCAATTAAATAAACTATAGAACAAATATAAAAATAAGTTGATATCACTGGGTGTATCTACATGTGCAATCAATGTGAAGCAATAAACTCCAGAACAGTTGAGCTGGAGAAAATTACATCCTGGGTATGCACGTGCACCTGGGACAGCAGCCAGCAGCAATTTGAGCCAGGGCAGAGCAGTTTACACCAGAACTGGGGACACAGGGGGTCAGCCCCAGGCTCTAGGTGGTGGTGTCAAGTGGCAGAGAGGCTGGCTGGGGCATGAGAATGCTAAAAGTCTGTTGTGTGACTAGGCAGCAGGCAGGAATCTGGCCCTCTGCTCACTGGGCTGACCGACTGCAATTTACGCCATGGTCAGCATCTACACGTACGTTTAATCACAGCTAATTACCCCACTGTAAGACAGTGCTGTTCCCAACAGTACTATCTTATGACACGATTAATTAGTTTACTGTGGCCTAATTGTATTGCATGTGCAGATAGTGATGCTTTACTTTACAGTTAATTAGTCTACTCTGCAGTTAAGCACATGTGTAGATGTGGCCACTGAGTACAAAACAGGAGCTAGAAAATGCATGCAATTGATTTGGGAGTATATAATTAATATGGGAAACTAAAGGCATAAACAAAAAAATATAGCCAGTAAAGTACCAAAATTAAAGACAAAAAGAAGTAATTAAAAAAATTAGAACAAAAACAAATGAAATGCCAATTCTGGTATAGATATGGATCTGAAAAATACTGCAGAAGTCTAAGCGGGGATGCTGAAAAGCAGAAGTGGCTCCAATATTTCTATTCTGTTCTTGGAAAAAAGAAGGATGATAGATTTCTGTCTTACAGTGATAAAGATATGCTTTCTTTTCCATCTGAGACCATGTTAAACAACAACCATAGCAATTAAACAGCATGACAAAATAGCTTGCTAGTGTGTTTGATAAATGTAACTGTGTTCATATAACAGACTGCTATGAGACTTTTAACTTAGGGCTTGTCTACACTGAGAGGAGAGAAGGAAGAGAGGGTGAGAATTTACAGCTCCCTGGATACACTGCAGTCATTCCCCATACGGACACTTATGCTGGCTACAGACATTAAAAAAAAAAGAAGCAAAAACCATGCTTTACCATAAGAAACAGTGAGTTACTTCGACCCAGCTCCTCAGAGTCTGTATGGGTTGGGTACTTCAGTGGGGCTTTTTGTAGCTTTTATCCAAAGCTGATTCAATCAGGTAGTACATAAAAGTGCCAGAAAAGCCCCACTAAAGCACTTGACCTATACAGATGTTGGGTGAGCTGGGTCCAACTAACATAATACCTGTTCTGGGCATGTGCTGGGTTCAGCACAGGAGCATGATGAGTTTAAAGTAAAGTGCCCCTTTTGGGTTTGTTTTTTTTTAAATGTCTGTAAGCAGCCTTAGTGCATACTAAGACTGTGGTAGTTACTTCACCCTGAAAATGTGGCAAGTTATCTCCCACAAAGCATTCTTAATGTGCACTACAGTTCCACATGGAGAGTTTATATATAGTGGCCAGTGAACTGTCAATTCACAGCCTAGCTTAATGCACCTCAACATCACTGAGTAGAGAAGCCCTGATTCCTGTAAGAATTTCTAATGAAGAGAGGCACTATAAAAATTATATAGAGGCAATATTATATTAAACACTGATCTATCAATGACAGATATGAGAAAATAATTATAATTGGTTATCATCATTTCAAAGGGTTGTTTCAAATTGTATCCTGTAAGGATATATTATTGGCATTATGATTATATTTTTAGACATTAAATGTTTGCCAAAAAAAATAAGATAATCATAGCAGATGACACAGAACTAGAAGGGTCAATAAAAGTATTACAAGTTAAATTACACAAAAAGTATGGATGAACATACTTTTAGCTGCTTTAAAACGGGAAGGGGAACTGCTGTGTGGGAGCATGCATTACTTATAATCTAAATTACATTTCCATGATCCTTCACTAAATTGCCCTAATTCTGACTGAGGTAACCATGAAACAAGGTTAAAGATAAAGTGGTTTTGCTACACTTGTTTCACTACTGAATCATGCAGACAGCTAACATTTTGTAACAGTATTTTTTGATACAAATGAAATTATGAAGTTTGTCTGTACCCAGACTGATATGGACCATTGGTGAAGAGAGCCCACTTGAACACCATGTGATTAAGTGTAGTCAAACATATGATCATGCCTCCAGGATCAAAACGATTAAAATGGAAGAGAGTATTCGGAATGCAGAGAGAATGAAAAGCTTAATCTATTTTGTATCCAAGAAAATTTTAAGAGATGGCTTGATCACTGTCTACAAGTAACTTCAGGGAAAGATGATTCCAGATGGTTCTTCAGTCTCACAGAAGAAGGCATTACAAAATATAATGCAAAATTTAATAAATTTCAAGTAGATGAGGCAGCTTTTTAACAGCGAGAGTAATGAACCATTAGAATAACTTGCCTAGAGACTTGACTAAAGACATTCTTCATCACTCCCAATCTTTACATTTAGACTGGGTATCTTTCTAGAAAAATTCCTGTATCTTCATCAGAAATTATCAGCTGAGATGGAAACTACTGGATGAAGCTTTGTGCAGGAGATCAAAGTAAATAACACAAATTATCCTTCTGGTCTTAGATTCATAGATATTCATAGATTCATAGATACTAGGGTCGGAAGGGACCTCAGGAGTTCATCAAGTATGACCCCCTGCCCTGGGCAGGAATAAGCGCTGGGGTCAGATGCCTGTCCAGGTGCTTGTCCAGTCTCCTCTTAAAGACCCCCAAGGTAGGGAAGAGCACCACCTCCCTTGGAAGCCCATTCCAGATTCTGGCAACCCCTACCATAAAAATGTTCTTCCTGATGTCTTACCTGAAGCTGCTCTCTGTCAGCTTGTGGCCATTATTTGTAGGTACTCCAAGGGTTACTAGTAACTGGTAAACAGAACATCTCCTATCCCTTGCTGTCCCCCACCATGATGAGTTTGAAGGCAGTAACAAGATCACCTCCCAGCCTTCTCTTGCAGAGGCTGAAGAGATTCAGGTCCCACAATCTCTCCTTGTAGGGCCTTACCTGCAGGCCCCCAGCCCTCCTCTGGACCCTCTCAAGTGGCCCTCCTCTGGACCCTCTCAAGGTTATCCACATCCCTCTTGAAGTACGGTGCCCAAAAATGGATGCAGTACTCCAGCTGTGGCCTCACCAATGCCGCATAGAGGGGAAGTATCACTTCCCTGGACCTGTTTGTGATGCACCTGCTAATGCACGATAAAAGTGTGGTTAGCTTTACTGATCACTTCATCACACCGATGACTCATGTTCATGTTGAAGTCAATTATGACGCCAAGATCCCTTTCTGCTACAGTGCTGCTGAGAGGATTATTCTCAAGCCTGTAAGTGTGTTCTCCCTTACAGGCTCAGATCCTTCTCCCTAGGTGCAGCACCTTGCATTTGTCCTTGTTGAACTACATCCTATTCTGTTCTGCCCACTTCTCCAACCTGTCCAGATCTGCCTGGATTTGTTCCCTGCCCACTACGGTGTTTACTTTACCCCATAATTTGGTGTCATCTGCATCTTAACATCTGTGAATCTTGACCTGTCATATAGAGAGGGAAAATAAGGGAGGCCAAATACTGATACTAGTTTCTGTCAAAGGAAAGACGCTAAGGTCAGTACCAAGAGTTTCTCAGGAGGCTCATAAGTAAGGCTTAAATTTGAGATAATTTAAATTCTCTATCCCCTGGTTGCTCTTCAAATCCTCTTGGGAGATTTTTGCTGATTGTGATACCTCATTCACTAGGGTTTTTGGATAGACCTTATGATATCTATCATCCCTTATTAAGACCAAACTCACAGCTCAAAAACAGGCTAGCCCCATGTAGACAAAAAAGCAGGAAAGGAGCCAAGAGACCCACTTGGCTCAACAGGCATATTAGGATGCTATTGAAAAAGAAAGAAGAAGCATATAAGTAATGGAAGAATGGAGCATCTACACCTGTACTGCAGATACGAGACACAGAACATTAAGGCAGGTATGGAAATCAAGCTGGCAACTGGCATAAAAGACAACAAAAAATCCTTCTACATATATATAGAGAGCAAGAAAAAAATCTTTTCTGAAGATTCTGAAGAATCTTTTAGATTCTGAAGATACTGAATGCTCAGAGACAGCCCACAGTTGATGCCCACGAAAAGGCAGAACTCCTAAATACATACTTCACGCTGATATTCCTGAAATCAAATAGGAGCTGTTTACCTCACTGGGGGTGGAAAGCTCAGTGATTAAGTTTGCAGATGATACCAAGCTGTGGGGAAATGTGAGCACACCAGAGGATAGGGCAGCAATTCAGGATGACCTTGACAGACTGGAGATTCATGGATGGAACAAAATCAGATGAGGTTTAACAAGGAGAAATGCAAGGTCCTTCACCTGAGTAGGAAGGACCCTCACCATAACTACACAATAGGAGGTAGTCCACTGGCTGGCACAGCATCTGAATGAGACCTGGAGGTCATGATCGACCAGAAGATTAACATGAGCCAACAATGTGATGAGGCTGCCAGAAGGGCAAATAGAACTGTGGCCTGCATCAGCCAATGTGTGACCAATAGATCCAGGAAGGTGTTTCTCCCTCTCTATTCAGGATTGGGGAGGCCTCAGGTGGAGTACTGTGCCCAGTTCTAGCACCGTGCTTCAAGAAGGATGTGGATAAGCTCGAGAGGGTACAAAGAAGGGCCACCCACATGGTTAAGGGCATGGAGGGTAGGCCCTGTGAAGACAGACTCTGGGAACTGGGCCTGTTCAGTCTGAGCAAGAGAAGTTTGAGAGGTGACTTGATAACTGCCTACTAGTACGTCAGGAGTGGGCATCAAGAACTAAGGGAGCAACTCTTTAGGAAGGCACCTCAAGGGAGGACCAGGACCAATGGACATAAACTAATAGAGGGTAAATCCAGGCTAGACATAAGAAAAAAAAACTTTTTTCTCTATAAAGGTCACCAGAATTAGGAACACACACCCAGCAGAGGTGGTGCAGTCACCCTTCTTGGAGGTGTTCATGATGAGGCTGGAGAGGCACCTTGTTGACCTTGTCCAAGCCCAATAACTTTCTGCCCATGGCAGGGGCTGGACTTGATGATCTTACAGGTCCCTTTCAGTTCTATGATTCTATGATTCTATTTGCAAATGTTTAATTATGTCAATAACATATACCCACCTCATTTGAGACAGAGGCAAATAACAGCTCAAACGAATAGATTTTTTCTTGTGTATGTACATTTTGAAATAATTATAATAATTTATTTGAAGCTAGTAAATTACTTCTAGAATTTTAATTCTGCAAATCTCTCAGCAGAAGCATGGAATTTTGAAACTAAAGGAACAATAAGCTATTCTACTTATCAGTGCAGGTGTAACTTTATTGCCCTGACACCTACATTAGAGGAAAATATGTTAAAGGGAAAATCAGGCTACTACAGAAAAAAGACTTCTTTTGTTTTTGGCGGGTTTTGTTTGTTAAAATTGTATAAAAGCTAAAACCAAATAACCGTTCTGCGTTGTGCTAATCTGAGCTCATTTGGGTATGTAGCTACACTTCTGTTGTGGAAGTCACCACCATTTTTTTCTGCGGCTCTTGACAGAAAAAAACAAAGTAATCAACAAAACTAACCAGCACAGTCGTAAAATGCCACACATTCAAGCAATCGTGTTCAAGCCAGTGATCAGTCAACCAAGTTTTAACTTGTGGGGTGTGAAGCTGAATCCAGGATCCAAATCAACAAGGCTTTTAAGGATGCGCTTAAATCCATCCAACTTGACAAAGCTGTGAGGCAGATGTGTATATATCACAATGAGGTCAGCAAGATCTAATCCTGTGCTTAACATCTTGCTGAACTGGGGCTGTCATCCTCACCAGCAGATTTTTCCAGCAACCCAGTCAGTATCTAAACTTTCCCTTTTCTCATTAGAAAGCCAAGCTTGCACTTTCTTTTACTTTATTCAGCCACTTGCCCCCAGTTAACCTAATGCCCTTTGACTTATACTGCTGCAGATGGAAGCATTTAACTAGCAAGGAAAAAGGGATTTTTTTTAAAAAAGGAAACTAGGTGAGAGCTAGGGCAGTCAAGTAAAACACAATGAATGCTTTACTTGACTGCCCTATATTTCCTTTTTTTTCCCCTCCCAAACCAGCACATGAATCAGATGAACAACTTGACCTGCCAGCGACACAACTATAATCGTAAGGCTGGTACAAAGAAAAGGAAAACTGTACAAGGCTGTCATTTCATGCCTGACAATGCTAATCTGAGCTCCCTTTTTTGAAACAAACAATACAAAAAATCCTAGCCGTGACAGTGTGGGAAAACGGAGTGTTTGTTTAGCTGCAGGAAAAAATAATATATATACATGGAGTTAATTCATTCTGCTAGTCCTCCCACATAACTGTTTTGGGAGATTTTAGTCAATCTATGTTGCTCATTGTTCTCCTGAAGATAACATGAGTCTTAAACTATTCTTTGCAGAATCTCAGACACATCGCACCCATATCTGTTAAGCAGTTACTGTGGCTTTTCCAAAATGAAATACACTGCTCAACCTCAGCTGTATTTTTCCTATTAGACTGTGGGATAAATGTTAAGTGTGTGTTTGAGTCTTTCAAATGTGGAGACAATCTGAGACATTACTTAGGGCTTGGCAAAGTAACAAGCCAAGTTTACCAAGCACTGCAGCCACCCTGTAAGCTCCTTCATTGAAAATATCCACTGAATTAATCCTCAGAATGAAAAACCTCATGAATGGATATAGCTTACTTGTCTTGTACCATCTTCCAAGCCTAGTAGCATGCCTTTGATGCATTGTACCTGAGTAATATAATCACAGTTCTTTGACAAGGCCCCTACAAATATTTGAACCTCCAATGTCAGAAGACAGCAATAACCCCACTATAGTAAACAATAGGCTGCATGTCCAGTCTGAAGGAAAAAGACAAGAGCATTTCAGTTTTTACTTAGTATCTCACTGATCACTAGCATTACTATGGAACCTGTTTCTTGAAGAAAAAGAATGGGCCAATTTATGGGGAACTTGGTAAAATGTTTAAAAAGATACATAATTTAAAAAAAAAAGACTGGTACATGACATTTGATCCCTTTGAAATTGTGCAATGGTTCATAATCCTTTTAGAGGTCACACAGTTTATAAGCAATAGGGAAGTACAGAAGTCCAAAAGCAGAGGCTACAGAATTATAAAAGAGTACACCAGGCCTACAATTTAGCAAATATTACTTGATCATGAATACAAAATTTAACAGGGGTAAAGCCCCACTAAGTAGAGGGGCCTCAAAAAGCTGAAGTCAATTGCAAATGTTTTTTTTCCTACCCCAAAGGCATTATAGGTTTTGCATTAAAACACTGAAATACTGTAGTAAGACTAATAACTTCCATATCATAAAGGTTAACATTTTAATGGCAACCATGTATATGAATTAAATCCCCCATCTGTTTATCTAATTCATGTAGCTGGCATTTAGTTAACCAAAAACTCAGTAGTTTGGGTTAGGTTGTTAGCTCAGACTCTGGGTCTGGGAACCTTACAAGGTCATACTGGGATCACTTTTAAAATTTCCTAAACATTTTGATAATAGTCAGGTCACAGATCTGAAAGAAAAGGCAGCCTTTTTCTCTCCCTCTCCTTCTGGATCCAGCCAAAACTAGGAGGCACAGGAACACATGGAAGTTGAACAAAGACATGTTACCTGATCCTTTCTGAATTTCAGAAACATTTTCTTTTGCTTCATATTGTTCATTTTTTGCTTTTCTTTTTCTTTCACCAGACTGGTTTACTGTCTCCACATAAAATCTTGTCTTTGGGGGTTTATATTTCAATACAAGCCAACCTTCTCTCAGTTAGCAATGTATTCTTATTTACAAATCAACTTGTTCTAAGCACTTATCTGTTGTGCCCAGGCAAGTGTAAAATTTGCCTGTACATTGATGTTTGAGTTCTCCTATGTCCCTATGTTTGTATTCTTTGGATTTAAAGCAGTTCTGAATTGTTCCAAAGTTGAGACTTATCTTACACTCTCCTGAAGAAAATCAGGATGCAGGAAACATCCTTGCTTTGATGCCATCCCTTGGCTGCTGACAGCAGGACTTTGCAGACTGGGAAGGATTTGTGGCCACTTCATTATCCCAAGATCTGCATGGACATCCTTTGGATCACTGAGCATCCTCAAGGGAGGATCCATAGTGCCACTGACTTTCTATACACATGAGCACCTTGCCTCTTATCTTGCTGAAGAGCGAAACTTTTGCTGACTTGTCCACATTACTTGCTGATGGAATTTATGGTTTGCCAGAGGAGAATGCTAAGCAAAGCAGCTTCTTTCCCTTCACTTCTAGACTGACACACCTAAATCTCCCTTCTTACTCCCCCTTAAACATACTTAACTTACATAAATTTGTGGTCTTAGTCTGAGAGACAGCAAATGTTTGTCACTGCTCTCTTCATTTTTTTTAGACTAATCTGAGTTGGCTAGTTCTCCTTTACATATAAGAAAGCTGTATCTAAAAGTTACTGAGGATGGTGCAGACCTACTTTTTTCTCTGTAGGATTACCTTCCAAAGAACCATTGCCAAAAACCTAGATGTTGGTATACTAATAACCCCCTGTATCAATAATTATTTAGTTGAGGGATATTTTCCATATCTGGACAATGGACAATCCAGAATGTAAACCCTCATCCTAAGAGCTTCCAGAAATGCATGATCTGCAGTGCAGCTTTAAGACATTAGGGGTGCATCTATATGTGCAATTAATTTGAAGCAATAAACTCCAGCACATATTGCGCCAAAGTTTATTGCTCCCAGGCATGCCGTTAGAATGTGTGCCTGGGACCACAGCAAACTGAGCCAGGTCAGACCAGCCCCAGCTGGCAGAGGGTCCGGGGGTCAGCCTGCCAGCTTGGGGCTGCTCCCACTGGCTCAACATGATAGGGAGGGTCAACATGATAACAGTGCTTCAGTATAGGGCTAGCCACCAGGCAATTCTCGGACTGATGCACCCTCATGACCCAGCCAGCCAGGTTAGTACCTATGCATGTGCTGCTGTGTACTAAAAAACTTGTATTTACAAGTACTACCCTGCTGCAGAGTTTATTAGTTTACTGTGGCCTAATAGGGCTGCATGTGTAGATGGCAAGATATTTACTGTGGAGCTAATTAGGTAGCTTCGCAGTAAACATCTAGGGTAGACGCACCCTAGGAGGAACAAATTATGTAGAGGCAATTTAATCCCTTTGTACACTATGAATCCATTTTGTTCAGTGACACTGAGTAGATTGTATTGAAAGACTACCTCTTGGATTTAAATGTGTTCAATTTATTTTAAAAAAGGAGGACACATATCTTGAAAGGAAAAATTCCTGTGCCACACTTGATTTCAGTGACAACTGCATGATGTTTGACAAGCATGTGGGAAGCACAAGTTTACAGTTAGAGCACAGGGTTCGTAGTCAGGAATTCTGGAGTACCAGTTCCACCATTCACTATGAGTTCCAGATCACTTAACCTTTGCGTTTCAATGAACAATAGGCATGATGCTGTTTAAAGGAATGTTATAGGCCTATATTCCTTAAGGCTACATTGCAGGTCACCATTTTGCCCTCTGAACTAGAATAATGATGCACGAGCTGGGAACATTCTGGAGAGAAACCAAGATTGCTCATTCCTTCCCACCTGTACCACGCATGTTCCTTCTTATGCACCCAAACACAAGGTGAGACAGGCTCTGCAGCAGCACAGAGTGGGTTTCTTGTTCTTCATTACTCCCTGGCTATACAGTTCTGCCCACGATCAACCCTCTGAGGATTGTATAGGCCTGTCAATCTGAAAAATGCTACATGAGCTAGCTTTTTAATAGATACTCTGATAAGTAACCACTAACCTATAGTAGGCAAGCCACAGGAAAAGCATTTTGATTGAAAAGCAGATAAGGCTTCTAAGTGAAAATACTATATCTGAAGTTCCTTAGAATTACAAGAGTGATCTTTCCTTTTTCAGTCATCATGGCAAAGCATATGGTAATCTCCACAACGGAAAATCTTTCTGTGAATCTGGCACCCTAGGATACTAAAAAACCTGAAAAGATGGTGACATGGATTTTGACTAAACAGCTATCCTGGAAATGTGATGATTGAGAATGACTTCTACTTTAAAAAAATATGCAATATGTTATGTCTGTAAATGCAAGCAATCATTTTTTTTCTGCTGAAATGCCATGGAAGATAAAAACTCAAATACACCGTGTAGCACCCTAGTAAATACACTGATAGCAAGTTAGCAATTTACAATCAATTTGCACGCAGTGGGCACATCCAAATAAGCGCACACGTGCAGTTTGTAGCACTGCAGACCTATCCGTGGCACCACAAACTGCACATGCCACCCATGAAGGTATTCTTCATGATGCTAATTTGCAGTGTGGCGTGTTTTCTGACATTGGGAGATCCCAGTGTAAAAAAAAAAAACTTGCACCAAATAAATGCAGGGTGGCATACATGGCAGCAGCATGCACAACCCAAAACCAAAGTCTAGCCAGCTGGAGCCACATTCCAGCTGCTGGCCAGGTTCTGCACACCTGGAGCCCCAGGAGGAACCCAGGACCTCCCAGGTAAAGCTGCTGAGGCCAGTTCAGGTGCTGGCCACAGCCTTCCTTACCCCTCCAAGTGCAACTTGCCCCATGCCAGAGCACGCATACGTGGGAATTCCCCGGGGACAAGTAGCACCAGCACAATTATGTCCCACTGCTATTTGTCCCCAAAGAAACATACATGTGCACTCATCTGGATGCACCCTTTAATGCTTATTCTTAGCACTTTTTTCTGGACTAAAATTAAAGACAGACAGACAGACATTTATTCCATCTTGCTAGAAATATTTGATGGAATTGGCTTTTATTTGCTAATTATCAAAACTACTACAGAAAATTTAGTTTAAAAATACAACATATATAGAGATGAAATTGGAATTCTCAACTTGAGTCAGCTGTCTTAAAAACATATAACATAAGTTTTAAAAAATAAAAAGATGTGGATTCTCTGTTTTTGAAAATAAGATCAACAGCAGTAGGCAGGGGAATGTGTGTTATTACTATGATTTATTACAAAAAAAGAAATATGTTTTCGGTGGAGATGAAACCATCTCATTTTTGACAAGCAGGAAAATCTATCCGGATAGCTACTACACAGATCACTTTAAGATTACCACTTCTTGGTTCAGTGAAAATAATTGCCAGAATACTGTTTGACATCTACTTTGCATTCACTGGGCACTTCCAGATATGAGCCAATCTCGGCACTTCCAGATATGAAACCTACAATAGCGTAGCTACTGAAGGAAATAAGGGTATAATAACTGCAAGCCTGAAAGAGAATAGCAGTCTCTAGTCTTTTGGTACTCATGCTAAACCACTAAGATCACTAAATTAGTTGCTTCAATAAGCTCTAGTGGTCAGTAACTACATGTTAAATCCAAATGTTAGCTGTTGCTCTGCATAAGCAACTGAGTATCAACTGACAGCTTGATCTAGTGTTTCCTAAAGTTAGCTTGTATTATCATATCCTACACACAGCACATGTTATGCTTCCACGAGTAAAGAGCCAAGGAATGGTAAAAAAAAAAATGAAGACAAAAAAAATACATGAAAAATAGATTATTGTTATGTACCCCAATAAAAAAGAACCTGGTTTTGACTGTAAAAAGGGTGTGTGTGACAATAGAAAGTATGCAAAATAGGGATCTAGTAAAGGAGAAACAATAGCATGTGTTAACAGGCTATCATATACATATGCTAGCAGCTTTAATTTATTTTGTTTTTCTTAGCGCTTCTTCATAAGCATGAGGACATGAACAGGACAATGTGGACTAATAGCCAGCTTATGAAATCTTGTTCCTGGATTCTCATCTCCTACGTAGCCTGACAAAGAGTGCTTCAGGGGTCTAGGTCTTTGTGTCTGATGTGCGGCCTGCAGGCCAGATCTCAGCCATGGAGACATGTCATCTGGCCTCTGGGGATGAGCTGACCAGGGGTGGGGCCCACTGCCAAAATCTGAGGTAGAGAGAGTGTTGGCAGCAGGGGACAAAGCAATATCAGTGTTAACCCCCCTCTACTGCTCTCCCCAGCACACCCAGATATGGCCCAGAGAAAGCCCCACAGTCTGGATCGAGTGCAGGGTGGAATTTGCCACCCCTGGTCTAGAACTGATCATCTCCTCCACTGTCCCTAACCTCTATCAATTGTGACTTCTCTGCTTCTCCAGCCTGGTCCATAAAGCATAACTCATTGGTTTCTCCAATCCAGTCCCCATGTAATTTTCTCTTTTCACAGAAATCTAAAACCAGATGAGTTTCACTTGGCTTGGGTTTCAGTATAAGTGTTTCAAACAACCTAGCTGTAATGAATGCAGAGCTCATCAATGTGTATGGAGTAGTTTAAATTCCAGGATGCATTACCTTTCACACCGTAAATATCACGTTACTAATACAAGAGGCTGAATGATAATGCCAGTACCCAAATGAAAACTCTGAACATGTCCAGCATTTTCCAGATATTTCTAGAAACTGGAGCAATCTTACTCTAAACAGTCTACTTGTAAAGTCAAGAAATATGTTGTTGCGCTTAAGCAATTAAGCATTAAGTAATCTGGTTCCTGAGCGCTAACTAAGAATTTGTTGCACTGTAGGACAGCTGTTATATAGTTTTGTTGGGCCTTTCTGGAATTCCTAATCAACCTCCCTTTTTCTTGGTTACTCTAAATTAACAATCCAATGTTCCCTCCATTCATCTGAGAACTCTACACACCAAATACTGGCTCCAGCACTGCTACCTCCTACTATATGCACATCCTTCTATTAATCTATTTGATGCTGATAACAGGCCATTTAACTTCTACATTTTCTTTTCCTGTCCTATAACCAATCAGCTATTAACCAGTTATTCATCCACAGCAGGACTTTATGTCTAATTAAGTGCTTAGAAATGGATTTGTTGAGGATCTGCTCCATGATTTTTCCAGGGACTGAGGTGAGGCTCACCAGTCTATAGTTCCCGGGATCCTCCTTTTCCCTTTCTTAAATATGCCCTTTTCCAATCATCCTGGACCTCTCCCAATTGCCATGAGTTTTCAGAGATGTTGGCCAGCAGCTCTACAATCATATCAGCCTACTTCCTCAGCACCCTTGGGTGCATCCCATAGACTTGTATATGTCCCAGCCCTATGGACTTGTATATGTACAGCTTTTCTAAATAGTCCCTAACCTGTTCTTTTGCCACTATTGGCTGCCATGTGCAGTAGTCTGGGAGATGACCTTGCCTATGAAGACTGAGGTGAAAAGTGCATTGAGTACTTCAGCCTCTTCAGCATCCTCTGTCACTAGGTTGCCTCCCCCATTCTGTAAGGAACCAACACTTTCCCTGATCTTCCTCTTGTTACTGACATACTTGTAGAAACCCTTCTTGTTAATCTTCATGTCCCTTGTTAGCTGCAACTCCTACTGTGCTTTGGCCTTACTGACTTCATCCCTGTATGCCCAAGCAATAATTTTATACTCCTCCCTAGTTATTTGTTCAAGTTTCCACTTCTTATAAGTTTTCTTTTTGTGATTTAGTTTACTGAAGAGGTCCCTGCTAAGCCAAGCTGGTCTTCCCCCATACTTGCTAGTCTTCCTGTGCACTGGGATGGTTTGTTCCTGCTCTCTCAGTAAGGCTTCTTTAAAGTACAGCCAGCTCTCCTGGACTCCTCTCCCCATAAGACTGGCTTCCTAGGGGATCCTGCCCATGAGTTCCCTGAGCAAGTCAAAGTCTGCTTTTCTGAAATCCAGGGTGTTTACTCTGCTGCTCTCCATCCTTCCTTTTCTCAGGATCCTGAACTCAGTCATCTTGTGGTCACTCCTGCCCAAACTGCCATTTATTAGTACATTCCCCAAAAATTCTTCCCTGTTTATGAGTAGCGGGTCAAGAAGAACATGGCCCCTAGCTGCCCTCTCCAGCACTTGCACCACGAAGTTGTCCCCAACACTCTCCAAAAACTTCCTGGATTGCCTGTGCACTGCTGTATTGCCCTCCCAACAGATCGCAGGGGGATTGAAGTCCCCATGAAAACCAGAGCCTGTGAGTGGGGAACTTCTGTTAGCTGCTTGAAGAAAGCCTCATCTACTACTTCCTCCTGCTCTGGTAGTCTATGGCAGACCCCACCATGACATCACCCTTGTTGCTCTTTCTTCCTTATTAATTCTTCCAAAATATTTAGCATTTTAGAGAGGTACAATTTAGCTTTATATAAAGCCATCTTTTTTTGTTCCCCCAAAAGGCCAGGAATCAGAGCCAGCCTTAGGGAAAATGTTGCCATAAGCGAACTTGTATTTTGCACCCCCCCTTCCCAAGTCAGCAGCATTGCTGCAGGCAGAGGCAGGTGGGCAAGGGTGCAGAGTACAGTCCAGCAAGAAGGTAGAGTGGCATGGAACACCAAGCAAGCAAGCAGGTACCACTGCTGGTGTGGAGGAGCAAGGCAAGCAGATGGGAGTAGGCACCAACCCACCTGCATGTGTCCAGCCTGGCTCCTCCTGAACAGCAGCTGAAGGTAAGTGTTGGGCTGGGTTGGGAACCATTCTTCCTGCCTGGACTGGGGATTGAACAGAGGATGGTGCAGAGGGAGCGCAGGCTCTGTGTGTGTGTGCGTGTGTGTGTGTGTGTGTGTGTGTGTGTGTGCGTGCGTGCGCACACGCTCCCTGACCACAGCACCCTGGGTGGTTGCCCATGTTGCCTCCCCTAAGGCCAACTCTGCAGGCAACTTATCCATATTTAGCAGATCCCCCAAATTCACTCGTATGTCTCATGTCTGGAAAGAATAATGCTGGAGGAGCAGAGGCAAAATGGGAGAGAGAAGACAAATCAAACAAAATCTCTCAAACAAAGGAAAGACCTAATTTTGAGAGGTAAAGGTTTCTTAAGGGGGGGATATCTTTTATTGGAGCAACTATGTAGCTGGGATAAAGGTAGTCAAGCTTTCAAATACAAGCTTTCAAATTCTTCCTCAGGTCTGATCACAAGACTCCAGGCATAGCATAATTTTGGTATAAACATACTGTGATTTGAGAGAGCAGGGAAATGGAAAAAGACTGAGATTCATAAAAATAAAATATGAATGAAAAATATATGAAAAATAAAATAGAAGTTCAACAGTGGAAAAGAAAGAAAATGTAATGAGAGAAGGGCAGGGGGAAAGCAGCTTTACTTCTTCTCTAAAAAGTTTGCTTTGTACAAAGTTTTGACTGCGATTTAATGGTGGGCCTGGGCTTTTTACAGCATCAATAGTGAAAAGTGGGAAATCTTTCCAAGCTTTAGACAGGCAAAGGCTGGCATCTACCTCCGTATTCCAAGTCCCCTGGGCATGCTATTGATCACCCCGATACTCTTTTTGAGAAGCCAACGGGTATGCTTTTGTTCTGCACTTACTGCATTGTTTTATAGCTCTAATGGTTTTTGTAACTTATTTCCCCCAGTTCTTAAGAAATGTTCACTGGTACATACATTTTCAAGATGACCCCCATGCACCCACTTTTAAGATGGCTTTGTATTGGCAACCTTCTTCCTTAAGTATTTTTAAAAGCTATGTTTTATATATATATATAGTAGGCAGTTCCATGATTTTATGCTGCAGTTTCTCAGAGGAATACTATCTTTTCCCCATGAGTTAGTGCAGTTCCAGTTTTCTCCTTTTTTCCTTCTGGAGTCCCACACCTTCATTGGCTATAAAATATAATTGCCGAATCAACATTTCTTCCTCACCTGCTGAGGTGAAGTCCAATGTAGAGCAATCATTTAGCTTTCAGTCAATTCCAAAAAAACATTCTGATTGCACCATTTGCTCTCAGGTGCTTTAATACCCATTGTCTCTCCCAACAGTGCCTTGCTTCTAGTGTACATTAACATCTTTTCTCATATCTTGGTGCTTTTTATTTTATCATTCCTGCTAAAAGCTCCTATTTATGTTCAATTGCTGAATATGGTGCCCAGCTGAGCAAGCTGAGAGCAGGTCTGGGTTAAGAGACTTCAGACTACCAGCACCTTCATTTCACTTTTTATTACTACTGGGTGCATCTCCACGAGATGCTTTACTGCACAGTAACTCAGTTTACTTTGCAGTGAGAATATGCAGTAGCCTAATAACACTGAACAGTAATATGTGACAGCATGGACAGTGCTAATACGCTACTGTGCAGTATTATTAGGCTACTGTACAGTATCATCACTAAAAAGGCATTCATCAGCATTTAGTTAGCACTTCATTAAGCAAGTACTAAATTAAATGTGCAGTAATTACTGCACATTAATGAACTTGTAGACATGCCCAGTAAGCATGTACATCTACGTGTGTACATTCCTACTTTGCAGTAAACCTTGCTAGTCATGATTAAATTTGCTACCTGCAAATGCAAGTAGCAAATTTACTTGCAATTACTTACTGTGCAGTAGCATTCATGTAGACACCTGATCACAAACAAGTCTGCTCCAGGTCAGCTGGCCACCAGGGAGCAGGAGATTGTTCTGTGCCCCCAGGAACTGCCTGCGTCCAGGGTGGGCTCTGCCATCGGAGCCTAGTTGGGATTTATGTCCGCTTGCCCTGGCATCAGGGATCTCTAAGCCCTGAACTCCAATATTGCAATCAGGGAGCAGGGGATGGGAGATCCTTCTCTCTCAACGACCACTTTGCCATCACAGTTGGGGAGCAGGGAACTGGGAGTTCCTTATCTCCCAGCACCAGCTCCATGACTGCAGAGCTGGTCCTGGGGGATGCTTATCTCCCAGTGCTAGCTCTGTAACCATGGGCCCAGCACTGGGAGATCCTTGTCTCCCAGCCCCCACTCCATCATCGTGATCAGAGAGTGTGGGGGAGGGGGTGAGAGATCCTTATCTCCTAGTGCCCGCTCTACAACCAGGGAGCCAGCACTGGGAGATCCTTATCTCTCAGATCAAGCTCCACAACTGTGGGGCTTGGGATTGGAGATAAGGATCTCCCAGTGCTGGCCCCGCGATTGCAGAGCCAGCACTGGGAGCTCCCTGCTGGTGGGGTCTGGGGATCCTGTTCCCTGCCCAGCTTGGACCCGTAATTGCAGAGCTGGGTAGGGAAGAGGCTGGGGACCCCATTCTTCACTCAGCTCTATGATCATGGAGCTGGGTGGGGAACAGGCCTCCGCCCCACAATCACGGAGTCCCAGTCAGAGCATGTCCCAGCTCCATTACCTGATTGGGTGATCAAGGCACAGGGCTTGAAAAGAGCTGCAGAGGTGGGGTAGGTCTCATCCCCCTCCCCAATCTGCTGGTGGGGTGGCTAGCAGCAAGCTGGCAGCTAGCTGCCCTACTAAAAGATCGCAACAGAGGGTTGGGACCTGCCCCTCCCCTGCCGCTCTTTCCAAGTCCCCTGCCCCTAATTGGGGAGCCAGGGCTAGGAGCTGTCTGCTGCTGGGGCAGGAGGACATTGTCCCCACCCCAGCAGCAGGCAGCCCCCTGGGGGCAGGGAGCAATGTTCCAGCCCCAGCCAGAATAACTCAAAGCCTCAGGCCCTGAATGAAAGCAATTATCAAGATTTCTACGTTTTACTTTCTAGGAACTTCCTTAGAGTCAACATTGAAGAATACAGAGATAACATGTTTGTTTGAAATATGTCTCTAGAGAAAACCTCATGCGACACACATCTCTGTTTTGTTATGATCCAAAGTCATGCCCCTCATAACTTCTAAGCATGGATGTCACTCAGATAACGTATTCCATGTCTTCATTCCTGATCATTAAAGTCACAGAAGTGGGGGTTGTAAAGAAAAGGAAGTGTGGGAGAGAATGACATTAATCAGAGTGATTGCTTGACAAAGTATATGGATAAAAAACCTTGTATCAACATTTCTCAATGAAATTTACAGCTCTGTTGAAGATTAAACAAATTCAAGGGCCAAAGGTACCAATCTCTACTGCTAACTAAGTTGCACATTAATCAAAATCCAAGCCACCACATGATCATACTTTAGTTCCTTCATAACGAATGTGTAACCAGTAACCTAAAATCCTCTCTTTTTGATGCAGCAGTGACTGAAAGCATTAACTACTCATGAGTTGGCTTTCTTTATATTTTTGCCTCAACTAGAAAAGGTAAGTGAAGTTAACAAATGGGAATCAGCTGAGTCAGTTATAAAATCATTTATTCAAGTAATTTTGAGACCTTTTGAAATATTCGGCCTTTCTCTCTTATTTAATTAATTCCTCTCTCAATAAAGTATTCAACAGCTCCCCATGGCCATCACAGCTGCAGGAAGTGGCCAGCCAAAATGTCTCATCTCAAAATGAGAGAACGTTTTCCTCTTAAACAATATTCTAGGCCAGTGAGACTCAACTAGCATGCTGCAACAGCCAGGGATGCCTTGAGATCCTTTCAAAGATGGTACAGGGTGCCACACAACATTAGTCCTTTTAGGTGTGCAAACATGCTTGAAATGATAAACCCAGAGATTTCAAATAGGAATTTACAGTGTTAGAAACATTCTGACCTGTGGCTGTCTTTTTGAGTCTTTGGAACAGAAGAATTGCTCTACTATTTTTTGTAGTAAAAAAATTAGTGAAAAGTGGAAACTGGCATTTTTGAGGTGTGCCTCAATTCTAACAAGGAGTGCCTCAAGCCAATGAAGGGGTACCTTGAGTCCAGGAGGTTTAGGATCATGGTTCTAGGCAAATAAATTTATTTTTGTTACACCAAAGTGCTAATTTAATCAGAAAGTCCTGATGACACCATAAGCCACAAATAAATTATATTAGCTATCAGGAACCATTTTAGTCCATTTTCTCATCCCTTTTATAATTCTGTCTTTGATCATATTAACTTGTATTCTTCACCCCTCTTTACCTGAATCTTTATGGGAATAACATCTACTGCCTAGCAATATCCTACTAACATATTGTTTTTAGATAAGAACACTAAGCAAGAACTTTAGAAACTTCAGTGTCAAATCTGTTAGACCAGGGGCAGGAAAAGTCTGGCAGTATTTCAGCCCCAGAGCTACTCCCCACCAAGCCGCACGCTCTGTCAGTGCTGCTGGAGTTGGTCTTGATGGAAGCCATGGCCCCGTGCTGTCATAGCTCTGCTGCTTCTGGTATTTCCATGGAAACTGGCTGCAGTGACACTGGTAGGGGCTGCTGGGAAATGGAGTCCGACCACTGTCCAGATCTGCCATTTTGCCCGCCCCTGTTCTAGATCCATAACATCACAAACTTCCACCATTCACTGGAAGCTGCATATCACTGTGGGCAGTGGTTGTAGGATAGTGAGAATAAACTTACAAATTAAATAGATCAGATACATACTCTAAAACATTTTTACGTCTTGTCATGACCATGTGTCTCAAAATAAAATAGCATTCACAGAGAGAGGCCAAAAATATTAGTTGAGATAAAAGTGTACATTAAACGCACTTCATTACATCAGTGCAGCACCTGAATTTTATATATATATTATATAAATATATGTGTGAGTGTGTGTGTATGTATATGTGTGTGTGTACACTCTTTTTTCACCTTACCTAGACGAAACTATTGTCTCAAGGGTTGAACATTTTGATTTACAGGTGGTAACTAGAATTGGTCAGACAAACTTCAACTGCATCCTTGTCCACAAGGGAAAAAAAACAAGTCAATTTAAACTGAAATGTTTAATGAAGTCATGTTGATTTATTTTTTCAGAGAAAAACTGGAAAGCCAAAATTCTGCAAATGTCAAAAATGCCTGGTTTTGTGGACAAGACAACAATAAAATACTTTCATCAGCAAGTACAAATCAATCATTGAGCAATGTATGTGATTTACAACAGTCCTTCCTAATGCCAGGAAACTGTTAACTGAGGCCAGCGCATATCACAGCCAGCACAACATTTGGGTTATTCAATGTTTTTTCATAGATTTGTAGATTATTAGGGGCTGGAAGGGACCTTGTAGATAATCAGGTCCAGTCCCCCTGCACTAGGCAGGGCACAAAGTGATTTGTCACAACGCGAAGCTTTGGAAGGGAAAATCCACGAATAGAAGAGAAGTTAAGTTAAACAAAAAATTATTCATGATAAAGGAGGAAAGTTTTCCTGCAAACCAACTTCAAACTTTTCAGGCTCTGTGATGGCCTATACCAAAACATCTATAATTCCCAGTACTTAGAGCCTTTGTCGTGTATTTTCAGTGCAGTACAGTATTTTAGAAATACTGCACCCAGGGAATGTTATAAGTGTACATAAAAAAAAATCCAAATGGCCTATCATAAGTAACAAATATCACTCCTTTGAAACCAATTCTACATGCTTTAATTTATTCCTTTAGCAAAAGCCTAGAAGAACAGAGAGGCCTTGCAGCATACCCATTCATTCAGATTCTGTAGGATGGAACAGAGAAATAAGTTCCAAAGTGATGAAGCCATGTTGTATTGATAGAAGCATGGCTTTACTGATCTGAAAGCTGACAGCTCAAGAACCTCAGCTGATATCAAAAGCTGTAATATCATACAGGAAGAGATGTGATCTCATGAGGGCAGGAGCCAAACCACTTAGAAAAGCAAAGCTGAGACAGATACTATTTACAGTAAAGATTAGCAACAGGGCAGACAAGCAAAGACAAATATAAGCCAAAAAAGGGTGATTTCACATGAAAGCAAGTAATTTTCGGTGACAGTGAAAACAGTATTTCTACATATTGTAACAACTGTTTGACAAACTTATTGAGATTATTTTAAAGTTATGCTGGAAATTCAGTAAACAGAGACTTACATAAGACAAGTACAACAAGGCGAGATGAAAGATCTTGTAAAGAACAATAAGCGGGCACAAGCATGTATAACAAAATTGTCAAATGTGGTATAGCGACACGAGAAGAAGAACAAGGTATATTTCAGCAGGCCAGTGATATGTCTTTCAGCAGATGAAAGCCCAGCAAAGCTAGAAGACGGGCCATACCAAAGCCACTGTCCATGCCAACTGGTGATGTACCCATAAATATATACACTTATCTGTACTGGAAGATAGGAGCATTCTGAAACTTTGAATGTTCTAATATAGTAGAACACCAAACAACTGGGCTAACTGGAACCAATGCTTGGATGGTTAAAAAATCATGTGATTGATTGGTAGATGTATGATATAACTGTTAATTCAAGTTTTCCTGTAGCATTATAAATTTAGTAAAACCACTGCAACTGTAACACTATTGCACTCAAGATTAAATTTCCAGCAATTTAGCTCATTTGTATTGCTACAGAATCATGCAGAGTAAAAACATAACCAGTAGGCCTGTGCCAGTCAGCAGCTATTCGATCTGACTTCGAATCTGGCCACTTTGGATGCCACGGATCCAATCCGGAGCTCCGGACAGGGTTCCTGCTTCGATCCGGCCTTGGAGATCCAGCCATAGAGTATAATGGGGAATCAATTAAATATCTATAACTTTGTTGTTTTTTTGTCTGATTTTAATGAAACTTTCAAGCTCCATGCTCTCTGATGAGAGCATGGAGCTGTCCAAGTTTCATGAAGATAGGTGCAGGCGTTAGGGGGAACTGCACTCTATATTTCTGAAAGCAAAACTCATGTCACATGTATGTGTTACAACACAGGGGGGGTGAAAACTGCAGGGGTGGTGGCCCCTGGTGAGGCCATATAGCCTGCCAAGTTTCAAGAAGATTGGTGCAGAGGTTCAGGGGGAACTGCACCCCAAATTCCTGAAAGCAAAACTCATGTCACGTGTACGTGTTAAGCCACAGTGGGGTGAAAACTGCAGAGGTCATAGCCCCTGGTGAGGCCACAAAGCCTGCCAAGTTTCAAGTTGAAAGGTGCAGGGGTTTGTGGGGAACTGCACCTGAAGCTGCTGACAGGCAAAACTCGTGACATAGACGACCCTGTGTGTGTTAAGGCGCATTGAGCTGAAAACTGCACCTATCTCCTCAACAGCTGGCAGGCTTCATGGCCTGAGCAGGGGCCACCACCCCTGCAGTTTTCAGCCTGCTGTGCCATAACACACACAGGGCCATCTATGTCCCAAATTTTGCTTGTCTGCAGCTTGAGATGCAGTTCCCCCCAAACCCCTGCACTGATAGTCTTGAAACATGGCAGGCTCCATTTTCTCAGCAGAGGCTGCAAAACCTAAAAAGTTTATCCAAATCAAACAAAAAATAACAAAGTTATAGCTATTTCATTGTTTCCCCATTATACCCTGTGGCCGGATCTCTGAAGCGGCTCCGAAGCTTTTCCAAAGCGCTTCGGAAGCTCTGAACCACTTCGGAAAGCCTAACAAAGCCAGCACTTCAATCCAGACACGCTGCTTCAGATGCTGAAGCATCCGAAGCTTCTCCGGATCCAAAGCACAGTCCACAGCCTCACACAGCCCTAATAACCAGTGATGCGCACACCTATGGAGCATCTCCCTTTTGCCTGTAGGACTAGGGACAGAAATTACACATAAATCAGTATAAGTGATTGGAACCCAGTTCAAATCAGTAACACAACAGAAGTTCAGTGCACATAAACCGATTTCAAAGTGCCTGAAACTGGTTTAAACTGGTGGCTGCATTTCCAGAATCAGAAGTGAATGTCTATTCCCTTGCTTATTGGTCCAATCTACATGGCTTAAACTAACCTGTGAAGATTGAATCAGTTCAGTCTTGGGCTTTTTGACTGTCTGTACTTAGCCTAGAAGGACTTGAGAGAGATAAGAAGGAGAATATATTTTGTCTCCAG
Source organism: Gavialis gangeticus (assembly GCF_001723915.1). Taxonomy (NCBI): domain Eukaryota; kingdom Metazoa; phylum Chordata; order Crocodylia; family Gavialidae; genus Gavialis; species Gavialis gangeticus. Next base: position 98,517,258 of record NW_017729024.1, read on the forward strand.
GCACAGAGAGTAGGACAGAACCAATGGCCTGAAGTTGCAGCAAAGCAGGTTTAGATTGGACATCAGGAAAAACTTCTTCCTGGAAGTTGTGGACTGGATAGGGGAGCTGGACAAGCACTGGAAGTTGTGGACTCACCATGACTGCAGGTGTTCAAGAAGAGGTTAGACAGCCACTGATTGGGGATGATATAGGTGTAGCTATGACTACATTCTACTATGGCTATTTCCCATGCTTCTAAGCTTTGCTGGTTCCCCCTCCTCACTTTCTGCTACATTCGGCAGGGTGTTTTTAAGCCTTCCTCAGAGGCATTGAATGTTGACTGCATCCAAGGCTGGGGACTTTGACTGGGGTGTGCCAGTGGTCCTGCTAGGACTTTAAGCCAGAGGTTCCTGGCTAAAGGGTCATGCTCCTCCATTGAGGGTCAAACTGATTCACATATATGAGGTCAGGAAGGAATTTTACCACATGGTCAGATTGGTATGGACTGTGGGAGGTTTCTCCTTCCACTGTTGCGGGGGGGCGCATCCCTCTACCTGAGATCTCTTCAGCATATATTTACAACCTTTTACAGAAGCAGGAGGTTGGCTGCTATGGTTCTCCTGCTTTACCTATAGCAGGCTAGGGTGTTATGTCTTGTGTTGGGTCAGGTTTGAGGGTAGTTTTATGTGAAGATTAGGTTATGGATTTATAAAAGATAGTTTGGATAGGAATGATCCTTCCTCGGGCAGGGGGTTGCACTAGATGACCTCTGGAGGTCTTAATCAGTGGGTATTAGCATATAAGGGAATACAGAAGGGTATTTTTTCTAGCTCTTACAATTACTGAGATACTTCCTGATCAAAAAGCAGCAAAAAGTCTCTACAGAACCTTAAAAAAAGAAAAGAAAATGTGCTACAGTGGTAACGTGGTTTACTGGAGTGCAGTTGTTTGATGTTCTAATGTAAAATGATGGCTGGCAAAAAAGAATCAAGGTAAAAGGTAATATGCAAAATAAAGAGCTTGAAATACAAATACTTCTTGAAAGGAGAGGTAAAACATAGTCTGTATACAGCAGATTTTGAAAAATTTTGCTCATATTCTAAGTATCTGGTTTGGGGTAGAAAGGTCTACATAGCACCCATAAACAGAGTGTCTATTCAAAAATCAAACTCTTCTGTAATAGCACTTACAACAATGTGCTTTTTTCCCTGCTTTCTGAGATAGGGAGAGGGGACCTGTAATGTGCATAATGGATCCTTTAATCCCCATTATAGGGGAGCAAAGGCAGAGCCCTTTAAGGGGAGCCAGACAGGCTGGAGGCCATGCCCCTTAGAGAAATACAAGGGAAGGTCCCCAGCAGTGGGCAGGCAGAAAGGCCCTGACCAGGGAGAAGGACAGAGCTCCTGCTGAAGGAGGAGAAAGAGGAGGAGAGACCCAGGGGAAACAACAATGAGTAAAGGTGAAGAAAAACTGAGTGAAGCCTAATAAGCCAGAAGCTTGGCTCTAGGCTTCTCCAGAAGGATTAATAAGCATGAATTGGAGGGGACTGACCGGAGGGGTGGGGTGGAGACCAGAAGACTTACTAGATGGGGAACAGTCCAACAGAGGTAGACAACAAAAATAAAGGGACACCAGGCAGAAGGTCCAAACCAAGAAGTCCAGTAAAACCACATGTCCCATTGACCAGACTCTCCTTTTTTTCAGAGACCCACACACTGAATAAGAACAAGGCATAGCTGGCAAGATGAGCAGGAACACCTGAGGAGAAGGAAAGGCTAGAACAGCCCAGGTAGTATCATACCTAGAGCAGGAAGGTGTGAGCCAGTACACATGGAACAACAGGAATCAGGATTCCTAGCAATTATTCCACTGAAGGGTATCAAGTGAAATAATGGTGGACAGTGCATAAACATGAAATCAGCTGGTATCATAACTGAGGGAATGGTCAATTTGCTCACATTTATGTTAATTCAAAGTCCCTGGTATTCATCTCCAGCAGTGTGGGCCATAAAACATGTTTCCTTAACTGCCGTTTTCCTTTCCCATCCTCACTTATCATAATCATAGAATCATAGAAAATTAGGGTTGGAAGGGACCTCAGGAACTCATCTAGTCCACCCCACTGCTCAAAGCAGGACCACCCCCAACTAAATCATCCCAGCCAAAGCTTTGTCTAGCCGGGTCTTGAAAGCCTCCAAGGATAGAGATTATGAATGTCCTATCCTGGCTAGAAAGATTTTGCCAGTGGGGGCAGGAAAGTGCCTTTGTTCCTAAGCACAGTGGGACCAGGGTAGGATTTGGCCCTACATTAAGAAAGCTCTTTCATGCTTTTTAGCAGTCATGTATGACCTAATAAACAAATCTTTGAAGACATGGAGGGATGATGTCATGACAAGGTTTTCAACACAGTACACAAAGAAATAAACATGAAATTCCTATTACTAAACTTGAGTCATTTGCCTGATTTGTCTCTCCCTTGTTACCAAGTTTTATACCCCAAAACTAAAATAGTTTAATTAGGTCTTGCTATGCAAATTCAGAACATACTTTGAAACCCTGTCTGGATAGACAAGATGTTCCATCCTAGGTCCAGCTCTGACTATCACAATTAAAAAAAATTGTTTGCTTGCAAAATATGCACGTGTCAGGCTTGCAGCAACATGAACATCAGTCTGTTTAGTCCAATGGAGTTATTCATTATAGCACTGTGTGCCTACATCTGTCACATAGGTATTGTTCTGAGCTCTTTACTCTTTCTTCAGGATACAAGTAAGGTCCTGTTACATGTTAATTTTCAGCAGCTCTTGGAGCTCTTAACCCCTGGACTGTCCACACATTAGCATATGACACTAGTTTTAAGCACCTGGTAGGTAGCTTAAAATTATGCCACTCCAGGACAGGTTTCTCTCTTATCCATGTTAATCAGCTTGTGTTACATTAATGTGAGGCCACTCCCTCAAGAAAAGCCACCCAAGTTTCAGTCCTCCAGCACCCCATGATGCAGTGTTCCCTACCCCAACCTCCTGTTCTGTGTGGACAAACCTTCCATCCCCTGAAATCTACTTGAACTCTAATTGAATGTCTTCCATTGTGCAGAGGCTGGCTGGTCAGCTTTTAGGGCACAGGCTGGTCCAGCAGGGGAGGCTAGGGATAGGGTAGGGGGAAATAAGTTAGAGGGCCAGACTGGGTCCCTGTGATCTAGGGCTTCCTTCTCAGGGCAGGGGCAGTAGCTCCCCCAATAGCACCTTCTCTCACTGCTCCCACCTCCCAGACATCCCTGGAAACATGACCAGCAACCCCCAATCCCAATTCCAATTTCTTAAAACATGAGACCTTCTTTAATTTTCTTCATCTTTTTGTCTTCCTTTCTTTTTTATTTATTATTTTATCCTTAAGTGGCTGACTGGCTTCATTTCACCACCCTTCTCCCATCCTCACTGCCTCTCCACCTTGCATTTCATTACCTACCACTTTCCCATTAACTCTTTGCTTCCCAGCTTCATGTTCCTGCACCACCAATCCTCCCCTGCAACCCATCTCTCCAACCCACCATGGCTTCAAGCAGGGATAAAGCTTATCCTGGCTTGCCAGCCCTCTAGTGGCAACTTATACCTGTAGCTCCTAGTCTCTCCTCTGCTTGCCAGCCCATGCCAGTCACAGCTGTGTAGGTCGAGGATAGTCAAAGAAGGTTTTTAGTTTTAACATGTGACTGCTTGAAACTTAAGCTAGCACTAACACAGATCAACATTTGAGCAGCTCGAAGTGCAACATGTAACAAGGCCCTCAATTTACCACAAAGGGGATGGTAACAGAGGCTCTGTTACTTTCAAGCAGCTGAGCAGCAGCAGCAAGGCAGCCTGCAGCTGCCTGAAATCCCAATTAGGCACCACTGCCTGATTGGGGAATGGGACCCAGCTGTTCCCTACAAGTGAAGGGTCCTGAACAGCAAAGCAGCAGTAGTTTGCTACCAGCAGCTGAAGGAACAACACCTGGCTGAGCTACTGATCACAGAACACCCTAGGAGGCAAGAGCTGGGGCTATGGGGAAGGAGGAGGCCCATGGTCCTAGGTATGACTGAAAACTGCACCCTGCCAGGGATGTATGGCCTGCTGGGACTGTCTGTGGTGGGACAATCCCCCAGAAATGCCAGGCCAGTTACCTCCCTGGTGAAAGGCAAGTATGAGGTACCTTCTGACCCGAGCCCCACATCCCTGTTAGGTTGAGATCAGGTAGGGTGAGCCTAGCTTCACAGGAGTCCTGAGGCAAGGCCCAGGTTGGTGGAGGGACCTGGAACATCCCCTAGAGCCTTGGGGAGCTATTAAGGAAGCTCCTGGAGCCAGGGATAAGGAGATAGCTCAGGGAGGGAAGGGGACAGGGCTTGGAGCCCCTGTGGAGCCAAGTGCAGGCTTGGAGGTCCAGAGCGTGTGAGGCTTTGAGGCCCAGTGTGTGTGCATCTAAAGAAAGAACCCAAGGTGAGGGAGCTGGACCATGAGTTCCGCTGGGGAGTGAGAGTCCTGGTGAGACTCCAATGCTTAGGTCCCTGTGAGGCATGGGACATGATAAGGGGACATAGAAGTCACGGGTAACACCTTTAGCATCAGGCAAGTAAATAGGCAGCCTCCAGCCTGAGTAACATTGTAATTGTTATCATCAAGGTCTGGCAGGAAAGCCAGGCAGGTGGTTTGCCTGGAAGCAAACAGTTTGACCAGTCCTGGGATATCCACTTGTTACAGGGATAAAGTGGGACAGTGCAAGAAATAAGTTTTTCCCTTCTTGTGATCGATTGCAGATATGCCCATTTCCTTTCCCACTGTTGAATTTTTATCATGTAATAAAAGCTCCCACAGAGCTGTGAAATGGGAAGCATTCATTTTGTTTGTAAATTTACAAGCCTTCTCTAATTTACATTAAGCAGAGTAGATAGTGTACTTTTTTTCTAAACATACTATTTTGCCCCCCTCCAAATGATCACGATTTAGAGCAATGATTAGCATGAATGAAAACCAATGGCGCTTTATGTACTCACCATGTACCACATGCTTGGCCACTTGGGATCATTGAAAAGAATGGTTTGAGTACTACCAGCTTTATAATCCCTCTTTATCCTTCTTTTAACCACCTGCTGTTGTATCCATTCCACCTGCAAACAAGGAAAACATTTGGTAAGTGTTAGGGTTCTATGGAGATTATCAAGAAATGTATGAAATCTTGGGGAAGTTTCCTATTACTGAAGTCTAAGACACATCACATTAGAGTTAATTTTGGTAGTGGGAATGCACAGCTCACCTTGGCATTTTCCTAATAAATGAATAGAACCAATTTAGTTAGTACTATAGACCTCCATGCACAAGTCTATAAATCCCTTGTTTATAGGAATTAATTTTGGATATCTTTTTGAACAAAAACATCACTTATCATCATTAATTAACACATTCCCCTCATTTTGCATTTATAAATCTGGCTACACACACAAAGCTTAATGTTCAGTCATAACAGAAATTAACAGGATTTCCAAAGGCTTATCTTTTGTAATTCTGCTTTAAGTCATTTTTTGCCAACAGATATTTCTGTAATATGTTTATCCAGTACCTCAGTCAACCTTACCATGTGGCATGAAAAGACCAAAACAAAATTGTAGCTCATTGCAGAGTGGTGTTATTCATAAAGACTCATTCCCTTAAGTTTTCAGGAGCTCTTCTTTATTTAAAATCAAAGTGCTTGCATGAGCACGATACTGAGCAACTAGTTACATTACAAGAAGAAACTCACAATACAAACAAATTAGAAGATTAAGGTCAAAACTAGGCTTCAAAGTTTGTTTTCTATCTGTCAAACACTTCCTGAACTATTGTGAACACATTCAGAAGGAGCACCATAAAAACTGACACCCACAGTATAGCACAGGGATTTTCAAACTTTTTTAGTCTAAGTACCCCCAGCAGCTGGATGCCAAGCAGGGGGATGTGGGGGAAGGCACACAGGCAGGCAGGGATGGAGCACCGCTACCTCCCAGGAGCAGGGCCATGGTGGGGTGGGAAAGCTCAGCGGGCTGGGGTGAGGACAACAGCGCTCTTCTGTGGAGCGGGGAAGCTCACCAGGCTGGTGTGTGGCAGTGGTGGCTGCCGTGTGTGAGCTTCCCTGACCTGCAGAGGGGTGCTGCTGCCCTCGCCCCACCCTGGCCCTGCTTCTGGGAGGCAGTAGCACTCTGTCCCTGCCCACCCACACATCCTCTAGGACCAGTCCAAGTACCCCCAGGGGTACGTGTACCCCTGGTTGATGACCCCTGGTATAGCAGATAGGAATCTGGGGTGACTGTGAACATTAAGCTATTCTGAGTGAAACCCAGTAAAACTTGCATGCTTTTGGCTCACTGACAGTTCCTGTTGCTGTTGAATTGCTTGTATTCTGTAAAACTGTAAACATTCAATTCACATCTTCCCAAGAAAGGCAGCTATTGCCTGCTTGCCGCATGCTCTACACCTTGCATACTGTGCATATGCAGGTGTATGCACATATACACGTAGAGACATGGATATACTCCACTTTCAGAGCACATCTTTATTTTCTGGTACCATCAAAGAGACACTTGCTAGAAAAAATATTAATGGCTTCTGCTTGCAGCAGAATATCTCCACCTGTGCATTCTTACTTCTACTTCAAATCCTGAAATGCTGACCCAGGCAAAATTCCAACTGATTGTAACATGAGTTATGCTTGACTGAGAACTGAGTGCCCCATGCTTCTGAAAACAGAGAGACATAAAACCTAGATTCTCATCAGGATGAAAAGAGAGACACACTCTGGAATATCTGTGATGTGTTTTACAAGATACCATTTCTATAGATTGGCAGGAGACAGTGCAGGAATGGGACCAGAGTAATGTCATTGTTCCCTCCCACCGTGCCAAGGAACCTACCTCCCTTGAGCATTGCCTTAAGTTCAGTAATGGTCAGAGAAACCCCAAGGGCCGTAGCTCCTGTGCTAGAAACCTATGATGTCAAGAGATATCAAGGCCTACAAGATCTATTTCATTTTCCGTATTGTTGCGAAGTGATTGAGAAGTTGAGCATGTCCTCTTTCTGTTTTCCAATGGGCTTCCTGCTGGCCTTAAATCCACCTTGCAGCTTCCTTTCAGCAAGCCTGGGAATATTTACAGGGTTGGCTGCTGCCTTCAGATCTTACACATTCCAGAGTTTCATTCATAGAGGGAGGAGAGCTAATCATTAGGCACCTCTGACATAGCAAAGTCTTGGAGCATGCAAGATGAATAGAGTGTATGTAGCTGGCCAGATGCCAACAAAGAGAGCCAAAGACCTTAGTAAGTACAAAACACAGGGACAGGATAGACTGATTGGCCATGGATGATTGTTTCCCTGGGGACAAGAAGCGGTGGCACACCTTGTGTTGGGGCTACTTGCCCCAGGGAATGCCTGTGCCATGTGCCCTCTGGTACACAGCCTGTTAACCTGGGTGGGGTAGTGGAGACTGGGGCCAGCACTGACCCCAGTACCCCAACATCCTTACTTGGGGTCCTGGAGGCCTCCTGGGGCTGCAGCAGTGGTGATCCTGCTGCTCGGAGCCTGCTGGCAGCCAGAGCATGGCTCCAGCCAGCCAGGGTTTGGTTTTGGGTGGCATGTACTGCGCTTTTTCTTTTTTTTTGCAAGGGTTTTTATTTTTACCCTGGTCAAAACCCCCCTGCATTACTGCCTTGTGGAGCAGAGAACAGCTGAATGCATCGTATGTGGTGCTGCAGACATGTCTACAGCACCACACACTGCATGGCCATGCTTATCTGGACGCAGCCATTGAGGCTAAACAATTTGGGCTTTTCTCTGTCAAAAAAGTTGGTACTCCCCAGACTTACAGTGAATGTTTCCTCCATGCTGCAGGCTAGAGAGAGGAGGTCTCTCACTCAGACCTCCTTAATGGAGACCTATTTGTTTCCTACCTTTACTCCCAGGTTTGCAGCCCAGCCCCTCAATACACCTGTAAGGCAACCCATGCAGCCCCTTATCTGCCCTCCATCTCTGACTAACTGGTCAAACTAGGTACTCTTGTATGAACCTGTTTAAATTGTCCCTTAGCATGCTGAGATCAGAAGGAAGAGATATTTCTGGAGACCTAACCATGCTTTTCAGGACTTATACAAATACAACCTCCAAATCCTTGTAGATTTGGCTATGATTGCTTACTATTAATCATTTTCAGTAGAACAGGGGGGTCTCTGCTTTCTGCACTGCAAAAACATTGGCACTCAGCTGTTCACAGCAAAAGGCACTAAGCTGCAGTGACATGGTGAGGAGTTACAAACCGCAGTCCACAAAGTAATTTGGGAGCATGACTCCAGTACTGGTGCCAAAAGAATTTCACAAAGTGAAAACAACGAGCGAGACGGAACAGAAGCTAAGTCTGCACAAAGGAAATTTCCATCACCACTACAGCTGGTTCAGCCCCCTCAACATTGGAAGACCCAATGTAAAACAGTGACAGCTGACATTACTGTTGTAAGGGCCATATCAAACAAAGAGAGCTCTAAGCTGGGTTAGATCAGGGCGAGCAAAATGGTGGAACCAGCCAGCAGCTGGACTTCATTTCCCAGTAGCCCTTGCCCCCATCACCGTGGCTGGTTTCCATGGAGACCCCAACAGCAGCAGCACCATGACAGTGTGGGGATGGGGTTTCCATGGAGACTGGGCCCAACAGTGCTGGCAGACAACATGGCTGGGTGGAGAGCTGCTCCGAGGCTGGGGCTGGGATCTTGCAGTGGTGACAGTGTGGTCCAGAGTTGTGTGCACACCTTTGCCCTTGCCCGAGGCATTCGGGCAGTGGTTCACAGCCCTGTTCTGGCTCCAGACCAGGTGGTAACTGCTGCAAGATCCCAGCCTCGGAGCAGCTCGCCACCCAGCTGCATGCCCTGCCAGTGCTGCTGGAGCTGATCTCCATGGAAAGCCTGGACCCATACTTTCACATCATTGCTGCTACTGGGGTTTCAGTGGGGACCAGCTGCAGCATCATGAGCAGAGGCTGCTGGGAAATGGAGTCCACCACAGCCCCAATCTGGCCCGGGGGCCAGTCTTTGCCCACCCCTGGGTTAGATGCTTAAAATGGTGGCAGCTAACCTTCTTCAGTCTACACCTCTCAGTAGAGTTAGAACCATTGTAGCAATGGTGGATATGTTCTTTTGCAACACTTTTCTTGGGTAAATTGGCCCATACAAAGTGAGAGAGACTGGGAGACATGGAAGCAAGTTTAAGCAGAACCACAGTAACCTGGTTCTGTATGGAGAGAGACGAAGAGAAGAGTTTATGGTTTCCTCTGACAAGATAAATTGCCAAACAGTTTATTATTCATTTTAAAAGTATATTCTCTGTATTTGTTTACTGCCTATTCAGCATTAAATATCTGCTGACCATTAAAAATCTGAACTAAAGGCAAAATAATAGTGCTTGTGGAGGTTTGTATCTTCAATAACAAGTGCAGAAACATGGTCTCAGTACATTCCATAAGTTGATGTCTCAAAACATACAATTAATTTCTTTTGTCTTGGTTACTTTTGTCTCAGATCAGATTACTGAAAACACTTATCATACATTCCTTCAGTTCAAACAATCATAATCCTTTTCTTACTGAACCACTTCAGTGGACCTAAAGAATTACTTAGCTGGAAAATACATTTTGATATATGAAATGGAGCTCATTTGTAAATTCATGTTCTTACTCTTTAGCAGTATGTCTATGCACCATAAGCAGAACCTACTCAGGTAAGTTATTTACTGCGTTTAACAAAGGAGGTTAGCATTTGCATTCTAAAGAATGTATTTGTCTAAAACTAGGCTTAGACCAGAAAGATATTCTGGTTGTTTCATGCAATGTGAGTACCTTCAAACCTAATGAAGTCAATTAGAGCAAGCTCTCTGCAGGAGTAGCACTGGAATTTGCAAAATCAGACTCAAAGCCTGGAATGAAGGGTGGTAGAATACACCATCCTACAATAAAACCAAATGGTTGTATATATCATATGTGTCTCTATGTCCATATATGCAGTTGTGTGTGTGTATACATTTTCTAATGGGTGTGTACATGTATGGGTATTTGAAGGCTCAACAGCATTAAGCTATCACAACACAGTCTGAGTCTCCACTACTTTGCACTATATGTAGTCATTTACACCTGTGCATTCTGGCTGTGAAATCCTGTGTTTCTGATTTAATGCACTCTACATCTGCTTTGCACAGTTGTAAATGACAATATAAGATGTCAGAGACAGAATAATCTGAACCAATATAGCGTGCTTGCTCACAGTCTTGCTTACACTGTTGCTCTGTGGATTTTTAATGAACACCCTCTGCTGGGATCTGTATAATAGTTTTTATAATTGCATTGAGGATGTACTGACACACACATTTGGAGTGTAATTAAAAGCATCACAGGAGACTCATTTGCTCAGCAGAGAAGTTGGTGCATTGAAACATGACATTTCTTCAGTACACATTCCACGGAGCTATAGGGCTTTTTTCCTAATATATTAAAAGGAAAAGCTAGCCAGTTGGTCTTAAATCTAAGCAAGAGTGCCTGATCACAAGATTGTAGTACTGAAGAGTAGGTCAAGACTCAGCAGTTATTTTGAGTGTTCTGTTACATATTTCACTTTAGTTTTCTATATATGTGCTTCACTGCCCAACAGCTGATATATCTTGGATTAGTTTGATTCTGTATGAAACTAATTCATTTGTATGAAAAATATTTTCTTTTAGAAAGTGTCCACATTTTCTTACTCGGAACCTCTGAAGGAAAATCTCTGGAGTAATTGATTATACAGATTCCCAGTCCTTGCCAAAAAGAGATTCTATGAAAACGATGAGGTGCATTTTAACATTTCCATAAAGTCACTTTTAGCTCAGGGGGAATAGTGCACATTTTCCCATTGACTTCAGCTGCAAAAGTTCCATTTCCTGAATGTCTAGAAATCAAAGCCAAGCCAGATTGGAGACCAAACTGTTTAAAAAAAAATCATCATTTCCAGTCTCACAGGGTGGTTCTGTGGACAATTCAGTTGTTCATAGCTGTGCATGTAATCAATGCCATTGAATAAAACCTGGTCTAAGCTAATCTAGGCTGGCAGTTTTTATTTTAAGGTGCTAAAGAGAATAACTACATTTTATCTTTACGTAAAACGAAGCTATTTTCTCAATTTTTTCGTCTCACTCATTCAATGCAATGCCCCCCAAAAGTTGTCTTCTGTATTAAAATCTTCACCAATTAAACAGATAGCGAAAATGAAAAAGATTGAGGAAAAGGTGTCAGCAAGAGAGGGAAAAAAACTAATTCTTAATTTGTAAAGTACTAAAGTGCAATGATTAAATGGAAAACAGAAACCCATATTTTTGTCATCAGTGTAGCTTTCTAAGAAATTTACTAAAACACTGAAGATTTTAATATACGTTCAGCATTTTAATTAAACTATCTGCATGAGACACCATCCTTGAAGATTCTGCATTCATTTTTTTTTAAATACAGCCAGATAGGGGTGTTTGAAAAATATTTTCTAGGTTTCCATTCATGTTAGAAATATGTAGTTGACAGTAATTCTTCAAGCAGATACAATACATCTTAATGCAAGAGGCAAAAAGAATAGCTACAGACTAGCTTAAGACAAAACCTTGCCCTCTGCAGGTAAAAAATGAATTGGGAGAAAAAACAGCATAACAACAAGGGATCTGGATTTTCTGTTTTCCATGGGGAACAAAGTGGATTTCTGGAGCTGCATTCTGTGATCTAGGAGGCAGGGGAGCTCTGATTTTTCCATGATAAATAATCCAAAATCAAGTACCAAAATGTAAAGGTATTGAGAATTTATTAAATTATTATAGTGATTGAGGAATTAATAGGCTTCCAAATTGCCTTAAAATTGTAAAAATATCAATAAAAACATTGTGTTCAAGTGATACCTATGTATAGAATGGCTTTTCATTTTAATCACAGATTGTGAGATATTTTTCCAAGAATTTGCGATTTTGTTTTTTTAAATCGGGGGAAACCAGGATTCCTGTTAATAACGACGATGAAGGATTATGCTTTACATCAGTGGGCATGTCTACACCTGACTATTAATGTACTGCACATGAAAAAATTCCGCCACAGGCTAATACAGTAAAAGCTCTGTTATTTGGTAACCCTGAGGAATGGGGGATGCCAGATAACAAAATATGCCGGTTGAGTGCCCCGGGCTGCTGCTTCTCTGGCTGCATCTGGCGTGTCACTCCACCCCTGCCCCCACATTGTGACCCCTCTTGCGGGGCCTGCTGGCCCTGCAGGTCAGGGAGGTGGGACCCGCACAGCCTGTTATGCCCCTGTGTCATGGGGGCTCGGCAGCACAGGCTGCTTTGCTCTGGGCCGTGGGGGCTTGGAGAAACCAGAAGCGCCATGGTCGGCACTTCTGGTTTCACTTTTCCTTACAAACCGGCATGCCGGTTTAACAGAGCATGTTGGCTTGTAAAGTGCCGGTTACCAGAGAGTTTACTGTACTTGTATTTACAAGTACTAATGTGTGGTGGAGTTTATTAGTTTCCTGTGGCCTTATAGGGGCACATGTGAAGACATGAAGACATTTACTATGGAGCTAATTAGGCAGCTCAACAGGAAATGTCTCATGTAGAGGCACCCAGTATCTAATACTTTAATCTTATTGGGACAGTCCTCAAGGAGGACCCATACAACAGCGGTCCGTACTTGTAGGGAGAAGATTAGAAAAGCTAAGGTGGCAACTGAATTTAAGCCAGCAACAGGAGTCAAGGACAATTAGAAGTCCTTCTTTAGGTATGTAGGGAGCAGAAGGAAAACAAATGGAAGTGTGGGGCCGCTGCTTAACACCTCAGGACAGCTGGTAACTGACACTCAGGAAAAAGCTGAACTCCTGAATGTCCACTTTGCTTTGGTATTTCCAAGGGGAAAACATGCTAGATAAGGCTTACAGGGGGCACGACCACCTTCCTACTGTTGATGCTGAGCTAGTGCATGACGAACTAGAAAAGCTAGACATTTATAAATCCGTAGGACTGGATGAACTCCACCTGAGAGTACTGAAGGAGCTGGCTGAGGTCATTGTGGGACCCCTGGTGAAGCTTTTCCAAAACTCGTGGCACTCAGGGAAGCTCCGTGAGGACTGGATATTCTTTAATATTCTGCCCATCTTCAAGAGGGAAAGAGGGAGGACCTGGGCAACTATAGACCAATCAGCCTAACTTCTATCACAGGGAGAATCCTAGAAAAACTCATCTGGAGTCTATGTGCGATACGTTCACAGAGGGTAGGATTCTGAACTACAGCCAGCATGACTTCATTGCAGGCAGGTCTTGTCTTACCAATTGCATCTCCTTCTACAACCAGGTATCTCACCATCTGGACAAGGGAGAGGAGGTGGACATTATATACCTAGACTTCCAACAGGCCTTTGATCTTGCATCCCATGGTACCCTCGCAGGAAAACTGGAGACTGTGGACTTAACTGCTCAATGGTTAAGTGGTTAGGTAACTGGCTGTGAGGTAGGACCCAGAGAGTTCTTATGAATAGATCTGTGTCATCCTGGAGAGAAGTGGCTAGTGGTGTCCCTCAAGGGTCCGTGCTTGGCCCAGTGCTTTCTAATATCTTTATCAATGATTTGGATGTGGGGGTGAAAAGCTCACTGGCCAAGTTTGTAGATGACACCAAGTTATGGGGAAGCGTGGTCACACCTGAAGATAGGGTGCAGATTCAGACAGACCTGGACAGGCTGGAGAGCTGGGCGAATCGGAACCAAATGAAGTTTAACACTGAGAAGTGTAAACTGCTCCATCTGGAGTCAAGCAATCCCCAACATACCTATAGGCTAAGTGGCACCAATTTGACTAGCACCACAAGCAAAAGGGACCTAGGGGTAATAATCTGTGCTTGAACATGAGCCATCAGTGTGATGCTATAGTCAGCAGAGCAAACAATACTTTGGTATTAATCAACCAATGCATCTCATGTAAAACCAAGGAAGTGATTTTTCCACTGTACTCAGCACTGGTGAGATCATAGCTGGAGTACTGTATTCAGTTCTGGGCACCGCACTTCAACAAGAACATGGAAAAACTTGAGAGAGTCCAGAGAAGAGCCACCCAAATGATCAGAGACTTGAAAAACAGAGCATGTGAGGAGAGGCTGAGGAACTTAGGCCTCTTTAGCATAAAAAAGAGATGGCTAAGAGGGGACTTGGTAGCAGCTTACTGCTACATCAGGGGAACACATCAAGAACTCGGTGAACAATTGTTCACCAGGGCACACTTGGGAAAAAGCAGGAGTAATGGCCACAAACTCCTGGGAGACTGCTTCAGGCTCAATTCTAGGAAAAATGTCTTCATAGTCAGGGTGTCTAGACTGGAAAAAACTCCCCCCAGAAGTGCTGTAATCACCTACCCTTGAAATCTTCAAGAGGAGACTGAACGGTCACCTCACTGGGGTCACCTGACCCCAGTTGTTTTTCCTGCTTAGTGCAGGGAAGCTGGACCCGATGATCTTGCGAGGTTCCTTCCAGCCCCTTATCTATGAATCTTGGAGCACAAAACATGAACATATGGATTTGGGGTTTATGAATACTCCCTATTACAGCCAAAGTTCAATCACTCAAAATGTTATCATTTACCTAAATCTCTGTGTCTGCAGGAAGTAATCAGAAATAGCTCTGTGGATAACGTATTAATAGATGTCTCAGAAACACAACAGTTTAAACAGAGTACACAAGAGGAACACCTGTAAAACAAGATATGAATTTGCCAAAATAGAGGGAATGAACCTAGAGAGGGTTACGTTGGAAGGAAGCCAGGCAATAACTTCCATCAGAAGTCACCAGAGTGAGATACAGTCAAGTAGACTTTGACATCAGGCAGGATTTTACCTTAGGATTTGCCTACAAGCAGAGTTATTTTGGAATACTTATTGATAAACACTACATGTGGACATTCATATTTCAGAATAAGAATATATTATACCAAATTAGCCTAATCCAGTGGTTTAATTTAAATTTCCAACCTACTTTATACCAGGTCAACTTTCAGGTATAGATAAACCCTAATACTGAAGTAGGAAACAAGGAAGTCTCCGTGATGAGAGACACTGTCACTTGAAGTCACTGTAATGAATTCATAGTTTCATAGTTTCACAGTTTCTAGGGTCGGAAGGGACCTGAGCAGATCATCTAGTCCGACCCCCTGCCATGGCAGAAAGAGCACTGGGGTCAAATGACCCCAATAAGGTGGTCATCCAACCTCCTCTTAAAAACCCCCAGGGTGGGAGCCTGCACCACCTCACTTGGAAGCTGGTTCCAGACCCTAGCTGCCCTGACCGTGAAGTAGCACCTCCTGATGTCCAACTTAAACCTTCCCTCCGCCAGCTTGTGACCATTGTTCCTGGTCACTCCTTGCGGCGCTCGGGGGAACAGGGACTCCCCCAGCGCCTGCTGATCCCCCCTAACCAGTTTATAACAGGCCACAAGATCCCCCCTCAGCCTTCTCTTTTGAAGGCTGAACAGGTTCAGGTCCCGCAACCTTTCCTCATAGGACCTACCCTGCTGTCCCTTGATCATACGAGTGGCCCTCCTCTGGACCCTCTCGATGCTGTCCACATCCCTCTTAAAGTGCGGCGCCCAGAACTGGACGCAGTACTCCAGCTGCGGCCTGACCAGTGCCGCATAGAGGGGGAGGATCACCTCCTTGGACCTGCTCGAGATGCATCTGTGGATGCACGACAAGGTGCAGTTGGCCTTCCTAGCCGCCTCCCCACATTGCCGACTCATGTTCATCTTGGAGTCAATAATGACTCCCAGATCCTTTTCCACCTCCATGCTGACAAGAGGGGAGTTCCCCAGCCTGTATGTATGGTGCCGATTGTTCCTCCCCAGGTGCATCACCTTACACTTGTCTGTGTTAAACCCCATCCTGTTCTCCTCCGCCCATCCTTGTAACCTATCTAGGTCTAACTGTAGCCTGTTGCTCCCCTCAATTGTGCCCACTTCCCCCCACATCTTAGTGTCATCAGCAAACTTGAACAGGGTGCTTTGCACCCCCTCGTCCAAATCACTGATGAAGATATTGAACAGTGCAGGCCCAAGGACCGAGCCCTGTGGGACCCCACTTCCCACGTCCTTCCAGGTCGAGAAGGACCCATCCACTACCACCCTCTGGGTGCGACTCTCTAACCAGTTGGCGACCCATTGGACTGTATGGGTGTCTACGCCACAGTCCCCCAGCTTCCTAATGAGAATGGGGTGAGAGACAGTATCAAAAGCCTTCCTGAAGTCTAGGAAAACTATATCCACTGCCACCCCTGCATCCAATGATTTAGTGACCTGGTCGTAAAAGGCCACCAGGTTGGTCTGACAGGACCTGCCGCTGATGAACCCGTGCTGGTTGCCCCTGAGCATGCAGTTCCCTGCTGGCCCCTCCTGGATGCGTGCCAGAATAATTTTCTCGAACAGCTTGCCCAGGATCGAGGTAAGGCTGACTGGCCTGTAGTTCCCCGGGTCCTCTTTCCTCCCCTTTTTGAAGATGGGAACCACGTTGGAGGGAATTGGAGGGAAGCAGTTATCCATGTTGGTCTGAAGTTAGGTAGAAGGCAGGGCAGAGGGATAGCTAAGATTAAGGATAACAAAAAGTCCTTTTTCAAAGATATTGGGAGGATGAAGAAGGTGCCGGGTAATGTGGGACCCCTGCAGGATACGCTGGGCAATCTGGTGGTTGCGTCAGAGGAGAAAGCGGACCTCTTTAACCAATTCTTCACCTCCGTTTTCTTGTGCAGGGACCGGGACTTCCCTGCTGTGATAGAAGCCGGACTCGAGGGGATCGCCTTCAGACCTCAGGTTGGGGAGGACCGGGTTAGAGAGCTTCTGGAGGGGCTGGACGCGTTCAAGTCAGCGGGTCCGGATGATCTCCACCCCAGGGTGTTGAGGGAGCTAGCTGGGGTTATTGCAGGGCCCCTGGCACGGCTCTATGAGCGATCGTGGTGCTTGGGCCAGGTGCCAGATGATTGGAAGGTAGCAAATGTGGTCCCCATCTTCAAGAAGGGGAAGAGGGAGGACCCGGGTAACTATAGGCCCGTCAGTCTTACCTCAATCCTGGGGAAACTCTTTGAGAAGATCATCAAGGAGCACATTTGTGATGGGCCGGCATCAGAAATGATGCTCAGGGGCAATCAGCATGGATTTATTAGGGGGAGATCATGTCAGACCAACCTGATTGCCTTCTACGATCAGGTCACAAAGGCCATGGATGCAGGTGTCGCGGTGGATGTAGTCTTTCTGGACTTCAGCAAGGCCTTTGACACCGTCTCTCACCCCATCCTAGTTAAAAAACTAGGTGACTGTGGCATCGATGCCTCCACAGTCAGATGGACTGCAGATTGGCTGAGGGGTCGCACTCAGAGGGTGGTGGTGGATGGGTCATATTCGACCTGGGGGGAGGTGGGTAGCGGAGTCCCCCAGGGCTCGGTCCTGGGGCCTGCGCTGTTCAATTTCTTCATCAGCGATCTGGATGATGGGGTGGAAAGTAACCTGTTTAAATTCGCTGATGACACCAAAATTTGGGGGGAGGTGAGCACGCTAGCAGGGAGGGAGAGATTGCAGAGGGATCTGGATAGGTTACAGGGGTGGGCTAACAGGAACAGGATGCGTTTTAATACGGACAAGTGCAGGGTGCTGCACTTGGGCAGTAGGAACCAGCAGCACACTTACACAATGGGGAACTCCCTACTCGAGAGCACGGAGGCAGAAAGAGATCTTGGAGTCATTATTGACTCCAAGATGAACATGGGCCGACAATGCGAGGTCATGGTTGGCAGGGCTAACCGGACCTTGTCGTGCATCCACAGGTGCATCTCGAGTAGAGCCAAGGAGGTGATCCTCCCCCTCTACGCGACGCTGGTCAGGCCACAGCTGGAGTATTGTGTCCAGTTCTGTGCGCCCCATTTCAAGAGGGATGTGGACAACATGGAGAGGGTCCAGAGGAGGGCCACCCGCATGATCCGGGGACAACAGGGCAGACCCTACAGTGAGAGACTGCGGGACCTGAACCTATTCAGCCTCCACAAGAGAAGGCTGAGGGGGGACCTGGTGACCGTCTATAGACTCACTAGGGGGGACCAGAAGGGTTTGGGGGAGACGCTGTTTCCCCTAGCGCCCGCTGGCATAACAAGGAGTAATGGGCACAAGTTGATGGAGAGGAGGTATAGATTGGACATCCGCAAAAACTACTTCACAGTTAGGGCGGCTAGGAGCTGGAACCAACTTCCAAGGGAAGTGGTGCTGGCCCCTACCCTGGGGGTCTTTAAGAAGAGGCTGGATGCCTACCTGGCTGGACTCATTTGAGTCCCGTTTCTTGTTTTGGGGTTTTGTTGTTCTCCCGCCCTGGCGGGGGGTCGGGCTAGAAGATCTACTAGGTCCCTTCCGACCCTAAATCTATGAAACTATGAAACTAATAGACTGACTCTTTCAGAAAGACATGAGCTTTCATAGGGTACAGCTTTCAGATTTCATGATGTCATTTCAGGTTCTATGAAAGTGGTCAGCAAAGTAACAGCCACAAAACACATGGACAGACACAAATAATACAGTTGTCCATAAATCTGCAAAAGCTACACACCAGTGGTCCCCCTGGACTGCTTACATACACAGCTGCAATCCTTCTGGCAAGAAATGTGTACAAGAGTGAGCGCCTACTCAAATGTCCATTGATTCCTGAAGTCCCCCTTCCTTGAGTCACTTTCAGTGTTACTGCTTCGATGACTAAGTTGAGTTAAGAATTAGGTTAAGATGTAACTTCAAATTTTCTAAATATGCTTTTGAACCACATGCCCCCTTTACTGCAGGAAAGGAAGACAGAGGGGTTGGTGTTTCTGTCTCCTGAAATAAATGTTAAGAATATATCTGCTTCCCTGCATAATTTTGCCCATAAATATTTTAGTGCTATTTTGGTGTTTGAGACCATAAAAATCATTTGAAATTAGGGGTGCAGACAGAAGTGACAATTTTCTCTTGATCTGGCCACAGAAAGCAGTTTATAGCTGTGACCAAACACAAGGGCACGGCTGCAGACAGCTTAAAAAACAAGCAATCGGGTGAAAATCTGATTGCATGAGGTATCCGATAAAGATGTTTCAAAATGTAGTATCTTTTATAACTTATGTCCGTGGAGCTCCCAGCCTGTTGCTGTTTTCAGAATGGGAGGGGGGGAAGAGAGAAAGGAAGTTTAGTCTGGGTTTTTTTTAGCCCCCTCTAGAAGGTGGGGTAGGCTCCGTACACCCACCCCACACTTCAGCACCAGTTCTAAGAACAAGCTCCCTCTGCTGACTCCCCCCTCACCCCCATTCTGAAAACAGCAAGCACTCAAAAAGAGCTTGGCCATTGCTATGGGAACCTGGCTGCAGGCTCCCAGCCTGCAGCTAGATTCTTCTCTCCCCCGGAACCAAGAGTTAACTTCTGTTTGGTTTGGCGTAACACTAACAGAACACTTTGCAGAAATAGTTCTGAGTTACAGCTGGGAGCTGCACTTCTGTCTGCACCCTAGCTCCAGACATAAAACACTAGTGCACTCGATATTGTCATACCAAGCTCTTTTTATATATAGGATTCTGTGTTTATTATACAAAGAGTGTAAAGACATTATAACATACTCCTCTCCTTCTCAATAGATGAATAATAGGGTTACATGTATTATATGATTAAGGTGTTAGCAGTGGTTGCAAAAAGGACATGGGGAATATTTTAGCAAATTTAAAGTTACATTTTAACCTATATATTTTTGTCATCTTAGGGCCAATATTTTCACCCAACACTTTTTAATTCCTCCTAACTTCAATAGGAGGTTTGTTCAAGTAAGACTTAAGTTACACACTATACCATTTGCCACCTACGCTGACTTAAAGATAGAAGTGAGGTTGGAACTAAAGGTGGCAGAAGACTTTTAAGGAAAGAAATAGAGAATGAATGTGTGGTGGGGCCCCTTCAGGACATTAATAGGTATCCTAGAATTGCTTCAACAGGTCATGCTAAATAGATGTCATATGCTCTTCTAAAGCATTATATAATGGCGTCTACTTTCTATGTCGCAAATTGTATTTAATTTTTGTACTGCTTAGCACTGCCCAGAAGCATCCTCAGCTTGTACTTCACATTCTAATGGTACATCAAAGATTCAGGACATAAGGGTCTATACCCATATCCCATTTCTCAGAGCTACCTTTGATCAGTAATTTAGTGTTTTAGAAAGTGTTATGCATATCATACATGATTTTAAAAAATCTTAGTGAGCTCAAGTTATTTTGAAAAAGGAATACTTTAAAAATTTCATCGTTTTAGAAAACAAGCATTTTTTTTCTAACCTCTATACAGTAATCCTAGGCTCTCACTGCCAACAGACAGTCTGCACATAAAAATAGATGAAGATGGTAGGAGAAAGTAGCTGTTGACATAGGTCAAAAGCATGGGAAATTATTGCAGATACCATTTCATAAACCGCAGGGGTCTCAAGTTGGATAAAAAGTCAATGAATCCAACAGTGCTAAGTGATGCATTTTCAGTGATTGACAAAGTGCTTCTTCAACAAGGGTCAATGACTATTCACAATCAAAGCAGTTGCCATAATTATGCTACACACATTCTGAAAAAGCAAGATGAAAAAAAAGAAACGCATATCAGGACAAGTTGAGGGTCAGAAGGGAAAAAAGAAAGAGGTGGAAAACGTTAAAATTACCACTTGTGCCACTCCAAATATGTCCTATATAACAGAAGGGCAGGTTACAGTAGTTTGACACGTGGAGCAAAGCTGCTGAAAGCTTTATCAGGAATTCAGTGCATATTCTTCAAGTCTGACTGCCATGGAAAAGCCAAGCAGATCTGTTGTGAATGTTTGGGTTCTCAAGGAATCCATCCTTCCATCACTGAAATACACGTATCACAGCCTCATACTCACACATGTATCTATATATTGTTAAATTAGGTCCTTTTATTATTTTCAAATTTACCTAAAAATCCTTTGCACTTGTATAGTACTCTCCCAGTGAGGATCTCAGAGTACCATATAACAATCAATCACTTTGGTGATATAGTTGAACGTTGTTATCCCTGCTTTACATATAGGAAGCTAAGGAACAGCAACATGAAAAGGACACAGCCCTGGGTAGAGACCACGTGCACAGCCACAGCCCAGAAGAGCTCAGTGACTTTCAGAAGTACTGGGAAACACCATCACAATGACACTCTTCTAGAAAAACACAGCTTGCTCCCTGCCCCTGTAGTTGGCCAGTGCTGGTGAATGATATGACATGTAGAGTACAGTCCCTAGTGTATGGAGAAGCCCTCATTCTTCAGCTGTGGCATTTATGACTATAACAATGTGGGTAGGACTAAGAAACAGCAATATTAGGCCCCTTGCATCCTCTTCTGTTAAGCGCTACATAGAGGCCCTTTGCAATAACAAAGTGAAAACTGCATAGCAAATCTGTGGCAGAGGTGAGAATGGGTCCTGATTTTCAGTCTGGTGGCTTTAATATAATGCCAGCCTTTTCCCTTATAACTGCCTTTTTAAAATAAGTATGTTTCAAGAGGTTTATTTTTTCTGTATTATCATTAAAATCTGGGTCTATGGTAACATGTTCAAATGCTTCTGAAGCAGTTACAGAGATAACTCAGCCTTTGAAAAGTAAGAAAAGATTCTTGCTGGAGCTACTCCAGCTTCCTAACCATACTGAACAAGTTTATAACTGCTCAAAAAATACAAGGACATGGATCTTTGAAATGCCTACAGCCAATCACTTTGTTTTTTGTGATACTGAAGGCTAAGTTGACACCATTTGATTAAATACAGCAGGGGTTTTCAACCTTTTTTAACAAGTGTACCCCTTCTGTCTCAAAGGTTCACCTCATGTATCCCTTGATATTTTTCTCTTGTTTTTAGTGGGGGGTGCAGATCAAGGCCCCTGTGGTGAGGGAGGGAGTGGGGCTGGGCTTGGGGCAGAGGTAGGCGCTGCACAGCCAGGGTGCAGTGCAGGATGGAGCTACAAGAGTGGTTCATCCAGGGGGTGTTGAAGGGGGGTGGCTCCCACCGCTGCGCACACCCCAACAGAGGCCCAGGGGGCATGTGCCCCCCAGATCTGTGTGTGGGGCAGAGGCAGCTGCTGCTGCAGGTTGGACTCTGCACCCAGCTGCCGATTCACAATGCCATCTGCCTGTTGTCACCAGGGGGTCAGGGAACAGACACACAGATGCACACAGAGACGCAGACACAGACTCACACAAAGACATACACACACACAGATGAAGGCACACAGACACACATGCAGATGCGCGCGCACACACACACAGATGGAGACATACACACACACACACACACACACACAGATGCAGTTAGACACAAATGCACAGATATACACAGATGCAGAAACACAGACACCTCTCCCGGCAGGTAAATGTGTGTGGGGGGATGGGATAGGGCAGGCCAGATCAAGAATGGTGGAGTGGGAGGGGAATGTGTCTCTGTGCCCACTCTTAGGAGCAGGGTTGGGGGGGGCGAGGGCAGCGGTGCCCCTCTGTGACCCGCACACGCGCCACCTGGATGGTCACATGCAGTGGCCACCACCACCACTGTCACTACCTGGCGCCATTGCCGTGCCCCATACTGCTTTCTCATGGTGAGACCAGCCTGCAGAGCCACACGTGCGAAATGGGCAGCGCGTGATTGGCATGAGGCCCATCACCAGCAAGGAGGTGCTCTGGTGTACTGCGCAGGGCTGGCAGCGCCCGGGGCACCCCTCCCCCTGCCCCAGCTAAGAAGCAAAGTATGGAAACACACAGGGGGAAAGCCACCACTGTGCCCCAGGGCGCGCTCCGTCCCCACCTACCTGTACCCCCTACGGCCTTTCTAAGTACTCCTACGGGTACACATACCCCCAGTTGACAACCCCTGAAATACAGTATTAACATAACTGATATGGAGCTTGCATAACCTCTCAAGTTTCACTGTACCATGAGGGTTAGTATTAATACTGCATTAAACATAAAATGGTATGTCATTACTTTATCAAACATATGCCTAAAGTTGCATCTTCTTATGAATTCTAATCTCAAATGCAGAATCAAGTGTCTTTTAGGGAATTATCATTTAAAAAATCCCTAAACCTCAGTATTTTAATTACATTTGGGTCTAACATCTAATATCTGAAATATCTTGGGGTTTTATGTTTATGTATTTCTACAGTGATTATCATATTTAAAACAAACAAACAAAAAAACCCACTACTGAACCATCTAATGGATTTTTGTTCTCTTTTGCCTTGTTCTGTAATTGGCATAAATCATTGAAGTCCTTCAGAAATCTGCATTTGCTCATTTCAGATCAGCTCAAATCGTTTACTAAATGAGTTGGTGTGCAGACTAATCTCCTACTGGGTCAAATTCTGCTCTAGGTA
Organism: Gavialis gangeticus; assembly: GCF_001723915.1. Lineage (NCBI taxonomy): Eukaryota > Metazoa > Chordata > Crocodylia > Gavialidae > Gavialis > Gavialis gangeticus. The sequence goes on from NW_017729024.1 coordinate 98,540,711, forward strand.
ATACCAGTGTAAATACTGTGGCCCACATTCACTCAAGGGTCTGCAATAATTTCTATAAGCATAGATACTCATGGCAGTGCCAAGTCTATTCAGAAGATCCTGAAGTGGCACAGTGATACATGAGTGGATGTTTCTCAGGAGTGGCTTCCTTGTAGGCCAGGATGTAACTGAAAACATGTTTTATACATTATTACCCTTAAAAAAAAAACCAAGAACCCAAACACTGTCCTGAACTCCATGTACTTTTCAGCACTTTAATTATACTTTGTCAATGTGGAAATCTCCACCATACTCCATGGATGGAAAAATTCCATCCCCAAAGTTTCACCCAGGTGATGAACTGGTTTTCTGTTTGGAAGCTAAATGAAGGAAGTTTCTCATTATTTCTTATAGAGTTTTTCTGAGAGAGAGTTAGCTGTGTTACTCTGAAATCCGAAGGCAAGGTAGGCTTGGACCTTACAGATTAACTAAATCAGACATATATAGCATAAGCTTTCATGAGCCATACTTAACACAATCCAGTCTGTGGATGATTTCTTGTTCCACAATTTCCTGTTCAAGTTTTTAAAGATTTTTAAAGATTTGCTGTCTAACAGCTTCTCTGAGGTCAGTGATGGAATGTCCAGGGGGATTAAGGTATTCTGCTATGGGCTTGTGTGTGCTTCTGGAACTGATGTCAGATCAGTGTTCATTTATTCATTCTTACAGGTAGGGATCACTGCATCTGTCCAACACAGACAGCAGAGGGGCACTATGAGCAGGTGATGGGATTGGTAGAATAGCAGCTGAATTAGTCCCAGATATTATAATCCACATTATGCAATTTGAATTAATGAGTGGACACAGTTAACAAATAGGCTCATTGTAAGGCCTAGTGTCTCAGTGAAAATGGGAGTTGGATAGCCTGCGGCAGGAGAGACACCACTGGAAGTTACAGAAGCAGGACAAGTTTGTCCTCAGTGGCCACCTTGGCTGGGGACAGACATTACACACAAACTGGTTTAAGTGATCAGAAACTGGTTTAAACCTGTAACAGAACAGTGCATTGAAACTGGTTTGAGAGAAACCTGGTTGAATGTAGTATCAGACTTAACTGATTTGGGCCAAACCAAGTTATGCAATGTCTGTCCCAGACCCCTTCCTGGTTTAAGTTAAATCAGAGTCCCCCAGAATCCCAGATGCTTTGCTGGGCGGGGTTCTGCTCTCTGCTCCAGCCCGGCAGGACTGGCCCCTTCCCTCTGCTCCCTGGCTGCAGCTCCAGCACAGACTGCAAACACATCAGGGTCTACCTGGCTTCCTCCTGGTCCCCTCCCCTCATACTACTCCCTGTTCAAGAAGGGATTCCCCTCTCCCCTTGGCCTTACACAAACACCTCTCGGCATTAGCTAGCATACCACATGCTGGCTAGAGTTCATGCTGTGGGAGATGGGTAAAAAGCAGACAGAACTGTGTTGGTTTAGGGGTTTTTGGAGTTTATCAACAGGTAGCTGGTAATGTTCCTCCATTTCTTCCTTGGAAAAGCTGTGTAACTTAAACTAATGGAGAGAGGCTTTGTTTTCTTGATGAGCTGATAAACACTGAGTTAGGGGTGATAAACACTGTGTTAGCAACTCCCTGCTAGGCTGCTCAAGGAGGGGGATGGAGGGTGGGACTCTCTAATGAGAGCATGCCCCGCCCCCTTCAGCACTGTGGAAGTAAGGGAGGGCTGCTCTAGCACCCCCCAGCTTCTAGTCTGAGCCACGGCAGGAATGTGCCTGCATTTTTTCAGTCCAGAAGGAGATGTCTGCATGGTTACAAACTGGTTTAGCCTAGCCAGGTTAGACTAACCTGCAAAGTTTGAATCAACTCAGGCTTATGCTTTTTGAATGTCTGTCTTCAGCCCTTGAGACCTTTCTACTTTGTGCACCTCCACTCATTGAAAAAAAAAAGACAGAATTCTCAGGTGGACAATAGATAATTGGTTTAGAAATCAGAACTGGATCTGAAAACTGCATCTCCTAATTTATTTTTAGTATTAAGATGCTTTCTTTCTTTTGCTCTTTGTGCAAAAGGCAGTAGCATCTTTTAATATTAACATTATTCACTATGGGAAACAAGTCTTTGCAACCAAAGCTTTAGTTTATCTCTTTCAAAGTTGATGTCTTTACTCAATACAAAGCAAAAGAATGAACTCAATATTATCATGCCACTTCAAGAGGAGGGTTCAGAACAGTAAGATGACCCATTGCCCCATGCACTTTAAACCATAAGCACTGATCACTTCTGGCCTGTGACCTGAGCTCCTGCACACCTCATTGGCTGCGTCCAGATGAGCATGCATGTGTGGTTTACTGTACTGCTAATCTGCGGTGATCCTGATGACAAAAAATAACCATATCAGTAAAAACCAGGGCAACACAAATGGTGGCAGCCGATGCGTGGCAGAAACTGGAGCCTAGCTGGCAAGAGCCATGCTCCAACTAATGGCTGGGCTCCATGCCCCCCAATCGCCACCACTGGAACCCTGGGAGACCCCCAGGAATCCAGGTAAGGCTGCTGGGGCTAGCTCAGGTGCTGGCCCCAATCTACCCTACCCCACCCAGATTTTTTTTTCCCATGCTAATCCCATGAGCAGGGGTGTGTGCTGAGGCAAAAAGCAGCAGCATGAATTTGTGCTTCTGCTTTTTTCCCTGTGGCAACTGTATGCCCCTACCTGTGGGGACACAGCCATTCTGTCCTGAACTACAGTGTCCCATCTGTCAGTGAAGTTTGTTGCTACAGAGCTTACACACCAACATCACCTTCTGAAATATTTTACAAATAGCTGCCCATGAAAGAGATACCTATCCAGCCATAGGGAAAAAGTATAGGCCAACTCCCTGGGCAAATGAGAAAGGATTGGAGTTTACTTTCTTAAATTCAGTAGACCAAAGCAAACCAAATGTTTTCTCCACTGAAGTACTATTCCACACCTCAAATATTGCTGACATTGTTTCCACTTAAGTGGTATCTCGATTTCTACAGGTCAGACCACAAATGTTGGAGCAATGTTTGATTAATGAATGTGCTGACTACTGTTTTCTTAAAGCCCTGCATGAGATAAGGGCAGTACCCTAGCTTTCAGCTTCCTGCAAGTTCCTGTATGCATTTTGACATAAGAAATGTGCCAAGAAAATAGTCACATTGCTTTGGCGCAGTTTCTCTGAAGTCATAATTCACACCATCCTTCACAATATAAATAATACCAAAATAGAAAATAAAGAACGTATTTCCATAGCTCTCATTTTTCTGGACACAGTTTCCAGTTGAATATGTTAGAGCTTTAGATTTCCAATTAGATCACTTAAATGAAGTTAAAATGTGGTCTGGACGTTCTTGCCTGAAATTCCTATTCTTTACATTATGTTGCTCAGCTGGTAGTATTTATGTGCTATTTTTGTTGCATCTTCGGTTGTAGTGAAAGGGCCTACTATATAACAGTAATTCTTTATTTGATTAGAGTCTATAAGTATTCTTCTCCAATAAATGTATTTTTTTCTGCCATGGCAGGCCCCAACCATACAAACTTATCTTCTCAGGCATGAACTTGGCTGATGCCATCTGGGATGTGCTACACAAGATGGTATAATCTCCCAAAAGTGGAGATTTCAGCGCCTCCTAAGAAAAACATATGGGTTTTAGCATACTTTTCCTGTGGTTATTACATCTGGGCCATTTCTTCTTACAACTGTTCACTGAAACACTTGACCTTGAGACAGCAATAGCTAGGACACTGAATTGGATGCCAGGGAGACAAGGAATAAGGATTACAAGCACTGAATTGCACACTGTCTGCAGGGGCATATGTACAGCATCAGCACATGCTGCAGTGAAGGACAGTGAGCCCACTATGTGTGCCCTACACTAGAAAACAGACATAATGTAGTCACCCTAATATGGTGCTAGGCATGCATCAATAAGTTCATCTTGGAAATGCTTGCTACCATGTGCCCAGTGCTGTACTCAAACAGCTACATTGCATGTTCTTTGAGTAACACATGCAGAACAGGAGGACTTCACTGCGTTACATCCTAGCATGGTACTTTGACTGGGCAGACAAGCTTCAGATGCTGAAGGTTTGTGAACAATTCCAGTCCATGCCATTGCAATGTGAAAGCCCATAAATATAGTTACAGGGGTGTAGGTTATAGCTGTGTTGGTCTAAGAATATAGGCAGACAATGTTGTTTGGGTAAATCTGATATCTTTTATTAGACCAACTTAAATAGTTGGAAAAATTTTTCTTAACAAGCTTTTGGGTTTAAAAACCCTTTGTCAGGCTGAGGAAGCATCTGCAGTTGACACCATTGATTCCTGGAAGAGCACACACCAACTGCAGGTGCTTTCCCAGCCTGATGAAGGCTTTTTAAACCCAAAAGCTTGCTAAGATATCATATTCATCCAAAGAACCTTGTCTGCCATAGATATAGTTAGAAACTCATCTCCAGAAAACAATGCGATAGTATAGAACTATCTAATTGTTTTCCTTAAGACTGTCTGATGTACAATCAGAGAGATGTCTATCTGGATAGATAAACAGGAGAACACTGAGTAAGAGGTGAGATGCAGTATTCTTCTGTATGTGCCCCTGAAGCAACATGGTGTCCAGTTCTCAGGGCCAGATGAGTTCGACACCCCTGATTTATGTGATTTATGAATGCATTAGAATGGCAACAGGTTAAACAGCAGGTAAATTTTAAGTTTGCTTATTGTCTTTACAAAGAAGTATTTGGTTTGGATGCTTGGCAAAAACAAGAGTAAATAAATGTATTGCCCTGTTACTGTATTTGGAATCTCAGTATCAGTAGGAGGGTTGGAATATATTATCACTTGAAGGAAGGGAAAAAAAATCAATATCAAATCATAAATCAAAATTAAACATGGCTTATGTAAGTGACAGTTAACATGCTGATACAGATAACTGGTTTTAAGTGGATTATCTGGATGCAATTTAGGATGAAAATTTTTATTTTATTACAAAATTAATTGTGCTTATTCATAAATTCTGGAGCAATGCAAATACATGAAAGACACTAAAAGTAGCATGATTGAAAGGACTAAATAAGTAAAAATGCATGTGCATCTGAGACAGTTTACTACTGTGGGAAAGCAGCATTAATCTGATTTTGTAGGTAGCATATCTGAAGTAAAAAGAGGTGGTTACACTGAAACTCAGTAGCATACCGAAAAGAGAGACTAGCCCCATGACAACAAATCTTGGTCACTTAGCCTTGATGATTATAAAATGGTAAGAGAATTATGTATTGAATCAGGTAGCTACCCAATGGGAATGAGAGAGACCTTCCTACTTTCACTGATGCTGGCTTTCTCTGAATTGATCCTAAAATTAAAAAAAGAAGTCCTGACACAATGCCTAGGTTTCTTTTCACCAGCTCCCTTTTACTATCTTTTTTATTCTTTCTAGATGAGCCCAATTACTTCTGCACACCGTGGACACTTTCTGTTTGCTCTACTTCAACCTATCTGGGCGAGAAAGTTGCCATCAGAATTAAAAGCGACTGCCCAGCCTGTCAGAAGCAGGCAGTGAGGTACATAACAAAGTAACCCATTACATCAGGGCAGCACTGCTGCCAGAAAGATTTCTAAGGGCAAAGGAAACAAAAACCCACATCAACCGATTTTGCTATGAATATCCTGTACTATAGCCACTGTCATCAGTATCAGATGGAGCTGGATCCCCTTAGGAAATGGTCCGTAAGAGCTGCTCTGTCACATTCCTAGATAGTCTGTGCTGAGATGCTCCTTTCCAAATGTATTCTCCTTCTCTCTCTCTCTCTCTCTCTCTCTCTCTCTCTCTCCATGTGTTGGCACTTGGCCCTGCAAGATCAGCTTTTTCCGGATTGTTGTGTCTTTCCTCAATTCACAACTAGGATCTCTTCACTTCCTCTTCCTCTGGATCTTTCTACAACCCAGTAACTATACCCCCCAGCAGTCAAAACAATGCTATCTTTCTATCATTGGCAATGAAAACGGAGTAAAGACCCACAATAGTATCACACAGAGGCTACTTCAGATGCCAAAGCTGCTGTGCTCCCTGTTGAGCTCTCAAAGCAAAAGATGGCTATTCAGGGCCACTCTGAGAATGAGGAAAAGTACTAGTTCTCCTTAACTTAGGCATTCAGTTATTCAGTTCATTACTTTTTGCTTTACTTTGTGATTTTTTTAATGCTTTATTAACCTATTCTATTTTCCAGCAAAAATTAAAAAGTGTGTAATGTTTTACTGTGACTGGAAAGTAATTAAAATATTATTAACACCTGGTAGCATCTACAGAGTTAAATTTGCCGGTTTCCTTTTAAGTCTTTACTTCTCATGTTTATACCTAGCATTATGAAATATTCATCTTATGTGCTGAAATTCCCCATGCATGATTTCTACCTAAAGTGATTTTGTTGTTGTTGTTGTTAAAAGTTTGAGCAAAATCCTCTAATGTTCTGAGTTCTGTGAGAACGAATATAACATGCTTTTCCCTTCTGGGGTACTGAGAAAGCACACAGTAGAAAATATTGTTAAATCCAGCTGTTCACATCTAAAGAGCTACACAAGCCTCCAGGTTTTTTTTAAGTTAGTAGTGTCCAACTCATCCAGCCTTGTGAGCCAGATCCAGAGCACAGGGCCAGTCCATGGACAGGATCCAAAGCGCAAGGGCACATCATCTCGCCTGAAAGATCAGAATTTGGTGGCAGTAGCATTAATTGTTGCAGCTCCAAGAGCCGCAGCAACCACCACTTCTCCCAAGGTCAGATTTCCAGCCCTGCAGCCCAGATGAGACAGCTCTACACACTGGATCTAGCCTGTGGGGCTCCCAATAGGTCTGGAAATGTGATAGGAGGATGAGCAGTGGCAGCATTAATTGCCACAGCTTTGGGAGCCATAGCAATCAATTCTGCCACTGCTTGCTACACTGCCAAATTTCCAGCCCCATGGGCTGGATGACATTGTTGTGTGGGTCAAATCTGGCCCACAGGCCATATGTTGGTCACTTGTTTTAATTAAATGCACATGCATCTTAAAGCATATCCTGTAAACAGCTTCGTTTTGAAAATTGCTGAGAAGTTCCAGCTCCCTCTGAAAACAACCAAGTGCTTTACACTTCCAGCTCAGGAGGGAACCCCAGCCACCTCCCAATAATACACAGTTTTCTTAAATACCTTTGATATATTTTTATTTTCTAAACTCAGGCCACATTTTAAAAATCACTAAATGCTAGACTAGTTAAAATTCCAAAGGTTTCACTTATTTCTACTTATTCAATACTTACTATCCATAGCCTGGTTAAACATCCAGCTTAAAATAATACATTCTTACAAAAGCTATACCAAAAGCTATAACATTGCAAAAGCTATAGCAGAAGTTTTACAAGTTGAGCAAAACAATTGAGATATTATTGCTACTGGAGCTTAACCTTAACTGTGTAGATTAATGCTGCATTAACAAAGATTTTATTTTTAACCACTGCAAAAGAAGAGCTTCACGTTTTCATTTTCAGCTTATATGTAAGAAATAAAAACAATTTTTTTTACAAAAAAGCTTAATTTTTCCTTTTCTGCATTTTGCTGTTGCTGCCTCATCTTTTTGTGAAGCAACTATCCTAATAGGGGATTTTGCTGCTTCTTCTGTTAAGCTAAGTCTGGGGTTATATCCAACCCTTGGAACTGTATCATCCAGCTCATAGAGCTCTTGAAGGGGCCAGTAAATTCAGGGGCAGGGTGAACAGTGACAGGAACTGTTGCTGAATTACAGTATATGGAGCCCTACTGGGGATGTGTTTAAGCAGCTCAGGAAACCATAGCAGTTAACACTGCTACTTCTGGCCGCACCATTGGAGGTGGTTGCAGGTGGACCCTGCATGAGAGTCAGAACCCTGACCTAAGTTATAAGATCCCAGATGATATAAGAGCCAAGATCACAAATACTGCCATTGTGTCTAGCTTGTTGGGCATCTTGGGTACAAACAGGAGAGTGAAGCCATATTTAGATGAAAATATTAGATTCAAAGCAGAAACCAGCAAGAAAGTCCTGGTGGCATCAACTTCAACTTCAGCAGCTGAGTAATGAGAAAAACCCATCATCTATCAGGTCCCTTTCATCTTTTTAAATATCTTGGTGCTAAATACCATTTAAATCTCTAATCATGTAAATGTTTTATTAAAGCCACTGTGCGTTTTGCAGTTTTCAGTATGGGTAATTTTAGGGTTCCTCCCAGTGCACATATTGTTTTTCTGACCTTTATTTTCAGCAACAAAGAAGCTGCAAAACATGCCAACATCTGGAAACCTGAACATTTTTAACGCTCTAATCTGACTAGATTTTTCTTAATTGTCACAGTTGACTGAGCTATCACCAGCTTCCTGAAGCTCCCTGAAGAGCTGTCACACTTCTCATTCATCATGATGCCCAAAGAACTTAATCAGCCTTCAGCTGCTTCAGGGCAATCCCTATCAACTCTGTTCCTTACTGGAATGTGATACCTGCCTGTTGTTCTGACCCTGGGTTTCTGAGATGCTGTGATAGCAGGAGTAAAGGATCAAAGGACTATAATTTCCTTTTTCCACAAGGTGCAGCAGGGCAGTGTCTCTACCCTACCAAACCACCAAGTGATCCTCCATCTTTTAAAACCAGGCTCATGGCCAGCCTTAGAAAAAATTGCTGTAAAATAAATGGCAAGAGAAAGCAATCTTGCTGAATACAATTTTCTTCATTTCCCAAATCATTTGTCAGGCTAATTAGGAAATGAGCCAGTTAAATCCTCTAGACTAATCTCCTTTTCTTGCCCACCAGTTAACAATAAGATTGGCACTGCAAAGGAGCCCTAAAAATGACTTAGCAAATAGAAAATTAGAAATTTTTGAAATACACTATTTCTTTTTAATGTGCAAGCAATTAGGGATGTGGAGAGCACAAAAATCCTCTGAGGCAGGTACTAACCAGGATAATTGTGATGAAACTATGCTGTAAGTGTAGGCAATCAAATGCTATCATTTATTTCAAGAAAGACAACAGTCTCCAATGGGGAACATTTTTCATTTGTAAAACTGTATCAATTTTTCCACTTTTAAGAGAAAACAAAAGAAAAATTTCATCAGATAACTCTAGTGATTATTTCTCAGGTTTCTTTTAGCAACAGCAGGAAAAAATCAGTATTTTTTGAGTGAAATACAATTCAAAATTTAAAAAGTGCTCAGATCCTATAAATAAAAACATTCCAACTAGCATTACGATTAACTTGATTCCTTTTTTTTTCCTGTGCAATGTAGATAGAGGCATTATTCTTTACATGCTACAATTTTAGTGATGGAAAAGAGCTCCCTGCACTAGCATTTTAATTTGGCCTATCATTGAAGGAAGGACTCATCACTGATAAATCCAAGGATATTCAGGTAGTATTCAAGGGACTAGCATTAGCATTATGCCTCAACAGTCCCATTCCAAAGGGTTCCAGTAATGCTCTCTTACTTCCTGGTCTCTTTTGAAGGGGAAAGAGGGAAGTACAGCAGCTTCTCTACACCATTCTCATACAGATACAAAAAAAAATGAAGAGTCAGGGTCACCCCTCAATCCCTCCAATGTATCAACACAGGGAAAACTGAACTAAGGCTAAAAGGGGAAATGAACTGCACCTGGGAAAAATTCTGATTCATAAATCAGTTCCTGGTCTGCGCATTGATCTGCACGCTTATGCTCTGCCTCTCACTCAAAGCATAAGACTATAATCTAGCCTATGGTAGGCTACAAATGAAAAAGGAATGCGATGCCATCATACAGTTCCCATTCATTCCCTACATAAAACCACTGGATTACAATATTAGTAGCTTCTGTTCCAGTGAGCCAGGACTCACAGGGAGTTTTGCTGGGGAGATGCAGAATCTGTTTTAAGCTAGTGCTAATGTCAGGCACTTCCATAAGGAGCCATTTCACTCACAAGTGAAACAAAGTAAAAAGGGCCTCTTACACATACTTTATAACATCATAAAGAGGTGTTGAGCAACAGCAATTATAATAGAATCTAATGTAGTTGGGCGCCAGTCAACAGTAACTTTGTATTTCAAGAAGACCTGTAACAAGGATCAAGTGTATTGCTGTTTCACTGTGTTCCTATCAAACTGAGTTTAATACTCGAGAGACATGTTTTAAAATGAAATGTTTCTATGCCCTCTTGTACATTGTATGTTCTAACTCACTCACCAACAAGCTCCTTAAAAATAACAAGTCAATCTCTGGATTCTGACTAAGGTTAAGAAAGAACAATAACTAGTACAAGTATGAGAACCAATAAAAACAGAGCTCGTGATAATAAATATTTCATTTATATGTTAACTTTTAGACTCACAGGTCGCATGTTCAGAGCTCACTTACAGTTGTGAACATGGAAATTAGCAGGACGGTTCCCATTATTTTGCTACCAATTAGTACTCAATCTGATCATTTATCTTCTGAGGAAAGGCATAACATGCTCATAGCTTCACACGCAGGCTGCAGTAACTCACCTGGCCTCAAAGTTTAATAGTTCTATTATTCTATTTGGATAACAAAATATTTTTGGTCTCTAATGAGATTTAACAATGTCACACTTAGCATTGCTAACAAACACAAACTTTCTCATGATAGCTTTAACATCAGCATTGTTTACCTAAGCTAAAAATCCAAATCAAGGCTTTTAGAAAACTGGAGGGCTTAGCATTGCAATACTATTCTCCACTCTGCTCAGTTGTATGCCCTCTACATAGCATATAAATTGACAGGGATTCTTTCTACTTTTAACCAACCCACTGGCATTAAAGGTGAAAATAAATGAAAAACACCTTTCCGAATACTTTACTCTAGTGGGATAAAGCCCACTGCTCTTCTATCGTTGCAATGAAAGTACTGATTCAGAAGAGATGAGTATGTTCTCTATTCCTGCTGGCATATTTCCAAAGTAGTGGCCTCTCATATTCTGCACCAAAAACCTTGCCAAAGCAAAACCATAATATTGTGGTGAAATCCATCATTTTTCCCAGCCTTTCAAGTTAACCGAACTCCCCTATCAGCCTATCTTATTGTTTAGCAATCTGAGCTGGTATAACCATTGCTACATAGCAACAGGAGGAAATATTTATTTGTGGTTACTACTGTTGCTTCCTCTACCGTCTCATATACTTCCCCCAACACAATCCTAACACTATTGGGAATAGGTTTCTGCCTGTAAGTATCTTCCTTAGCCAATAGTGCTACACTTATGGGCCTTTTCTACACTAGTGCTAGCACATTTTTGTTTTGGCTGCTAGTTCTGACCTACCTGCTGTAGCAACAGTATAAATGCCAGTGTGGATATGCTTCTCTCAGTCACTGCCATTTTAAGGACCAAACCACACAGACCTGTGTTCAGAATGGGTTAGATGACACAGTGCCTAAAATACCAGTGGGTCTGGTTAGACTCCTGTTTACACCAGCTCTCCTGCTGTTACTGCCACTGATAGATCTGAACTGCCAAGAGAAATGTACTAAAATTTTGGCAAATGGGCTCCATCTTATTCCCACCAAAATCAGTTAGAGTTTTACTATCTATTTCAATTAAAGCAGGCTTGGGCACTTGGCCTCTTTCACCTTTTGGAAAGAGAAGAGGTTCCAATCAGACGCAAGCCCAAAATAATAAGGCACGAAAGGAATGAAACACAGTCAAAAGGTGAGATGACTCTAGAGTAAAACTATTGGCAGCAAACACTAGTAGTGTAAATGCTTTTTCTCATTTGTAAACCAGAGATTTCACAGATAGGATTATAGCACAGTACTTGAATTATTAATTTCACACTTAAGCAGCATTGCCATGAGCAGAATTTCATTTTTCTTTAGACCTCACCTCTCTTGTCATGAAAGGTACCAGGGATTTGATGAATATATTCGGACATACCAAATCATCAGCGTCAGCATTTCTCAACCCATGGGTTGCGACCCAAAAGTGGGTTGCAATATATGAAAGGGTTGTGAACAAACTTTAAAAATGGATTTTCCTTTAAAGGAGAAAAATGTGGGAAACAGTGGCTTTTCTCCTGCAGCCTGGCGGAGTTCCAGTCTGCAAGGGGCTGCTTGGGGCCCCCCATATCCCGCACACAGCCCACCCCATCCCACACACCCACCCCT
>NW_017729024.1:98557868-98581097 GCF_001723915.1 Gavialis gangeticus
ACTGGGTTGGGCCTGGACATCAATGTTTACAAATGAGTCCTGGTACAGAAAAAGGTTGAGAACCAGGGATGTACATTATTTGAAAAAAAGACACAGAGTTAAGATTAATAATTGGAGCTATTTAAGCAAACAGTTTTGGGGTTGTTGTTCTTACATACTGTACTACAGGACCTTATACATGCTATTTGAGTTTTCACATCACTTGTATATATTATGGACCAAAATCTTACTTTCAGAGCCTTTCACTAGTAACCGCTTTAAAAATAAAAACAAAACCTCCCCACCTGATGGCAAGACCTACCTATCTATCTATAGGTAGATCTTGCCATCTTCCATATATATGTATTACTGGAACATAGATTTGATTTGGTTTGTGGCCTTCACTCTTAAGTAACTCATTTAAACTGTAATCTCTCTCGTGCTGGAAATGCGGCATACCACCTTTACTTACATGTGCTTTACGCCAGTGTAATAGCTTGTTTATACCATGTAGCTGACAGCACAGTCACACTTCACAAATGTTTCCATCTGGCATCCTCTTCTTTTAGTAGACTATAAATAAGGACAGTCCTGAACCAAATCCTTGACTCCTTATTCCTGGATGAGGGAGTTCTGCACAAATTTGATTCTATACAGGAAGGTCAAATAGGTTCAAAATGGAGCAAAAAGTATGAACAGGCTCCTCTACAGCTCTGTAGTAGGGACTTACATTAGCTCCCTATATCCTTCACTGACTAGCTGACTCTGCCTACCCCTGAACCTTATACTTGCTAGCATCCCCAAAAAAGGATTGTAGTCTGTGGAAGGATGAAAAGAGATGCTCACAATTATTGCCTGAAATGGAGTTTATGGTGCATCCTGCAATAGTGTTAAGAAAGTCTGTTGTTACACAGATCAGGGAAGTGTGCCATGGTCCTTAAGTCTCCTGCCAATGATAGATTTTTTCAACACTTTAATTTGTTGCACTAAAATAATTTCCCTTTTGGTTTGAGGCTTCTATCTTTCTGTAGGTCAGTAGCAAATAATTACATATTTAACAACATCACTAGAAAAGATGCAGTGGAGGTAGCTGTTTGAACCTTTCTGTTGTGCACAGTCTCTGGTAGCTGGTATTAACAGGGTACTCAAGGATCACTACAGAAATGGACTACTTTGTAATTGGTTCGCTTGCTCCTCTCAGCATGTAAATGTTGGGCTAATTTTTCAGAAGATGTGCTCCTGTGATTTATGACCACTTTGAAGACTTTCAGAGTAAAACTACCCTCATTTACATGAGAAGACCTAGATCTTCAAATAATTATGTAATTCAAGTCAATATAGGTACAACCACTTATACCAGCCAAAGCATCTAGCTTTTTATGCTCAGAGAGCCCAAGAAAAGACTCTCCATAGAAGTAGGTTGGAACTATCAGAACACTAAATCCATTCTTGCATTATCACTATAGATCTATGAAGCTTACATCCCACATTCCCACTACAGGAGGGGTTACTCTATAGAATTATGCACAAATTAGGTACTTTACAAATACATTGGTGATGTTTATATTTGCAATTAATTGTGGATCTCAAACTTTAAATATGGTTGATTAAATGTCCCTTTGACACTGGGTCTAGTACATTTTTGAGCCTTTCCTTAAGTGTCTTTGAGCCTTTCCTTAAGTGACGGAAAACTGATGGAAGACTTCAAAATTGGGCCCACTGTACATGGCATATAAGTAACTTTAAATCAATCTTACCCTACAAAAAGGTACCACATACTAGAATGACTTTCAAATCAAATATCATTTGTGGTATGCAGGCTGTTTTGTTACTTGCAAGAGGCTTCCAAGTTGTAAGTAAGCTACTAGTAATCGGTTTGAAAAGTCTACAAACCCTGGTGTACACCTATTCACAAATGCACCTACCATCTGGTCTGCCACAAACAGTTGTATCAAGCATCTATTAAGACTCATGGATAAAGGAAAGTAGCATATGTTTGTCTTCTAAAATTTTTACTGCCATATGTCTTATGTGGAATCACACTGTGATGTGCTGTTAAACTTAGTTGGTAAGATCCAGCTTAGACAACACAGCTAAATGCTAAAAAACGAGGTACATCGGTATACTACTTTTGAAATGTTATGTATACTGATGTCCTTTTGGTCTTAAACCTGCAAACATTTCTATCTTTATGTAACTTGATACACCTGTGTTCCTGAATTCAAGTCTGATGGAACTACTCCCAACCACAAAGTAAATCACAAGCATATTTGCCTGTTTAAGACCTTAGATTGTAAATGCCTCTTACAGTAAAAAGCCATCATCACACGGACTTTGTCCTCATTGTTTTTACATTGGTTTGCTCACCTCTGATTAGAGCTTCTAGGTGCCATGATTCAAAATGATGACTCAACAATAGATCAGACCTTTGTATATTGATAGTATTGCAAGGGACAGCTTATCTGATTTATCTGAGATCTATATGGTGCAGTAAGATGGGGCATCAGGGAAACAATTATGTGTCTCTGATTTTCTGCTTAGCTCTGCCATGGCTCCTCTCCATAGTTTCCCAAAGCAGTTCTAAGGGACAGATTATCTGATTTATCTGAGATCTATATGGTGCAGTAAGATGGGGCATCAGGGAAACAATTGTGTGTCTGATTCTCTGCTTAGCTCTGCCATGGCTCCTCTCCATACTCCCCCAAGGCAGTTCCAATCTGGGACAGTTGCCAGGGGTCCAGAGGGACCATGTATCAGCTGAGTCTAATAGAAGCATTTGTACTGATGGGGGCAAGTAAAAACAAAAGTCAACTATACTAGCTCTGTGCGCACAAGAGACTCCCATATGCTAGAGCTAAGGGATGTGAATGATTTCCATTCTGTTTGCACTACCACCTAAGTGGGGTGAAGTGGTTAGTATTTGATCCAGGTTGCAGAGTAATCATGGACAGCAGCCTTGCCCACAGCTCACTCAATACAAATCCCTGAAACACGCCTTACAAACAGGTTTACAGAGCCATTACAAAACAAACCCACTACAGGCTCTCAATACCACAGCTCTTCCCCAATGCACAACATGGTTGCCCATTGTATGTTGCCTTACTGCTCCTCCACACCACAAAGAATTCAGGATTTACTACTTAGTGGATGCATCTACATGCAATTAGCACATAGCAAAAAACTCCAGCACAGTTTGGACCAGAGTTTATTGCTCCTGGGTATAACATTTACACGTGCACCTGGGACCACACCATATTGAGCCAGGGCAGAGCAGGCCCGGTGGGTCAATCTGCCAGCCCAGGCTGCTCCAGCCTGGCTCAATGTGCTGTGGAGGGACAGGCTGGGACACAAGGGTGCTAGGGTGTGGAGCTAGCCCGCAGGCAGCCCCTGCACTGTAGCACCCTTGTGCCCCAAGCAGCCCCGGTCACCATCTACATGTGTATTTTGGTACACATAACTATTCTGCTGCTGGTTAGTACTTGTCCCTGACAGTACTATCCTACAGTGGAGTTAGTTTACTGCACCCTAATACTCCACAGTAAAGGGCATGTGTAGATGTGCCCAGTGCAGTATTGCCAAGTCTCATGATTTTTTGCATTGTTCTTAAAATCTACATTTCATGGCTGTATATGAAAGATGTACATTTTTCACATTCCCAAAGCATAGACTTTAAAAACAACACCAAAAATCATGAGACTTGGCAACACTGCCAGTGTCACTCTCTGGAACTCACTTTTCAGGTGTCCTGCATACTGCTCATGTGAGTTTTCTGCTTTTCATTTGTTGAAACAAACAGAATAAAAACGAGAATAGAAGTTATGTTGACTTTTTTAAGATTAGTTAAATGCAGATTTCTCATTGCCATTGTTTTACATGCCATGTTTTACATAACCTATAAGCTTTAAAATCAGCTGAAATGTGTCTTAACAGGTGAGAACCACGGTTTTTTCATGCTTCCATAATATACAAAAGCTTAAAAGATCTTTTTCAAACATTTAGAAAACATTATTTTCTTTGCTGAAGATGAACACAAGAAATTCAAACTCCAGGGATAATAAGGAGAAAGGTTACAAACTACTGAAATGACAGGCTTAATACAAAAATGTTCTCTAAGCTACAGTTGAAAAAATTATTATTCTAATATTATAATATGATAACGTTTTTTCCATTCTATAAACACAATGGCCACATTCTGCCATTAGCTACATAATATTTAAAATTTACTCAAACTATTTTGAGATGCTATATAGGTTGAGATGACTTATTTCAAATACAAAACGCTCATTATTTAAAAACAGGACTCAAAATGAATTAATAAAAAGGTTCACAGAAAATAGTAGGCAAATCTTAATACTCTAACACACTAAGAGCCAGACTCTGTTCCATCTAATTAGGTGCCTAAAGGCACAGACAGAAGTGCAGCTCCGCACTGTAACTCATACCACTTTGCAAGAAGCACTGTGAATTACAACGATCCCACAGACCCAATGGATGTTCGCTGTTGGGTTCTGAGGGTTGGGAAATTCAGCTGCAATTTGGAGCAGGCTCCCCCAGCCACTCTCCGTCAGCCCTCTCCCAGCCCCAGCTCTGTTTTTAGAATGGGGAGGGGGGAAGGGAATGGAGAGAGTTTGGTCTGGGTTTTTTTTTTCAGCTGATGCTGGAGGGAGGGCGGGTAGATTGGAATCGCAACCCCCCCACCCTTTGGGGAGGCACCAATTCACATGCCTGACACTCCAGTGCTGGTTGTGCAACCCCCAGAATGAACTCCTGCCACTCCCTTTCCCCCCTGCCATTCTGAAAACAGCACTGGGAGCAGCGATGGCCAGCCCTGCTCCCAGCAAGTGCAGACAGAAGTTACTGAGGGCACTCCACATTGGAGTGTCTCCATCTGAACCCTTATGTAATGAGGGTTCAGATTGTCACAGGATAATGCCCTTTAAAGCATCTGCAGTCATGCACTTGTGTCTGCTCATGGCTGTACAGTACTTTCAGGGGCCACATTGGGTGAAAATTGTCACTTCTGTCTGTGCCTTAGGTGAACTTAGGTGCGTAAGTGCTTTTTTATTCTACCCTGTTCAAGTCCCTGAAAATCCATTAATGAACTATCATCTGACCCTTGAGTCAAAAAGCAGCATCAACAAGGAGGAGGAGGACCTCCCCATCTTTTGCATTAACAATGTTTAGGGCTTGAGCAGAGTGAAACAGAATCACACTTGGGCATCTAAGTCCATGTACACACCTAACAGATTAACTAGAATCTGGTCCCAAATTACCAGGAAAGAACAAACCCACAAACCATGAGCGAATGGGCCTATCATCCTAATTTGCACACTGTCATTCTCAAATGAACAGTAGCTCGTTAAAGTTATATTTTGGAGTTTAGGCTTAGTGAGGCATGACATGAAGATGACTACATTAACAAAATTCTTACAGTACGTCACCCTCATGAAAAACACTGGACATTATGTTCTGAGTTTAACACATCAGATAGTAACATGGTATTGTCTTTTCTTCCCCTTAATGTGAAGCAGAACCTTAGTGAACAGATAGTATGTCAGCTCTTGTAATGTTAGATGCCACCCAGGCAAATGTCTCCTGGTATGACATTTCAAATTAAAAATGAAGAGGCTTTTGCCTTAGACATATGCCTAGGTGGATTTTCTTACCTTTGGTTCCATTGAAATGAAGCTGTGGGTACCTCTACTTGAGAGAACTGACCTTTTAATTGTTTTACTATGGTAGAAGTGGTAGTAATCCTTCAGTGTTCCAATCTGTAGAAAGGAGGGGGAAGGAGGGAGAAAAGAGAAAGAGAGAGATTTAATTTATGAAAAGCAGTTTTCTGTTTTTCATTTTTAAAGGCCTATAAATTATGCAATTTCCTGCTGTGCTGAAATGTTACTTGAACCCCAGTGATCATCTTTCAAAAGAAGGACATATGATATGAAATGGATGTAGTGTCCTTGAGGCAGTAACTGCATAACCAAAGATTATAATTGAGCAGCTTAGTCCGTCTGTATCCACCTTTTTAATGTTTAATTTATATTCAGTATTTTAAGTAATTCTATATCAATCTATATCCAAACTATCATCACAGGCAAGTATAAAAATCATCAAATAGGTACAAGGTTATTAAAACCCATACAGTTTGCTTAAGGAAATATACTGTAAAATGTACAGTGTTAGGTTATTTATGTCATTAATTTACAAAAACATTCCTAAGCATTGGACCATTCACAAAGAATATACTTATCTTAATTTTGTAGGGGAGAAATAATTTCTGTCCTTAATCTATTATTAGAAATACCTATGAGATGTCAAAAAATAGGGCAATTTCTCAATAGAAAATAAAAATTGGTTTAAATCTGCCACTTAAGTACAGTCTGGTAATGTTACTAACCTCCATAACAACATGAATAAATTTCCTTTTTAAAATCATTCATACCTGTTTTCCAATGGATATCCAAACTATTTTGAAGAAACTTTCACATACACATAAATATGCATATCCCTAGAGAAAAGGCCTTCCTAAACGTTTTAGAATTTGGCCTTCAAAAATATCTCATTGATGCTGTAAATCTGACAGCAACATTATAAATTCCTTTACAATTTTTATAAAAACTGTTAAAAATGAGCAAGAAAAAGACATTTTAAATCATTGCTGATTCAAGTAGAAACTCAAATTAAACTTAGACAAAAAATAAGCTTTGTTTTGAAAACAAATGAGAAAATGGCAGCGGTGCACTTTGGAGGTGCTTTAGTTCAAAAGTGCACCACTGCCATTTTCTGCATGCTGATGTGTATTTTGCTACTTATACAACTGCACGTGGTGTAGCATAGCTTGCCTCACCTTGCATGCAGAGCAGACTTGATTAAATGAGTTTGCTCCGAAGTAGCGAATCTTCAGTGCATCCAGGACAAAACCATATGTGTATAATAGGGCTATTCAAAACTTTGGCAGCCGTTTCATTTCGGAGGTGTTTTGATCCATTTCAGTGCCCAAAACACCAAATCCAAAATGAAACGGAAGGCTCTGAAACATCTCTGAAACTAAACAAAACCATCCAAAATGTTTCAGAATTATTTTGGATATTTTGGAGCCGGGCTTGCAGGGAAACAGAAACTAAGAAGAAGGAGGCTAAGGGGGGACCTGGTGACTGTCTATAGACTCACTAGGGGGGACCAGAGGGGTTTGGGGGAGACTCTGTTTCCCCTAGCGCCCGCTGGCATAACAAGGAGTAATGGGCACAAGCTGATGGAGAGGAGGTATAGATTGGACATCCGCAAAAACTACTTCACGGTTAGGGCGGCTAGGAGCTGGAACCAACTTCCAAGGGGAGTGGTGCTGGCCCCTACCCTGGGGGTCTTTAAGAAGAGGCTGGATGCCTACCTGGCTGGACTCGTTTGAGTCCCATTTCTCTTTTTGGGGTTTTTTGTTGTTCTCCCGCCCTGGCGGGGGGTCGGTCTAGAAGATCTACTAGGTCCCTTCCGACCCTTAATCTATCTATCTATCTATGAGGGGGAAGTGGGGCAGAAGGACTGTTCTGATATTAACTTCTGTAGCTGGCCAGTGACTGCGATCTGTCCCTGAGGTCCCTTCCAATCCCAGTGCTGTGGAGGAGGGATGGCAGCCTGTTGTCATCCTGCGCACAGATCTGGGGGCCTGCACCCCTGGAAGGAGTCTGGCACAGCCCCGCAGCCCTCCCAGAGGGGTGTGGGCCCTCAGATCTGCGCACAGGATTACAGCATGCTGCTGCTGTTGGCTGGGGCCAGCACCGGCACCCAAGTCTGCTCTGCACAGCCCACGCCAAGCATAGCCGGGGGAGCCAGGGGAGAAGCCCACATGGCTGTCCTGCCTGGCCCCATCCCACACCTGGCCCAGCCTCCTGGCACTTAAAAAAAATCCAAACCCTCCCCCTAGCAAACCCTCACTCACTGGCAGGGGTTGTGGAGGCTCTGGGGCCTCCAGGCAGGCCCCAGCATTCCAAGAATCAAAAAAAAAAATCATCTCCGTACTCACCGGCTGTAGAAGGAGCTGTGGGGGCTCTGGGGCCATGTGGCAGAGCCCCCGCACAGAACCGCCACTCCCCAATCTCCCCCTCTTCCCTGCCAACCCTGGGCCCTGATGCCCCACCCAGCCCCAGCCTAGTCCTGGCACTTGAAAAAAAAAACCCATAAAAGCCCTGCACTCACCAGTTCTGGTAGCAGTGATCAGGACCTCTGAGGGCTCATGGCAGAGCTCCCCTGTGCAGTGTGGGGCAATGGGAATTGCCCTCCACACCTGGCACCCACATGGCAGCTGCCCCATGGCACAGGTGCAGCATGGCTCAGCACAGCAGCACACACTGTCTGGGAGCTGGGGCCACTGGGGCTGAGCAATGCCAGGCTCCGGCTGACAGGTGGAGCTGCCCCAACTCCCAGACAGTGTGCCACACCCTGCCAAGCTGTGCTGCACCCACACGATGCAACAGCTACGACATAGGTGCCAGGCAGGGGGGTGATCCCTGCTCCCCCCCGCTGCATGGAGTGGCTCTGCCACAAGCCCCAAGAGGCCCTGATTGCTACTGCTACAGCTGGTGAGAATGGGGCTTTTTTTTTTTTTTTAAGTGCCAGGACAAGGCTGGGGCTGGGCAAGGGATGGGGTCAGGCAGGGCAGCCATGGGGGCTTCTCCCGTGGCTCCCCTCACCGAGAGAGAGGCAAGCACAGCTGAAGGAGCCATGGGAGAACTTGCAGCCACCCAACTGTGCCTGCCTCTCCCTGGCCGATCTGAATCTCTGAAACAGCGTCAAAACTCTGAAACAGATTCAGCCGAATCAAAACAGAGCAGTGATTTGAAACACTGAAACGAATCACTGTCCTCCAAAAAAGCCAAATCCAAAACTGAAATGAGACATAGCCATTTCTCACAGCCCTAGCGTAAATGCCCAAGGATTTCTTGTTCTGTATTATTAGCAACTAGTGAGGGCAAGCACATAGGTAACACCTCAAGTGTTCAACTCTAAAGGAAATGTTAAACGAAAATTGGCAGAAAAACCCTATGAGTCTTCAAGGATCTACTTTTAGTATTCACAAAGATTAAAGTCTCTGGAAAACCTTCAAGACATTCACATAGGATTTAAGGTTCATGAAGAACTACTGCTCTTGAAGAGCATCTGATAATTTTACTGAAAGTCTGAATAACATACAAGGTCTTTGAAAACAAACTAAAAAACTTTTTGAAGAAATTCTAGTTTCACAGTTTAAGAGGATGTGTCTATATGGAAATATTGCAGTATTTAAGGCGTGAATTTCAACACAATTCAGTATGAAAGACTGTGTAGGCATTCCCATTTCAGGAAGAATGGATTATATAGATTTAACTTAAGCTAAACGAAAGCAAGCCAGTTTATAGTATCTGGACAGAACTGAAAATTGTTTCATGTGTACCAGGAATAGCACTGTTCAGACACTTGTGCCAAAAGGGTACAGACCTCTTGTAACATCTCAAGAAGAAAAAGTTTTCAAAACTGTTCAAATACTTTCCTAAAGAACTGGGGAAGATATGCATTGCAAACTGTGCTAGAAAGGCCTAGCAAACGATGAAAAACCTTTAATTTCCTCTGGGTGCCCAGACATGCCCAGAAAGTCTTCTGTAGGAACATCTGGCCAACCATGGCTATCCTCTACCTCATGCCACATATTGTCAGTTTTCAAACTTTACCACCAGGTCTCTCCTTTTTCCATACTTACTAACCCAAAACGTTCAGCACAATATTAAAATTCTATGTCCCTCTGTAACAGGGCCCAGTAGGGGCCCCATTACTAAAGGGGAAAGGGTGCTTGGGCTTCCCCCCACCTTTTCTCTTCCCTTCCACTCCCCTCTTTGCCCTCTCTTAGGTCTGCTGGGTTGCCCCTTCCCTTTCGGGTGCCCCCCTAACTGCCTTGGGCATGGTCCTCTCCATTTCCCCCTTCTAGCTCTCACTCTCTCTCTCTCTCCTTAAACCCTGCCATTATTTGGTCATTATTACTCACATTTCTCAGTGTTACTGTAGCCACTAGTAGGCTGCGGATTTTGAAACAAGATGACCAGTGGCTCCAGATGCAGTCAGCCCCTGATGACCCAAGGGCAGAAGTAGAAGAGCCAGTGACCTGCATCACCCTTTATAAACTCAAGGTTCAGGCCAGCAAGGCCGTCTAGCTGTAGAAGTCCTAGGGGAAGGAGCTCCCTGTGAAGAGGCAGAGGAACTGAATTCAGAGTTTCCCCCTTGGCTCCAGACAGCAGCTGGACAGAGAAGACCAGCTGCATCACATTGGAAACCAGGTAAGTTCTGCAACTTGTTTGTTCTTTTGATTGTGGCTTGGAGAGTGCTGTCCCAGGGTTAGATGAAGCCAAGGCCAGTCCTTTTTGGCTTTGAGTTCAGCTGACATCCAGGATTGTGAGTGATTCTTGACCTGGTGGTTTGAACTGTGGCTGCAGGGGAGGCAGAGGTCATGGAAAAGGGGTGCTTGTGAAGTACCCTAAATCTCAAATGCAACTGGGAAGGGAAAGGACAGAGACTGTGAGGTTAGCTCCAAGCCCAGCAGGGAGAAGCCCTTAAGCTTGCAATGCACCCACTGTGCCTAAAGCTTCACTACTAGGCTCTGAGCTAGTAAGCACAACTAGAATAAAACTAGGCTGAGGCAAGTAAGGCGCCAGCCCAGACAGACCTAATGCCTGAGGGTCTCCTCATCCATGAGGAGCCTGTCCTCATTTACTTACTCCATCAGGTTTGGCAGGTGAGAGTACAGATGTGGAAGACCCAGCAAGAATGAGGAGGCCAGAGGAAGAAGTCCTAAAAATTGGGTACACTATGCCAACACCTTGGGCAGTGTACACCTTCCCTGTTATTAGTGTGGAATAAAAAGGCTCTGGTGTAACTATATATATATTTTACATATACGTGAATCATAAAGCAAATAACTCTGCATTTTACCATTACACAGAATTGCTTACAAATAATTGTCATGTTTATTAGGAGGATATACCTATATCTTATGCCACATTCATTTTAGATCAACCGACCGGTGTTCTGTATTTCCCCATTGCATTTGTTCACTTAGAAATTTGCCATAGCTAACCCTTTTACAGGAGCCCAGGAGAGTAGAGGATAGAGCAGGTGACCACAACTGCAGTCCGTGTATTCCCTCAGATTAGCTCTATTTACCCCTCACAAAGGAGGGGTGAGATAAAGTGTATGGTCAGTCACAACTCTCAGCCACCAGAGTTGGCTTGATGGCAAGGTGGGAAACAATAGGTATGCTCACCTCCTGAGGTACTGTGCATAATGCTTATGCATGATTCCCAATGAGAGCTTCAGCTAATGAGGCTCAACAAAACTTTTTTTTTAGAATTTCAGGCTTGTAGGGCTGGAACCTCTCTTCTACTTCTAAACCCCAGAACTCTTCAACAACAGTGATAAAAATATTACTGTTAGAATGTGATTGATTAAGTTAATAAATACCAGTGCAATCAAAGAATCCCATATCTTGTAAATGAAACTTGGTTTGTATTCTGTGAAAGCCAGTGATTCCTGTAGTAATGTAACACCAGTGTTATTAAAAATGTTATGACCCTTTTTTCCTTTAATGGGAATTTGCTTAGACCTTCCAAATTTGGGTCACTTGCAGAATAGTTAAACCATGGAAATATAGTACAAATAAAACTTATCATTTTGAATGCATTTGTTAAATTGTGTTTTTATATTTTTAACTATCAGGTCTTAGAGCCCTGTGATAAAAAGCAGTGCAAAGAGAGAAACAGAAGAACTGAACCTTAGAGACTGATGGCAATTTAGTTGCTTTATCCTAGGGAAATCTTTGTAATCTGGTGATTAACCTGGAGGCCCTAAGCTCTTTTAAAAGAAAACCATTCCGGAGAAATTGTTTGGTGAAGAGCAAGGCGCACATGAAAAAAGTGACTTTGTCTCCCTATGGAAATCATTACTGGAAGTCTTAAAAATTGTGTTAAAGAGTAATCAAGGACAGGAGTTATATTATAGGAAAGATTCCTGAGACATTGCAACTGGATCCTAAAAAAACATAAGTACATGCATGAATGCACACAGATATACAAATGCTTTATTTGCTTTATTAATGTTAAAAATCTAAGTGAACTCTGAAGGGCGTTAACCAATATGACAGCATCTGGACTTGGAATATATTTACCCCTATGCAACTCTAATTCCTTAGCATTAAGCAGCTAAGAGTAAAACAACTGAGAGAGTTCATTTAACTAACTGAATCTGTGAGTGTCAGAAAGTGAGCAATGACATATGCCATAAGCACCCAATGCATTACGTACATACACCAAACTCCCTAGGATCAGACTCATAAACTATTGCTGAAGATTTCCCTCTTAATGTTTAAAGCGCGATTTGGCAGGGAGAGACTGCTCACCAATTTGCTAATGGGAAGTAGGAATTTCTCCCTGAAGGAAATGATGCTTAGTTATCAATTTCTTCAGAACTCCAGCTCTTCTTTAGAAAAGAAGTTTCTAGCTCTTCTGCTTGCAGACATATCCTCATCATGAGCTGAACAGAAAACAATGAACTGTTGACTTCCTGGACTAGAAGCATTTCCCTGGCTCTTGCATGGTATTTCAGGTTAAAGGGGAGGAGGATACTACAGGACAGAGTCTCAACCTTACAGCTTCTGCACCAGTGACTAAGGGAATTGGAAGCTAGAAGCAGATGTTGCCAAATGAAGTCTCAGCAAAATGCAGCTGCTTCTTTGGGCCAAACATACATTTCCTGTTGTCCCAACCATTGATCTTGCAAGACAAAGGGTGATGTGTTCCCTTCCCCACTTCCCATGTCTCACTCCACTGTGGTCCCAGGGCTGGGGCCACTAATCAGCTGACTTGTGGTCTCAGCCCCCGGACCCACACTGGAGCAAGGTTTGGCACTCTGATGCTGTCCTAGGGTTGAGACGCCAATTAGGTGATTGGTGGCCCCAACCCTGGGACTGCACCAGGGTGTTCTGGTTTTCTCCACTTCTAGAGATGCACCCCTACGATCTCCAGGGTGTGTCTATGAAGGTTGGGAAAGTTGGGGTTCCCGGCTTGCAGAGATGTGCCCCGGCAATCTCTGGGGCAAATCTCTAGAAGCGGGGAACACTGACTTTCCCTGATTCCAGAGACACACCCCAGAGATTGCTGGGGGCATGTCTCTGTAAGCAAAGAAAGCTGGGCAGGTGCTCCCTGGGCCTGAGGGGCCTGATCCTGTGCAGGAATCCCTGGGGCGTGCAGGACTGGGCCTCTCAAGACCAGGAAGTACCTGCTTAGGGCAGCAGGCAAGTATGGTAGTTCTAGGTTGCCCATGCTCTTCCTCCATATAGCAAATAAATGTTTGCCACAATAAAGCAGCACAATTTATTACTACATTTTGTCAGAGCCCCAATGGTATAGACATCTATTTGCTGTCACTTTGACACCATAAAAAAATTTTATGCTGGCACATAGGCAATGAAAGGCAATGTCTGCACTTCTAACCAGAGAAGTGCAAGGACTGATCTCTCTGTGCATCTCTGTGGGCACAAATCACTAGGGCTAGAAAGAGGACAGATGTTCCAGTTCTCAAAGTGTTTCATATTTTGAAATTTGGCTTAAATCTTAGTATTTAAGGTTTTAAAATCTGGAGTCAAAATAAATCTCAACAGTGTCAAAGTTTTCTGCAAAGGAAAATGCTAAGAAAAATGAACCTTCCATTTTTAGAAAGGTATTATTTTACTTTGTTATCAACCTTTCTTTAAAAAAAGATATTACAAAATGTCATCTAATACAAACTTAAACATTGGGATGATAAATAGCTTCAAAATGTGTTCCAACAGGAGATGTTAACATTATCAGACTCTATGGCATTAAAAAAAAAAATCGACAATCCAGAGAAATCAACCCGATTCTCAGAAAGCTTTTAGATTTTGCTAGACCCATACATTCGCATGGAATATGACTCTGACCTGCTTACCCTAAAGGGAACAAAAAGGAAATGGTGAGGCACAGCTTTGACCTCCATTCTACACTGGACCACTCCACAGACTGAGTACACCAATGAAAACAAGTAGAGGTTCACCAGTATATCTGTCCATGTCATATCAGCACTGGTAAAAGGAAAATTGTCATTATCAGCAATCTGCTTTTTTTGGCCGGTGTAGCCAATAATGTCACTGATTTATGCCTTGTGCACAAATTTGGGGGACATGCCTCCCCCAGGGGTGCACACAGTGGTGGAGAGCTGCCCTCCTGCACCTCCCAGATGAGCCGCCTGCAGCTCTGCCCCACCCCAGCTGGACAGCACATCCCCCTGCCCCAGCCCCATTCCCGCCCTCACTGTGGGACCCTCTATCTGCCCCCCCAAGCTCCTTCTCTCCCCCATGCCCCTTCCACCCTGCAGACTTGCCAGATGGATGGACACTGCCCTCTAAGCTGCCAGGCTGCATATCAGCTATCGGATCAATATGGTTGGTTAATAATCGGCCATGGATACCGGCCAAAAAAATCTTTATCAGTGCACTCCTGAAAACAGGCTTCACAATGCTAAATCAAAGTACAATTTCTGCACTTCCTCTATGCACCCAAGAAATCCCTGAAGGCACATTTCTGCCCTAAATTCTTCAAAGGACAGCAAAGCTCTACATTTCTTCTTACTCAATAGTATGTACAGTTTACAGGATCTAGCCCCACAGCAACAGAGAGAGATAAATCGCTTAAGGCCTAAACTTGCTCACAGTTTAAAAAAGCAGGTGAGACACTGGGGAGTTTCTTTCCTTAAAGTCATCCTAAGAATAACCATTTTGCAAATCTCTGAGATAGAAGGCAAGAGTTGCAGAGGCTGAACCATTGTAAGGACACCACAGATGGAACTGCACAATGGTAGACTGCATCCAGGGCCAGGCTGGAGCAAACTGCATGTGGCACATGGGCCCAATCCGAGACCCACAGGCAGTGCTGCAGACTAGCAGACAGGGCTCCAAGGGCTGGATCCAGCTCACAGGCCGGATCTTCGACACACCTGCTTTATCCAAATGCTTTCCTATTCACACAAAGCCCACTTAGTTTTGTTTTGTGCCAGGAACAGGGAATCATCTCATTCCCCATGTTTTGTAGTAACTATAAAGTAAGACTATCCCCATGCTGTTTTCCCACGTGCACCACAACAAGGCAAATTTTATGAGTGACTTGCTTTCACCTTGGGTTTAGGCACTCCAAAACTACTCAATTTGCTAAAGCTTACATGTCAGAGGAAGGAAAGAACAAAACTGCAGGAATTCATTCAAGGTGAAATCTCAACCACACAGCCTTTCCAAAAATGTAGGCTCCTTGCCATTCCAGATAGGCTTATATCCTACTGTCCTGCTTTTCAGGAGTAAGCAAGTTTCTTGAATTACCCCAACCAGCAGTGATTTAAAAAACAAAGGAAACTTAGAAACCTGTTACTGATGCTGTTGAGGGATTTGATCTTCTAGCCTGAACCAAATTAATGAAGCCATTGTGACACTCAATTTAAAAATGGAAGAGGCAGCTATCTGGTCTCTACATTTAATGTTGGCCTGGACTGACAGGATATGCCTACAGTGCAAAGAAAAAACAGGGTCTACCCTTAACATGCTTTGGCAAACCTGGTTTAATAGCACAGGAAAGCAAAGTGAACTTTTCAAATGGCTAAGCTAAATCAGTACTAGAGCTATTAATCTCTCTCTCTAGTCTCATAGGCCTTAGGGGCCTATAACCACTTTAATTAAGCCTTCCATCTCCAATTTGTGCAACCTCCTTCCAACTTATTGCATCTTCACCTTCTAGGTCAGTTTTCGTGTTCTCATCCCGTTGTTGGCTTGAACTACCTCAGGGTCTGATACCCTCCACTCAGCTTCCAAAATCTGCCTCACATGACTTCTTCTCTCAAAAGCTCTTGAAATATGCCCTACCAATTTCGTTCTCTATGTTCTTATCTTGCTCAAGACATCAGGTCTTATGTAAAGATACACATGCTCTTGATTATACCTTTTCTTCCATACTCCATTTTTTCTTACTGTACCAGCTATTTTCCTTAGCACTTTGTGTTCAACATTGCAGCCTTTTTCCATGTGTCTTTGTCAGCATCCAGGATTCACATCCATATAAAAGGACAACTTGAACAACTGTACTATAAAACTAGATTTTAAAGTTTCTTGATATTTTTCTTGATACCATTATTGTATCTAGGTTTAAAAGGCGTATGTTAGCACTTTAAAGTCTTAGCTGAAGAAATCAAGGTATTTGATTATTTTAAGTGGGTCCAAGTACATGAGACGCTAACTGTGTAGTTGCTTAATAATACTGCACAGTAGCGTGCCAGGCAAAACCCATTCTAATATGCTCCTGTGAAGTTAACATCTGAAAAGAAACCATGTGCCAGCACTACTGCACAGTAGCACAAGTTACTCTGCATTGATTTAGTACTTGGTTACCCAAGTACTAAACTCAATGCGCCATAACTACGGTGCATTAATGAATGTGTAGATACACCCAGTGATTATAATTTTTTCTACTTTTTCCACACTGTCATTCCCTATCTTTTATCTTCCTGTGATCTTGAGATTTTTTTCTTTGTGGATGTGATCATGTATTTAGTCTTGCTGATGCTGATAGCAAGCTCAGCTACATTGGTTTTTGACTCCATGATCACTGTATTCTTTTTTTCTATTTCCTCTTCTTCTAGGCATATATTGTCTGCATATAAAAGTGCGTGGTACAGTTCTTTCAGCTACAAACCTTTTCCTTCTTTTTTTCAACAGCTCTTATGACCTTCTCAACCATCAAGTTGAAAAACATTAGTAACGGTGTATCCCTTTGTTTGAGCCCACTATTGATGTCCATCAGGCCTGATACCATTCTCTCAGGGCACAGACAGAAGTGATAATTTTTGCCCAATTTGGCCACAGAAAGTAGTCTACAGCTATGACAAAACACAAGTACATAGCTGCAGACTGCTTAAAAAATAGCTGATCAGGCAAAAAATCTGAATCCGCATTGCACAAGGGTTCAGATGAAGACATTTCAAAACACAGTGTCTTCTGTAACTTGTATCTGTGCTGCCTCCCAGCCTGTCCCTGTTTTCAGAATGGGAGGAGGGGGTAAGGGATAGGAGGGAGTTTGGTCTGAGGTTATTTCAGTCCCTGCTGGAGGGTGGGGCAGGTGTACTGGACCCTCCTTGAGGTCGGGGGGCTCCAATTCACCCACCCCACCCTCCAGCTCTGATTAGGAAACCACTAGAATGAGCTCCCTCTGCTCCCTTACCTCCTTCCATTCTGAAAACAGGGACAGGCTGGGAAGGAGATGGGGCTGCTGCTAGGGGAAATTGGCTGCCGGCTGGGAGCCAGCAGTTAGATTCCCCTCCCCCCTGGAACCAACAGTGAACTTCTGTTTGGTCCCAGGGATCATTGTAACTCAGACACTTCCTTAAAAGTATTCTGAATTACAGCAAGGAGCTGCACTTCTGTTTGCACCCTCAATTCTCACACAACTTTTTGATCCTTCAGTGCACATCTTAGTAAGGTGTACTGATTTCTGGAAATTCCAAACCCTATTTATGATTGACCATAGTGACTCCTTTCTAAAGCTATCAAAAGCTCTGAGAAAGTCTATATAAAATTGATATACATCTTTTACAATTTCCCATTTCTTTTCCAGCAATAATCTCATTGAAAATATCTGATTACACACTGATCTTTCTTGAATCCACACTGGTAATCTCCCACAATTTATTTTGCATATGAGAGCAGTAAGTTTAGCAGCAATTGAGAGAGAACTTTGTACATTGTGCCCAGTAAGGAGATACCCCAATAGTTATACTGTCTTTGGTTACCCTTCTTATAAATTAGGCATATTATTCCCTGCTTTCATTGTTTAAGTATTCTTTCCTCTTTCCAGATCTTTTTAATTATCTTGTAAAGATGGTGCTCTAATACTCTAAATCCAAATTTCAGGCATTCGCCTGGAAGACTGTCTATCCCTGGTGCCTTATTTCTGTGTTTATCACCTCCAGTGAAGAGTCTAATATTTGGAGTTCAGCAATTTGATATTCAATAACTCTTCCCTAACTTTCATACTCTACATTTGGAAATTCTTCATAATATTCTTTCCAAATCTTCAGGATTTCTTGTCTAGCTGTTATCAGATTCCCATTTCTGTCATACACCCCTGTCAACTTCGGCTGATAGCTTCTCCCTCGCGCTATTCATACCCAGGTCTATTTTAATCTGAGTAAGCTAACTCAAGTTGAAAAACCAAATTAAAAACACAACTTTTACTGTAACATCGACATATCATTAGTTGATACTGTGTTCCTTCACTCACTTTCTTTTCAGGCCAGAACTTCAGTCTCAATAGGAACAAATATGTCATTACCAAGTCAGCATCTATGGACATTCTGAACAGTGACATTCTGGACATCAACTTAAAATCTACCAAAAATTCAATTTTGACATCAGTGTCATTTCTGGAAATGTCATTATCAAAACAGGAGGAGAGTATGCTAATGAGCCAAAATGCCAAAAAATAATAGATACAAATAATGTAAAAAATGAGGTCTTGCTTTCATTGCTAAAAAAGGAGCCCTTCTTAATTCTTGATAAAAATCACATTGAATACAAAGCACTCTAATTTTACAGTGAGGTACACCTGCTAAGGTGAGCCTGACCTGGGCCTGACCTCACCTCGGAAACCCTGCTGTTCAGAATCCTTTATTTTTCCTCTTAAGACAGAAATTAGGGATGATCACATTCTAAGGAAAGCTAGAAATTTTGTCAGCACATCTTGAAAGAAGCTTGGTACTCAAGACAATATGGATCATCTAAACAGTAATTCACAAGGTGTGATTCCCTTCTGAACTACCTGTGTATGATTAACCCTGTTGCAATCAGAACATCACTATTTCTATTTGAATAAATCAGCTAATACTTCATCATTTTTACCCTTATAACATAGCTAGGCCGTTATTGTTGAAATTCCTTCTCTTCTTTCCTTAACACACAAGTGTGAATGCATGTGCATGTGAGCATGAACACACATGTACCAGTGTGTTGATGTATGCCACTGCTGACTTCCTTTGCAGTCTTTGGCAATTCTCCACCATATTTCAGCTGTTTACAAGGTGAAATTTTGCCTGGGCACTTGCATTAAACTGGAAATGTACAGTTTTGTTTTTCAATCAATTGATGTCCAAAATGAATAACTGATCCATTAACTTAAAATAGCTCTGCATTGTGTTCTTTCAGATAAGAATGTTATTACTATTGCTTACATCCTGCTGCATTTTGCTTTAAAAAATCCTGACCATGTTAGGGGTTTGGACATAAAATCCAAAGTAAGCTCCAGTCTTTTAACTTTTTATGTGCCTTGATTAGCAAGACAAAATGAATAACAACTCAAACACTGAGACTTGCAAAGTCACTTTTCTACATTTTTACATCAAAGTTTCTCCAATCTTTTCCTTTTATAGGCCATATTCCAAACTATGTATCACAATAAAAAACTAACATATTTTTATATCCGTAGATATGATGATAGTCTACTGGGCTATGCAGTAAACTAAATACAGTATTAGTTAACTATTTGATAAAGTTCAGGGGACAGAGGACAAAACTTCATCAATCAAAAGGAATGTACAGTTAGTCATCGAAACAAACAAACTTCAACTTAGTGAGTCTCTGATATTTCAATGCAACCATAGTAACCATATTCAACATCTGAAATTACGTGATGAAGAGAAAAGCTTAGAAATATTTAGCAACATGTAATGCTTTTGTTTCATCAAATGAAAATGTTTTGACACTTAGTAATGAGGTTTATTTCCCAGCAGTACTGCTAAGACTTAAGCGAACAGCTTTGCAAGAATGGAAAATGCGTGTATGATAGAGTTAGGTTAGAGTTCATAGGGAATACTGTGAATGTATAAAACAAATATAACTAAAATTATACATAAAAAATATATCAATAGTTTCACTTTAATACAAGCTTAATCAAACTAAGAATTATTCATTAAAACCACCCTACTAAACAGGATGAACAATCCTTCCAAAGAGGATTGTAGCAGCTTTGGAGGGATTACATATTTATTTAAATCCTGTGGATTTCAGTCTGAAGATGCTTTCTTATTAAAGGGATTTGGGAGGAGGAAAAGGTTTACTCATTGTTTTAAGTAGAACTACTTACGGATTTCAACGGACCACAGTTAATTGCACTCCTATTTCTCTTAGGCCGTTTTAAAGAAAGTAATATTTACATTAGGCCTGAGAGACTTATCCAGGCAGACATTCCAATAAAGTCAACTAGAGGTTGCCTGGATAAGAACTAAAGGAAAGGTAAGGGCTATGTTTGGATCTTAACATAGATAATTCAATGACAAGAACAGCACAAGGAGACTTTTCCACTGCAGACTAACCAAGAGCTAAGTAAAACGGCAATCCTTTTAGTATTCCGGAGAAAGAAAGGGGGAAGTAACAGAAGATTGGATGGGCTCGCGGCCTAACCTCTTTCTACACTAGGACATACGTTTAGTGAAAGAAGTATAAGAGCTAACAAAGTCTCTTGAAGCACCTGTGGCAGAATGCCTGTATCTCCTTAACAGCACTGTGATGCTGCTTTTCCTCTGTGCAGGCTATGCATGTAAGGTCCAACTAAAAATAAATGAAAACTTCAAAACAGGCTCTCAACATTGTCAAGGAGTAATAAATTAACAGTAAAAACTTCAAAATGTGGGCATCTAAACAGCTAGGAGTACAAAGCTGGAAGAGTTCACTGGGAACATTTAGAATATTTGTAAATATTCAAATATTCTAAATTAGTCTGCACACCACACTTGAATTCTTCCTTTTGAAATCTATAAAGAATATGTATTCCCTTGCATTTCTACTCGAGGAATGATAAAGAGGTTTGGACTGCATTACTAATGTGTCCAAGTGACACATCTCGAGGGACACGGATGCATAGATATGAAGAAGAATATGAAGGTAAGTCTCTGTACTTCAACAAATGTCTTAGTATTGACAAAAAGACATACAACTTAGTATTGACAACGCATTTTCAGATACATCAAGTAAATTTAGCTAGTTAATGGAACATTATCATGAAATGAAGTGGTAATTCGTTGTAAATAAATAAATTATTAGGTAGAAAGCAAATACCTTTTATATGTCAAGAGGTACAAACAATCATAATTTTTGTTCTATAACTTTTTGCCCTTTTTTGTATCCTACTAGATAGTATTTTAAAATATATAGCTGACATACTGCCTTACTTAAAATAATCTTCACTGCCATTTGCCATATATATCCTACAGCACTGCCATACCCCATATTTCATGGGTACTCTAAACCTTAAGCATTACTTTTGTTTAAATTTGCAATTTCACCCTTGTACTATTAAACTATTGAAAATGAACGTGGCTTTACAAGGTTTTGTCCCTGTTCGATCATTTCAGTCATGAAAACAGTCTAAAAGCCTGCAGCAAAATAAGTTTTATGTTTTAATAAATTACAATGAGCAAAGATTTGTGCAAAAGAGAGCAGGCATGAATTTTATTTTAAAATGTATCATGAAATGTTTAATAATGACCAGGAGCCCTACCTATGCTGAAAACCATTACTAGTAGTCCTAGGCATTCAAACCTCTTATTTATACCTTTTGTAGGTGACGCAAATGAAAGAGAATCAAGCCCAGTGGGACTCCTTGCATGAATAAGGATTTACAGCAGAGAGCACCATGTTAGATACTTTGCTGTTCTTTTATTTTCACTTTATTTTCACTTCAGTGAAAACTCACAATCGCATTTATATCAAAAGCGCTTATAACATTCAAAGTGGGTGACACAGCAACCTACAGTAATCATGCTGTTGCCAGTAAACAATCAATATTGCCAGCAATAAACCTTTTCACACTACACTTTACCTTACAAATCTGAACTCAGCTCTGACTGGTCATTATAATTACAATGTTTTCATTTTACTGACGTCTATATTCAACTCGATTAAGTAATCTTCTCCTGCATCACCAATATATTTTACTGAAGAATAATAAAGCCTTGACTCATGAGAACTGCCATGGATGAAATTAATTCATTTGCATGATGTGTGGAGGTAGTAAGTACCCATCACATTGTTTCAGTGAAACTGTAACATGCCTCCTTGACTTTGAACTGTATCAAAATCTAATAATCTACCACTTTGTACAACAGGTTTAACTGACTGTGGATAAAGGTCAAACTTCCTCAGATCTATAAATTATTCTCTGACAATTATTTTACTCGCATATCTTGTTTGACCAATACTAGATCCATCCAAAGGTACTCCTCCTGCCTAAAAGTTGTGACCTGCTCCTGCAACCCATATTTATAAAAGCAATCCTCACTCATGCAAACAGTATCACTGATTTTGACAGAAACATTCATGAAAGAAATACTCAAATGAGAACCATTTTCAGATCATGGTCCTATAGAAAGCTAGTCCAGTTCAGTAATTCTTAGTAAAGAAACACTTTTATCTGGCAAGATCTAAAGACAAGCTTCAAGAAAAATAAGCAAATCCTAATGCATCCAAAACTAATGAGAAAGGAAATACTAGAAACCTCCTACCAGTTCAAGAATATATATGGACTATGTCAAATCAGAGGACTAAGCATATTCAGGTAAAAATGTTTTAATCACAAAAGGAGAAAAAAATACATCCTCCCTTATTCAGGAAAGTAGGATCCCATACTCCCACTGATCTCAGTAGTGCTAGACAGGGTATTGGGACCAATCCAACTTTCCATGATCAGTGGGAGTCTTTAAGGGTGCTGACAGGAGTGACAGTTTGTCACACGATTGGACCCCTAAAGTGCTCTACAGCTGTCCCCTGAAAGAAGAGCACAGCTGCAGCTCATTTTAAAAGTGCCCGATTGCATGACACACTGAACCCTCCTTACACGAGGGCTTAGATCAGTGGCAATGCATAGGGAGTGCACAGGGGTGGATGTGAACCCCCTGAGAGCCCCGGTGCAGCCCCTGACTGGCTGCGCTTGCCACTGAGGCAATGGGCGGGGAGGGGGGCCAGGCGGAAGCACCAGTGCCCCCCCTGCAAGCATCGGCCATGGAGTGGAGCATCGTTGCACTCCCAGAAGCGGCTGCAGCCACTTCTGGAAGCCACTTCCAGAGGGGACTGCAGCAATTGGCCACAAGGGGACCCCCCAGTCAGTGAGATGGGCCGCGGCAGGTCCCCCCCCC